>NC_138066.1:4440236-5040236 GCF_964194185.1 Rhinolophus hipposideros | reverse complement strand
TAGATCTGACAAAAGTTTGAAATATGAATGTACACCCACTATTGTCAATGATAAACCTCATCCAAAGTAACTTGAAGTATGAGCTAATGATGGTTGGAAGCCTTCAGGATTAGAAAGACAGTTTAAAATGTTGCTTATTTCTTATTTATCTCGACCTTTTGTAATTCTGTTTTGTATATGTCTTACCATATAAATAAAGGTTCATATATTGGAGATGCATGGTAAGACATTTTTAATAAACCGGTACACAATCAAAAATAATTTGGACTAGGACAGCATTGATGGACCTTGAGGCCATTATGCTAAGTAAAATAAGTCAGGCAAAGAAAGACAAATACCATATGGTCTCACTTCTATGTGCAATCTAAATAAACAAACAAATAAACAACTGAGCTCATACATACAGAGAACAGATTGGTGGTTACCAGAGGTGGGAGGCGGAGAGAAGGGGAATAAGTGAAGGGAGTCACACTGTCCAAACCTCCAATTACAAAATAAATTAGTCCTGGGTAGGTAATGTACAGAATGGCGACTATAGTTACTAATATTGTACTATACATTTGAAAGTTGATAAGAGAGTAGATCTTAAAAGTCTTCATCACACACAAAAAATTGTAACTATGTGTGGTGACAAATATTAACTAGACTTATTATAGTGATCATTTGATATTATATACAAATATGGAATCATTATATTGTACATCTGAAACTAATACAATGTTATATGTTAATTATATCTCAATAAATAAAATCTTATATGTTAATTATATCTCAACAATGTTATATGTTAATTATATCTCAATGTTAATTATATCTCAAGAAAAATAAACTAAAATATAGGCAATTATACTAATAATTATACTAATAATTGCTAATAATTAAAGCAGATTATTACTAAAAAGTAGTATGGAAAGTCTAGTTTAAGAAGGTAGAGATGACAACAAACATTGGTGTAGCCCAGATTAGTTGCTTATAAATTCACTCTCCAAACTCCGAATCCTATGTTTTTCTCATTCACCATGCAGCCTCCAACTAAGAAAATAAAATTAAACTAGAAAAGTTCGTGGAATTATTTCATTTATTAACTACTATAGGCATTTGTTTACATTGAATCTTATAATCCCAGGTTCCCTAAATACCATTTGAAGACTTTTCAAGAGCAAGTTCAAGGTAAGGGCACCTTTTCTTGACGGTGATGATAACAACACCTCCAGCACAATCAACAGTTACTGGCTTCCTGAGTAAAGGTTCTCTTCTAAGAGCTTGATGTATATTCACTCAATTACCTCTAACAATAACCTTGAGACATTACGGTGGACAGACTCTAAAAGTGGGCCCATGACACTCAATTCCTGGTGCCCATACCTTTGTGTGATCTCACACCCCACCATTGAATTGTGGGCAGGACCTGTGACTTGCTTCTAATCAATAGAATGCAATAAAGGTGACGTGATTACATGTATGCGATTGCATGATTATATTACATAATAGTGCCTGACTTGCAAGAGCCTCTTTCTCCCTGGCTGCTTTTGAGAAAGCAAGTGGCCACATCGGGGTCCAGGTGGCAAGGAACTGAGTGAGGGTGACCTTCAGTCAACAGCCAACAGGAAAATGAGGCCTTCAGTCCTACACCCTCAAGGACGTACATTTTGCTAACACCCTGAGTAAGCCTGGAAGTGGATCCCTCCCCAGTTGAGTCTCAGATGAGACCTCAATCCGCTCAGACACTTTGAATTCAGTCTTGCAGAGGAGCAAGCTGAGCTATGTCTGAACTCCTGAACTACAGAAACTAGGAGACAATAAATATGTGTGTCTTAAGCTGCTATGTGTGTGGTAATGTTGTTACTCAGCAATAGATAATTAATACAGTGGTATGTATGTCTGTATCCCTATGTACAGGTGGAAGATTAAATAAAGTGTCCAAGTTCACACAACTTGTAAGAGGCAGAGCTGGGATGAGAACACAAGTGGTCTGTTTCTAAAAGATTGGCCTTGACCACTCCACTTTACTGCCTCTGCTAACACTTCACCTACTAGTCCACCAATATCAGCTATGGTCCTCTTCCCTCTCCTTAGGGTGAGACCCCTTTCCTGAGACCACAGTCCCTTTAGGACACCAAACCCAATCCCTTGCAATCCCAGTGCCAAGGCTATGGCATGGGATTTGTGCTGGCACAAAGGAGAGAGCGGGGGATACGAGTCACAGACATTCCTTCCATGGCCTCGGCATCTGGGAAGGAGCAAAGCAGACCAATGGCTCCAGCTGTCTATGGCTCTGAATAAGCTCTGCCAATAACTTGTTTCCCCACAAATAAAGGAGAAAGATAAGCCGGTGGGTGTCACAGAAAGAGTCTTGGCATGAAAGTCAGCAGCCTTAGGCTCTGACCTTGGCTCTGCCAATCGGGAGGCGTGGGAACCTGAGGAAGTCACTTTGCTCTGCTCAGCCTCTGCTTTCTCATCTCTAAAAGGAGGGTCTGGATTGGATGATTCTTAAAGTCTTCAAAAAAAAATTACAGAATTCTAAGGTACTGTCTTGGTTTAAATGTATTTAATGTCTTCCTCTTCCCCCACCCTAGAACTGAAAGGACCTTCATTTCAGCTGCTTAATTTTGAAACCCCGGTGATACATTTTTAATGGAGAGTAAGAGAGGCAGAAAGGGAGAGAGAGTGAGAGTGAGAGGAAGGAAAGAAGAAGGAAGGAAAGAAAGAAGGAAGGAAGCAATCTCATGGGATCAGAGACACAGGAAGGATGGAAATAATAGCTGAATTAATAGCTGAGAAGAAGAAATTCTCACCCAAAGCTATAGAAACCCTGAGCCTGCAGCCTGGGCATTCTCTGCCCATCGCCTGCGTCAGCCGCCAGGACTCCCCATCCACGCCTCCTCTTTTAGATTGAGTCCCGGCCTGCATGACAGTCTCATTTTTCACTGAATGCATGTGGTGAATGCTAAACTGTAATCTCTTTTTGCATGCTTCAGTTCCAAATCCATAACTGGAGGCGCAGGCCCCATGGTCTGCGAGGGATCGCGTTAGCTGCTCTGCCAAGCCGAGCCAGGCATTGCTGCAGACCCCTGGCTTTTTCCCTGCTTCACACTTTGTCAAAATGCATCACACGCGACACAAAGAAATGGCCACTCAAAACTCCCTGTTTCCCAATCCTTTTACTATCTAATTGTTCTTCTTCTTCAAGGCTTGGCCATCCTCAAAATAGGCCAGGGTCCCCGCCTGGGTTGTTTTCATTTTAAAGCGGAATTCACCACAAAAGCGACGCCCTTCACACAGCTCCAAGCAGGGCAGTGTTCGTGCTCATTGTCCTGCACTCTGCTTTCTGTGCTCTGGGATGCCGTTTGCCCCGTTACCCTGAGTGGTCAATCCCTTCCCGCGTTATTAAAACTTTATCTGATGAAGAAGATATGGTAACAATGTAAAGTAGGTCTACCCTTGCGAGAACCCTCTGCTGGCCTCCCACTGCACACAGAATGACCTCTGACTCCTTGCCATGGACAGGGCTCCCTGCCTGCCTCTCCCACTTCACCTCCAGCTGACCAGGGAGCAGCAGTCCCCTCCAACCACACTGGCCATCACGTTCTTTCTCAAGGACCCTAAGGAGCCTTCGCACTTGCTGTTCCCTTTGCTGTGAACACTCTTTCCCTACATCTCTCTATGACTAGTCCCAGAACTTGATGACAGCGATGCCATTCCCAATAGAGCAAACCCTGCCCTGGGCAGCACTGGCTGTGCACCTGGCTGTACTCCAGATACTAGCATCTGTGACCCCACCTGAGGCCTCTCTGACCCTGCAGCCCACTCTGCACAGATGCAGATCAGGCTGGACATGCCCGTGAATCAGCGGCCCCGGGCCTTCTGTCTATATGTAGCACACCTGCCCTCAGGTGGGATAATTCTGAAGCATGTGGTCTACACTGGCGGCCCAGGTGCCCACATAGTCACTTGTTTGGCATTGTCACACACTTCCCTTCCCATCTCTGTCTCATGTTCCCACTTCTCTGCTGGTATTTTCTGGCATGACTTCTCCAATACACTGCTTGTATTCAAATCCTTGTCTCAGAGCCTGGTTCTGACCTGTATCTGAGTGAGTCTGCACTCCCAACCATTCTATTCCTCTTGCCCTTTTCTACTTTCTTCATGGCTCTTGATTTCTGAATATGCTGTTATTATTTATTTAATTGCTTACTCTTTTTTGTTGGCTGTCTTCTCTACGTAGGAAGTGTGTAAGCTCTGTGAGGGGAGAGAGTTCTTCATCTGTGTCATGCGGGGCGTCCGGCGGGGTCTCAGTTCCCGCTCCCCACATAAGAACGCAGGACATGGTGAGGCCAAAAAGGAACACCCACGGAGCCATGAGTAGGGGAATCATATCACTGTATTCTCACCGGCGGCATCCGCCTCTCTGCAACCCTCTCTTGCTAGCCCCCATTCCTTTCTGCTAGCGTAGCCACAGCAGTTATATTAATGGCCAATGGCTTACAGGTTACAGCTGACAGCCAACTAGCCACAGCCGCTGGCCATCTGATCACAGTTGATGGCCATTTACTACCCGAGCCAGCACCTTTCTATGTGAGGCCGAGAGCCTGGAAACTGCTCTTTGGGGCTTTGTCCCCACAATCTGTCCCCAGCATCTGAACTACATCTGATGCATAGTAGGTGGTTAATAAATATCTGCTGAAAAGTGAATGAACTCATTTACAGCTTACTGGGATTTTGAACTGCGCTTTTGTCTTTCAGTGAAATTTCTCATTTAAGGCTCAGGGCATTTTACAAAGCTTCCCCACACATCGGACACCCCACTAAGGGAATTTCAAGTTCCTGGAGAGGGCGAAGAAAGGAACGTTCTTTCCAGTGCCTCAGATATCACCCTCCAACCATTGAGGCACCCAGAATCTGGCAGGTCTGGTCACCCAGTCCTGCAGGTAAGACCTGAACAGAGAGGGCGTTAGACAGATGATATGATAAAAACTGAACATATCTTTGAATTCTTGGGACTATGTAACTATTGGAACTCTGACTCATGCCCCACACTTAGCTTGTTAATTTCTGCCAGATGAAAAGCATGTTTGTCCCAGTGGCCACCCTTTGCCCTGCAGGATTTTCTCCATGGTTAACGGCATCCAGGTCCCACTCTTTAACTGTGGAATGAGCTTGCTCATTAGGTGACTGGAATTTGAGGGAAGCCATCCTCCCTGGCCACCTTCTTTTCCGAATACCGGGATCCTATCCCACCTGTGTTTTGGTGTATCTATTGCCCATGCATTTCAGTGTTGTGTTGCACTCATGTCTGCTTCTTACCCACACCCCCTGATAACAGGCTCATCTAACTTCCCTGGGTCCAGGGTGCCAGAAACTATATCTGTTTGTACACCATCGTGTCCCCAGTGTTTACTATGGTTACTATACAGAGTGGGCACTCAGCAAATACACAGTAGGTGAATAAATAAGTAATTGAATGAATGAATGAGTGAATGAATAAATGAATATCACTTTTTCCAGAAGAGGAACATTAAAACACATGGAAAGAACCCGTAAAGTAGAATCTTCAGAAGGCCTTGGTGAAGACAGAAGCAGTAACAATGACTAGCCCACTAAGAAAAAGTCATAGTGTCACAGGACACGAGTTGAGAGGCATTTAAAAAGAAACATGGGATTGCTCCCTGGTGACTGCTACACAAGCAACCATGGGCTAGTTATAAACTGATGGGCTAATTTTAAGAAAACTCCACAACGAGGACATTATTGCCAGAACTGGGTTCTCTGCCAAAGAAGCCTAAATCACTTTTCCGATCATGGAAGACATACTCTCTGAAAATGTCAAGTGACTACGGGGTGGTGAGCACTGGAGATGGCTTGGAGAGGTGCTTATCCAGGAGACGAGAGGCTGTCGAAACTGGCCCCAGGATTGAATGAGATGATGTCTGAGGAGACGTTGTGTAAAGTGGACCTCTCTTTACCCACATTGTGTGTTCTTATGATGATGATGATTATTGTTGCTGAGCATGTTCAGTGGCTAGTTAGCCGCAGATAATGCCCTATTGGGAGAAAAGAGAAAACTCTGTGTGGTCAGAAAGCCACAGTGAAATCCTTTTAAAATGTAAGTCAGACCATGCTACACCCCTGCTCAAAACACTCCAGCGACTCCCGTCTCACTCAGAGGCAAACTCAAATCCACAAGTTGGGTTTGACTTTCCTTCTGGGTCTTGATTAAGTCGGTCTTACAGTTCTCTTTTAGAATGTCCTTTATGTAAACTCTGCATGGGTCACACGTGAAAAGGTACTCAATGTCACTAATCATTAAAGAAATGCAAATCAAAACTACAGTGAGATACGACTGTATACACATTAGGATGAAAACAGAAAATAACAAGTATTGGTGAGGATGCGGAGAAATTGGAATCCTTGTACACTGTTGGTGGGAATGTAAAATGGTGCAACTGATATGGAAAATTGTATGGAGGTCCCTTAAAAATTAAAAATAGAATTTTCTTATGCTCCAGAAATTTTACTTCTGGAGATTTCACATATATATATACACCGTGTTTCCCGAAACACGTGTTTCCCAAAAATAAGACCTAGCCAGATCTTCAGCTCTAATGCCTCTTTTGGAGCAAAAATTAGTATAAGACCCTGTCTTATATTATACTATATTATATAAGACCCATTTTTATATCATAGTAAAATATGACCGGGTCTTATATTAATTTTTGCTCCAATAGATGCATTAGAGCTGACGGCCCAGCTAGGTCTTATTTTGGGGGAAACACAGTATATGTTAAAAACAGGGATTCAAGCAGATATTTATACTACCATACTCATTGCAGCATTATTCACAATAGTCCAAATGTGGCAAGAACCTAAATGTCCACTGACAAGTGAATGGATAAAGAAAATGTGGTATATAGAAGTACATACAATGGAATATTATTCAGCCTTCAACACGAAGGATATGCTGGCACATGGTACAACGTGGATGAATCTTGATGACATTATTCTGAGTGAGATCAACCAGTCACAAAAGGACAAATATTGTATGATTCTTCTTACGTGAGGAACCTAGCGTAGTCAAATTCACAGAGACAGAGGTAGAATGGTGGTGGCCAGAAGGGCTGGGAGGGGGGATGGGAAGTTAGTGTTTAATGGGGACAAAATTTTAATTTGGAAGATGAAAAAAGTTCTGGAGATGGATGGTGGTGATGGGTGCACGACAACGTCATTGTATTTAATGCCACAGAACCTTACACTTACAAATGGCTAAAATGTTAAATTTTATATTATATTTTCCTTTTTTTTAAAAGAAGAAAAAATCCACACAAATTTCTCCTCCTTTCACCCAGTCTTTGTTCAAACATCACCTCTCGAAAAGGCCATGCCTGACCACCCTACTTAATAAGCATCTCTAATCACTCCCCACTCCCTTCCCCTGCTTTCTTTTTCTTCCTAGGCCTTATCCCTGCCTGGCATGTGATTACTCACATCAGTATTCGATTTCACCTGTTCCCCACCACAGTGTAAGCACCACAAGGACAAAGCCTTTGTTTGGTCCATTACTGTTTCCCCAGCAGCTGGGACAACATCTGACACCTGGCAGTTCTCAGTAAATGACTTTAAAGTGAACAGATGCAGTGCCTCTTTCTGGATGAGGAAACTGAGGTTATACTAAGTGAAGTGATGTACCCATGGCTGCATGTTCAGTAAACACGCAGAGCCGGCCTGGGACCCAATACCAAGCCTGGATCTTTCCTCGTGGTATTGTGATATTGCTGACGGTAACATTAATGCAAATGCGCCCACCTTTTTCTACCTGAGCAAAGTTTTCCCCAATTCAAAATCAAACTGCCTGAGAGCCCAATGAATGTGGGTTCACTTGATGCCTGTTTATCAGGCACTGTGGTAGGCACTGAGACGTAACTCTGAGCCCTTGCAGCCCAGAAGTGCAGAGATGATGGGGAGAGAAAATACAGCACAGCAAGGTCAGCCTCACACCGGCTCGTGGTGACAAATGAGGGTCAAGGCAGGGCTAACCTTGCCTTGTGTACATCCAACCCTGGAGTTCAGGAAATCTTTAGCCAGGTGAAAGGAGTGCCCAATACAAGGAGGAGGAAGGGGGATGGGGTAAGTCATCTGTCATGAATGACACTCACTGAGTAACGCAGAAGCTGAGGGTGACAATGTCTTTATGAATTCTTTTCTGAAAAGCTAACTTCTCCTTTCCTTGCCCTTCTAGTCTCTTGCTCTTTCTTTGAGGCGATTTTGCATAGCATGGGTTCTCTGATCAGATGGAAGGGAGTTCAAGTTTTGGCTCTGAGTGACCTCAGACTCGTATGGCAATCGCTCTGGGACTCAGTTTCTGCCTCTACACGATGGGGATGTAATGACACCAACTCACAGGATTATGGGGATCAAATAGGAAAAGCCCATTTAGAGCACAGTACCAGGCTCTTGGTCCATAGGAAGCGCTTGATAAATGTTGGCTCTGTTATTATCCTGAACAGAACACGTTGCCTATATCTTTTGGACAGGTTCCTTAGCACTTCTGATTACGTAGGGGTTGATTTTCTATAGACAAAAAAATCACAAGGATTTCATAGAAGATTATCAGGAGGTGGACAATGGATCTGTAGAATGGAAGGGATTTAACAAAACCAACTGATTTGTGTTTTCTGGCTGAATTTAAGGGTCTGGGGAGAGAACTGTTGGAGAGGTGTGCTGGAGCCCAGCAGACGGCTACACGTCTCTCCTTAACTCCATGTGCAGTAACTGCATGTTGGTGGCTTAAAACTGGCCCTGGTAAAAATTGATACCCCAGAAATCAGTAAGTACCATGAATAGGGGCTTTAAAAAAAAAAAAAAAAAAAAAAAAAAAAGCTTTTTCCTGGAGAGCTGGTGTATCAGCCCCTCTCTAGAACTGTACCACAAGTTTTTCCCAAGTTTCAGAGGTCAAGTTGGCCAAAATGATTGACTAGGTTTGACCTGTCTGTTTGACCCAGTGTGAATGTGATCTGCATTTATACTCAACATATTATAATATAAAGTACAATATGTTCCAAACGTTAAGGGATAGAAGTCAAAGGAAGATCTTTCAGCAATCTCCTCCTTCTGCCCACTCAGTGTGCTATAGGAGGTTGTGAGGGGGACACCTAACCTCCTCTTGCTGATTTCTCTCCATTCTGTTATCAATGTAGTCATTCATTTCCATGTGCATATGGTCCTTGAAAGGCTTGTTTATTGCAATATAAGAGTCTGGAGATAGGCAGTCATTCCTGCGGGAATCATTATTTGATCTATTCTTCTCTCTGCAAGGAAGTTCTTCATGTCTTTAGCGTGATGGGTGCTGGCTGAATCCCAGACTAGCAGACTTCTGTGGCCACCTCGTAAAACAAGTGACAGGGTTAAATCGACCTACCTCCTTATAACTGCTTGTGTGCACCAGGCTTTTTCTGTTTCAAGAACATAAATGCCTGAAACATATTCAACCTTATCTTTCTTGTCCTTAGTGATGATTGGAGGTGGGGTTTTCTTTCCATACAGACGAATTGCCAAAATACAGGCAACACGTGCACTTTCATAACCAGTGGAGGGAGCATAGATTGACGAGACACCCCTCTGATAAATTGCCATTTGAGATCCTTGGCCCATAAACACTGCAGTTTCATGCATAGCAATCATGTTGGAGCGTTGGCATTTAGAAAAGACAATGCCATCAACCAAGGACTTGAATGCAAGTGCACGTTTAATAACTTCAGTATCTTCCAGCTTGAACAGTGTTGTCGATCTTAGAGACAGTTCATATTGCTGAAGGAAGCCATCCAGTCAGTGTTGTGATGCTTTAAATTCTTCTGGGGATATTTCTAACTGTGGTGCCTTTGCAAGGGCAAATGCTTGAATATCAGTCCTGCGCACAACCAAAGCCTTTGCTCTCCTGTCAGCAATCCATTCACAGGTGATGTCTTCCAGCTCAGGAAATAATGGTTGCCGACCTCAACCACACTTGTGCTTCTTAGCATTTCCCTCATCTACCTGTTGACTGAGGTTATCGTACTCTGCTTGCCATTTTCGGACCGTTCAGAGATCCAACTTCTTCTCTTTGCAGAAAGCCATAAGAGTCTTGCCCCAGGAGTCCTCCGTGATTCCTTTTTTGTACTCGATGGAATAGCTCTTTCGTTTTGCATTCATCTTGTCTGGGAGTCAAAATATTATTCCCTTTAAATCTACCACTAAATCAATTGTTAATTGAAGACTTACAAGACAGGAGTGGAAACAAAAATGACAGTTAAGAATGATGGTCCACACAAAACTGACGAAAATTTGTAGGCACCAAAATTCAGAAAATGTTTATTTCACACGAGTGCATTAAATAAGCCCCTTACAACACAGGACGTATTGAATTATGAAGATTCATATTAGACACAACCACGTCCATTCGTTATCAAGTACGCACATTATTCGTGCATTGTGTCTGTACTCCGACTGGTCGTTCGGCAATAAGTCTCGAGTTCATCTGTTTACATAGGCATTTACCTCTTGTCCAAAGGCACCCCCTTGGCTATTTACAAATACTTAATTATAATTTATATTATCATTTATTTCAAGTATTAATGTCAATAATATTTATTTATATTTAACTGTATATTAATATTATTATCTTATAATTCAATACGTCTGTCGTGTGTTGCAAAGGATATACTAAATGCGTCCGTCAGGCTGATGACCTTAACTGGGGCTTATTTTGGGGGTAGAGCTTATATTACGATCATCCTGAAAAATCATGCTAGGGCTTATTTTCCAGTTAGGTCTTATTTTCAGGGAAATACGGTCGTACACCTGTTTATAACAGCATTATTCACCATAGCCAAAGGGTAGAAACAACCCAAACATCTATCAACGGATGAAGGATAAACAAAATGTGACATACACATACAGTGGGATATTACTCAGCCCTAAAAACAAAGGAAATTGTGACACATGCTACACTATAGACAAACCTTGAAGACACTATACTAAGTGAAATGAGCCCATCACAGAAAGACTGATACTATATGATTTCACTTATATGAGGCAGGTAGAGGAATCAAATTCGTAGAGACAGAAAGTAGAATGGTGGACGCCAGGGACTAGGGGTGGGGGAGGAGGATGGGGAGTTAGTGTTTAAGGGTACAGAGGTTCAGTTTGGGACGATAAGAATTTTCTGGAGATGGATGGGCGTCATGTTTGCAACACAATGTGAGGGTACTTAATATCACTGAACTATACACTTAAAAATGGTGAAAATGGTAAATTTTGTGTTACATATGTTTTATGACAATTAAAAAGAAGAAACGAATAGAGGTGAATCAAGGATCCAGCCCAGCCTTCTGACTTGTGGACAGCGGAAGAAAGCAGTTGTTCTCGACAGGCTACCAGCCTCCTGATCACCACGGCTTGGAGGTGGTGCTGCTGCAGAGGCCATGTGAACCGGCCTGCCACCAGTCAGACACCAGTGTACTGGTTCTCTCAGCAAACTGTCAGCTTGTTTGACGGAATGAATTCCATGGACAGATTGTTTGCTGGTGTTTAGACAAAGCTCATACAAGTAGAAATAACGGGAGTGGCCCAGCATGGAAGTGTCAGATCATGAATCACTACAGTTAAAATTCTCTTCAGTCTGTAGCCAAAAACACCACCCACTGGATAAAAGGAAGGAACTATGTTAGAGGACTTATGCAATGATCCCATTCACATGAAGCTCTGAAACATGTAAAACTAATCGGTGGTGAAAAACATTAGAACAGTCGTTTCTGGGAATGAGGGAATGGAGCATGGGGGTGGGGCGAGCTAGGAAGGGCCATGAGGAAATTTTCAGAGACAATGAAATGTTTCACGTCTTGATAAGGGTTTGAGCTACATGAATATATTTTTAAAACTGGTATTTAAAAATACCAGATCTATTTACTTCATGCATGTAAATTTGACCTCTTGTTAATGCTTGATACACATGCTGAAGTATTAGGAATGAAATGTACTGATGTCTGCAACTTACTTTGAAATGAATTTTAAAATAAGATGAATCAATGCACGGGGAGAAATACAGGTGGACACAAAAAGCAACATTGGCAATTGTAGAATCTTGCAGGTATATATGGGTGTTTACAATTCTTTCAACTTTTCTCTATGTTTAAAAACTTTCATATAAAATGTTGAGGGAAGTACAATTATAGTTTAAAAAATTTTAAACCACTCAATTCTCAGAATATTGCAGGACTAGACAGATTATTAGAACTGTATGGCAATCTCATAGCACCTAGAATAGTGGTTCTTAAACTGTGTTTCCCCCAAAAAAAATGTTTCAGGGAACTCCTCTCCTGCAGGAAAAAGAACTTTTCTTTAGTAGGTTTTATATGCTGGGGTTCTGTGTCAGATTTTTATTTGGAAAAAAAAAAAAAAACACGTTTCCACTATTTAAAAATGTTGATGCTTCTCAATACTGTTATCAGTATTTGGGGCTGGCGAGTCTTTGCTGTACAAGACTGCTCTCACACTGCTGTACTCAGGCACCCTCTTCAGCCACTAAAAGTCAGTAAGACCACCGCCCCCTTATTGTAGCAATTTTTAATGCCCCCATGTAATTCCATTTTGTAATCCACCCTTACTGACTTGCCCATGTCCCTTTGGAGTTAGCATCAAATCTAAGAAACCCAAGTCAGCAGGTCTGCCCTTACAGGGAGAAAGTTTTCCCACAATAGCACCTTGCCTACAATCCTTCTCAAATGTTAAAAATGTTAACAGGAACTTGAGAGGCTGGTTTCTACTGTCCAAGTACAGTTGTGCCTAAAAGAAACAACTGTCCTCCCATCTTTCCAGGTCTGAGATGGTACTCTGTCCTAGTAAGAGAACAGCTTCAGATAGTTCTTGGCTATTTGTACAACATGACTTCAAGAAGGAAATGACTGCTGTGATCACACTGACATTTTCACATCTGTCCTATGTGACAATTCCACTTATCGTTGTAAATGAATCATTGGGAATTCTGATATCGAAACATTAAAATTAAAAAAAACCACAGTGCTTAATTAAAATCCATAATGAAGCCCAAGCAGAGTGCCAAATGTTAAAGGACGTCATTGCTTATACTTTTGTCTCATACCTTCTATGGGGTAATCGCCTCAGAAAAGGACAGTGGTCAGGTGGCACCCTCCCTTTCCCCAGACAAACTGCTTTCATATTGTTTTCTTATAAGAATGTGCAAATGGAAAATGAGCAGAAAGCAAGCTGGAACAGATGTCTAATGTCATTAAATCCACTCCAAAAGACTCCAGATCTCAGTTTGGTATATTAATGCTCTATTTATCTTTAAGCACAGATGGATATTTTTATTGGTATTACTTTGTTTATCTGGTTTCAAGAAAGGTTAGTCTGGGGGGCAGATGCCTCTGTTATGAGAGCACATTCCTGCTGAAAGAGTCAGAGCGAGGAGTAGCCTTTTCAGTAGAACTTTAATTAGAAAAGCCAAAGTTAAACGTTGGCAGCTCTCACCTGATCTAATGAGGCCAGTTGCAACAACAACCAGAAAGATAAATAGGACATTGGCAAGCCTACGTTTTCCCACTTCTCCTCCTCACCAACCAAAGAGGAAAACAACACAGCACCACCTGATTCCCAAATGTAAAACAGACCATGACAGAATCGAAATTCCCAGAAAAGGGGAATCTTTGTAAGCAGCTGGTTATCACCAAAGAGAACCAAAAGCAATAGGTCTATTGCTAATGTCCTAGTTATGAACACATGGAAACTTCCAGAAGCTTCTGGGTGAAGCAATTTCTATGTGGCTTATAGATTTCAAGGTTTTTATTATATGATAGCCGGGGATCCTAAGGGGAATACCCAGTCTTTCTCAACAATTATTACCTTGATGTTTGTTTTTCACTGGGGTTGATTTCTTATTAGTCTCTCTTTTTAGAGGCGTTAAATGGAATTTTGGATCTCTATGGCCGGGAAATTTCTCACTGGATTGGATTAGGAGAATTCATTTGCCTGGTTGTTCTCTGAAGAATCATTACAATGTGTTTGTGTTCTTCACCAATTCTTTATTGCTCACCTTTTTTCATCCCTTTTTTTTACCATCCTCTCTATACATCTACTTGTGTAGGCATATAAGGAAAAGAGTGAAAGTTTTAAAATCCAAAGATCTGGGTTTGAGAGTCAGTCTGCCTTGTACGCTGTGAGCACGGACACAACCACTTACTGTTCTCTGTCACAATTTTCCTACCTCTCCAAGGGGAAAACTTGTCTCTATTTCATGCACATTACAAAAGTTTTGGAGATGTGAATCAATTGTGTTCCCGCCAAAAACATCACTCCGCTTCTTAGACATCACCCTGCTCTCTTCCTAACTGCTCTCATTCAGCTCTTTGTAGATCCCTCCCTTTCCTCACCCCCAATATCTGTCTACTCTGTCCCCTAGACCCGTCATCTCCTTCCTATTTTCAATTTCTTCTGCTCCCATCCCAGTACCTGTTTCTGCTGCTATTGCAGAAGCCGCCCCACTGATCTGCCTGCCCCTGTCTCTCCTTCTGTTCACCAGACACACACTGATCCAGGTGAATCCATACTCCTCTGCTCCATGGCTTTTAATGGCTTCATTCAGGATATGATCTCAGTTTGGTATATTTGCTGCATACAAAATAGGATACCGACGTCTGGCCCGCTGGCCAAAGGTCTCCTTCCTATATACAGTGTCACTCCCCTTCCCACCTTAATGTCCTCAAACATTACCCTTCCCACAGTTACACCTTTGCTGGTCTAAACCCCGGCCATTCCCCTTATATTCCTAGTAATATCCACCCTTTGCTCCTTCTCCCTGGAATTCCTTTTCTATTCATCTCCTGAGCACGTTCACATCTCTCAGAGCTCTGTTCAAATGCAGCCGCCATGAAGCCATTCCTGTCTGACTCTCAGGAAGCAGCTGTCCTCGCTGCCCCATCCTCTGTACTTCATTCTCTGTACCTCTCTCATTGCACTTTGTTTTACTTCCCCCACCATGTGTTTGTTTACCACATGCCTATTCGTGTAATGAAGACCTTTCAGGCAAGTCCTGTGTCTGATTGGTTTTTCAGCCCCACCACACCTAGCACAAGCAACTCTTCAATAAGTACACCTTTGAATCAAGAGGTGCCATTCTGAGCCTGAGCAAGTGTGTGCTACTGTGAGACCGGCAGGCCTGGACATGTCTGGCCCGCCCAGTGCCAATGTGCATGAAGACTTGAGCAGCCCTCTGGGAAATAGGACGTCCTCAGGGAGAGAAGATGGGCAGAAAACCTCACAAAGCCTTAGTCATGGCAGCAGAAGCTTGGGTTATGAAGAGGGCCTAATATTTGCCTTTCAGCTTTGTCTCCCTACCCCAGAGCTGTTTACTAAAAAAAAAAATCTAGAAGGCACTGGAACGCAAACAGTACGGTTTAAAAATCCCTGTGAAAACACTGGGAGTGGAGAGGAAGCATTCTCCTGACTACAGAACAAGAAATGTCTTTGAGTCTGAAGGAACCAGAGCACATGGAGCTGTTGCTTTGGTGCCGTAAGGACGCAGCTCATCAAAACCCCCGATGGGAACGGCAGAAAGGGCGGGGGGGGGGGGGGGGGGGCGGGCGGGAAGTAATGCAGATGCTGCATAAGACCTACCCATTTATCAGGGAACACATATAAGATACCTCTGGAAACCCCACCCCCGGAGGAAATTTGTAGAGAGCAGGGAATTGAAGAGGCTAGAAATCCTGTAAGAGCAGGTGGGGACATAAGCAGGGGAAGAGTAATAACATATGCAAGACTGTGGAGATAAGAGGACTAAGTGATGTATACAGAAGAATTGTTCAAAGCACACAAAGCTCCCAGGTTTGGGTTGTTACGATTGATTGATTCTGTGGGTTTCTCTTGGTTGTATAAACACAGCCTCACAATCTTGAGTCTTGTCACTCTAGGATTAACTTGTCTCCTGGGATCTGTGTCCTTTCTTACATTAAATTTTCCTTCCTTTTTTTTTTTTTTTAAATCTTTTTTTCCCACTATGTGTTACATCTATTTGCATCATCCCTTTAAGGCTGCCACAAATAAATCTATTGAGCCATGGGGACCCATGTTACCAGTCACAAGAACCTTTTGTTTGTCATTGCAAATATTGGCTATTAGGTATAAGCAAAGCGGGGATGAAAAAAAAACCCATGATGTACGTCCCTGGAGTTTGGGAACTTGCTGAAACGATGGTAGAGAAGCGGGAGGGGAGCTGGAAAGATAGACTATCCTGCTTAACTGTTCCTCATTTCTCATGCCTGATGATTATTAATTACATTTGTGCATTGATACAATTTGCTAGTTTTCTGAGTAGCCGAATTGCGCTTAGTCATCTTGGCATTTTTAAATGTAAATGAAAAATCACCCAGTGCTCTGAGCCAGAAGCGAGAAAAATAAATAACACCAGGAAGCTGGTCGTTGCCCGTCTGTCATAAAATTTCATTAGTTTTGACAGCCTGTACAACATAAGCAATGAATGAATGCTAACTACACTTCCTCGTCTGTCCGCTCCCATAAGTCACAGTGCTGCAGAGGCCAGAGGAGGGGCCACCTGCTGGGAGGTCACACCAGGACCCAGGAGGGACCCAGGAGGACACCGGTGTGAGCAGGCTGGGGTGGGGCGAGTGTGGTTTAGCCCCAACACCTCCCCTCACTAGTGGGCTCAGAAGCACCCTGTCCTCGTGGGACAGCAATCTTCTAGGACTCATTCATTAAGCAAATATTCCTTGATGTTTCCACATGCCCCGCAGAGTACTGAGTGCTGAAGATGTCAGAATCCATCCAACCAAGACAGTCAGATGACAATAAGTCCAGGAGGACACACATCAGAGAAAGGGGAGAGGAGTCTCTGGCCGTAGCTAGGTAAAGGGCAGCAGCAAGTTGTCTCACTGACCATGGAGTTATATGGGCATTCGAGTCCTGGAAATCAGGAAAGCCTGGAAGTCCTGAGTCTCTTGTGACTGACACAAATAAAGATAAAGGCATTTTTTGTTTTCCCCTCTCTTCTCTTCCCTTCCTGAACAATTCAGCCTAAAATCTGTCAAGTGGGTCAGAAGGGTTGTCTTCTGCGCAGGAAGGGGAGGAAAGCAGTGGTTCAGGGATGTTGTAGCGGGGTGACAAGGGCATCTCTGCAAAGTAGTGGCCTGGTCTGGGGGGTCTGAGCCTGATGTCAGGCAGGTGTTAGGGGCCTAGCAGGATGACGAGGGCATATACCTGTGTGAGCTGGCAGCCTGGGGACCAGGATCTGAGCAGGATGGAGGGCATCTCCATGGTGGTGGAGGGGAGAGGGTTCCAGGCCCTGGGAATCAGCTCCAGCAGGTGAGGAAAGCATCCACTCATAGGGGGGCTTCACGTGGGGTGTCAGAGCCCAAGCAGGGTGAGGAAGGCATCCACATGGAGGAAGAGTCAGCAGAGGAGGGGAGGCGGGAGGATTGGTCATCAAGCAGGAGCATTGCTTAAGTAAGTTAATATTAGGCTGGTGCAAAAGTAATTACGGTTTTTGCATTTTTTTTTTTAACCTTTTAAACTGCAAGTACTTTTGCACCAACATAATAGATTAACAAAATGGCTGCCTGGTTTCTCACTGTCAGGGAAGGAAAGTACACATATGGGGAAATGGGGAAGGGGAGAAAACAAACAAAAACAAACAAACAAACAAAAAAATCCTAGGCAGCTGGATTGGAATTGAAGAAACCATCAGGAACCATTTTCCATTATAGAAATTGACATACAAATAATTACAGACATGTATGTACATTGCCTAGTTACAGCCGTTGAGAGCCTGGGAGCAAGAACACCCAACAGACATAAATGCACCTTTCTTTCTCGTAGGGTGACTGAGGACATAACATAAAGTTTAGACATGTCTGTGGTAGTTTTACCACCATAAAGGTAGAGGCTGCCTGAGAATGAAGTGGACATAGGAAGTGGACACAGGAAGTAAAGAGAGAGGATTTCAATTACATCATTTGAACCCCTGGATCAAACCATGCCTGAAGCCTATATCATAGGTGAACAAACTTATTTTTCTCTGTTGTGTTTAAGCCAGTATGAGATGAGCTATTGTCACTTGCAGTGGAAAGAGTTTTGATTATTAACACTCTCAATAAATCCCTGAGAATTTGTTTTAATTGATGAAAACATCAAATATTAGAGGCGTCTTAGTTTGTTTTTCAGGCACATGCCTATCTATGCAATCATTCACTTAACAAATCATTCATTTAACTAACATGTCATGTTTCTACTACATACCAGGCACAGTTCTATGTATTGGGGGTACATCAAAACATAGAAACACAGTCTTTTTGGAGCAAAAAAATGGGAAAAAAAATCCTAAACTGCAGGATTGACATTCCAGTGGAGCCAGACAGACAATAAACAACAACAACAAAAATACCAAAATGATAACTAAATAAACACAAGAGTATAAACACTGGCGGGGGCGGGGGTGAAAGAGAAAAACTAAACGACAGGGGGGTGACAGGCATTCAGTATAGGAATTTTATTTATTTTTTTATTTTTATTTATTTTATTTGTATTTATTTATTTTTCAATGTAATAGCTTTTAAAGAGAGTCATCAGGGCAGAACACAGTGAGAAGATTACCTCCGAGAAAAGCCTGCAAAATAAGGGAGTTAGAATATATCAGGGAGAAGAGAATTCCAGATGGAGGGACCTGCCAGGACAAAAACCCTGAGGCAGAAGCATGTCTGGTTTGTTCAAGGAACACAAAGAAGGCACTGTGGCCAGAGCAGCCTGGGGAGGGAGCTGGGAGTGGTGGGGTCATAAAGAGAAAAGTTGGGGCAGATCAGGTAAGACCTGAAAGGCATTTAAACTATTAGCTTTGACTCTGAGTAAAAGGAGTCACATCATTTTAAGCAGAAAATTGTGTAGTCTTAGGTGTTGAAAGGATCAGACTGGTTGTTATGTTGAGAATGGACTAGGGGGTGGGGTGGGGAGGGTAAGAGCAGAGAGAACAGGTAGGAATGGCCCAGGAGAGAGATGCAGGTGGCTCAGGCTGGAGAAATTCTGGGGAGGAGTCAAAAATAATTCTAGGGTTTTGTGCCTGGGCAACTGCAATGATGGAGTAACTGGGAAATGCCACAGAAGGAGAGATTTGTGGGGAGAAGAGCAGATCAGTTCTGGACAGGTTGAGTTAGGAATGTCTACTAGACATCGAAGTGCAGAAGTTGAGTTACATAAGTGCAGTTACATAAAAGAATTTGGAGTTCTGAAGATAAATTAGGATGCTAAAAAGATTAACTTTTGCAAAACTTTACAAAACTTAGCTGATATTTAACAGTTCATTGGAGGATCATTTTCTGAGTACAATATCATAAAGATCAATCCAAAAGATTGCAAAACCTTAGATTGCAATTCCCAGTGTTGTTACCTCTACTGCACCTTCCTCTATGCCAGTGGTTCTCAGAATGTGGTCTGACCACCCCTGACGGACCCTGAGACCCTTTCAGGGTATCTGCAAGATGAAAATTACTTTCATAATAATATTAAAGCATTTTCACCTTTTTTTCATTCCCATGCTCTCTTGAGTACACAGTAGAGTTCCCCAGAGGCTACATGACAAGTGATATTACAATAAACTGAAGGCAGGAGCAGATATGAGAACACCACTGTCTTCTATTAAGCTGTGATATTGTGATATAAGAAGAAATATATAGTATTTGGCCTTTGTCTCCTGTTCCTGGAACAAGAGCTCTTAAAATCTTTGCAATTTCCTGAGTGATAAGGATGAAAAGAGCATCTTTCATGATTCATAATCAGCCTCTTTCAACCATACTTAAATTTGTGCTAATGAAGTGAGTCTTGGTGGGCCTCTAGATAGCTTCAAGGTGGGGGGAGGGGGTTGCCAGGAGAATCAGCCACGTGATTAGAGGGTTGGAACTCTCAGTCCCACTCCCCAACCTCCAGGGAAATAGAGTTAATCACCAATGGTCAATGATGTAATCAATCATTACTACTTAATGAAACCTCTATATAAACCCTTAAACTAATGGCTTAGAGAACTCCTCGGTTGCTGAACGCATGGAGATTCTAGGAGGATAGTACGCCCTGAGAGGACCAGGACATCCCCCCCACCCCGCTTACTTTTCCCAAAAATCTCTTACACTTGGCTGCCCATTTGTATCCTTTATAATAAATAGGTAAATACTAACGCAACTGAGGACATCTTGGGAACCCCAAACTTATAGCCGGTTGGTCAGAAGTACAGGAGGCCCAGGATTTGTGATTGGAGTCTGAAACACCAATCTCGTGCATGGCACTGGGTCCTTAACCTGTGAGATCTGACAGGTAGTCAGTGGCAGAACTGAATTGTAAGACACTCACTGGGTATCCAGAGATTTCGAGAATGGGTTGTTAGTGTAGAAAAGACACACACCTATGGTGTCAGAAATTCTGTGAGTAAAAATGGCACATAAGCCAATAGTAAAAGAAATTTGCAAAAAAGTAAAACATTGCCATTCTTCTCACTGAAAACTTTTAATTTGGTAATTGTTCTTATTTTTAAAGTTCACATGCAATGTGTTTTTGTTATTATTTTTAAATTGTTCAGTTAATAAATCTTTTACGGTCTTTTTTGTATTCATATCTGTGCATCTCTTCCATCTAATATCTAATAAAATCAGTGTCCATAAATTTGGTCTACAAAAATGAAAGCACTGGAGGTGCCCCATCATTTTTAAAAATCACACCACCTCCCTCAAAATAATAATGTATGAACCACATGCACACACATGAGTTTATTTCTTAAAACTACATGTCTTATAAATAACAAAGTTTGCTTTACATACAGAGGCTTTATGGTTCAGAAATTCACATTACATTAACAGGACATGAGACAGGCTTTTACAATTTTTAGCTAAAATTTAAAGGAAAATCCACACAATCCTCAGTAAGAAAGAGACACACAACTTCATGTCAGAATCCAATAGAAATCAGCATTTGCTATGAAACAGATCAACGTGGATAAGGGTTTTGCCTTAGATGTTGCCTCCTGAAGCAGAGATCAAATAAAGGGTTAAATATAGGTTACAACTATATATGTAAATTGGTTTAGTAATATAAAAACCAATCATAGAGATACAAATTAAGAAAAAGAAGTGAATCACCGTGGCACTCAAATGAAGTTAAAATGTAAAGGATGACCAAAATGAAAGCAGTGGTCTGAAGCAGAGTATCAGTCAAAGAGTGCTACACAAACTGTCCACCACTCGTGGGAGTAAGTTGATGCAGTATTTAAGGCATACAATGTAGCAAAATGCATCAATATTTAGCCTGGGTATCTGATACACGTGTTGACCCAACAATTTCATTTTAAGAATTTTTCCTATGGCAGAATAGTATTCCATTATGTATATATACCACAACTTCTTTATCCATTCATCCATCAAAGGACACTTTGGTTGTTTCCTTGTCTTGGCCACTGTGAATAATGCTGCAATGAACATCAGGGGTACATATATCTTTAGAGATAAATGTTTTCAGATTTTGGGGGTACATACCCAGGAGAGGGATTGCTAGGTCATATGGTAATTCTATTCTTAACTTTTTGAGGAACCTCCACACTGCCTTCCGTAGCCCCAATAAATTTTAATTTGAAAAGAAAAAGAATTTTTCCTATGTTTGTGTTCAAAACTTTTCCACATTCATTAGACAAATGTGGAAGATTTTCCCAGAGACGTTCATCATAGCGTCTTTTAGAAAACCCTCTGTCTCTGGAGGTCAGAGGTGTGGCCCACTAAGTTGGTGGGATCCCCCCCCCCCGCCCCCCGCCGTAGGCGCTCCACCGGCAGAGGCACGAGATGGAGGAAAGGTATCCTGTTCATCACGCCCAGGCCTGTTGCAGAGGGAGCCTTCTTTACTACCGGCTTGTTCACGGTGAGATGACCTGGATCTTCTACACTCACCCCAAACATTTCTTCACACCAATGTGAGCTTGTCACCATGAAAGCATTGTCTTGTTTTCTATCCAGAACTTTCCATGTGTACATTGATCATTTTATAAATGATCCAGCATATAACGAAGGCTGGACATAAGAGTCAAATGTAAAATCAAAGAATTTAAGAAAAATAGAAATGCTAAACTTGAATTTGAAATATCAGCGCAAGCCCCTAAGACATATGTGTGTGTATTTCAGAGTTCTGGAGGCACTGGCACCTCAGAAGCAAAGCACATGGAGCACCCAGATCTTGATTTCTAAAAACCATTATTTACTAACAGGAACCAGGGCTGCTTAGAGAAGGGCAGAGCAGGGACCCTACAAGGGTAGCCTGAAAAATCTTGCCGTGTCAAAGCAAAGAAGGGTTCAGCCGAAAGGGGTTTTGTGAAAAGGTCACCGGAACTGCTCGAAGAAGCTCTCACTGGCCATATTTAGGATGATTTGAGCATCAAAAAGAATAATGATTTCACTTGAATAAATACAAATCCATGATTCCATACTGATAATAACAGAGAAGAAAATTTACTTTTGGCTTAGATGGTAAAAACATGACCAAAAATAAATGAATAATAGATTTTGCAAAAATCAGGATAGTGATTGCCTATAGGGAAATGGGGGGGAGGAAGTGGACTAATGATTAACACAATTCACTCTATTCACATTTTTTTATGGAGGAAGTTTCTGTATGTATCTTATTTTTTAATAATCAAGCACAAGACGAACAAAAATAAACTAGTGATTGAAATCTTCTATAAAATAAACAATCCATAAAAAAAGCTAGAAAGGTAAAGATCAAAATTAGTTATCTATAGTTGTTGGAATTACAGACGATTTTAAATTCTCTTTCTTTTGCATTTCTTTTTTTCCCTAATTTTCTACAACAAATATGTATTATTCTAGTAGCATGAAGAAAACAAAGCTATAATATAACCTACTACACATGCTAACAGAGTCAGCGTACAGTGGTATCTTATCTATCACTCTTTTATGATTTGATCATACCTGACTCTATTTTTTTTACATGTATCTTTTCACTTTTCTTCCTTTTACTTCCAAAGAGATATTGTGGAAGCAGAAATTTAGTTACAGATAGATAGGTTAGGCACAACTCTTTCATTAATGCACTTGGAATATTTTATACAGATCTGGAGTTTCATCTCTAAAATGGTACAAGAGAAGGAGATATGAAAATGAGTGAGATTGGACTGCAAAATAATGAGACTTGAATTTTTTTCAATACCAAAATATACCTGGAACTCCTCAAGTTCTTCAGAGTCAAATTCACATTTCTTACAGGGCTTCAATGATGTAAATCTTTCAGCTTTGAAGGTGAATTTTATTTTTGGAAACAACCAAAAATCATCCAAAAGCCAAGTCTGATGAATAAGGTGGTTGATCGAGCAGGAAACTACTTTTTGGTTAAAAATGAGGTGCAGTTGTATGTAGAGTGATGAGGTATAAAATATAAACTACCTCAGAAGTAGTTCCAAAGTAGAATTCTTTATTCATTTTGAGGCACTTTTGTGAGGAAAAAAGAAAGTAGAGCCTCCCCAAGTGAGTACTTTGAAAGAATACTCATTTATCATCATTGTTTCCTATCCATTTCTCTCACCAAATGAGGATATAACAGTCTCAGACTCCATATACTGTGAGCCCATCACTAATCACTCCCACGGGGACCCTTTCACTTGCCACAACTCTATGCCCTCTTCTATTCTAGCAAATGGTTTGAAATTCTGTTCTCTCCTTGACAAATTGAGTTCAATCATTCATAATTGTCAACTCTTCCACATTTCACTTTAATTTTGGGGTGGGCATCCTGATCTCTAGGGATAAATTTAAGAGCCAATTATTCTAACATCTTCCGTTTTCTGAATCCCTGTCTCAGCAACTAAAGCATTGGATACTCTGGAGGCACAATTTCTTGTGAACTAAAACCAACCAAAGAACTTGTAACTCTCTGGGTTGGGTTAATCTCTTCTTAGGATGAATTTTTGCTCCTGGAGTTATCTTCTATCTAGAGTCTCTTCTCTGTGAAGCTGGAAACTGGAACCAGAAGAGCTAGCACCATTCATGTCAGAAAATGACTCTTCTCAACTCTTGAATCAGTTGGCTTTTCTATATCAGAAATCCACGCCGCCAATGTCTCCAGGTAACCTTTCCAACAGGGAACTCTGAGGCAGCAGGGAGCCACTGGCTGTGGTCCCACAGTCTTCTGCACTCCTGATGAGAAAGTCAACCAGGCTCCTGAAGTATGGCTGAGCTGAACAGGATATGATCTAACTAGGTCCTGAGGCTCCATCACCTCCATTCAATAAATTATTCAAAGCAGAATATCATAATGACAGCAGCAAGTTGACACGAAATAGATCAATCCCAGCCTAAAAAAAAAAAAATCCAGTCAAGCTTGAAAAAAGTTAAGTTTCAAAAATTAAAAGCAATGAGTGAAGAATATAAGATGGTGAAAGCCACACTGACTGCACATTTCTTTAACCAGACTCAGTATGCACTGTTGATTGAACTTGGTTCTAGTTTCAACAAGCAGTATTAATTTCAAAGGCTCCCTTTTTTGTCAAACTAAGTTTATAAACATAGCAATTTGCTAATAAATGTGACCTTTAAATCACATTCCTCTAAACACAGACTTGCTCTGTGTACAGCCTGAGGGGGCGGCGGGCTGTCAGGGATAGCCCAGAGAAAAGCCTTGAAGGAAACTTACACAGCCTTTCCTCAACCACTCAGACCTTAAACAAACCTCCAGTGGCCCATTTCTGCTCAAGACTTGCCCCGTTCTTCCATTTATTCAACAGATTTCTTTTTAATCTCTTGAGTACCCACTATGAACAAAGTACGAGGTGAATACAGTTATATACAGAAATTAGTAGAACACGGTCGCTATTTTCAATGACTGCATGTACACAAGACATTCACACAAACAGTATTAACTATGGTAACACTTGAGACGCATGACACATAAGGTGTGATAAAGTCATACTCCGAAGAAGAGATCCATCTCACCCCTGTTGAGATGGACAGAAAGGCTTTGAAGAAACTGACTTTTGAGTTGGTATTGGAAGGATGGTTATTATTTGACAGAAAGACAACCTGGTAATCACACCAAGAAGAGCACACAACATGAGTGCAGCTAAGGAGCAAGGGAGAGTTGATTAAAATTTATTAAGCACCTACTCGTAATGTGTTTGAGGTACTCTGCTACATCTGAAGGCAAAAATAAATAAATAAAATAAGGAAAGTTTGATCAGAGCAGGTTGTTTGATTATTTGAAAAGAGAATGGAAAGGTTCATAAATTCAAATAGCTGGGATATTGAAACTGCGTACAGCAGGAAATAGTGTAAAATAGCAAATTACACTAGAGTCGAATACCACTTAAAAGAATACCATTTGAAAGTATTATCTGTGGTCTGAGACCCGAAATGTAAGAGTAAAGTGAAAAATAAGTCTGAAAAGGTAGTTACAAATAATTTTATGATCGACCTTGAATGTCCAAATTAGAAGTCTATAGTTTGGGTTGAAGACATTGAGAGTCATTAAGTGTTTAAGGAGGACATAACTCTAAGTGGTGTTTGGGAAATTAAGATATGCCTCAAAGTAGCCAAGTAGATGCACCAAAATGAAGGGATTTTGAAGAAAGGGAAGCCAAGTAAGTTTTGGACATGGACTTTTGTTTAATATTTATGTATCAGTAGTTTTTGTGCGTGGTTTTTTTTTTTTTTTTTACTTCAATTTACTTTGAATTCCATTGAAAATTCTATTATGGCATTACTTGCTTCCTTTCATCATTTCCTTAACTGTCAGCAGTCTACTCATTTCAGTGTGTCTTATTTTCCATCCCCCTTACTATCCCAAATTGTATTTCTCTAGCTCATGAGGACAATATTCTCCTTAGCTCTTTACACATATGGATTAACATCATAAGAGTCCTCTGAGAAAGATAACTGCTCCCCAGTACCTACAGCAATGCCCTAGCACCTAAAACAGCCTGTTACATTGTAGGTGCCTAATCATTATGTGTTGTTAAGCAAATCCCCATCTTACAGAGGAGAAAACAGAGCATGTAGAGGTTAAATGAGTTACTCAAGGTCACACGACTCAAGTTCTGAAGCTGGACTTCCAACTCAAAAGGGAAAATCTTGCATTCTTATCACAGTTCTTATCACAATTGTTCATCTGCTTCAAAGATGTTCTTATTTTCCTTCTATGCAACCTCTCTCTCGTTTCATTTATTGAATCTTTTTATTGTCCTAGCTTGGTATTTACCAATCCTTAGCAGTTTATGAGTCAAATTATACAAAAATTTCTTAAATGCTTATAGGGCTCAACAATAGGAAGTATCTTTATTCTCTGGTTGGGAGCATTCAACATATTTTCACAGTTCTGTGTACTGAAAATATTTTGGGTTTGGTGTCTCCTTTTCTCCGGACTTTTATCTCTGGGTTTCTGGGTTACTACACCTGGAGTTATGAGAACCAGAAAATCATTCATTGAAACACAAATAACAGATGGATTGGATCATAAAAAGGTGAGTGAGAGGAAATTGGTTAGAATTCCAATTCCTGTGTGTTCAACATACAACAGAACACACACAAACTCTCAACCAATCTCTGCTTGCAATTAGTCTTCTGCCATTGCCTTTATGATAAACCATCTGTTTCCTTATCCTGGCAGCATGCTTAGCACTTCTGAGTCCTTAAGTATAGGACTTATTACATTATTGTATATGTTGTTTAAGTCTCTAGGAGTTCCGGGAAATTTTCTGAGTTCTGGGTATTTGGTATTTATTTTTCTCCAATAGATCGTACAATCCTTGGAAATAAAAATGGATTTCTTTCATATGACAATTTCCACCTAGTATATGCTGGAGCATATAAGAGAAGCTAAATAAATTCCCCCCCCACACACACATACATACACACACACATGCACGTGTGCACACATACACAATTGCACATATGCACACACATGGTAGCAACCTGCTTTCCTTCAAATACCAGTAATCGTAATTGTATTTTGGACCTAGATTTTCTCCTTTCTTGACTCACTCTCCTGTAAAAGTTCATCAAGAAGAAAGTAAGTGCCTTGACTTGCTATTTAATTTCACATTCTGCAATAAGAAGCTTACTTTTTTTTCTTTTTCAAATGAAGGACACTTATGCCAGAAATCTGTCACAGGATTTTAAAGACTGACTTAGACAGCCTCATGGCAAGCAAGCAAGATTATAATGTTATATATTAATTATAAGTATAACCGTTAAGCATCTAGGGTGCACCAGATTATGTAGGCACTACAGATAAATATCAGATATAGTACCCAAACGCTAAGCAACTCTTAGACTTATCTGAGAAAGAAAATGTAACAATCCTAAAATAAATTAATAATGTGAGACTGTGAATTATAAGGGACAAAAAAGTAGTTCAGACAATGAGGATTATACGAAATCAAAAGAGTGTTTGCTGTGGGCCAAAATGGTCCAAGAAAGTTTGACAGAACTGGGACTTTACCTTAAAGGGTGGTTATATTTCAAATCAGCAGGAGTTAGAGCTTTGTCACTGTTTCCTCTTCCTGGGATGTTGTTCTTTCAATAGCTGGTCACCTCCACAGACACAACTTCTCTAACCACCAAGTCTAAAGGGGCCCCCTATTATCCCATAGTAGAGAACCTAGTTTTAAACCTCTGTATCAGTTACTATCTGATATTTTTATTGTTTGTGTTTATTTGCTTATTATCTGCCTTTCTCTTCTAAAATGTGAGTTCCATCAGAGTTGTGACATTGTTCCGTTCTTCTGTGTTCACAATTCCTTGAAGATTGCAACAGGTGCTCAATAAATATTAAAGACATGCATGAATGGGTGGATGGTTAAATGAATCAAGCAAACAGCATGAGAAAAGGCCTAGAAGAGCTGGAATGAAAAGAATAAGTCTGACGAGATGACAACTTCAGCTAAAGTGGAAGGGTTATACATAGGAGCAGCAGGAATAAAATTGCCTAATAGTAAATGAACAGGAATATAAACAGGCAATTCACAAAATGCAGAACCAAAATATCAGATAAACATAAGAAAACATATACAACCTTGGTTACTAAAGAAATATGAATAAAAATAATTAGCATTAAAACTGACATTTAAAATTGACAAAAATGTTTAAGATGATAAAGCCCAGAATTGGCAATATTTCTCAAATTCAGCACTATTTCTGGGAGAAAATATTAATCAAATCCTTAATAATCTATATATCATTTGACCCAGAAATTCTACACTTAGAATTTATCTTAGGAAATAATTAGGCAAAATTGAGTTTCAGGAATGTGAATCTCAGGATTGTTTATAAAGATGAAAAATTGAAAACCGCATTGATGTGTCCCAGTGGGCAATTAGTTTAATGGATTATGGTGTGTTTATGGAATACAGTACTATGCACCCATTAAATAGGATGCTTTAGGCATCAAAGATGTTCATGACATACTGCTTAATAAAAAAAAGTCACTTACAAAACAGTGTATTGTCATGATCCCTATTCCATAAAGACAAAGCAAAACTAAATTTATGTATTGAAAATAAATTGGACTTCTGGAACCAAGATGGCCCAGTAAGAATTATCTGCTACATCTGCTAAATCAAATGAAGTTTTATAGTTCAATTAGAAAGTTTGGTGTAATTAGTGATAGATGTTAGGAAAATTAAGCAAACAACAATACGAGAGAATTATTAACTCTGGGGGGAAAATTGTATGATAAAGGAACAATTGCTTTAATGTGCAACATGGCTCAGCTGTGAATATTTACATGCCTTAATAGTGCAAACTGAACACTGACATCAATAAAAAATGTGATATAACTGTACTGCAGGAAATGGAAGGGGGAGTATGTGTGTGAGGTGGCATAAGAAAGCAAAATTCCCCTCTCCATAGAAGAAAACCAATAGATATCTAAAATAAAAGTCATAAGTAACATTATTAAGATAATATTCAGAGATATATAACAAAATGAATAACAAAAGGATTGAAAGCAAGTAATGGAACTTAGAGATGGGATGTGGCAGTTTTATTATAAGTACTATTAAACTTTTCAACAAACATGTGCCTACATCGATGTGATAAAAATTTTTTGAGTTGAAATAAGAGTTGGGATTTTGGCAGAAATTTTGATTTTCAACTTAACCTGGATTCAGTAACATACCAGATTTTATTGTATGCGATAAAAGAAAAGAAAAAGAAAACCTTGTAAACTAATTGCATTCTTTCAAACAAAGGTTGGGGTTCTTTCTAATTTGCTATCTTTGTCCGTTCGGGCTGTTGTAACAAAATACCACAGATTGAGTAGCTTATAAATGACAGAAATATATTTCTTACAGTTCTGGAGGCTGGGATATCCAAGATCAAGGTGTCGTCGACATGTTCCCAAACTGGTGAGACCCTTCACCTGATTCATAGCCCAGTCTCCTCTCTACGAACTCTCTGAAACCTCTTCTATAAGACACTAATCCCATTTATGAGGGCTCCACATTCATGACTTAAGTACCTCCCAAGGACCCTTCCTCCCAATACCATTACATCAGGCATAAGGAGTTCAATATATGAATTTTGGGGGAACAAAGCATTCAGTCCACAACATTTACCTACCTACCTATCAATTTTGGTGTTCAATGGCAATGTTTACAAAGATAAAATGCAGTAAATAGCAAAGTACTCCCCATTCTTGGAGGTCCAAATGAGTCCTAATGAATCAGACCAGAATCAATAAGGCTGTGTGCTCAGCAGCAGATGTGAGGGTCTGAACAATCTCTGACTGGCCCCAAATCCCAATTTGATGCAACCTTGGCTTGCCAAGGTCACATGCCTCCCACTAGCTCAGAATATCCCAGCTTCTGCAGCAGTCGTACCAAGAGAGAGCACTCACAGTGCTAACAGAGCAAATAAATAACTGTAGAAGGAACATTATGTCCCTTCAACAGATATTTCTACCGTAGATCAGGCACAGTGCTGGGCTCTGGAGAGATCTGATTAGGAAATACATTCAATATAATACACTGTGGCAAGTACTAAAATAAAAATATGGCATGATGGAAGCCCAAATAAGAGACACAACTCTAGATGACCATCTGAAGGAGGTAAGATTAAGATTTAAGAGGTTAAGATTAGGAGATTAGGCAGTTTTAGAACGAAGCCTGGAGCTAGACAGACCTGTACTCCAAACGCAGCTCTATCCTTTACAGAATCAACAGTAAATCACTTAATCTCTCCAAGCTTTACCTTCTGTCAAATGAGGATGGTAACTGTGGTTCTGAAGATTAAGAGACACTGCATGCAAAGTAGTGAGTGATAGGCACTCAAATTGCTTCTTATTCTGATCATCACTTTCGTATCTGAAGACCGCTATCATGTGAACAGGAATGAGGCTTTTTGTTCTTCCCAAGAGAATAGACATTGGTTGGCTTCAGAGGAAAGGGCCTTGGTCCTCCTCCCAGGACAGCAGCCTACGGAAGGAGCAAGAGATTTAAAATAATCTATAGAACCTTTGATCAGGGAGCACGCAGGCCTTATTGTTTGGATGGAGCATAGGGATGTGGCAAAATTCAGAGTAGAAATTGGGGTGTGGAATATGGAGGAGGCGGAAGGAGCTGTAGACACCCCCAGGGTTTTTCATGTGTCAACGCACGTACAAGCAGTGCATAAACTGTTGCCTCCCAAGAATGGCACTAAGGGAGTGGAGAAAGCATTAGGCCATTAGGTCTTTATTTCTATGGGACTAGAAATAAAGAAATATTTTTGGCTACTTAAGTTAACCAATGACCAAGAAACAGGTGGGCTGATGGATGTCAAGTGAGGACCGATGGTATCTGGATAAGAATTATCAATCCATCGGAATTTAGAGGAACCCTTGCGAAAAGGGGGGAGGGGGAAGGCCCTGGATTGACAGTCACCTAACAGAATGAGAGCTCAAAATAGAAATTTAGGTTGAATTGTAGAAAAATGAATCACATTTTATTTTCACACCAGTGTTTGTGGCCTGACATTCATACCTGTTACATTCATTCTTCTAAAATTCTCGAAAGCATCCTGAAGCTCAGGTTTGAGAATCATTGAGATATTTATTTTATGAAGGAGAAGAAGCTTGCTCTTGTCAATAGCCAGAGGATATGGAGCCGTGAGAAAACATAAGACCAAGGTAGATATCAGAATGCCAGTTTACTAAGGGTGGCCAGTTAGCTCAGTCTGTTAGACCATGGTGCTAATAACACCAAGGTTGCCGGTTTGATCCCTGCGTGGGTCACTGCGAGCTATGCCCCCTTTAAAAAAAAAAAAAAAGAATGCCAGTTTACTGACTTAATTGTTATATACAGCCTAAATGCAATAGCCTAAATGCACCAACTTGATCAGCCCATATTCCACCTGTGGTCAATCCAAAGAAATCACTCATTATAAGGACAAGAAACACGAGAAGTCAGAGTGGTTAGTATGTTGTCCATGGATTAGCCATGGATTAGCCAGTATTGTTCCTCTACGTAAAGTCTCTCGAAGAATTTAGATTGCCTGGAACTATAGTCCCAACCCTGACGATGGCATGTGAGTTTCTGCCCACTTCTCTGGCTTTCTCTCCCAGCACTGCCCCTCACAGAACCTTGCTCCAGCGCCATGGAAGTCTTGACAAGACATCCTGTGATGCCTCTCCACAAATGCTGTTTCCTCTACCTCAAGTGCCATTTCTCACCTAACAAGACTGAAACTTCCGACTACTTCTTCAAGACCCAGTTCATCATCGAAATTAACTAATATTTTTTTCTGAACATGTTGAATATATGATTTCACTGACTTCTGGCATCTACTACTGCAGTTGAGAAGCCAGGCATCATTCTAAACAGCAGCTTCTCTAGAAGTGATCTCTGTTTTCTCATTTAAAATCTCGCCTTTGAAAAAAATATATATTGTCTTTGACTTTACGCATTTCTGCAGTTTCACTCTGATGTGTCTTGGTAGGAATTTCCTCTTACATATCCTTTTTGGAACTTCTTTGACTTCTTGAATCTCAGAATTGGTATCTTTCATCAATTCTGGTCATTTAAAAATATTTTTATTACATTATATTAGTTTCAGGTGTACAACATAGTGGTTAGACATTTACATACCTTATGATGTGATCACCATGATAAGTCTAGACTGTGCAAAGTTATTCCTATATTATTGACTAAATTTCCTGTGGTGTGTACTGCATACCTATAACTTATTTGTTTTATAACAGGAAGTTTGTACGTTTTATTCCCTTTCATCCTTTTCACCCCTCTCTCCCCAACCCCCAGCAACCACCAGTTTGTTTTCTGTATCTATGAGTCTGTTTCTGTTTTGTTTTGTTTGTTCATTTGTTTTTCAGATTCCACATATAAGTGAAATCATACGGTGTTTATTTTTCTCTGCCTTATTTCACTTAGCATAATACCTTCCAGGTCCATATCTACCATCTACCCCTTCAAATATTGACTCTCCCCTCTCCTCCTTCATTTTCTCCTCTCCTTCCAGAACTCTGATTAAATATTTTACATCTCTTTTTCACCTCTGTACTGTGGTCTGATACTTATTTATATCTATTTTCTAGCTCACTAATTCTCTCTTCTGCTGAGTCTTACCTGCCATTAAACTAACAGTGAATTTTAAAATAACATTTATGATATTTATGTCTAGAAGTTTTGTTTGACTTTTTCAAATCTGCTTAATCATTTTTATAGTCTCTTGTACCTTTCTCATCAATTTAATCATCTCTTCTTTATTTCTTTAGGGATACCTATTTTCTAATCTGGCTTTAGCAATCCCAATATCTGAAACCTTTTATGTTTGATATTTGTGTCTATAGTTTCTGCTGCCTCTCACTCGTGACAACTTGTTTCATTGTTATTTTGGCATTTTTTATATAAACTAATACCTTTTGGAAGTTTTCTGTAGGAATATTTTGAGACTTATTTTACAGTTGGGTCCCTTCAGAGAAATCATCCAAAGAGGGTTTGCGTTTGTGGCTGCCAGATGCCAGAGCGCCCACACCAACCCATGGAAGCTTGAGAAGTTTTCAGAGGTTCCAGTGAGTATAATTTGGGCTGCAAAACAGTGGGAGGAATACATGGGTGTACACATAAATTCAAAGGGAAATTTGTTTTTGACTCATTACGCATTTCCAAGACAGAAAATTTTCCTTGATGCCCATTTGGTGTCAAGATAATTTCTAATTCAATTTTACATGAGTAGCCTTTTGGGGAGTCCCAGCTTTAGTGATGGGGTCTCCAGTTAATCATTGCATCTTGGTCAGCCCATCGGCAATATCTTCTGCCCCTGGAAACTGTGAAAACAAAAGCTTAATGTCACCAAGATTCAGCTAATAACTCTTAGTACTCTTCTTATTCCTGTGGGTTTTTACATTTACTAACTTTGGTCCTCTAAGGAATCTTTTCTTTATACAACAGGTTACCAGTACAAGCTTTGAATTTTTTATTGCATTTTAGCTAACATTTCAGTTGTTTACAGAGTCTCAAGTCTGCCATATCATCAGAAATGTAAGTCTAAAAATGTTTGTTTTCACCACTGCCTTCCTGATAGTGAACTCTTTGTGAATAGGGTCATGTCTTGTTTATCTATTACCTGATACAGTGTGAGGAGTTCAGTAGGGTTTGCTGATTAAAATTATGAGTGAATACAATTTTGATTAAAACACCCATTCACAGGGATACAATTTTATTTTCTTTGATAACTAGAAATGTAATAAAAAGTAATATTCTCAAAGTTCTTTTCTTTAGCCGAAAATGTCTTTCTCCATAACGTGCTCACCCTTTTCTCTAAAAGAGAAAAAAGATTAAAGGTAAAGTGGCAGTAAGTTCAAGAAAAATTATAGAGGGAAGAGATTTTTATAGAAGAACTTAGCAAGCTCAGAGAAACTTAATGAAGTTTCAAAGCTCTGGAAAAGGGACTGGAATTCATTTTACCTCAGTCATTAAATATCTCTCTATATTAAACCCCGGTTATTTTTTAATAAAGGAAGCTTAGCAAACTCATAGTTATGAAATACACCTGGAAAGGACACATAACTTAAGTGGAAAAAACAACTCAGAGTATTGTGATAAAATATTTTCTTACATGGTAAGAACTCAAAAATCTTTAAGTGAAAGCAAACCCACTCACAAGCCGTGGCTCCCTCACAACAGACACTGTACTTCCAAACTTATGAAGGGGAATACTCTTGTTTCACCCAGCTCTACATGCCATATCCATTTTTTCAAACTTATGAAAAGAATGATAGATAAGCAAACATGTGTATGTTATATATATGATATATGTAATATATATATATATATATATATATACACACACACACACACACACACACACACACACACAAACACAAAGGTCGGACAATTTGCGAACTCTCTACCATGTCCTTAACCAGTGGAAAGTTCATGAGCTTAATTGTCTGACCTTCGTGTGTGTGTGTGTGTGTGTGTGTGTGTGTGTGTTTTACTTATTTATTTATTTATCTATCTATCTATCTATCTATTTATTTATTTATTTTTGCCTGAGCAAACTTGTGTTAGCTTAGCTATTCTAAAATGCCTATCTGGGACCTGGAATAGTCACAGATAGACATTCAGTAAGAAAAAGAAAGGAGCTATGTAAAAATAATTATATCAGCTAAAGGAGACAGAACTTCTGGTTTTGGGAAGATAACAGACTAGACTACCATATGCAGCCTACCACTAATAACATGTGGAAATGCAGGTTAAAATATTATATCCTTTTAAAATTCTGTGGCTATTGCTGTGAAAAATGGTATGTGAGTTCCTCAAACTCATAAGCATAGAATTACCATATGATTCAGCAGTTCCACTTCTGGGTATATATGTATGCCCAAAAGAATTGAAAACAGGGACTTCAACAGATATTTGAAGAGATGGTAGCATTATTCACAATAATAATAAAAAATGGCAATAGCCCAAGTGTCCATCAATAAATGAATGGATAAAATAAATGTAGTATATAAATATATATACATATATATATATGTGTATATACATATATATATATATATAATGGAATATTATAATGGAATATTATTCAGCCTAATAAAGGAAAGAAATTGTAACACATGCTACAACATGGATGAACCTTGAGGACATTATGCTAAGTAAAATAATGGAAACACAGAAGGACAAATACTCTATGATTCTCCTTCTATGAGGTACCTGAAGTAGTCAAATTCATAGAGACAGAAAATAAAATAGTGATTCTAGGGGATGGGCAGGGTGGAGAGGGGCAATGGGGAGTTAGTGTTTAATGTATATGGAATTTCAGTTTGGGAAGATGAAAAAAGTTCTGGAGATACAACAATGTAAATGAACTTAATGTCACGGAGCTGTACACTTAAAATTGTTTAAATGTTAAATTGTATGTTATATATATTTTATCATTTAAAAACAAAAATCTATGGGTATGCTCAAGAAAATAAAGGGAAAGCTCACATGTCAAAAGCCAGGAGAGAGCTGAGGGCCACCTAGGTTGGTGCATGAGCTGATGTTCCAACCATTGGTGGAATTATCTAATCTGGTTACCTAGGAATTTGACTCTTGATGGATTGTTAAGTCAGTGAAAACTGGGACAAATAAATTCTGCCGACTTGTTCAGAGAGAAAATATGGAAGTTGTCTCAGCCATGACTCTAGCTGGAAAATTAGAAAACTAAATGAGTAAATAATTCTCCCATGAAAACGCAACATCTTAGGCCTGTGGTTTAGATTTCACTCTATATTGCATTCATGGTGTGAGAAATCCTTGAGCTGAAAAGTAATGTAAAATTGTTCTTGGGCTACTGTTGGTTCTAGGGTGTTCAGAAGAAGCAAATATAAATACACTGGTGGGATTTTTTTTGACAACTCAAGCTGCCCAGATTCCCAAAGAAAAATAAGGTCACGCTTATAAACCCAACTTACAAAATGCACAAGAAAATTATTCATTGTGAATAAAAGTCAACAGAAATAGAAAACAAAAGCTAGAGTCCAAAAATATAAAATAATTTAAAATAATCTGAAAGAGAATACAATGTGACCTGAATGAGTAAAGGTACTAAACAGTGCAGAAATAATAAGATGAAAAGAGAATAAATGAACTGGAAGCCGAATCTGGGTATAGTGCCCAGAATACAGACTGAAAGATATTAGAAGACAGGAAATTTAAAAGAGTAGTGAAAAGACATGGAATATAGATTGAAAAAACCCAACATGTATCTAATAACAATTCCAGAAAGACAGAATAGAGACAATGGGGAAGAAACACTGTTCATAATGATAATAGTGGAGGATTATCCAGACTTGATTAAAAAAAAATCTTCAGATTAAAGAAGCATGGTGACTCTCAGCATAATATATAAAAATAAATTCACACTTAGACTCATTGAGTGAAATCATATGAAATCTAAGAAAATCAAAATATCCAGGAAGGAAAAATAAATTATCAATAATAGAACAACATCTTAAATGGCAACAGAATTTCTAACAGAAACATGGAATAAGCATCTAACGGAAACATGGGATGGAATAATAGCTTCAAAGTATAACTGAAAAATCATGATGAAATAAAGGCATTTTCAAAAAGGGCCTTTATTCAGGTTTGCCACTGGTAAAAGAAAGCAAAAATAACATGTTCACAATTGGGCAAACAATATACCGGTAGTTGGTAAATCAATAGGTAAAGCTAAATAAATGTCGACTCAAAATATCAAAAATAGAAACAATAAATAATTTGGAGGATATTACTTTAAAATAAAATATTAGAAAACCATCATATGCAAGTTACATGGGTGATTGAGATTGGAATTAAAACATTCTGAGGTCCTTGGTTTATGTCAGGGCATGATGCATGTGAACAAGCTGATGGCTATCACTATGATAAACAGGAATCAAATTTATAATTTCCAAAGAGAAGATTAAAAATAAGGGAATAAAGTAAACATTCGCACAAAAAAATATGTAGTTTTGAAACAAATGTGTAGTGTTAAATTGATAAAGCTGGGTGCTGGGTACATGGAGTTAATTATACCTAGGCTGGTCTCTATTCTTATCTGCATGTTTGGAATATTTCATTTAAATATACAAACAAAAAACTCATCAGCAAGCCAAGAGAATGCAGGAAGTTAAAAAGAATGAGAATAAAGTAATACCTGATCAACCACAATAAATGTAAAGAGATTGTCTTATTAATTACAATATAGAAAAACTTGTATCAGAAAAAAATAGTATATTGCTGTTTAGAAGAAGCATATCTAAAATATAATGAAAAGGTGAGTGGTAAAGGATGGAAAGGTATTTGAGGCAAATATTAACTAAGAAAACAACTTTGTTGACATAAGTATCAGATAAAAGAACAATCAAGGCAAAAGACACTGTTAAAGATAAAGAGGACACTACATATTAATGAAAGGAAATATTTATCAGAAAGATATAATAATATATGTACCTTACAATTTAACCTCAAAATACATCATGCAAGAATTAATGAAAAATAAAAAGAATTTTACAAATCAGTATGGTGGAGGATGGTAATATTCTTTTCTCAGAACTGACAGATTAAGCAGGCAAAAAAATTAGTAATGCCAGAGACTATTTGGACAACATAATTAAAAATCTGATCAAAGGGACATATGTAGAACCCTGAGAATTAAAGATCACGCATATTTTCAAGCATATGTGGAATATTTTAAATAAATTGAGCCTATATCGTGCTACCAACTAAGTCCCAACAAATGCCAGAGAATTGGTATCCTAGACTTCATCACAATAAAATTAAAAATCAACAACAATAAAAATGGTTTCATATGCTTGGAAATTTAAAAATATTTCTAAGAAACTAATGAGTGAAGAAGAATAAAGGAATTTCAGAACCAAATCATAATACAAATACTAAATACCAAGTCTGGACAACAACCAGTTGTGTCTTAGTAAATGTTTTCCAGCAGGCTCTCTGGGTGAGTGCGTTTGTGTGTGCAGTAAGGTTGGGGGGAAAGGGGGTCGATGATCTGTAGCATTTACCAGTATCCATAGTGTAAATATCCTCCCAGGTCTATTTCAAGCTACCAAATGAAGTGTGGAATTGGGAAGAAATACATAAAATCAACTCTTACAAACCAATATGAGCCGGCTACAGTTGGTTCCAGCACGCCGCTGTAAACAATTGAAATATATCTTTAAATGCATATATTAAACAAACAAGAAAGGTAGAAAATGATTGTACTTAGTATTGAAATCAAAGGTTAAAAAAAGAACAGCAGAGCAAATCCAAAGGAATTAGAAGGAAGGAAATAATAAAGGTAAGAACAGACGTTAATAACATTACAAAGACACAATCAAGAAGATTTTAAAAAGGGGGGAAATGGCTCTTTTAGAAGATAAGTTAAGTAGGCAAACATGATCCAAAGAAGAGAAATTAAGATAAACATAAACAATACTCCGAATAGAGAGATGCAGTAGAAAAGTAAAACATAAATATTATAAACAATGCCAATAAATTAGAAAAATTTAGATTAAAAAGGCAATTTTCTGGAAAAATATAACAACTAAACTGAGTCGAGAAGAAACACAAAATGTGAGCATACATATTACTGTCAAAGGAAGTGAATCAGCCCATGTGCCCCCTGCTGCTCCCCCCACTAACATAGACACAAACACAATCGCCAAGCCTGGTTGGTTTTACAGGTAACTTCCACCTCCAAGAAATGAATAATTTTAATGTAAAATTGCTTCAGTAGGATAGAAAAAGGAAGAAAGCAATCTAAAAGCAATCTAGCTCATTTTATGAGGCCATTAAACCCTGAAACAAAAGTGGAAAAGAAAACTGTAGGCCACTTCCATAGATGAACAAAGAGACAACCATATTAAATAATACATTATTTTTTAAATCCGGCAATGTAATTTCCTAACTCACTGCTAATTGCAGTTTATCCAAGAATGTAAAAATGCCTTACAAGATCAATTAGTATAATCATTACATTAAGAGATTAAAGGAGAAAAATCATTTTGATATAGAAAAGCATTTAATACAATTCAACAATCCTTCTTGATTAAACAAATACATCTTCCCTAAATAAATAAATAAATAAATAAATAAATAAATAAATAAATAAATAAATCTTGTTAAGCAAACTAGGAGTAGATGGGAATTCTAAATTTAATGAAGTATACCTTTTAAAAACCCATTGTAAATTTTGAAATTAGTAATGTTAAAAACATTAAGATAATCCCTTATTCTACTTTCTATGTTATACTATAGGTCTAGCCAACATAATAAGAAAATAAAAAGAAAAAGTCAAAAGAATGAAATGTTTGTAGCAGGCTTATTCATAATAGTCCAAAATTCAAAACAACTCAAATGTCTATCAACAGGAGAATGGGTAAACAAATTGTAGAATATCCAGATGATGGAATATTATTCAGTCATAGAAGAATGGAGTACTGATACAGGCAACAACATAAATTGATCTTAAAACAACATTGTGTTATGCAAAAGTACACAGTCCCAAAATAAAATATAGTCTATAATTTTATTTGTATAAAGTTCAAGGGCAGGAAACACTAATTGTTAGCCACAGCATGCAGATTGTTTGCCTAGGGTTGGGAGGTGGGAGTTGACTGCTGGGAAGCACAAGGGAACTTCTTGGAGAGATGGAAGTGTTCTGTATCTTGACTGAGGTATCAATTACACAAGTGTGTATACTTGTCAGAGCTAATTGGACTAAGTAATTATCACCTGTGCATTTTATTGTCTAGTAATTATATCTCAATTTTTAAAAGCACAATAGGCACAAAAAGCTAAAGATTGGGGGAAAGGGAGTAACATAATTAGTACATAGAATACATGTTTACCTAGACTGTACAAGAGAATGCACAAATAAATGTTAGTGCTAATAAGAAAGTTCAGCGAGTTTGCTAGAAATCAATTTACAAAAATCAATAGTTATTGTTCAAGGACATTATTAACTACAGCAATAAAAGCTTTTAAGGTGCCCAGAAATAAATCTAACAAATGGTGTGTAAGATTTTTATGGAGAAAGCAACAAAACCTTATTGAGGGGGGAAAGAAACAAAGGATTTACTATATTCATGGATGGGAAGGTTTAATATATTAAAGATTGCCATTTTCCCCTAATTTATCTATAAATTCAATACGATTTCAATAAAAACTCCAGTAGAGTTTTTCAAAGAACTAGACAAAACAGGCTAAAAAATTACAAATTAAAAAGAGGAGGGGATGGCTTCAGAAGGAGGAGGGGGAAAATTGTGTGTGTGGCGGGGTCTTATCTGCTTGAATATTGGCACTTATACAGCTGTAGTAAACAGTGTGATATTACCACAGGGAATAGAGAGCTTAGAAAGAGAACCACTTAGATATGGAAATTTGGAATATGACAAAGATGGCATTGCAAATCACTGGGCAAAGAACGAGAGTATTCAATAAGTGATGATGTGACATCACCATATGGAAAAAGGCAGGTTTAACTATTCACATGAAAGAGGGTAAAACTGGATATCTATCTCAGACCATACACAAAAATCACAACCACCTAAATGTGAAAAGTAAAATTTAGAAAGAAAAGATAGGAGAATATCTTGACAACATCTGAGTACTGCCATATTACTTATGACGCCTAAAGCACATACTATATTGAGAAAAAAATATTGAGAATGTAACTATATTAAGCTCAGAACTTCTCTGTTTCAGGATAACATCAAAAATAAAGTCAATAACTACTAGGGGCAGGTGTTTACAATCCATATAACTGGCTTTATATAATCATAATATTATAGAATTTTTTAAAACCCAGGCAAGACAATTAATCCAAGAGAAAATGAAACAAATAAACATATAAAAAGATGCTTCAATATCTTTAGTAATCAAAGAAAAATGCATATTAGCACAACAATAAAATACCATCTGACAGCTAGCAATTGGCAGAAATCAATCATTGATAATCAATAATGAATCTCATATTACCAAGAATGGGTACGGCTACTGGGACGTGGAAAGCCTTCTACACTGCTTGCATGGCTGTAAATTGATACAACTACTGTGAAGAACAATTCTGGAATAACTTTTTAAAAGTTGATGATATGCATAATCTATACATTTAGCTTCTAGATGGTTGCCATAGGAAATATGTGCAAGACTGTTCTTTGCAACATGTTTCATAGTAGGAAAAAACACAAATGTTATCAAATCATATATTTTTAAAATTATACAAACCAACCCTATGTATATTTATTATGGATGTGTATATATTGAGAGAACGTATATAATGATACTCAGTATAGAGTATAGAGGTGGTATATGGGAAACCTACATTACCTGGTTTGGAATCCTGGCTCCTCTGGTTACCAGCTGTGTGGCCTTAGACAAGTTATTTAATAAATCTTTCATTGGCCCCTCACCTATAAGATGGGGGATAATAATAGTCTAGTCATGTTTATTTGGGGCATTAAAGGAGCTAATGTATATAAAGTGCTTAGAATAATGGCCGGCATACAGTAAATTTTCTGTTTTTATTACCATCATTATCATCATCATCATTCTTGTTGTCATTATCCTCGTCTTCAAGACACTGGTTACCTCTGGAATGGGAGGGGAAGAGATGGAGATAAATCTGTGGCTTTTTCTTTAAGAAAATATGGCTACGAGCTAACATATATTAAACCTGAGTTTGTGGTTGAGTACGTGGCTGAGGGTACCAAGTACATAATTATTTGTTGTATAACTTTCTGGACTTTGCTGTGTATTTCATACAGTTCAAATAGTAAAAAGGTTTTTTTGCGGTTTTTTTTTGTTGTTTTTTTTTAAGTAGAAATATAAATGGTCTGTGAGATTGTGGAGAAATGTGTATTGAATGACTATGAGGAGAGAGTATTATACAAACATATTTTTGGACAAATGCTTGACAGTTAGCTAACTGCTAGCAACAGCAAGTTATTAACACAAGCTAATAGTTAAAGAAGGAAAAGCCAGAGAAGTTAAAAGTAATTCTTTCCAGGAACATCTGAGGTCCCAAAGCAGTAGAAAAATGTGCAGAAATGCAGTTTCTCAGGAGGACATAAACACAGAGCTCCTGGTAGTGCCAAAGAAATACTGTTAGTTAATCTAAGTATCCAAAAATAATATGTTCCCTGAGAAAATTGTTATAGTAAACCGTAGAACACTTACTCATTTTCAAATGAATATTTACTGACCTTCAATTATGTATACATATATGTTTTCTCTTTGTCTTTTGCCTGAGACAGACTTCAGCTATTATTAAAAAAAAGAAAGAAAACATTTGCATTCTTTATGCAGATATACCACAATAAAGGGCTTTGGGGTTATATTCCTAGAAAGAAAATTATCTGTCAAGATGGTTTCAGCAGCAAGTAGCAATAGTCATCTAAAAAGAGCTATCTAAATCTTAAATAGCAGGCGTTCGCTGTTATCTCACCTAAGGAGAAGTCTGGAGGTAAGCAGTCCCAGGGTTGATTCAGGTGCTCAATGACACCAATACTCAGGCCTTTTCTGCCTCTTTGCTCTCCCATCTTGTGTGTTAGGAATGTTTACACTGAAGGCCTTGAGACAGCTGCGGCAACTCCAAGCATCATGTCTGCATACAACCAAAGGCAGAAAGCAAGTTGGAGAGCAGACCCTTTGCTCATCTCCCATTTTATTAGGTAGAAAAAAATTTTCTCAGAAACTTCTCAAAAGAATGCATCTTCCATTTCAGGGACCAGAACCGGGTCACATGAACATTTCTAAACTGTTTGTTGGCCAGTAGAATTGGGATTACCATGACTGTGTTAGACTCATCTCCAGTTCAACACCTAGGACTGGGACCATCTGCTTTTAGCATGTTACCCCCTGTATCTCAACAAAACCTAGGTTATGTTATCAAGGAGAAAAGCCACAAAGAAGAACATAGGCGACTCTTACCTAATGGAAAAGACAAAGGCAAAACACAGAGAAAACACAGGAATGGAATCTACTCAGTTTCCCCCAGGAAGACATGTGGCTTGTGGCAGATACTGTTGTCTGTACCCAATAGTTATAACCCACCTCTTTCTTGCCAAGGTACCAGCTTTGCTTAACTTTTGGAGCAGCCAAAAGTTTTTCAGAAATTGGGCCCCTTTGTGACCTAAGGGTGAATCTTAATTGGTCTACATTTACCGTGGTAAATCCAATCACCTTTTCAGTGACCAGTAGAGGAAAGGAAATGTGCTATGAATGGAAGTCTGCTGTGGAGCTTCTGGAAAGAGACAGAAGGAAGAACTCTCTGGTCCTATAACACTGCTGTGTTAGGATATCTTTGCTGCAATTGCTAAACCATCTTGAAAGCCTGAAGGAGCTTTAAAGCCTTGAAGAGCTGTAACTGAAATAGTGAAATTGTGTCCTGGATGTTATGGTTGAGTTTCTAAATTAATCAACCTTTTAATCACTCAAACCTCAAACTTCTTATAATATACGATAATAAATTTTCTTCTCTGTTTAGGCCATTCTTGTTTGATTATTTGTTATTTGCAGTCAAATTATCCTGATACTATACTCACATTGAAAAATATAAAGCAAACAATTTAATGAGAGATTTAAAAAATCTAGATCGATAAGAAACTAACAAGGGCACATTTAGCAGCTTTAAACTGGTTGAAATCAGAAGGATCCAAGATGGCAGAGTAGATAAACAATGGGTGGGGAACTGGAAATGGGTAGTCTTATCAGCTTGCCTCCTCCCATGACCACGTTAAAATTACAAGTAAATTATAGAACAATCGACCTGGAGAACCATATGAAGTCTAGCTGAATAGAAGTCCTATAAATATAAGGATATAAATAAGGATATAAAAAGGAAGCCATATCGAGACTGGTAGGAGGGATGGAGACACGAAACAGGCTTACCCCACACCTGCATGTGGCAGTTGAGAATCAGGAGGGATATCTCAGTTACAGAGGTTCTCCCCACCCCACAAGGGAGGGACCCCAGCCCCACACCAGGCACTTAATCCGGGGAGACAGAAGGATGCAGGAAATCCACATGTCTCCTTATAGTGCCTGCACACAGACTTACTACCTTACAGGCACTCACCTGGACTCTGGTGAAGAGGTGGTGACATGGAGGCATCAGAGACATATAGGGAGAGACTGAGTTGTGTGGCTTCAGGGAGAGAACTGAAGGGACAGTCTCCATTTTCTCTGTGTAAAATCCTTCTCCTGTGCAGCCAGCAGGCGGGCGCCATCTGCCCTGTGTTGAGCCCTCTCTCACATGGTCAAATATAAATCTGTATTGGCCTAGTGAGCTCCACTCACTCTACCCTGGTGACCCCACCCCACGCAACTAGTGCAACACCAGACGCACATTCTTGGCCAGTAGGCAGCACCACCCATGTTGCAATCTTTCTAGAACAACTATCAGGGGTCCACAGTCCCCAGGCAGTTGGCAGCTGGCCTCGGTGTGCTCTGAGAGTTTTGCTCAGTAGCTTGAGGCTCAGCATTGGCACCAAGCCAGGATGTACTAGTGAACATCACTCATCCCACTCTGGTGACTCACCCAATGCACATACCACACAAGGCACTATCAGCAGCTGAGCCTTACAGGATCTAGAAGACAGTAGTAAGCCTCAGCATCCCAGGGATTTTTGTGGAGCAGCCCCAGACCTGATACTGCTGACAGCAACCTCGGTTCACAGTGTGGCCTCTCCCACATGCCTCCAAAATGAGCACAAGAAGTGACCAACCATTTGTCATTTTGCACTTCTTCCCAGGCAGTCCCTGTCCAGTCAAAGGTAGTGGCTGACCTTGGCCTACAATGCAGCCCCTCCCAAGAGGCTCCAGAACTAACACACCTGGAGGTCAGCTACAAACCATAACAGAACACCACCCAATTAGCCCAACAAAAGGCACACTCAAAGTGCAATCTCTGCAGGCATAAGAGCCCACTGGGATGAATCCTGCTGCACAGGGTAAGCCCCCCTCCCAGCAGGCCATAAGCTATAGATGTGGCCAAACACCTAGCCAATCAGCCTGAGGCTCAATCCCACCCACTGACATGTTAGTAGCAATCAAGACTCAACTATAACAAGAGGGCACACACAACCCACACAAGGGACACTCCTGAAGCACCTGGCAAAAGTGACCAGGGAGACTGCACCACTGGACATCACAGGGCACCTACTATGTAAGGCTACCTAACCAAGACTGGAAGACATGGAAAATCTACCTAATACATAGAGAAGAAAGAAAAAAAAAAAACACAGAGAGAAGCAACCAAAATGAGGAAACAAAGAAACATGCCCCAAATGAAAGAACAGGAAAACACTCCCGAAAAAGAACTAAACAAAATGAAGGCAAATACCTTACCAGATACAGAGTTTAAAAAAAAAAAAATGGCTATAAGGATTCTTAATGAATTAGAGGAATAATAGTCAAATTCAATGAGAACTGCAACAAAGAGTGGAGTAAGCATCAAAAAGAACATAGAAACCATAAAAATGAATGAGTCAGAAATGAGGAATACAATAACTGAAATGAAGAATGCACAAGAAGGAGTCAACAGTGGATTAGATGAATAAGTTTAAATCAGCGATTTGGAAGACAAGGTAGCAGAAAACACCAAATCAGAATAGCAAAAAGAAAAAGAATCCAAAAAGTGAGGATAGTTTAAGGGGCTTCTGGGACAACATCAAGCAGACCAATATTCATGTCATAGGAGTACCAGAGGAGAGTAGTGACACCAGGGAAATGAGAACCTATTTGAGGAAACAATGACTGAAAACATTCCTAATATGGCAAAAGAAATAGACATATAAACCCAGGGATTGCAGAATCCCAAACAAGTTTAATCCAAACAGACCCACACCAAGACACATTGTAATTAAAATGTCAAAGTTTAAAGACAAAGAGAGAAAACTCTAACAGGAGCAAGAGAAAGGCAACTACTTACTTTCAAAGGAGTTCCCATAAGATTCTCAGCTGATTACTCAGCAGAAACTTTGCAGGCCACAAGGGACTGGCACAAAATATTCAAAGTGATGAAAAGCAAGGACCTACAACCACGACTACTCTACTCAGTAAGGCTATTATTTAAAATTGAAGGAGAGATAAAGAGCTTCCCAGACAAGAAAAAGCTAAAGAAGTTAATCATCACCAAGCAAGTATTACAAGAAACGTTAAAGGGACTTCTTGAAGAAGAAGAAGAAAAAGATGAAGGAGGAAGAGGAAGAGGAGGAGGAGGAGGAGGAGGAGGACATAAAGATGAATAATAAAATGGCAATAACCCCATATTTATCAATAATCATTTTAAATGTAAATGGATTAAATGCTCCAATCAAAAGACATAGGGTAGCTGAATTGACAAGAAAACAAGACCCTTATATATGGTGCCTACAAAGGACTCACTTCAGATTGAAAGACACACACAGAGACTGAAAATAAAGGGATGGGAAAACATATTTCATGAAAATGGAAACAGACATAAAACTGGGGGACCAGTACTTACACCATGCAAAATATACTTTAAAACAAAGGCTATAACAAGACACAAAGACAGACATTATATAAAGATGAAGGTATTGATCCAACAAGAGGCTATAACCCTCATAAACATTTATGCACCCAACATAGGAGAACCTAAACACATAAAGCAAATATTGACCAACATAAAGACAGAGATTGACAGTAATACATTCATATTAGGAGACTTTTATACCCCATTGACATCAATGGATAGATCTTCCAGACAGAAAATCAACCAGGAAAGAGGTGCCTTAAAAGACACACTAGACTAGATAGATTTAATGGAATTTTTAAGAGAATTTCACCCCAAGACAGCAGAATATACATTTTTTTCAAATGCACTTGGAAAATTTTCAAAGATAGACCATATGTTAGGCTACAAAACAAGTCTCAATAAATGTAAAAAGATTGAAATTATATCAAGCATCTTCTCTGACCACAATGGTATAAAAATAGAAATCAATTACAAAAAAAAGAACCTGAAAACACATGGAGGCTAAATAACATACTACTGAACAATGAATGGGTCAGGAATAATGAGCTCAAGAAAGAAATCAAAAGATATCTTGAGACAAATGAAAATGAAAACACAACGACCCAAAATTTATGGGACACAATGAAAGCAGTCCTAAGAGGGAATTTTATAGCAATACAGGCCTACCTCAGGAAACAAGAAAAGTCTCAGTCTAACCTTACACTAAAGGAACTAGTAAAAGAACAGCAAACAATGCCCAAGGTGAGTAGAAGGAAGGAAATAATAAAGAGCAGAACAGAAATAAACCAATAGAGACTAAAAATAGATACAAATGATCAATGAAACTAAGAACCAACTAAGAGCTGGTTCTTTGAAAAGATAAACAAAATTAATAAACCTTTAACCAGACTCGTCAGGAAGAAAAGAGAGAGGGCCCAAATTTAAAAAAAAAAAAAAAAAAAAAAAAAAAAAAAATCAGAAACAAAAGAGAAGTGACAACTGAAACCACAGAAATAAAAGGATTATAAGAAAATATTATGAACAATCATATGTCAACAAATTGGACAATCTGGAAGAAATGGATTAGTTCCTAGAAATATAGAATCTCTTAAGACTGCATCAAGAATAAACATAAAATTTGAAAAAGCCAATTACTAATGAAATCAAATTACTAATCAAAAAACTCCCAACAAACAAAAGTCCAGGACTGGATGGCTTCATAGGTGAATTTTACCAGACATTCAAAGAAGAGACCTATCTTTCTCAAATTATTCCAAAAAGTTCAAGAGTGGGGAAAGCTCCCAAGCTCATTTGATAAGGCCACCATTACCCTGATTCCAAAACCAGACAAAACATTACATAAATAAAGAGGAAGAAAGGAAGGAAGGAAGGAAGGAAGGAAGGGAGGGAGGGAGGGAGGGAGGGAGGGAGGGAGGGAGGGAGGAAGGAAGGAAGGAAGGAAGGAAGGAAGGAAGGAAGGAAGGAAGGAAGGAAGCAAAGAACGAAGGAAGCAAGGAAGGAAGGAAGCAAGGAAGGAAGGAAGCAAGGAAGGAAGGAAAGAAAGAAAAAGGACCCCAAATAACCACAGCAATCTTGAGAAAGAAGAACAAAATTGGAGGTATCCAACTTGACTTGGAGAAAAGTCCTGGAAGTACACACTGTTCCCCAATAAAGTCCTGTTCCCCCTTTAAAAAAAAGAAAAAGATATATACACCTCTTTGTTCATTGCAGCACTATTTACAATAGCCAAGATGGGGAAGCAACCCAAGTGCCTGAAATGGATGATTGGATAAAGATGTGGTACATGTATACAATGGAATATTATTCGTCAATAAAGAAGAATTAAATCTTACCATTTGAGACAACGTGGATGGATGTAGAGGGAATTATGCTAGGTGAAATAAGTCAGATTGAGAAAGACAAATACCATGTGATCTCACTTATATGTGGAATCTAAAGAACAAAACAAATAAACAAACAAAACAGAAATAGACCCATAGGTACAGAGAACTGATGGTTGCCAGAGGGGAGGGATGTTCGGGAGCTGGGTGAAAAAGTTGAAGGGATTAAAAAATACAAATTGGTAGTTACAAAATAGTCATGGGGATATAAAATACAGCATAGAGAATATAGTCAATAATGTTGCAACAATTATGTATAGTACCAGGTGGATACTAGAGGAATTGGAGGAATCACTGCATAAATTATATAAACGTCTAATCACTACACTGTATACCTGAAACTAATATAAAATAATATTGAATGTCAACTGTAACTGAAAAAAATAATTAAAATAAAATTAAAACAATAAATAAACTGGTTGAAATCCACGTTTAGAATAATGAATAATAAATTTACATATTTGACAATACTTAAGGAAACCTTGTACTAAGCATTTCCCATGTGTAAGGCACTTGGGTGAGCCCCACAATGAAGCAGCGGTGGAGAGAGTGGGCTAGGGACACAAAAAATATAAGATGCCTGATCCTTAAATTCAAGGAGCTTGTAATACAATTGGTGAGAAAGTTCAACAGTAAAAATTCTAAATTGTGCATCAGTTTTAAAGAAGTGGTTCCATTATGTTCAAGGGTGGTACTTATTATCAACCAAGTAATTGTACCATCACACTATAATATATCATATATCGGATTCCCTTACCACATAAAATCTCTAAACCCTAAAGTGTATTAGAAAAATCTTTAATTTCATAAGATCAATCCTTCTTTTGAAATAGCAACTGACATCTGAATTGATTTACTTTATTCCTGAGCAAACTGAAAATTCATAGAAAAGGACATAATATTCAATATTTTACTTAAATTGTTTTACTATTTATGAATAATCACCATAGACTTGGAATTAATAGTCTAGATTAATGAGTCTTCATTGTATTTGGGCATAGTACTGTATTTCTGATTTGAGAGTTTATCTTTGAATTTATTGATGAAAATAAAGCTACCAGTGAGACGGTGGAGAGGAAGTTGACCTGTTCAAATTAGATATAAAACATTTTGGTACTTGTGGAGAGAAAGCCCAAGGCAAGTCGGATTCTAAGTAGTAATAAGTCTGCATTCTGCCTTCATGGGGACCCTGAGGAAGATGAAGAGTGCTAAGCCTGGGCAGAAAGGCTGCAACCCAGACATAAAATACTTCAGCGCTGAATATGTCTACTAGAGCATAAGTTTATTAAAATCCTATTTTAGACCATAAAGTAAATGCATTAATAAAGCAACAGCTCACACTAGCTAAGTCAGGTTTGTTTTGAGTTTTGTTATAGTATTTTTAAAAAAATAAAAGTGTGAGTGATTTAGCAATCCTGCCTTTGAAAGAAGTATCTCAAGCACCAGTCTCATGATTGGCTGTAGAAGAATTAGTGTGCTGCTCTTTGCAGAATGGCCAAGTAGGGGCCTTCTCCGTAAAACCATGTGAAAGCCTTTCACTATGGCTCTGTTCTGCATTTTCCTCTCCAGGAACCAGCAAGTGCCAACTTGGCCTGTCAAAATAAACTCTTCATTAGTAGAGGATTATCATTTCAGAGGAATCCCAACTGGAAAACTTTAACTGGATTGGAAAGAAGGGAAAGGAAGGTGGAGGATGAAAGAAGCTTCAAGAAAAACGGGTGTTTCAACTTCTAAAACATCATCAGACCAATTTACATCTGTAAGGGCTATCTGCATCCCACTTTTCATGGGATCCTGCAATCCTGGAGGAGGATATGACACATTGATTTTTAAATGCACACATTTCAGTGTCAAGGTCATGAAAGACAAGGAAAAATGGAGAAACTGTCACATTTTGGAGGAGAATGAGATGTGATAACTAAATGCAATGTGGAATTTTGGACTGAATCCTAGACCTGAATCCTAGAGCAAAAAAAAGGACATTAGTGGAAAAACTACGGAAATCCAAATAAAGTCTGTAGTTCAGTTAATAGCATTGCAACATTTCTTAGTCAATTTCTTAGTTTTGTTGAATGTATCATGGTTATATAATATGTAACCAGTAGTATGTAGTGGATAGAGAAACACTCTGTATAGCTTTACTTTTTCCCTGGACATTACAATTCACTACATAAGGCTAAATTTAAAAGGAAAACATGTTTAAGAAATTGTCTGTGTGACAGAAATGCAGTGTGTTTTTCTCCAGGGAAATGATAATGGTGGTAGAATGTTTATTGCCTATAGAACGTGATGTCAGCTGCTTTGAAGAAATCTAGGGAACTCACTTCACTTTACTTCAAGGTAAATATGATGTCCAATACTGGGCTATATACTTACTGTATATACTTTCTTGAAGGAAATCAATGGGCCTGAGGAGACAGCTGAACTATATCACTGGCAATGTTATTACTCATTATCACTTCCTACATGTCAGTCTATTTACCAGCCGCGTATCTTCAAGAGAACTAGAGTTTTGGGGAAGCTAAGAGGCAGGGCAAGGAGGTTACGAGGAAGTCACAGCTATGGGCCCTGGGTTCCCAGCTTTACATATGCAAGTAAGAGCCATCCTTCAACCTACACTTTGTAGACTTAGTTCCCACATGAGATGTCATTTGGAAAAAAAGGTCTATTGCATGAATTTGGCTATGGGGATGGGGGAACATTCCTTTTAATTTTTAACTTTCATTGTGGAAAATCACACAAAAATACACAAAAACACACAAAAATAGAGACAATAGCTCAGTGACTCCACATGTACCTATTATCCAGCTTTAACAATTACCAACTCATGGCCATTCTTGTTCTATGGACACCATAATCTTTTCCCCGATTACTCGTAAGTATTTTTACAGTTAGTGTATTTAAACAAGATCTACACTTTGCATTTGGTTTTTAGGTCTCCTAATTGTCATACAATCTTAAAGTCTGCAGAATTTTTTATTCTCTGGGTTTCAGTGATTACATCCTGTGGTGTCATTTAGCACATTCTTTGGGCTGTTGGCTTTTCTTCTGCTGCCCCTTTCTTGAACATTTTCTTGCATGCTAGCTTCTGTTCAGGGCCTGTTATGCTGAACACTCCCCAGCAGCGTTTTCATTCATTGCTATGTTTTATTCCAGCCTACTTGAGATCTGCATATTCAACTGCCTAGTGGAAATCTTGACCTCCAATGTGAATAAGTCTGTGGGCTACAGAGTTCCCTGTCTTCTCTTCCTCCTAACTTTCAGCCCTCCTTCTGTTTCCTGCTCTTCAGTGAATGGAACCACAATCGCAAAGGGGTCCAAGTCACAAACATGGGTGCCCTGTTGGAATCCTCCTTCTCCTACATCTCCTCCCCCTCATCCATTCCAAGCCCTCCCTATCAATTCTACCTAAGCCATCTACTACATCCTCTTCTGCCCATTTCCAATGCAACACTTCAGTTGCTGCCACTGGTATCTTTTCTGAGGATTGCTTTATAGTTTCCTAACTAGTTTTGCTGTCACTATTCTCATCATATTTCCAATTTTTTCATCCTGCACTTAGAATCACCTTCCTAAAACAAAACTGATCACATTGCTTTGTTGCTTAAAACCCTTCAATTGTTTTCCATGTTCTAAGGATAAAACTTAAACTGTTAAACATGAAAAGACCTTCAGAATCTGATGGTTCTTACAATTTGAAACTCACTTCTCCCCTACTTCCTCCGCACCCTCACACTGCACCCATCATGGAGGGCTCTTTCTGGATCTCTAGGTATACCTCTCCCCCCTGCCCTTACACCCTTTCCCCCTCACCTGCTTACACCCTATTGTGCTTGGGATTCCTGATGCTCTGTTCCCCCTGTTCCCTTCACTATAAGCCCCTCCTCCTCAAGATGGTGTTACTTGCTCCTCCTCTACATGCTCACAGTCCCTGGAGTTAGCCCTAACAGCACTGCTTGTATTCCTCACTACACACTAATCTCCTTAAGAGTGTGTCTCATTCCTTTTATATGCTCAGGAGCTGACAAATGCCTAGCACATAGTAGGCACTTAATAAATTGCCTGAATTCATAAAGGAGTGAAGAAATAAAAGAATGACTCAATTAATCACATTCATACATTATTCAGTTCATCCAGTGACAGTCCATTATTCCCTTTCTCTTGCATGATAGGGCTTTTGAAAAAAATCTAGCAAAGGAAAATTATCTTCAAAGCATTTCCTAGATAAATGATAGTTAGAATACAGGGCATAGAATTTTATGATAAAGTTATTGGTTAACAAGTTGCTAATATTTGATGACTCTTGTGAGTACAGACGATTAAAGATCTTGAGGACATTCAGTCAACAATTTCAATTTTAAAAAATCACATGCGATATTATGTTCTTTTATTTCAAAATACCAGAAGTATGCAATATTCCCCTTTGCAGGACATTCCTACGAATGCGACGCTTCCATGGCTATTTATAATGCATTTCTCTATGTTAAAGAAAACATGTTGTGACTCTTTTTTAAACTAGTAGTTAGTGCACATAAAAAAAATTTTTCATTCATAAAAAAAGTCCATACTTCTAATGTTTATATTCTCTTTTGACAGACAGGATCGGATCCTCTTTTGACATGTCAATAATACAACTATAATATTTTGGTTCTTTGGAGACTGACCTAAAGAGAGAGTCCTCCCACCATGCCCATCGTGGTCTCTCTGGGACTCAGTGTAAGAATGTAAAGGAGAGAACAGCTTGTCCTGTAAAGCTTAGAAATTTACCTTATAATGGCCACTGTCATCCTGAGAGATGAGGGTGTTCTTTCTAAAACCCAGTTCTAAGGAACAAATAATGAAAGTTTATATAGGTTACTTAGTCCCATCAAGAAGAATCACCCCAATAAATAAATTTAAAAAAAAAAAGAAGAAACATCCTTCACTAGCCCCACCCTCGTCAGCCCTCTCCTTATCACAACAATGCTCTGAGGAGAGCAAGGAGAAGCAAACCTGCAAATCCCCCATTACACCCCAGTTCCAAATAGTATATCTACATAATATTTGACTTTAGCAAAACATTTTTTTTATAATTTACAGTTTCACAAGTGAAAATTGTACATTTCTACACATTTCATTTCATTAAATGTGCACATGCGTACAGAACTGTTATGCAATGCAAGCATCTAACACTGTGCAGGCAGTAGGACATGCAAATACCAAAAATGTATTTATTAACCAAATGACAGCTGAAGGCCCTGCCTCAGCTGGCAATTTACACAGATATATGTATGTATGTGTGTGTGTGTGAATATATATAATTCTTCACTTTTTAGATGTAACAGCACCTGTTTAAAAAAAAAACATACCTTCCTCATTTTATGTAAACTGACTCAACTGTGTCATTTTCTATTTTAATTTCATCGGGTGTATACAGAGGTATATCCTCTGTATGCACTGATACATATAGTGTCAAGCTGATACTGATAGTATATCCATAGGCATTCCACCTAGTGATATCAGAGGCCCTTAGTGTGCATTGGCGGATCAGCAACTTGAATAGCACACCATCAAGGCAAGATTCTTTCAGATTCCAGAGGTTCCAAGGTTCCTTCCAGATACAGCCGGAGCAATAACAACAATAGCCATTAACATCCTAGCATTCGTGAGAAAAGTCTAGCAGCAAACAAGAGGAGGAAAAGCAGGCTTGCTCTCATTAATTAGTCATAGCCAAATAAACAGCAGAGCCTGAAAGCATTCTACAATAGGAGTTGAGTTGCAATCTTAGTTCAGTTCTCACTGTAGTTAACGTGATAAATTTATCTCTGAGTACAGCTTAATCCACATCGTATTAATAGTGATACGTAATTTTGAAATTGTCGTTATTTTCTAAGTAATCTAAAATTGTTGTTTTGACTTCTTCCCTGTCCCCGGTTATTCAGAAGTTTCAAATTGCCAAGAAGTTTCGGGGTTTTGTGTGTTTACACGTGCATTACAATTTTAAGTTTTATTGCGTTTTGTGCCTGTATAATTCCTATGACTTGGAATTTATTGAAATTTTTGTGGCTGCTAATATGATCAGTATTTGTAAATATTTCATGACATATTATGTAGCCTCAAGATTTTGGTTTTTTGTTTATACTGCTTCTTTACCATAGTAACAACAATAACTTCAACATTTTTGTCAACATTTTTTATGCTTTTGTTATGTATCATCATTTCTTTTGTGCAATAGTTTCTTATTCTTGAATTCTTTGCTGTAATTCATAACTGAGAGCAAGACATTTTCACATCATCTTTTTCCCAGGATGGGCATATATAAGGTATATATTCGGAGTTCCCAAACATATCGAAAACTGTTTCTGTTGCATTTGCACATAAAAAAACACTGGCTTGATATAAAATACTTGGGTTACTTTTTTTCCCTGCAGCATTGTATTTTAACTGCTTCACTTTCTTCTGCTATTTATTTTCATGGGAAAAGTTTTATGCCTAATTTGTTCCTGTTGTATTTAAATTCATTGAAAATAAAATTTTTAGTTTAGATAATCCATTTTAATTAAATTTGCCTGACATTAAATTTGCCCTTTGATTTAAATATCTCAACCATTCTCCTGCTTAAAAAAAAATGCATAATTTCTTTCATTATTGCTTCTCTTTGCCTGCTTTGTTCTTTCCTACTGGAAATAATTTTGTGTGTATATGAGATCTCTTGATTTTATCTTCAGAGAATCCCCCTTCCATAATTCATATTTTTTTAAAAACATTAATAGACTTCTTTTAGCAGTTTTAGGTTTTCAGAAAAAAAAATGAGAGAAAAGTATCAAGAGTTTCCATATGCCACCCATACCCCTCCCAATTACCTCTATTATTAATATACTGAGTTAGTGTAGTACATTTGTTACAATCCGTGAGGAAATACCAATAATTATGACTAACAAAAATCCATACTTTATATAGGACTTACTCTTGGTGTAAATTCTATGAGTTTTAATAAATATATAATGACATGGATTCACCTTTAAAGTGATCTATAGAATAATAGTTTCAGTTCCTTAAAAGTCCCTTGTGCTCTACTTAGTGCTCCCACCCTCCGATGCCCCAAACCCTTGGTAATCACTGATCTTTTTATTGTCTCCATAGTTTTACCTTTCCCAGAATGTCATGTAGTTGGAATCAAACAATATCAGCCTTTGGCTTCTTTCACTTAGCAATATGCATTTAAGATTTCTCCATGTCTTTTCATGGCTTGATCGTTCACTTCTTTTTATTGCTGAATAATAGTCCATTGTTTGGATATACTACAGTTTGTTTATCCATTCACATATTCAAGAACATCTTCGTTGCTTCCAAGCTTTGGCAATTATGAATCAAGCTGCTATGAACATTTGTGTGCAGGCTTTTTTGTGGACATAAGATTCAATTCATTTGGATAAATACCATGGAGCACAGTTGCTGGATCATATGATGAATATATTTAGTTTTGTAGGAAACTGCCAGACTGTCTTCCAAAGTGGCTGTACCACTTTGCATCATCACCCGCAATGATTAAGAATTCTTGTTACTCCACATCCTCACCAGCATTCGATATTGTCAGTGTTTTTTTATTTTCACCATCCTAACAAGTGTGTAGTGATATATCCTTGTTTCAACCTACACTCTCCTGGTGACATATGATGTTGAGTATTGTTTTGTATGCTTATTTGCCATCCATATGTCTTCTTTAATTAGGTGTCTGTTCAGATCTTTTGCCCATTTGTTAATAGGTTGTTTATCTTATTTTTGAGTTCTAAGTGTTCCAGGTATATTTTGGATACCAGTTCTTTATCTGATATATGTTCTGCAAAGATTTACTTCCAGTCTGTAGCTTCTTTTTTTGTTCTCTTAACTGTCTTTCTTGCAGAGCAATTTTTAAATTGTGCTGTGCCTAAGAGGCCAAACTCAAGGACATATAGACTCTCTCCTATGTTATCTTCTGGGAGCTTTATAGTTCTGTATTTTACATTTAGGTTTATGATCCGTTTTGAGTTGATTTTGTGAAAGATGTAAAGTCTGTGTCTAGAATTTTTCTTTTATTTTATCTTATTTTATTTATTTATTATTTTTTTGCATGTGAATGTTTAGTTGTGTCAGCACTATTTCTTTTTTTTTTTTCAAATAATTTTCTTCAATTTGTCCTGGCTATGACTTCTAAGAGAACTTGAGATTTTCCTCCAAGTCACTGATTTATTTATTCTGTATCCTCAAATCTTCTGTGTTTGTATTGACTTTTAATCGATCATTTCTAAATTATTAATTGCTTTTTATCTGATTCTTTCCTTATCTCAGATTGTTTTTGATGAGTAAACAATGACCTCTCCAATTTTCTTTGAGAATATGAACCAAAGATTTTTTTAACTTAAATGTTTACATATAAATTACATGGGCGTGCATTCTATTGAAAGAGTCTGTTTATACCTGTTGTCCTACCATAGTTATCAATCGCTAAGTATAGAATACTTAATGTTCAAAAATGTTCCAGTTTGCACAATAAATTATGTGGTCACTCTACATATAAAACTTAGTTATGTTTTCCCAAGGTTCAACTGAGCCTTGTTTTCCCTACCTGTCTCTTCATAATTTTTATGGCTAAAAGAAATTGTCACCCTTCATTTTTTAAATTCATTCCACATGTGTTATTTAAACCTCATAACAACCCTACAAGTAGGAACTATCATTATCTCCATTTTACGGATGAGGAAAAGATGCCCAGAGTTGGGGGGTGGGGGCAGGGGAGAGTACTGTGCTTTTCTTAGCTTTCCTTACTGTGAAAAAGCCTGGAGATAGAAGATAGGAGAGAATAATTGCTTCATTTGTGGGTTTGTTTTATGAGGAGAAAAGGGAGCCCTTTCAACTATATTGGTGTCTGGCAAAGGTGGATCTTTCTTGGGGCTCCCTAGAGGGATCTTTCCATGTGTGGAATAACCAGGGCAGGAATGAGAGCAGATAATGAGTGGGAGCAGAGGCGGAGTCCCCCTTTTAAAAGGCTGAAGATAACTGTTTTTGCAGAAAGATTGGCCCGAGCTAGAAAGATAATTCTGGGCCTACAGAAATCCAACCTACCTGCAAAGCATAGCCCTAGGCTGTACTAACTTTGAAGTCTGCCTATATGGCCTTTGTCAGTCCTCTGATGTGGTGCAGTAAAAAAACAAAGGGCAAAATCTTAACCAATCCAGATAGACTGACCATTCTAGACACACTAATGGCCAAGACTTATTAAACAGTCAATGGACTGAGAGGACATAATGGTCCCCCCAGAAACACAGACTCCACCAGAGATGTGGCCCAGACCAGATAGACTTTAGACCCAATCATAACCCAAACTGACTACTCCAGGAAGTAATCGCCTACGACCACATCTTGGCACTGTTTGTTAGAGGTGCCACCCACTGGAAATAGGGTAGGGAAATGGGGAAGGAGGCCAGCCTGAGGTTACCTGCAGTTTCCAGCAGAGCACCTTTGATCTTCTAGCCATTTAAAACCCTGGTACCGAAAGCGTGGTCCACAGACTAGGAGTCTGGGCATCACTTGAAAGTCTGTTAGAAACGCAGAAATTTGGGCCCCACTCCAGACCTAGTGAATCAGAATCTGCATTTAATAAATTACCCAGGGGGCTCATATGTACTTGAAGAATGAGGAACACTGACACAAATACTTAAATATGTTTCCAGAAGTTTAAGCTGGGCATGATTTTTATAGCATCACTGTAGCTAAAGAACGTGCTTCCATCGTTCATAGGAAAACATGGCTGTTAATTCACAATTGTTATGGATGAGTGACATAGCAAGTAAGTGGTGATAATTAATAAGTAGTATGTGTTTTGAAAGCTTTATTTTCTTAATCTTTAAAAAAATAATCTTAGGACAGCTACATACATCTTTAACCTAATCGAGCACCAAACAGATTCATTTTTTAAATATATAGGTTTCTAAGTCTGTTACAGAAATAAACTATGGGCAAAATTTTTCTATTCCCTTCAAAATCTGAATACAATCATAGTCAGGTCGTCATTCCTCTCTCACTAGACTCATTAATTGCAATTCCTGACAAGAGGAAGATGGTTAATTATGTTTACAATAAAATATATGAAAAATAAATGAAATGTATTACTATTTTATAAACTAAGGGCTGTGAGAATGGCTTAGGTTTTCTGTCTATCTCATTTCTTGCAGGTACTCATTTCCATGAGGAAACTTCCATGCTGGCTGGTTTTGTTACCTAATTTTGAACTATAGGCTGTGTGTGCGCTGGTTTTTCTGTCTGCTCCTCCTGACACAGGAAGAGCATGTTTGTCTTGCCTTGAAAGTTGAAATGGGTTCTCCACTCTCTTTCAAATTTTTCGTTCTCAGATGAAGGGAGAAGTTTCTATTGGTGTCCATTTTCTTTGCCAGATTAGAATTCCAGCTACCTCTAAAGACTAAATCATCAGCAGTAATCCCCTCACCAACCACCCTCCATGACACACACACACACATTGAGGCAGTAGTTAGGTAGTTCAGGGCTGTTTGTCTCAGAGAAGTGTTATATTAGCAAAAAATTTAAAAAAGAAAAGGAATCTTATCTCCTTCTAGGTAGTGAGCATCAAATGCCTGTATTCCAAAAACATGGATTTGGGGATTTTTTTTTCCCTACGATCAGAGAAGCAACAAGATCTTAAGTGAGGAATGCCAATGCCACCTCCCACACCCCCCACCCCCTCCACCAAGAGAAAGAGGCCTTTTTCTTTGCCCAAAGTTTCTTCTGTTCACCAAGCAGTGAGCCTGCCTGGCTCTATCCATCCACAAGGCACACTGTTTTCTATTTGGACCATCCAGACAGGGTGCCCTTTTCTGATTTGCAGAAAGGTAACATACGTGCTTTCAGAGATCTAGGGAGTTCCTGAAACAGGGACCCTGTTTCTTGCCCTTAAATTCGTCCAAGAGAGGTAAGGAGATGATGTAGATTTGTATAAAATGGGCTGCATTCTCCACGTAAATTCCTGGGAAGACATGAAGAAGAAACTGTTATGGGACATATCTAGGCAGAGGGGACCTTTCCTCAAGCAGAGGAAAGTGCTGCACCTGGTGTAGACTTACGGAAGGACAAAGGGACAACTCAGCTATGATCTTCACAGACAAGAAAATAGAACAAAGAGAGGGTGTGAATCATAACCCAAACTCAAATTGTCAGCACATGTTGCTCCCTGATCAGCCCTTCCCCCTCCTGACAAATGCCCACCTTCTTACTGTATAAGCTTCCCAGAATTTAGGAGGCAGGGCACAGTGAATAGGTCAGCGAACCCTCAACTGATTAAATTTATGTTTCCTCTATCATGGTAGAATAGAAACTTGGGTTAGAAGATAAGTTGTTCCAGGAAAAAATAAAATAAGTAAAAAAAATAAAGATATGTGTCTTGCTTTCCTGTAGTTGTGGCCTGAGAACCATACCTGCTACACTTTCTTCTTCTGCCCAAATTGTACCAGAATGTTTTAATGTTGAAGACAGAGTTTATTATTGAGACTAAGATTTCTAACATCATGCTTTTAATCAGCATTAAGTGCATATTTTTTAACTTGGCAAATGATGTGGTTCATTAGAAAAAGGGTTTTTTGTTTCTTTTCTTTTTTTTTAACGGCATAATTCTCAGAAACAGCTTTTAAGGAGTTCTTAAGCAAATTCTAATATTACTATACTAAATAATGGAGATTTCCTGAAGGCTTACATTCTGGACAAAGTTTTCTAATAATACAAATATTTCATAATTTCTTGATAAAATAATAATTTGTATTAAGTACTGATTATTCTGTCAGTGTTCAAAACACCATAAGTTACCTAAGCTCAATGTGTTTGTCTTCTCATTTTTAAGGAACACATTAGTTATGGGTCCAAATGAAAAGGTATGTTGAAATTGTATGAAAAAAAGTGTTTAAAACAAAATAAGACATTTTGGCCCATTTTAAAAGCAGCAACCCAGTAAATAAATACAGGATTGGTAAATAAAGTTTTCTGGCTATCTTTTCTATGAAGCAATGGTTGGAAGAGATGAATAAAAAAATTGTTTTAATACAGCAATTTTCCTATTTGGCTTCTTTTCCAAGCTCTCTTCAGCTGTCTAGCATTTATACCAGATTTGTCCTAGTTATTATTTGAAGGGAATAGTCATGGAAAAATCCTGAGAAGTGTTATAAAGTTTGTTTCCTAATTAAGATATAATATCTTTCTAATATAGATTTTTTTTATGCCTGCATTTAAACACCTCTGCTATACAAAAAAAAAAAAGGCATCTTTCTGGCTTACAGGTAAAAAGCAAGGAAAAATACACATTGGTAAAATCTAAAACACACAAGTCAATGATAGTCATTAGATTCTGTCATTAGCTATAGTCATTAGCACCAATTTACAGCCTACTTCGAATCAGAAATGTTTTATTTTCATTTTTAGTTCCTCTACCCCTCACTCTGCCATATTCTTATAATTCCCCACATTCTTTCCACTATGCACCTTCTCGAAATCAGACTGTAAACAACCTCTTCCAGAAAATTTTCCCCTAGAAAGTATATCATCCCCTTTGCCAAAACTTAGCATAACTTATTTCTAGAATTCCACATTATTCTTAGACATTTAATTTCAACTGCATTCTTATATGGAACCCAAGTGATACCTGCTGTTCTACTACATTTAATTATGTATTACTTAAAGGTACAGAAGTAGTTTAGACTTCAGGATTTCATGTTCCCAAGTTTAGGGCTACACACCTTTCCCATTTCTGGCAGAGACAGACACTTACCTTCCCAATATTTATTTTCTTAGTAACAGAATCCTCAGAAATAACTAACTTAAAACAACTCCGTTTCTCAACCTCTCCTGAAGATGGGAGAGATCAGGATGGGTACAAATGGCAGTGATTGGGTGGAGTTTCTGGGAAAGCCCCCTTTTTACGGCTTTCTTTTCTTCTTCTTTTTGCTGGGAACAGGAAGTGATGACTGAAATATGATGGCTATACCTTATGATCTTGAGGATGGAAGCTCTCATAGAAAGGGTAGCCGAGATGAAAGACAAGGAGGCTGAATCCCTAATGACTAGATAGGACCACCATTCCAAAGTTGGTTTGTCTACCTCTTTGTATCAGGTAAGGGTCCATCAGGGAAGAAGAATCACTAAGGGGTGTGTGTGTGTGTGTTTTGTTAAAGAACAAGACCTTAAGCAATTGTGGGAGCTGATTAGGCAGTATCTGTAAGGTTGTTGTCCTTGCACCTGATGCTGGAGACTGCAGGCAGTTGAAAACGAAAGATAGATATTAGGTGGAAGAGAAGCACAAGCTGGAACCCACAAGCACAATCTTGAATCCTTGGGGACAGACTGAACCTCTGTTAGGTCTTACAGACTCTGATCTTAGTGGTGTGAATATCTTTTAGAAACTGCAGACCTTCATCATGGAGCTAAATATACAACCTGAAGGAGGATCCAAGACAAGGTGGAACAGTTGTGCCCAGGGTCTACCTCACACCAATGAGGTAAGCCAGCAGATAACTGATAACACATGTGAGTTACAAAATGGCTGCTGTCTGCTTTCTAACCCCCAAATCTCCCAAAGAACCTGTCTGTGACACACTTTAACTGGGGGGCATACAGGAAAAGGAATTGTGGGACATGTAGTTTAACGCAGCCTGATAGATCCCTTACAAAACCATCTCATTCTGGATTTCTTTAATTTTTCTCTTATTTAAATTACTTTGGGGTGACACTATCATCAGCAAACAAATGTAATTCCTAAGTGATACTGGTCCCCTATTAATGAAGGTTGACTAGAACTACATAATGAATATGGCACATTGATCCAGACACCATGTTTCTCCAAAAATAAGACCTAACCGGAAAATAAGCCCTAACATGATTTTTCAGGATGACATCCCCTGAACATAAGCCTGAATGCATCTTTTGGAGCAAAAATTAATATAAGACCGGTCTTATTTTCGGGGAAACACAGTAGCTGCAACATAGAGACTTTTCTTATATTGATAATATGCAAGACATGACTTTTAAAAAACTTTTTGAAAACCTTCAAAAAAAAGCACATTTGGAAGGAGAAGTTAAAAGGTCAAGGAATTCATAGAGAAGAGCAGAATGAAAGAATCATATTCTTCATTCCAGAGAGAATGTGGGAAGGGATATATATGATGATTGTCTAACTGGTCGTGAAAGGCAAAGCTGAGGAAAATACAGGCTCATAAACAAAATTCTGAAGCCTTAGTTCCTGGAGGAAAGAATAGTATCACAACGGAAAAGTTTAGTTTTTAAAATATGACTATTTTTGTGCATGGCATAAGCTTTTGCAATTTAAGCATCTATGATGTAAGCATGCTACCATCTTATTTGTAGTAGTTCCTTGTAATTTCTGAAGTACTTCCATGAGCAGGTGTCAATATCACAAGTGTCAGGTGGATCCTCCAGGACTGCGTCAGGATTAGGTAGGATATTGGAAGGGGCTGCGATAGTTGTGAACAATAAAAGATGAAAGAAGCAGAATTGGGCAGAGAAAGTTTTCAGACCCTGATGCAGATCCCACACATGTGAAGGAAGATCAGGAAGCAGGATTTCCAAAGAAATTCGGATTGCGATGCAGATTTGACAAGGTTTAGGCTCATCCAGTGGGGAGCCCTGGAACAGCCCCCACATTGGGCAGTGTCGTGCAGGGTGTCATGTGGGGTCTCTGGTCCCGCTCCCCACACAAGAATGTAGGACATGCTGAGGCCAGAAAGGAACACCCATGGAGCCATAGATAGGGGAGTCACACCACCATAGCCTCACTGGCACCTGAGCTGGAGACACAGGAAGCAGGAGCCACATGATCTGCAACCCGCCGGCCGCTTCTCTGCCAACCAACCAACCCCATTTGCTAACTGCAATCTGCCCTGCTAACTGCAATCCACACTTGCTAGCTCAGCCACCATCCACTGCTAGCCTCGCCACGGCAGTTATATTAGTGGCCAGTGGCTCACTGGTTACAGCTGATGGCCAACTAGCCACTGGTGATGGCCATCCAATCACAGATGATGGCCATTTGCTACCTGAGCCAGCACCTTTCCACGTGAGGCCAAAAGCCTGGAAACTGCACTCCTGGCTCTGTCCCCACAGGCAGAAATGGCCAAATCCTGTTGTTTGTGTCACTCTTAGTCAATGATTGGGGTCTTTCTAAAATGAATGGTCTCGGGGTGGCCAGTTAGCTCATTTGGTAAGAGCATGTTGCTAATAACACCAAGGTTGCTGGTTCGATCCCTGTGTGGGCCACTGTGAGCTGTGCTTATTTTACTCCTTAAAAGTAAATAAATAAATACATAAATAAATAAACAAACAAATAAATAAAAGAATGGTCTCCACTCAAAATCTGAGTTTGATCCTGAAGGTGTTTGAGAAGGAGGCTGTCAAACTGCCCTCTTTACAGGTGAACAGCAGGTTCTTTCTCAAAGGAGATCTGAGCAGCACGTTTCTGTGAGTGCCACAAGCACACTTACTAATGGATACACTCTGTCATGTAGGGTCTCTGGTCCCGCTCCCTGCACAAAAGAATGCAGGATATGGTGAGGCCAGAAAGGATCACCAACAGAGCTATGGATAGGGGGTTACTACCACTATATTCTGACTGGTGGCTTACTGGGTTGGAGATACAGGAAGCAGGAGCCAGATGATCAGTTCGCTTCTCTGCCAACCAACCAACCCCACTTACTAGCTGCAATCCGCCATCCATTTCTCTGCCTGCCTGCCTGCCTGCCTGCCTGCCTGTCAACCAACCAACCAACCAACCAATCTACACCCTAGCGTAGCCATGGCCATTGTATTAGTGGCTAGTGGCTAACCGGTAACATCTGATGGCCACCCAGCCATAGCTGATGGCAGCTGATTATAGCTGATGGCCATCTAATAACCGAGCCAGCACCTTTCCACGTGAGGCCGAGAGCCTGAAAACTGCTCTCTGGGACTCTGTCCCCATATACCCTTTCAACACTATAGACAAACCCAAATCCTTATTAGAGCAGAGTGACTTGCCTCAGGTCAGAAGTTAATTAATTGGGAAGAGTGATTAAAAAATTAATTAACCTCTTCCAAAATATATTACTCTTTTGATTTTGAGCTAGAAGCCTTCACTGAGTTCCCACAGACCCCAAATCAGATTGGAATATGTATTGATATTTATCCATGTATTCCTCAAATTCACACTCAGTGACTTTTCTTCCTATTCAGCACTCACCATTCAGGTGAATCATGATCTCATATTCTACCCCCATCCCACCCCTGACTCTTAAAGCCCCAACACCTGCAACTCACACCACCTTATTTCATTCTGTAGGTGAAACCACCCTGAGAAGTAGCCCCTCAGGCTTGATATCTTCCCTAACACCCTAGCTTCCCATCAAAACACACCTGCTCTGTTTTTCCATATCCTTGGAAGAAAGATGACAACTTAGGCTGAAAAGACTGATGGGAGCTGAATGATCACCTTATTTGCATCTATAGGATTTAATCCAGATAAATGGCTAGCTAACAGGGGCATTCTTGAAAAATTTCAAGCCAATGTTGGTGAAATTTTGGAAATGTTGGTATGTTTTTATCTTCTACACTGAGAAGGCAGCAGCACACACTACTATAATGGCCAGTTGCAGACTTTAATCTCAAAAGGTACTCATTTCTGATTAATGACCTCAGCAAATGGGTAACGATTATTTATCACCCTATTTGGAAATTTTAATATCATAGAGGACTTTCTCTTTCTATATTTTAGGTTTTTCTACTCTAGATAGAGGAGTGCGAATGTAATAAAATAACAAACAAGTACTTGCTAGATACAAAGAATGGTACTTGGTACTTAAGTGTGCCGTGGGTTTAGTTCAGTTGTCCTGTAAGTTAAATACTGTAATTCCATTTTACAGATAAGGGTCAGAAAGGTTAAGTGGCATCAACGCAGTCAACCAGCAAGTAGTAATGGTCAAGCCTGATTCAGATCAGTTTGACCTAGCTCCCTAATCTTTTGCTCTAATTCCGTCTCATTCCACAATTCACAATTACATGTTAGAGTCAAACACTTCCAACTTGAACTTCACATCTGCTGGGATTAGTACTGTCTAATTGTTGGTGTGGGAAAGTGGTTGGGGTTATAAAGAAAATATGATTTATTCGAAGAGGGTCATGATACAAATCTCTCTGCTTTTTATATATTTGAAATTTCCCATAATAAACAGAGGTGTACAAGAATTTTAACATTCCCTAAAGGCATTCAATAGCTACAAATGGCTCAGCACGTCACCAGAGCATTATGAAGTTTCCCCTAACACCAACTGGACACACACACACACACACACACACACACACACACACACACACACAGTCACACCGTTAAAAATATCTTTTAGCATAAGAAATGCAGATATTAATTAGTCGTAAAGGTACAAAACAGAAGTCTAGCGATCGTAGCATTTCCAACACATATCAGCATAAGCAAATGTTCCCTTTCTGTGTATGAATCACAGCATTCAGCTCCATTGACTGTCTTATGTTCCTTTTCATTTGCTCAAGTCCAGCCAAACCAAACCAGGCATCACCAGTGGAGAGAACTGCAAATGTTTGCAAACTTTGAGCAAATTAGGAGAAAGTCCTAGATTTAGAGAGACATGAATTATTGTGTGCAGATATAAATAAACATTGTTCTCCGCTCAGGTTCTGTCAACACTTCCATGCTCCACACAAACTCATCCAGAGATAAATGAGCTAGTGTTACTCATACCTGATGAGCTCCAAAAACCACCTAACGGGGCACACGCTGTACTTTGCTAAACTTGTTTGCAAAACTCAGCCCTTGGAATACAAAGCTACCACAAAGTATGCAGCCAACTCTGAAATATGTGTGTTTTCAGGCAGTGGCAAGGCCGAAACAGTCATTCTCTTTTGTTGATACATGCTGCAGATCTTGGCAGTGGGCACTCTGGGAGTCCCACAGTTTTCTTCCCTCCACGTCACCATTTTCTAAAGTAAGACATGCTTAGCGTATAATGTTTTTTTTTTAATATGGACAATTAAAAAGAAGATTTAAAACTACCTTAATTCTACCAACAAGAGGTAACCCCTGTTAATTTTGAGCATATGATTCTAGAATTTTTATGCATACGTAAACTCTTCCAAATTAGAGGAGGAACATACTGTAGGTAACTTGCTTTATTCATTCAAAATTAGTCTACAAACATTTTAGTGCCTATGAACAGCCTTTACAACACATTTACAATGTCGGCACGTATGGGCATAGAGCAGTTTATTCAGTCAAGACATATCATTGGAATTATTACTGAACATTTAGGTTGTGTTTTCAAATTTTTGCTTCTAAAACTGAACTTGGATGACTATTTTAGTTAATAATTATTTCTACAAATCTACTATTTTCTTAGGATGCATTTTAGAAGTAGGATGTTCAGATACGAACTTTTTGAGGATTTTAACACAAACTGTCCTCCAGAGAGTATACGAATTTATACTCCTCGTCATCCTCTACCCTAACAGTGATTATCATTCTTTCTCTATCTTGGCCAATTCAATTGGTAGACTATATCATTTTTTTGGAATCTGTACTTTTTTACTTTCAATATGCAATATTATGTGTATTGAAAATATGTATCTTCCTCTCTGTTCATATAAGTGTGTGTGCTTATTATTTACCACTAAGACTGTTCACATTTTAATAGTGCTGCTCTCTTGTCTGTCATATGTGATGCAATTTCTTTCCTCGTTTTTGATCGCCTTCTAACTTGATTGGCTGTTTGGGACACACAAAAAGTTTAAAACGTTTATATAAAAATGCATGTATCTTTATATTTTTGGATTCTGTGATTTAAACCGTGCTTAGATTATTCTTCCCAGGCCTATATTTTCTTCTATTAACTCATTTAAAAATTTTAATCCACCTGAAATAAATTTTAGAGTGTAATGTGAGAGATACAGGCATAACATTTTTTCTCCCAAGTGATGATGCAGTGGCCCCTACACTGTTTTTTAATATAAGCACTCTTTTCCATACTGATTTAACACGCCACACTTACCTAAATATGCTAAGTACTTCTGTATATATATTTTTTGGTCTGTTCTTAGACTTTTCATTCTGTTCCAATGATCTTGCTATCTATTCTTGGGCAAGTATCACCAACTTATTTTAACTATTGGAGCTTTATAGTACATTTTAACACCTTAGCAGAGAAACCTACCTTATTCTGTTTTATCTTCTAACTTTTCTTGGTTATTCTTGCTCATTTATTTTTCCTGAAAAACTCTGGAATCATTTTACTTAGGTGCTGTGTCTGGGATTATGTTACAACCGTAGATTACATTAGAGAGAATTCAATATTATCTCTCCTGATACAGAAATGTGGTATGTCTTTCATTTTATTTAAGTCTTCTTGTATGTTCCTATGGCAGAGGAGTACTGGTATATTCCACTGCTCACCTACAGTTCTCACATGCCCGTGCATTGCAGCTATGTTGGAGACATTTAATTGGTGCTAATGGGTGGGCTGTGATGTGTAACAGATATTTGTCACTTATGAATAGAGGGAATTAAGAGTCCACACGAGTCTTTCCCACTCTTTCTCCCTCTAAGGTAGTGACCATAAAAGCCACATACGAAGAATGGTGGAGCCACCAAATGGAAGCAGCCTGGATCTTTCAGTTATTGCTTGGAGGATGTCGGTGTTGAAGAGTCACTCAGCCTGCATCAAGCTTTCAGTGAGCAAGAAGTAAACCTTTCGTTTGTGACAAGCCATTTAGATTTGAGGATTTGTTTGTCGCCATAGTAGAATCCCTTAGTAAAGATTGAACATTTCTTATTGAGTTTATGTCTAACTATTGGCATCTCTGTTGTTATTGTGATAGGGAAATCACATTTTGATTTACCATGTTATGACTTGATACCAGATAGGAGGTCCATTTGCCTCGTAGGTGAGGAAGGGAACGGATTCGGGGAGGAACTTCACTGCTGTGCCTGAGGGCTTCTATTACTGATTGTAGTTCTAGCCCACACTTAGCTAGGGCTCCCGGGCAAAGCTCCAAGGCAATACTTCCCAACTGGAACCCACTTCCCCAGTTTTAAGCCTGCTTCGCGGCTGCCCTGCTTTACTTAGCTTGGGAACTCATTCCAAGTGTAAATGCGATTGAATGCTTCAAGCAGCCTCTGTGTCTGTACCTGATACACTAACTCCCAGATTCTGTTTGTCCTGGCTCCCAGCACCTCTTGCTCTAAGTTTGAGGAGGGAAGTATTGGTTGAATTTTGCATACTGGCCGCTCCTCTTTCTCCATACATGAGTCTAATGAATCATAGATTGATGGGTTCTCTTCTCAATCTGGCCTCACTAATACTCTCATTTGCAGAAATTCTTAGAAATTATAGCCAAATGGGTGCTACCTCCGGTTTCAAATGCAGACATGTTCTCCTCACAGAGAATTTGAGAGGGAGAATTAATTACATCTGCATGTGCAAACATCATTTTAAACGAGTGGTCCTTTCATGATATTTTCAGGAGAAGTTGGAAAAGACTAAATGGAAACCCAGATGTTGGTTGAGGGAACAAGTTATCTCCTTCTCTCTACCCTCCACCATCCTCTGTATGTGGAAGGGAGGAGCATTGCAAAGATTTATTTTCCCACTGAAACTTTCCTTAGAAAATGGAAATGATTACAGTCAGTTTCAAATAATATTTTTTTCCTAGTTGCATAAATCATGAATGTTAGCCAGAACTCAATTTCAATTGATGTCGTTCTTCTTTGTGTTTCTGTCAGTTCCTGATTTTCAAACATCCATTCATGGATGAGATCCTATCTATGGAAAAAGTTCTGTATTATTCTGGGGTAAAATATATTAAATATGAATATTTTTTGAAAGCTAAACTATTCAACTTAAATAGCTATCAGATTATATATCCTTTTAATATTTTTGGCATTAAAATAACCTATCTTTTATGAAGCGATTATATGTACACTAGATGGTAGTTTGATTTTCTTTAAATGCCTTTACAAAGTTAAAAGTTGGCAATCCTATGTTGGTTTCTAAATTATTTTTGAAATTTTTTCTTGTCTATATAATCCCAAACCCTATGAACCACTGGAATGTATCTTCAAATAGTTTTTCAACAAGTGGAATATTTTCTGAGCCCTTGCATTTCTGAGAATGCCCGCCTGTCCCACTGAAAGACAAATTGCTGGGTATAACGTTCTTAGCTCATAACATGTTCCCCCTCAAAACCCTGTGGAGTAATTTGGCATCCAACTGTTGCAGAAGAAATGTCTGAGACCAACCCAAAGTTTTGTGCCTTTGGAAATAAATCTCTACTGAATAGTTGCAAGATTCTTTTTTCACTTATTGTACCTTCCCCTTTCTCAAGGCATTGCAATACAATTTCCCCAAGTGCAGTCCACTGAGATATGGTAGCTCATGGCCACTGGGCCAGATTCTAGCATCACCTAAGTTCCAATCTAACTCCACACTTTACTAGCCATTGTATACTTGCATAGTGTTATGGGATGAATTGTGTCCTCCCAAAAGATGTGTTGACATCCTAACCCCCCTCCCAGTGTCTGTCAATGTGATCTTAGTTAGGGTCTTTGTAGATGTAATGAAACTAAGATGAGGTCATTAAGGTGGGCCCCAATCCAGTATGACTCATGTCCATATACAAGGAGGGAAATTTGGACAGACACACACACAGAGAATGCCTTGTGAAGACAGAGACGGGAAGAAAGACGACCATGTGAAGACAGAAATTAAAGTTTTGCTGTCACAAGCCAGGGCGGCTACTGGAAGCTGGAAGAGACAAGAAAGGATCCTTTTCTAGAGGCTTCAGAGGAAGCATGGCACTACTCACACCTTGATTTCAGACTTCCAGCCTCCTTACTTGGGAGGCAATATACATCTGTTGTTTGAAGCCAGGCAGTTGATGGTACTTTGTTAAGGCAGATCTAGGAAACTAATACGGATTCCTGAAAGACTTTGAGCTTCAATTACTTTATCTAAAAATATGGAGAATAATGTGTTAGTTGTAAGATCATTGAGGGATTAAATGTGATTAAATGAGATCTGTCAGTTCTGGCACATAGGAAAAAATCTAATAAATAGAATGGGTTGTTTGTTATCATCGTACCCACCACCGTTACCACCACCTTCACCTTCCTTGGGAAGCCCTTTCTCCTCAAATGCTTTCTTTTTCTGTACTATTAAAGCTTATGTGATTTTTATAAAATAATGTCATTTTTCTTAACTGTGGATTCCAGGCCCACCCCCAAAGACTTTTGATTCAGTAAGTGTTGGGTAAACCTCTGGAATGAGTATTATAGAAGGTGTCCAGACATGAACTCTCATTAAGTTCTGAAAGTGCAATGTAATTTAAGTGATAGACCTGGTATAGGTATTCCTATCCTATAAATATGGCAACGGAGGTCAAAGGAAATTGAACCCAAGTCAGAAAATGTAAAATCAAGCAATTTTTTGAGGCCAAACTTCAATAACTTCACTAGTTTGATGAAATGTGAAACTTTAGACTAGTATGAAAAAATGCCAGATAATAAGGTCTCTATAATGCATAAAATATGGGAGACAGTCCAGTATTAGGATTAAGAACACATGCTTTAGAATCAGACAGGATTAAATTCTAGCTGTAGCACTTAACTTTCTACCTATGTGAACTTGGGGAAGTTATTTAACCTTTTAAGGTCTTAAGCTCTTTATCTGAAAATGGGAATAGCATGCATCAGGGTTTTTATGCAAAGTGAATGAGATGTCATGATAAAGCATTTAATACACAGTAGGTGCTAAATGGTGTATTTTTGCAAACGTGCACTGACATTTCTTTCAAAAAAGAAATCAACATCTTCATTTTCTACTGTTGATTGTCTTATGCAGGAAGAATGTCCATAGATGAGAACTAGTAACTAATTTTAGAAAAGATGATATCCATGCTTTCTCAGTAGCTTATTCATTATTATTGAGAATAACTTCTCTGGGATTCTTCTTATTAATTTGCCTGTAGCAAGTCTCCTTGTATCTTGGAATTCTCTTTATAATATTATGGGTCATTTACCAGAATATGTAAGAACCTTTTCTAAGAGTTCCTAGTAGCTATAAAAGATGTACATTTCAAGCTGCTCTTTATGGCTTAGGATTTTCTCAACCTAGTGCCCAATAGGATTTGCTTCCTGCTACCATTGACACATTCCATAATATTTTTCCCTAGGTTTCAAGGTGCATAGAAGGCAGGAACAAGGGAAGAGATGGCTGTTTTCCTGATGTTGGAAAGCAAGAAATTTTGACATCATCAAAGGAGTTGGGCACAAAGTAAACAGCAAAGAAAATAGACAGGAAACTAATCTGCACAAAATGGCTTCCTTTATTTTTGCTACTTAAACGATTGTGGATTATATCACATTATAAATAGGTACCTTGGGACAGCCAGTTAGCTCAGTTGGTTAGGGCACAGTGTTCTTAAGGTTGCTGGTTTGATCCCTGCATGAGCCACTGTGAGCTGCGTCTTCCACAACTAGATTGAAACAACTACATGACTTTGAGCTGATGGGTCCTGGAAAAACACACTTACATAAATAAAAGTTTAAAAGAAAAAAAAAGAAAATAGACACCGTATTTAAATTTGTTTTATTTTTGTTCAACATGACTTGCTTTTCAGATATGTGGGGACAAAGTCCCAGAGAGCAATTTCCAGGCTCTCAGCCTCACGTAGAAAGGTGCTGGTTCGGGTAGTAGATGGCCATCAGCTATGGCTAATTGACCATCAGTTGTAACCAGTTAGCCAATTAGCCACTGAACTGCCGTGGCTGCGTTGGTTGGTTGGTCCATTGGTTGGCAGGCAGAGAAGCGGACAGCAGGTTGCAGGTCGTGTGGCTCCAGTCTCCAGTGAGACTACAGTGGTATGACTCCCTTATCTATGACTCCGTGGGTGTTCCTTTTGGGCCTACCCATAGCCTGCGTTCTTATGTGGGGAGCGGGACTAGAGACCCCACAGGTTGCCTCACAGGACAAATGGTGCAGCGAGCAGGGTCTCCCACATGACAACATATCTGACATGATTTCAGTTGTTTCTTCATGTCCTCTGTCCTCAACAAGCTTTGATGCCAGGTTGCTCAGCTCCCCTGCCTGACTTGCTGAATTTATCATCCAGGATGCAATCAACAGGAAACCAAACAGCAGCTTAAGCAAAAACAATATGCTTGTAGCAATAAATCTGCACATAGATGCCCCAGACTTGGTGCAGTGGCTCAACAATTTCACCAAGAAGCTGGGCTCTATTTTTTTTCACTGTGCCTTTCTCAGCATGTTTTTTGACCTCATGCTTGTCACTTCATAGTTGCGAGATGGCTGCCTCAGTTTCAGAAATTACATTCTCAGCCCTGCTTTCTGAGCACAAAAGGGGAAAGCCTGAGAGAACACCTCCCTTTGCATGTCCTGCTCTTTAAGCACTAAACAAAATTATTCCCAGAAAACTTGCCAGCAGTTTTCTCCTTCTCTCTCTCTCTAGCCAGAATTGGATAACATGGGCATCTCCAGCTGTAAGAAACTCTAGGAAAGGCAAATGTGAATGGGATTACTCTGATTGACTGAAAGCAGTCGTGATCCATCTCCCAGGCCTGATTCTTCTACATTCCTAAACTGCACTTTTCACTTTTGGTATCCCAAAAGTCATGGATGGAATTGAGGTCTGGGTAGTACAGAAGGGAAACAGCAACTGGCTTACAGCTGAGGTATAATGACTGACTGGAGTGACCCTGGTCTAGGATTCTATCCTGTTGTTATCGGTCACCTTGGAAGAACTGTTAAGAGATCCTAGGAACTGATTCGAGCTATTCAGGCTCATAGGAGGCTGATTTGTAAACTTTAGCCTGTATCCTTAGAGTGGAACAGCTATTCAAATAAGAACTCACAGTGGTTATCTGCTCTGGCTCCAAACCTAGCCTTCTCTTCTGTTTTGTGGTGCTGGAGCTGGGAGTCCCCGAACCATACTCCTGAAAGCTGTTTGACTCTGCCACTAACTGGGAAAGGGACTTCCTCTTCCTATGTGCCTCCTGCCTGCCTGCAGTTCCCGTGTGCCTCACCCCACTGCTTCTTCACTCCAGTAGCCGGCAGCTGAGCCCAGTCTGCAGTTTTTCTAAAACATAAAGAACCAGCTTGGTCAGGTCTCCATCGGAGGCCACAGCACCAGTAGCAGTGCCCCTGCTCCTCTAAGGTTCTAGGTTGTAATCATCCTCACTTCTTCCTTTTGTTCCCCGAGCCATAGAGGTGGTAGCTTCCCGCAGTTGCTACCTCTGTGACACCTTCCAGATCTCTTTTCACACTTTCCATTAATTACCAACTTGATGTGTTAATCTTCATTTTCATTCCCTGTTCAAGCAATTAGTGTGATTTCTGTCACCTGACTGAACTTAGTAGCATTGTCATGAAGAAACACAGCCAAAGGCAGGGTCCTGAAATACTCCATGCTTCCCTACACCTAAGCTGTCTATTGTAGCAGCAGATACCTTTACTAAGCCTCCAAAGAAGCTCAAAGGCATATAAAAGTCATTGTTTATTATTACATTAAGGTTCTGGACCCATACATTTATGTGGAAGCCCTAACTCTGATGAGCAGAGCTAGACCTGGTGGGAGCCCATCTAACTGGGAGTCCGAGCACCCACCGTTTTCCTGGGTCCGTCAAAGCAGACGATCTCCCTCAAGAAAGCATACTGTGGGGACAGAGCCAGGAGTGCAGTTTCCAGGTTCTCACCCTCATGTAGAATGGTGCTCACTCGGGTAGTAAATGGCCATCAGCTGTGGCTAGTTGGCCGTCAGCTGTAACCAGTGAGCCACTGGTCACTAATATAACTGCCGTGGCTATGCTAGCAACAAATGGGGGCTACCAAGACGATGGTGACTGAGCTAGCAAGTGTGGATTGCAGTTAGCAAGTGGGGTTGGTTGGTTGGCTGGCAGAGAAGTGGACAGAAGGTTGCAGATCGTGTGGATCCTGCTTCCTGTGTCTCCAACCCAGCCGCCAGCGAGACTATAGTAGTATGACTCCCCATCTCTGGCTCCGTGGGTGTTCCTTTTTGGCCTGACCATGTCCTGCTTTCTTATGTAGGGAGGGGACCAAAGACCCTGCATGACACCCTGCATGACACATACCCAGGCCTGTCTTGTCCCCAAAATGACGGGACCAGGGGAAGAACTATCAATGGTGATAGGTAGGAGGAATGTATTTCGAGAGAGGAAAATCCAAAGGCCAGGAATCTCAAGAGACTGAATCCAAAAAGATATGAAGTGGCAACTCAGTATTTTAATCCCTTTGACCCTCTCTCCAAAAGCTTGACTCTTAGCAACATGCCTAGTAACATCCTGGGCTTAACTTATACATGTTAGTAGAATGGGGATACCCTCATCCTAACGAATATTAAGTAGAATCCACTCTGTAATAAAAATTATAGGTGAAAAACTAATGTAGTGAATACCAGAGCTAGAAAAATTGGATGATCTTTAGGCGCATTTCTATGAAGTTGAATAATTCCCATTCTTCACATCACAGATCTGTGTCTAACAAATTGGGACTGACAGTATAAACTCATGATGCTCTCATCCTTAAATTGCATAAGAAGAACACAAAAATCCTTATTCTTAAAAAAGCACTTTCCTTTTTATAGATTCTTAGTTCCATAAACTTTATTAAGCTGCTTTGTTACAACACATTTTTGAAATACTACAACTCCAAATTTCCTTGTAAAAATATTTAAGAACAATTAATGTTTTATTTTTGCTGCCTTTTGAAGCATACAGTCATTTAATAGTAAGAACTATAATTTTTTTTGAACTGACTATGAGCCAGGCATATTAGTTCATTTAACTTTACCATTTATCTATATTCACATTAATGGTATATTGGTTTGCATTAAGAAGTACTGCAAGTGACAGAAAACCCGAAGTAGCAGTGTGTTAAACAAGTGAGGAATTTATTTCTCTCTCATATAATTAGTCCAGGGCTAGTTCCATATCCAGTACGTACCCAAAGATCCACATATTTTCTTGCTCTGCTGGCTCCTGTGTGATCACATGTGACTTGGACCTTGTGATCCAAAATGCTGTTCAAATTCCAGCCGTCTCATCTGAATTTCAGCAAGCAAGGAAACACCTGTTCTTTACTGTTATGGACACTTAGAAGTTAAACACATCACTTCTGCTTATATCCCACTGATCAGAAAATTAATCACAGAGTCACACCAAGCTGCAAGGGACGCTGTGTAATCTTTATTCTGGACTTTGAAAGAATTAGCATCTACTCAGATGTCATACAGTATACAATTCAGTACAGGTAGAAAGACTCTCTAAGGATAACTTTTTTTTAATTTTGCTTTCAAATTTTGAAGCAAATCCACTACAGGACAAAGTGAGATTCAAGAATAGCTTAGTTTTTAACTGAGTGCTGAAACATTAAGGGAAAAAAAAGAGCCATTATCTAGGTAAAGTTTGACAATAATTTTAAGAGACAAGACACAAAGCTTTATATTGATTATTTAGAATGTTTAAAATTACATAAGTGATAATTGTAGTTAATGATCACATTAACATAAGATTGAATGATACAACTCAACTTTGTAATTATGGGGTAATTAAAGTTATGCGATTAAAAATGTTTTTAATTCTTTATCTCCATAAGCAATACTCCACAAAATAATTAAAAATGCAATCTACAGAATATATTTCACTCAAAATGTAAAAATCCGAAAATCCAAAGTTAAATAAATATGTGTAATTGTTGGACTCTCCCTACATCATTTCATTAGTGAAGATGATACAAGTAGAGAGAGGAACAAAAAAGACAAAGAAGTGCTGGCCTGGATATCTGGAAACAAAGTTCTATCACTTACAGTGAATTACTTAACCTCTCTGGACCTGTTTCCAAATGCTTATGAAACGAGAAGGTTGAGCTGTGTATCTGAGGCCTACCTCTATAAGCCCTATTACTCTACACTGAATAAAGGGCAGAGCTTACATATGGCGTTTTCTAAGCAAACTTGTCTAGGGAAAGTAAGTCTAATGAAGCAAGATAATTTGAAACCAGGAAATCTTATTCACCTTGGCATAAGTAAAAATCGTCAATACGAACATACTCCAATCTCCAAAATTGTTTGTGTGTGTGTGTGTGTGTGTGTGTGTGTGTGTTTGTAAGGGAAGCAATTCCCAAGCTTTCACAGTATTTGGAACAGCAATATGTCTAGGTCCACAGTGATGGACTGTGACTGGCCAAGCTAATCATTGCAATCATTTCTGTTTTCTCAGCCTCCCTTGCAGCTATGGGTGGCTAAATCAATGTACATGGTTATGAAACCCTCTCTTTGAAGAAGTATCTCCAAGGATTGCTTTTCAGAAGAGGATACTTAGCTACTGTTGACCTAAGCTAACTTAATTATGAATATTAGATGAATGTACTTCCTGACCAACCAAGCCAGAATGTATTAACCTTTTAGGGATTAATTTACACAAAACATTTACTCTGGTTTCTCAATAAATAATAACCTAAACATTCATTTGTGTACTTGATCATACCTTCGCCCTATAATCGGAAAGATTTTAAAATGAAGGAAAAATCTGTTAGCCAAGGAGGAACATTTCCATTAAACCCTGGTCTATCATAAGCCAACTTGGGAATTCATATTTTCTGAGTATATGAAATAAAACATTCATGTTAATCAACCTTTTAGACATAGCTGTGTTGTCAAGTAGAAAAAACAAATAGAGTCCAGTAATTTTCAGTTCTGTGTACCCAAATCACTTGTGGTGCTTTAAAAATAAAAGTACAGGTCCCTTCCATCGATTCCATACCCCTTCTGATGTAATAGGTCTGGCAGTGGCTCGGGCATCTGTAAGTTTTAAAGCCCTACAGGTGACTGTGACAGGCAGCCAAGGCTGAAATATTGTGCTTTATAAATCACAGACATTGTGACCCTTCAAGATGCTGAGGTGAATAAGTCTGTATGGCATGGTAGAAATAACACTGTAACAGGTGTCAGGGGTTCTGGTCTCGGTTCTGGAACTCAGCCGCTAGGTGACTTTGGACAGATCACTTCCCAACACTCTTTGAATCTTGACGTGTCATTCATAACATTTGCTGTGGTTATAAACATCACGTTTACAAAAGCAGATGGAAAATTATAAGGCGTTGCAAAACTTTTAACGTAGTATTGAAAGCTGTTTTCCTCTTCATCGCGTCTCCTTTCCTTTACTTGCATGCAGGAAAAATCTACTGTTCCTTCAACTGAGTACCAAGCTGACATCTGAGGCCTTGCCTGACCCAACTACACAGGACTGTTATCTGTGCTTCCGCACTTTGTACATCGCCCCTGCCCACCGACTCCGTGCCCTGACAACGCCCTGGCCCTCACCGGCACAGTGTAAGATCCTACAGACTCGGGAATCTTCTTCTGTTCAGTGTCCCCTGTGCCCAGCGATGTTAGCGGAGGTGAACAAAAATGGCTATCACCGTATGGTTGATGACAGTTATCGCCCTTACAGACCGCAGTTACCTAGTTCAAAAGCTGAATCTTTTTTTCTTCCGTGTACTTGTGGAACTCCAAAATGAAACACCAACGAGGAGAGAGCTGCGGAGGTCTGCCCTCGTGACTAATTACAACAGCAGTGGTAATTCCGAAGATTCCCTCGCCCGGTGTGGCCCAGGGACCCGCAGGGCAGTGCACTGGTCCTCCCGTTTGACAGCGAATACCGTAAAGCTGTAACTCAGCAGACTGGCGCGTGCTGGCAGCGTCCCAAGAACCATTTCCTCTGGGCGATTCGGGCACCCAGAAGGACCCCAAACGTAACTTTAAACCGCCCGCGAGCAGCCCGCATCGGGCCCTGCCCATCCTAAGAGGTCACGCGGACGCGGCCAGAGAACGCCCGGCCACCCCCGAGAGCCGCGGGCGAGGGCCCGCATGCGCGCGCGGCCTCGTCTCCTGCAGGACGTAGCTACGCGGCGCTCTCCCGTTTTCCGAAAGTACCTCGAGCCTCTGACCTTCAACCCAGCACTTGCACGCGCCCGGCTTTCAGAGCCCCTCCAACCACAGTCCCTTCCCTCCGCGAACCTCCCGCCGGAAGTGACGGAGCGGAAGCGTCGCTCCTCCCACGGGGGCGGGGAAGGAAGATGGCGGCGCCCTGCAGCCGGTGAGGAGAGAGGACACGGGGATCCCGAGGAGCGGCCGGACTCGGACGTTATGGCCGCATCCCCGCACACTCTCTCCTCACGCCTCCTGACAGGTACTGCACCCGCTGTCGTGCTCGACTCTGGGAAAGTTCTCTCCTTTTGCCACGTGCGACACCGTGGGTCCGGCTGGCTGCAACCTTGGGAGCCCTTGGCGAGGTCGGCTGGGCACCGGTGGCGGGATGTGACCTTTGGAGTAGCCTAAAGTGAGGGGAGCACGGAACTGGGGTCTAGTCTTGCACTGTGGCTCTGGCGGCCCCCACCGCCTCCATCCCGCTCCCCTGGAGGGGCGGTGACTGGCGCTTCTTTCGGTTGTCACAGAGCAGAGGCTGCAGGAGGGAGGACAGAGTAGAACCTTAGGGCTCCACGAGCCTTTTGGCTTATCAGAGCCTCGCTCTGTGCTTTATTCATATACTGGTTTGTCATGTGTTTTTCCCAACTGGAATATAAGCCTTGTGAGGTCAGTGACAGTTTTTCTCTGGTTCACCTCTGTGTCCCCCCAGTGCCCGGAATAGTACCTGGTGTACATTGTTGCCTCTCGACAATTATTTGTGAATGAATGGAATTTGTCCTGAGGGAGATAATCAAAAAGAGGAGACTGGGAATGATTTTGCCCCCAGTGGGTTAGGATGATACCTAATGGCTGTGTGAGGAATGTGCTGCCCCCGGTCCATGTTGGACATGCCTGGAAGCCAGGGGCTCCTTTTTGGTCAGATCCCAGGAACTTTTCTCCATGTATCACAAGCTCTCTGTAGCATGTCAGTGCTGCTCACTGGGACTCTGAAATTCCTTTCTTCGTTTTTCTCATGGCATTGTTAGTTTATGGGTCTTTTCTGGTCTATGAGCCGAGGGCAAATCTTTTGACTTTTCTGGAATGGAGTTGACTCATCTGTAAAATGAGACAATTGAAGTCGATGATTTCCAAAGTCCCTTCTGTTTCAAAAAGTGGGGAAGAGGGTGGGAAGTGGGAGTAAAAATGAAACGAGACTGGTAATTGTTGACGCTGTGGGAAAAGGAATTGCGCTCATTGTCCTCTTCTGCTTTTGTATATGACTGAAATTTTCCATAACGAAAAGATTTTTTTTTTAAGTGATTCTTTTCGAATTACTTCGTTACCGTCTATCATGCCTGACTGTGAGTATTCTTTCAGCCTTTTTTAGTTTTTGAATTAACACCTCTGTAGGAGGTTTTTCCAACGTGTGTACCTCAGGCTAGCTGCTTTTCTGCCTTTCGGTTCTGTATTTTCAGCTTTCTATAGGACAATTCCACTTGGCTGCTCAGCATTCCCCAGTGCCAGTAAGTGAGCTATATATGGTCCCCGTGGTTTGTTACTGGATCAGACTTTCCATTGCTGATAAGAAGGAATTAATAGTTTAGCGTCTTGAAGCTATGAACATAATCGCCGGAAAACTGCTGGTCAGTGGTCTATAGTACTTGCTCTCATCCACTGGGAAGGTCCACTACAAGAGCTTGATGTGACAGCAGCATGTTCGGAAGGCGTGGCAGAGAGGTAATCTGGGACTATATTACATATCTAATGGTCATGGCTAAAATTGCTTCTAAACATTCAAAGTGTTTTATAGCCCTTAAAAAAAATCAGGACCTTTCAGTGATGTGTCTGCTCACTTCATTTTTAAAGCCCTATAATCACGACTCATTGTTGATGGTGAATTGTAGACATGGTCTCATGTTTCCAGATTTTTAATGAATCTATTGTAAACCCTGTGCATCTTCAAACCTCAATTTGTTTACATAGAGCTGAAATGTCTTTGATTTCTAGGCACCAGTTCATAGAAATGTGGCACGTTTTGACTAAATGAAGTGTTTTCATCCTTTAAAAGTGCTGTTTCCTAGCTTTTATTTTTTCTTACTACCATTCTGTAAAATCTCAGTTTGACCCACTTAGTCATGAGAGATATGTTTCAAGGTGGTTTTTTTCCCTCCCAGCAACATGCATTTCTCATTGGACCTGAAGAACTCTAAACAGGTTTTGAAATTAAGGCCCAGAACAGTAAAATCTTGATGTCTTCTGAATAATCGTTTAATATTGAAATCCTGTTATTTTAAACAACGATGTTAAGGCCAGAAAGGGAAAATATACACAATCAAAAACATAAATAAAACCAGAATATCTGAGGATTGATTTCAAGAAATTTCAAAAAACACTGCTATTCCTTCATGTATGCATATTAACTGAGGTTTGAGAATCTGATTTCAGTGAAGAAGTGATTTATCTCCAGTCTAAGAAAATTGCCATGTATTCCAAGGGGCAGTGATTGTTCTTCCCATCGTCCAAGTAAGCGATGGGGGTGATCCAGTCATCAAACATTATTTCATTATTATGTGGAAAGCGCTCTGCTGGCTGTTGTAGCAAAAGTGAATAAGTCCAGGCCACCAAAGAACTAAAAAAAATATGGTGGAAACAATTTGCATTAAGAAGTGCTATGAAAAAGTGTATAAAATGATAGAGTAGTTGAAAGAGACTTTGAAAATGTAACAGGTGAGGCAAGACACTGCAAGCAAGTGAACAACATAAAGATGAACAAACTGTGAAGTGTGTGGTGTGTTTAGTGGGGAGGGATGAGACAGCATTGCCGTAGTGAGTTATATGTACATGGTTGGGCAACTCTGGGCTTCAGGAAGAAAACCATTGGCTTTATGGAACTTGAATTGGAGAACAAAGGAAATTACTGAAATTGGGATGGCTGGCATGAACCCTACAAGTGTTACTGTAGTCCAAACAGTTGAACCCTACAACTGTTACTGTAATCCAAATAGAAGATTATAAGGGTCTGGATCAGTAGAAATGGAAAGAACGGATTTGACCTGTATTTCAGAGTTGACTTGACTTGATGGTTATTAAATGATGAAGGAAGAATTCAATATACTCCTGAGGTCTGGTTTTATCGCCACTAGAGAACTGAATAGAGATATGGGTGAGAATAGTGTTCTTAAAGACATATTTCAACATATCCACATGGAGATACTAAGAGAGCAGTTGGAAATAGGCATACGTAGTAACTCTAGAAATGGGTTGAAGATAAAAAATTACTCTATAATTGCATTTGCTCAGGGACATTATAAAGTGTTCAGAACAGTGGGAACACAACTGCCTGAAAGTGGCAGACACAGCAAGAAGAGACACCATTAGGAAAGTGACAAGTGATGGGTGGAAGGTGGCAGAGAACCAGGAGCTTTTAGTGTCGTGGAAGCCATGGGAGGGGAGACTCTTAAAAAGAAAGGGAGATTCTGTACCATTATACTTTGAAGGCTTGACTAGGGTGAGGTTTTACATAGAAGCATTGGATTTGTTGATACTTGAGAGAAGATTTGGAATAATAATTAAAAGCCAAATTCCTATACAACAAAAATAGCTTCTTCCTAACTAGATTGATAGGCATACTTTATTGAGAACTATTTCTTCAACCTTTTGGTTTATTTGCCTGACAGCCAAAATATTAATCTGAAATATATCTTCCAGTTTATAGTTATTTATTGAGAAAAATTATGCTTCTCATTTTATACTGTTTTAAAAGTAACTGAACTGATTGCTTTATATTTTCTTCTTAAAAATATCTTTAGTGTGGACATTTAAACGTTTAATATAATAAAAGCATAATGATCCTGAAATGAAAAATTTGCCTAGCCCTGTTAAAGAATTAAACTGACTTAAACTGTAACTAGGGCTAATAAATTGCATTTATTCACAAATCTGGATTAAATTGTTTCAAAGTTCTGACCCATCACACGTGCAGTGCTTACCGTGGTACGGTGCTGGCTTTGTCTCTGGATAAGTGCACTCATCATTTGACGAGAAGCATTAATCATTTTAACATTTTTTTTTCCTTCTCTTATAGGCTGTGTCTGGTATCTAGAAAGAAGAGCAATGCGGGACTCCCCTCACAAATTTATGCATCTTTTTAGGAACGTCAATAAGCAGTGGATTACATTTCAGCACTTTACGTTCCTCAAACGCATGGTATGTTCAGAAGACCATCCTTACTCTGCTGCTATCTGTCTTTACTTTCTCAGTATGAGGGAATTTCAGAAATTCCTATTACAAGAAGAGTTGTAAGAAGTACTGTTCGAAAAGGACTTTTATTTAGTGTCCTCTTAAGTTTATTCAAAACTTTAATCCCTTGTTTTGATTATTCTTAACTAAAACCAGAATAATTCTGGTGTTTGAGCTTAAAAGTATGATCTTGAATTTACTGATTAAGTTTGGAGAAAGATTGAAAACTTCTGGCATGTTTCAATGACACTAAAATTAGGAAAAGCTGAACTTTATAATACATCTTTTTAAATTCTTCAAAGTTCTGTGAATACATCAGTAATACAGAAATAATTGCTTTAACAATGTGACCCTCCTGTTTTCTTACGTTACAGTGCATTTAAGTCTTTTAAACATATGCACGTCTGAGAAGATTCAAATGAACTCAGTTTTTGTAATTTGCTAGGCATTTTGTAGTGGGCATTGATAAGCTAAGTCTTCTTCTAGGTCTGTATGATATTGGCTCCATGATATTGTGGGCAACATGGTCACTTAATTCTAAATTAACAATGAGATCCTTTGCCTTTTTCTCAAATAGAAAAGTATTGCAGAATGGAGAAATGATAGATAAAAACTCAGATATAGTGTAAGCATGAAATAATAGCAAATTCATAACTGAACGTCCTATTTGACATTTCTTTCATCTTTTTTTAACAAAATGCCCACTTTAACTTAAAACTTATAATCTTAATAAAACTTACTCTGATGAGAGAGTTAAATTTTCAGTAATGTTCAGACTTTTTAAGTTGGGGTTCAAGGAAAATGGACATATAGAAGACAAACTCAAATATATATAATGCCTTTGTTATGTAAACAGAACTCTGGATTCATTCATGAGTTTGTAATTTCTTTCTAAGACTAGTATGTGTAATAGAAAAGATACTCCCACATAACTAGTTATCAGGATAGGTGGCTCCAAGTCCTAGGGCCACCTATAACTAATTGGCTGTTGACTCTTGGTTCTGTCAGTTTATTTCTGAGCCCTGATTTCCTCAGCTGTAAATTAAAGAGAAACTAATAATGATCCACCTTTTGTAACAACTGTTGAAAAGCTTAAATGAAGTACATATTGTATAAACTATAATAATACACATTTATAAAATTATAAAGTGCCTCACAAATGCTAGTCGTAATTACTTTTTGCTAGTAAGCGATAGAGATTGTCTCTAAAACCCACATTCTTTTCTTATGCACACTGCTGTAATGTCACTTAGCCTTGGATCATGCACAATCTGTGAGCCCCTCTCTGCACTGTTTGCCTAGGAACATTGAAAGTTAACAGGTTGATTTGGGCTCTTAATTACAGAAAACATTTTCATTGTATTTGAATGTTAAACCACCAGTTTCTAGTACTGTGTCAAGGGAAGTTCTGGAGGAGATGAATAAGAAATAAATTTCTCTTTCTTTTAAGGAAAGTAAATTCCTAGGATTTTCTAAGCCATAGAATTTGGTTTAGAAAAACGATTGCTGAGGCATTAATTATATTCTCCATATCTCTTAGTCTAGTGATTTCCATGTAACAAGCACTCTAATATTAGTTAATTTACCATATATTTATAAAGGTAAACCTTCATATACTATAAAAGTCAGGCTGATGGAAGGTGTAATTAAACTATTTGAGCATTTTGGGCTTTGTGTAGTAACATGTACTTTTTAAATTTAGTATGTCACACAGCTGAACAGAAGCCTCAATCAGCAAGTAAAACCGAAGCCAGAACCAGTGGCATCTCCTTTCCTTGAAAAAACATCTTCGGGTCAAGCCAAAGCAGAAATATATGAGATAAAACCTTTTTCACCCTCCAGCCTATCTTTGTCCAGAAAGCCAAATGAAGATGAAGTGATAGAACTAGAATCTGCCTCAATAATTGAAGCCTCAATAGATGTGGGAAAAGAGATAAAAGATGAAAAGCAGTGGAAAGAAATGAAGCTGCATGCGGACGATTTGCCAGGAATTTTGGCTCGACTGTCCAAAATCAAACTCACAGGTACTTTGTTTTTCTGGTATAGTTGGATCATTACTTGAAACTTTATTTTTAGTTAAACGAAAAGCTAATTTTATTTACTGACCCAAAAAGAATGTTTTGAAACTGCAGATCGTCTCTTGGTTATTTTATTTCTCTTCAATTTAATTGGGATCCGAAATCAAATTTTCTGGATTCTATTTACTCGGAATTGTAAATAGTATTGTACTAAATGCATTACACTAAAAATACTCGCTTTTATTTGCAATTAAAGTAGAATGCTTACCTTGCTTATTTCCTTGTCTTGTGTGTTTTTACACCTACTGTCCTTGAAAGATGCAGTAGGATAATGAATTCTGTCTGAATTCTGACAGCAGGACAGACTGCACTGCTGTGCTTGGTATGCAGTGACCACAGTGACCACTGGGCCTCCCAGCTCACTGCCGTGTTTTGCTTCTTGTAGGGCCTCTGGGATTGTCCCAGGTGTGGAGGGATTTTGAGTGCTACTCTGAAAGGTTTAGAACCAGAAATTTTGTCTACTTGTAGCAAACGGCACCAAATTTTATTGCATGCATTTGGGTACTAACCCATAATTATGTCCTTTGGTTGGTACAACCACCCTGCGAGTCAGGCAAAGCTTTGTTTTTATCATCCCATCTCATGGCTAAACTTAGAAATAGCTTATTCTGGCCTAACCCTGTTTAGAATATATGTTCTGGATCATCCTGCAGATTGAAAACCTCGCCTCTCTTTTCTTAGATGAGAATAAGGAGAAGAAATGGGTACCTGGTACTCTTTGAGGACATAAAGTGGTAAATAATGTTCCTGAGTCAAAATCAGGAAGTAAACAGATGAGAACAGAGAGCCTTTTGAGAGTAGAGAAGACCCGAGAAAGTGGTTTTTGTTTATTTGTTTGTTTCTTTTTCAAGAGTTGAGCCTGAAATCCAGAGTAAAGGGAGGTAAACCAGACCACTTCTTTCCTCAGTAACCAAGCTCACTTAAAAAAAAAACAACCTTATTTGGGGGATGACATCCAGACATAGGGAGTTTGACAAAGAATCATAGTAAAACTTTCACAGTGCAACTCTGAAACAGTGAGAGGAATTTCAGGTGGCATCCGTGAAATTATGGCTTAGTGCTTTCTGATAAGTGAGCAAAGAACCATCACATTTCTGAAGAAGTTATCTTTTGTCATTTACACAGCTGGTTTGAGTATCGTGTTGTTAATATGTTAAGAATGACTATTAATAAGATGTGATTTTAGGATGTCACTCAAAAAACGCGGCCTCTCAGTATGTAGGCATCAGAAATGAGATCTGGTATCAGCAGAATCTTCTTTCCTCATGTGCGCCATCATTTAATGCGTGCACTCTCCTAGCTCCTGCTCACTCTGCAGATTGGTTCTCCTCTCTTATTGTCCCATTTCTGTCAGTAATACCAGCATTCTTCATTCCCCCCAGATGAGAAATCTCAGAATCATTCTTTCTTCATCTTTTATCTAACATCCAGATGTTATCAGTGGAATCTTTTGTCATGCCAATATGATCTCTCATCCCCATTTCTGAAGCTACCATCCTAGTTTAGGTCCAAAACATGAGGTCTTTGGTTATTGCAGCAGCTCCTAACTGTTCTCTCTGCCATCATTCTCCTCCCACTGTGGTGTATGTTGCCCAGAGCCTCCAGACTCACTTTCCTAAAACACTGCTTTCATCTATTCCTAACCTACTCAGGAGTCTACCGTTCCTCTGTATTGCCTCAACTCTGCCTGATTTTCAAGGAACATTGTCATCGGAAATGATTAGACTCTTCCCCAGAAACATGCTTTTCCCCGTCCCTGTCCCCTTCCACCTGTCCATAGCCATTCTTCCGTGGGAGATCAGGCTGCCTGTCATATCCAGTCAGATCCTTTCAAGGCTTCTGCATTAAGCCTTCTCTTACCTGCTCTTGGTCCACGTCTCCCTTCTCAAAACTCAGAATGTGGCTTTGAAGTCAAGCAGACTTGAGTTCGGATCCTGGCTTTGACATTTACTAGCCAGTGAGACTTTGGGCAGTTCCTGGACCTTGTTGAGACAATGTCCTCATCCATAAAGTAGGAATAATAATAAATCATTTAATAATTCAATCACATAATATAGTCCAGAGGGCAGAACAGAGATTGCATGTGCAAACAAGGTGGCAGATTCTTTCCATATGGAGGAGAGTTTTTAGGGGGACTATTTAGATGTGAAATGGGCTACCTCGTAAGGCAGTGGTCCTTGTCATTGGAGTTACCCAAGTAGAAACATAATCCTTAAAGGAAGTGGAAGAAGGGATTCCTGCATTGTGTAGTGAGTGGAACTATAATAGATGGTGACAATTAAGTCCCCTTTTAATGCTAAGAGACTGCCAGCCTTCATTAATTATTGAGTGTTTACCCCATACCCCTTTGTGCTAGATGCTGGCAATACAGAAATAACTCACACATCATTTCTGTCCTCAAGAATTTGATAGTCTAATGGGATTTTGTACACACACACATATATACAAATAAAACTGGTCAGATACATCTGCATTTCAAACCCAGAACACTTTCTTAATACTCATGTGATCCTGAGCAATTGCTTAACCTTCCTGTGCCTTAGTTTCTTTTCCTGTAAAACAGAGATAGCGGTACTTACTTCATAGCTTCATTGTGAGGATTGAGTGAGATAATGTGCGTAAGACACCTGTGTGCCCATCACCTAGTAGGCACTTAATTAGCTGTTATTAGTATGACTATTGCTGTTCCACCAGTAGGAAATTAATGTGATAGGTATTATAAGAGATGTGTGCAGAAGGCAGAGTGGGGACCCAGAGAGAAAGTGGGTCCCTTTCCTGTGGAGGAGCGTGAAGTGAAGGGGTGTTTACCAGGCAGCAAAGGCCGGGATTGTACACCAAGGCACACCGGCTGGCGTCTTCAGAACATGGCCGTGTGCCTCAGTAATTAATGCCGGATGCCTTGAGTGTTACGCAGGAGAGACACTTGGTGGAGGTGGAGGTCAGGCAGGGCCATTTTGTCATGTTGGCGTGTACGCATATTTCATGCTAAAGAATTTAGCTGTTACACCCCAGCAGCGGAAAGTCCTGGAAGGTTCTTTGTCTTATGTATCTTTCACATGGCTTTTAAATACTACTAAATTCATGTAAACTTACTGTAAGAAAAAGAAATCCAAATAATACAGAAGCATGTATTTAAACTGACAAAGGATCCTTTCCGTTCATTCTAGATAAACTCCTGCTTGAAATGTAGCCTTCTCTATATGTAAAAATATGCAGCTATAAAGATAAAGATATGGTTTTACATTTTAAGTTCTGCAACTTGCTGTTTTCTCTTAACAGTATAGCTTTCACTGACAATATTTACCTCACTGCATAATACTCCAATATATGAACTGCCATTATTTACTTAACTCATCCTCTGCAGGTAAACATTTAGGGTGTTTCCAGTTTTTTGCTATTGAAAGCAACTCTGTGACTAATTTTTATCTGTATAAGTCTTTGTATACTTATGTGAGTCTGTCTGCAGGGGTGTCCAAACTGCGCGGGCCATCTGAGGTCCGCAATCCACTGGTAATTGGCCCGCAGCAAATTCCAAAAATATATTTAATTTACTTAAATAAACCAGGCGAGGCAATGCATACTTCACCTCGAGTGAGTGGCCCGGCTGTTTGTGTTTTACCGCATATGGCCCTTGGTAAAAAACATTGAAAAAAGTTTGGACACCCCTGGAGGATAAGTGTTTAGAAATGTAATCACTAGCTTTGCACCTGCTAATTTTGATAGATTGACTAGTTTGTTTCTAAAAAAGAGTGTAATTTATATTCCCTCCAATAGCATACGGAAATCTGATTCCTTCCTGTCCTGTGCTTATGCATTAGCAGTCTTCACCAGTTTTGCTGTTGGATAACTCAAAAGATTTTTGTGTGTGTTCGTTTTTATTTTTTGAGTTTTGATGGAGTTGAGCATCTTTTTTCTATATTTTGATCGTTTGTAGTTTTCCTTCTGTTATTTCTCTCTTGTATCCTCCATCATTTCTTATTGATTCTTTAGAACTCTGTAAATTACCATTTTATCCATCATATTTATTTTTTTTTAATTTTTTTAGTTACTTTTTCCCTTTAGTTGTGATATTTTATTGTTTTGTTTCATTTTGCCCTGCTAAAATTTTTAACTTTTATGTATTCAAATTTATTAGGGTTTTTTTATGCGTAGAAAGATTTTTACCACCCTATGGTTGTAAAAGCATTCACTTGTGGGTTGTTGTTTTGTTTTGTTTTTTGTACTTTAGTATTTTTGGCATATTCTCTAAGGTTTGGGGACCATGTAAATGTATTTCAGCATAAGGAGTAGGGTTGATTAAGAAGACTGCGGTGGTAGTACTGTTGCTCAAGGGTCACCTGTTTTTGTAAATAAAGTTTCATTGCAACATAGCCACGCCCGTTTGTTCTGTACTGGTATGCTACATTTGCAGAGTTGAGTAATTATGACAGAAAACTTACAGCCTGGAAAGGGTGAATATTTTCTGTCTGACCCTTTATAGAAAAAGTTTGCTGATCCCAGCTATAGAACATGGAGTAGAGAGAGGCAAGAATATTGGCAAAGAAACCAGTGGTAGCCAATTGAGAAATGACTTGGAGCTGAACTAAGGCTGTGGAGGGAAAAGAGAAATGGAGGGGGACAGAGATAGAGAAATAGTAAGGAAATAGAATTAACAGAACGGTAGATGTGGTAGAGTACTGAGGAGACGTAAAACAAAGGATTTCGGACCTGGAGTGGGCAAAGAGCGTGACAACTGACAGAAGAAGCAAGCATTCTCAGTTCTCGGGGCTCAATGTTCCCTATTATCCTACACCCTACCCAGTCCTCTGAGAGCCCTGGGCCAGCGTCCCTGCATTAAAATCTGGGCTTTTACTAACTGAGTGACCTTGAGCAAGTGCTATAATCTCCCTGTGCCTCAGTTTACCCATCTGTAAACTAGGGAAAATAATAATAATACCTGCTTCAGACGGTTGTTCTTAATATTAAATAAGCTAACATTTGCAGACTATATAGAAATGACTTCATTAAAAGCTATATACTTGTTTCTTAAATAAAAAATAAATTTGTTACCTGGGTGCTCCCACAGGCATTTGAGTTTGCTGCCCCTGCTCTAGGAAAACTTCCAGCCTTCTCATATGAAGACTGGATTAGTGGTGGTGTTGAGATTTAAGAATGTGAACAATAAAGGAAGAAACTTGTGGGGATGGTGATGAGATCAGTTTTGGACACATGGAATTTGAGTTGCCACTGGCATATCCGGTGAAGAAGGCCAGTGGGCAGCTGGCTGGGAAGGACAGGAGCCCAGATAGAACACTGGGCTGGAAGAGCAAGAGGTCCTCAGCATGAGGTTGGCCCTGAGCCGTGCTAGTGATTGCGGTTGCCAAGGGTCAGCATGGAGAGGGGGCCAAGGACAGGACTTTGGGGTACCTCCCTTTTTAAGGATTGGGTAGAGTGTATAATGGAGTCTGCAAGGAAATACGTAGTCAGAGAAAGGAAGACAGGGGAGGCCTTCGTCACAGAAGCTGGAAGAGAAGACATGGTTCATAAGAGAAGAGATCAGCACTTTCAGATGCTAGAGCTCTACTAAGATGCCTGGCTAGAAAGTTATTTTGACAGTTAGCCAGTCAGTGCTGACTGACTGCCAAATCAGGAAATAATCATCAATGTTTCCTCTCCTTGGAGTCTTAAAAGAGCTACTTTAATTAATTTAAAATAATTCCTTAAAGTTTATTCTCTTAACACTTACTTCTTTAGGAACAAAGAGGAAAGTATGATCATTAGTTTAGGGGTTTTTGTTTTGTTTTTTGCCACATCTTCCTTTCCTTCATACTTGCTATGGTTGTGTGGTTTACCCTTTTACATACCTTATACTGTTGTACATCTGAATAGCATTCCAGATGTAGGTTTTGATATTTAAAACACGGTGTCAGAAATCTAAAGCAATGATTCCATTACTCATGTACTAGTACAGACTGTGCTGTATGGTGCACATCAACTCGTTGGTTCCCCCATATGTCGGTGTGCAAAGGAGTATACAGGGCATGCGTGTTCAAATGGTGCGTGCTGGCTGCTGTCAGGACCCAGAGATCTGCATTTTTGACAAGAATACCAGATGATCTGATGCTAGGTGGTCCCAGACCACCCTTCTGAGAAAGTGAAGTAGGTGTTGTGCAGGCAGAATGCGGTCCCAGGCCCAGTCCTCTGGCTGGATGTGGGAGAACTCACCTAGGGAGAGCCAGAGCAGTCCTCCCTGCTGGGCAGAAAGCAAGCCAGCTGGGCAGGAGCTGGACCACACAAGAGAGCTATGCAAAAGCAAGATGCACCGAGAAGAAAGGGAGCAGCAGCCTCTCCTGGAGCTCGAGACGGAAAAGTCCCAGGACGGTAAATTTCTCCTAGTATCATTTTATATATTCCATGCCCCAGGTTTCTGGATGAACTAATTGAATTAAAGTCATTTCCTTCTGCTTATTCCATTTAAAGAGGCAGCACTCTTTGGGTGACCCCTATCCTCTTACTTGACCTTTTCCCTCCCTATTTAGTTTATTACTTGAATTTACACATGTCTTGGAGTCAGCAGGATTTTTTTTCTTTATCAATTGATTTATTTTGGACTCTTTAACATCTTGGGCAATTCATTCATAGCTAATGATAGCCGTGGCAGAAATATCTGGAAGTCAGCAATCACTTTTATAGAAGTAGCCTTTCTTTCTCGGCCTCTTTGTTTATAGCTGTAATATACTGAGGAAAATTAACTGTAGAAAAAGGGAAGGGCTGTGTAGTGGTCATTTGTAGGACAGTAGGGTCGCAGCAGCCTGACGCCTTGGCGTTTTATGCCAGGATCTGGGCCAAATGTTTGCTGGTGCTAATGCCGTTTAAAGATTTTCCTTCTATGAAAGGAAGTAAGACTGAGTTTATAAAGAAATAATGATATGTCTCCCCTGAGTTTTTCTTGCCAACTGAGCTATTTACAATGTGTTTTGTAGTTTGTTGCAAGGACCACACTGGGGTAAAGAAATTTTATTTGGATTAAGATCATAAGAGGCTTTGGTGACTCAACTGAATTTATACTTAATATTGGTCAATAAAAAGCAGAATATTTTTTCCTGAATAACATCTGTGCTGAAAAGCTACAACACATTTTCTGAGACCAGAACACTAAAATAGATTGTTACGCTGTTGATGGAACTGATATAAACTACAGTCTATCAATGTATATCCCCCCAGGGCCTAGAATGTTGCTTTTTATTAAAAGAGGAAAAAAAACAGGAATAGAGGATGCTATTTTATTTTAGATTGCTTGTATAGTTTTGAGCGTTCTGCAGTCTTCAGCTATCAGATAATATATGAGATTTTTCACATTTTCATAAAAATATTGAGTAGAGTTATAATTTCTTGAATTCCAATTTATATTTTGAAATAATTACCTTAATAATTTCATGCTTATTAAATGTTAAAGTGGTGTTTTTACTATTAAGTGTTTACTTTAGAAAAAATGGAAAATACAGATAAAAAATGAGAAGATTGGGATCCCCCTATAATTTCACTCTCTCAAGATAATAACCATTCTGATGATTTTGGTGTATTCTAGAAGTTTTTTCTATACATCTCATTCATATATTTTTGGTTTTTTAAACAAATGTTAATAACATAAATACATCCTGTAATTTTTAAAAATTATTCTGTGCATATCTTGTGTTCATACGTTTACTCTGTTTTTGGTGACTTTTTTTAAGTTTTAAAAATAGTGTTTTCTTAAGACAAAAACACATAATATGCAAAAAGCCTCCTTCAGGCCATTCAGTGACCAATCTTTTGCAATCTTTCAATCTTTTTCTAAGCGTCTCTGTTGTAATGTTAATATTAATAGCACAATCTCTGGAGGCAGACTGGCAGGGTTGGAGTCACTGGTCTATCATGTATTGCTTTGTGATAATGGGCACATTTTTTCAAATCTCTAAGCCTCTGTTTCTTTATCTGTAAAATAGGGATAATCCTACCTCATAGGATTGCCGTGACAATTATGTGAGACAATACAGATAAATAATTTAGTACCAAGCCTAGCCCATAGTAAAGGTTCAAGAAAGGTTATTATATTATTATATTATGTTATATTAATGCGTATATAGTTTCTGTTGTGTTTGTGTTATAAAAATGGGGTCATAATACACATTTTGTTCAGTTATTTCCTTTATGCCCTAAATAGGCATGCTTCCTCATCAATATAATTCAAACGATCTCCTTTTTTTTAAGTTTGGCTAGTATTCCATAGTGTGTATACATTGAACTTACTGAACCATTTTCTTATTAATTAACATTTAGATAGTCTCCAGTTTTTTACTATTAAAAACAATGATTTTTTTAATATCATCATATACATGTCCTTTTACACTTATTTCTGAAAGATCCTTAGAAATACACCTTGTTTTTAATGGATATATAGAATACCATTGCATATTTATAGAATGCCATTGCACAATTTATTTACCACTGTTCCATTTAGATTGTTTTCAGTTTTCTATTATTATTAGAAGTAGTACTGTAATTGATATCTTCAAAGTTAAATCTATGGTGATTTTCAGGATAAGTGCACACAAGTGGCCTTGCTGTATCAGAGGGTGTGCATACCCTTAAAGCTTTCAATTTTCACTGACAGATCTCCCGTGAAAAGGTTTTACCTGTTTATGATGTCACAGAGTAACTAACTCATCCTACCTTCACCAATGAATGCTAGACAATAGTATATTTTACCAAATAGCTACCAATTTGATGGGTAAAATATGGCACTTGAGTTTTTAAATCTGTATTTAAAACTGCTGTGAAGTGTATTTTCCATGTGTTGATTGGCGGTTTGTATTTCTTTTGTGAATGGCCTGTCTATCCTTTCTTCAGTGTTTGTCTTTATCGTTTGTATAAGTTCTTTATACAGTAAAGATGTGAATCCATTGTTTATACCTATTGTAAATGTCTTATACCTCATATGTTGTTTGCTTCTTGTTTTCATTGTTATTTTGATGTGCAAATGTTAATTTTTTGTAATCAAATCTATCAGTATTTTTTTCTTGTGGTTTCTTGCTTTTGTATCATGCTTAGACTCTCTCTCCCACACAAAAGTTTCATAAATATTTATTTATGTTTTTATCCTATATTTTTATAATTTTATATTTTACATTAAAATTTTTTACTTATAGAAAATGGTATAAGGTGGAGATATACCCAGTTTTTAATAAGTCATTAACCAGTGTTGAATGTCATACTCATAAATTTAAGAATTTGTGAAACTCTATTCCTGGACAAACCTCAATTCCCTTTGCTCCTCAAATTCTATTAGTACTTGGATTGGAATTTCAACACGTTTATAGATTAATTTGGGGATGAATTGAGATCTTTACCATAGTCATTATCTTCATTTTTCCAAGTCTTCTTTTATGCCTCTCAAATTTTATGGTTGTCTTTAAATAAATTATATACATTTACTGATAAATTAATTTTGAGGTATTTTAAAAAATGCTTTTTTGAGTTGATTCTTTCTTGAGTTTTTAGGGAGCCAGTCAAATAATGAACCGGTTATGTCCTTTTTCATATTTATACCAATTATTTCATTTTACGGTGTAATTGCCCCTCTATTATCTTCTCTCCATCTGCTTTCCTCACTATAATTTTTTGCTTCATTCCAAAGGATCCTTGGAGATGTATTATATACAGCTCTGATTTGATTTTATGCTGTCTACTTTTTATTCTCATTATAAAGATTCTACAACATAAAAGAAAAAAAGTGGCAGAGTAAAATAGAGGTTGAATATATTTATGAAAAAGATGTGCAACAGAACTAGTAGACTATAAGATCCTCGTAAAGAGTAAGACTTAACGTTCTACTGGAGTAGTATTTACTGCTGTATACTTTTCTTAACCCACTTTTTCTGTTTCATGGGTTTGTTTTGTTTTGGTTTTTTCTACTTATTCTACTCATTCACCTGCTATTCCTTGAGTCCCTATTCTGTTCCCACTGGCCTGGATAGAAAGGCATGAGTCTGGTGAGTGGGATGAATGGTGTTAGTGTGAGCCCCTGCCGCACTATGATCTTACTGTTTACAAGGATCTTATAGTCTACTAGTTCTCTTGTGCAGCTTTTTCATAAAAATATTCAACCTCCTTTTTTTGGCCACTTTTTTTCTTTTATGTTGTAGAATCTTTATGTCTTACGTTGAATCACTTTACATCTCTTCATCTTAATCCATTCCTGGATGAAGACAAGAATATTCCAGACAGTAGTAAATCCCCCAAAAGAATGTAAACTCTGTGAGAACAGGGCGTGTTGTCTGTTTGCATTGTTATGTACTTCGTGCCTGGCACATCGTAAGTGCTTATTATGTATTGATGGAATGAATCCATGGTTGGATTTTTCTTCATCACCTGAGTTTAACTTGACATTAGACTTCTCCTTTTGCAATTTAAGCCAAAGGATGGAGGCCATCAGTTTACATTACTGGAGTAACATTCCTGTGGCCTGAAGGAGATGCGGAGAGAACTACCAGCAGGGAAACTTTCTCTACAGGCTATTTTCACTGTGGTTTTGAAACCATGCAGTGCCAGAGTCCTACTTTCCGAGTCTGGTTTTTAGTGTAGTCTGCCTCTGCTCCCAGAATACAGTGTGTCTGTGCCCAGCCTTTTCTCTGGTGCTACTTCCTTCTGAGCTGAAAGAACACCCTGCTGGGCCAGGACGCAGTGTTAGTTGGTAGCTTCCTACACAGGACTAGGGTACGCAGAAACGTTTGTACATTTCTCAGAATTATGTTCTCTTTCTGGTGTGACTGCTTCTCTCTCCCTCTACCTGTCATGCAGCTGTGTCTAAACACTCCTGCTGTGATGGTAAAGGGACTTTTCAGAGAGTGGGGCCATCTCATCCATGGTCCAGCTTGGCCTCAGCTCCTTGTTCCTTACCTCTCCACATCAGGAAGCAATAATAGGCACTGTCAGATAGCCTTTATTTCCCATGTTTATCCATTTCCTTATTAGTTGATATTTAGGTAGTCTAATTTTTTGCTGTTCAAATAATGAAAGTAGTAAGTCAGCTCTCAGCAACTATCTTCAATTTAGTGTCATCTGTACTGTATTTGACAAGCATTTCTTGAGGATTATAGTATCCTCAACTTAATTTACTGCTGATGTAGGTTTTTCTCTGATCTTTATTTCTCCGTTTCAGTTGGTTTCTGGTGGAGGTGGGCCATGTAGATGCTTTAGCCAGTTCTAATTTAAATGAAATATACACTTATCTAGGCTATTCTGTTTTCTGATGATATCATAGTTTTAAATTCAGTTTGATGTTCATTGAATTGACGGTAAGTGTAAAGTGCTGTGGTAGATACGAGGGGAATATAAAGAGAAATTTCATAAGGATGATGATCTCAAAAAACATTGATAACTTTAGAGAAGAGAAAAACTATGAGGCGAGAGTGGGCTCAGCTGCGTATAACTGAAAACTTGAACCACAGTGATTTAAACAAATAAAGCGTTTATTTTTCTCTTGTATCAAGGAGTCTGAAATTAAGAGGGAAGAGCTAGTGCTACAGGATGTTGTCAGCATAACTAGTTCTTTCCTTTTGCTCTGTCATTGTGAGCTTGTGGCTTTTGTTCTCAGGACCGCAAGATGGCTGCCTCCCCCATCATCATGTTGTATTCCAGGCAGAAAGAGTGAAGAAGGGGGATGATGTGGAAAGGCAGAAACCTCCTTATAAGACTTGGCCTTTTATTTGGGAAGGGAAGCTCTTGATAGGAACTTCTTATATTTCTTTGGGCAGTAGAGTACAACATGGCTACCTCTAGCTGCCATACAACCAAGGGAGGTTGTAACGTACGGCATCATTCTTATCTCTATCATTTTAAAGGCTGAAGTATCTAACATCCAGCCTAGTCAGCTCTGTCAGTAGCCAACTTCTCTGTGTCCTCATAACACCCACCGAGCTATCTCATGCAGTGTATCCCCTTCTAGGAAGAGGATGTGAGGCTGCCCACCTCTCCACTCCCCAGTTTTGCAACGAAAATGAAACACCACCCCTTCGTCTGCTCCGGGACTGTAACCTCACACGTGCACTTCAAATGTAGAGTACTTAAATAAGACTCATTTGCCAACTCAACGCTTACTTTTCCTGTAGTGATGGTAGATGTGTACTGATCTCTCAGCAGTTTTTCTATCACCTTGATTAATGACACCTGCATTTTGAGAATCCTAAGTTTGTGTTGGGGAGTTGTTAGTACGGGACTGTGCCACGCAGGAAAGCCAGCGAGCCCAAGTGTACATCTGCACTGAAAAGGTTTAGGGTGGTGGTGAAACTTGAGCTGAATAAGGAAATGAGCCAAGTGACACCATGAAACTTTCCTCTCCTTGATGTCCTTGTTACACTCCAGCAGCCACTGAGTTCTTTGGCATCTTGCTCAGTTCTCTTCTTCCCCCCAATTTCCACCATCAACCCCTAGAACTTCACTCTCTTCAGTGGCTCTAAAACTTTATTTGCCACCTGAGAAACTTGGAGTACTTGTTATGATGCAAATTTCTGGGCCTCTTCTCCATAAACTCCTTCACTCTAGGTCTGGGGTGGGGCCTAGGAATCTATATTTTAATAGATGGACCTGTTACGAATGGTCCCCAGGACATACTTTGAGAAGCTTTTCTTATCTGGAGAACTCATTCAGCGCCCTCTCCCCTACCTCCTCTTCTCTCCCAGGAGACTATATTGCTTCCCGTTTCTAAGAAAAGTAGAGGTTGCATTCTCATTAACTGGGAACCCCACAACTTCCTGCTACTGCACTGACCTGAATCCTCACCTGTCATTGCCTTTTCTCTCCTCTACCTGTTTCCTGTCCCCCCAACCTTCCATCAGTAGCTGCCTTCATCAGCGTGACATCTGGGAGTCTTCTGAGATTCTGCAAGTCCAAGCAGATCCTCCTCCTCTGTGGAGAGTGTGTTACCTGTATCTCTAGAGGAGACCATATGATTCTTCTCAACCCTGCAGGGCCGTCTGATGCGCCCAGGTGCCTAATTATCGCTTGGGATATTACAAGAGCTTGGTTTCCAGTTCAAACCATCGTATGGTAGCACCTCATTTATTAAGATCAAGGAATGAAACATGGAGAATTTTAAAAGAATGTTTTAACCGTGTTTCCCTGAAAATGAGATCTAGCCAGACCATCAGCTCTAATGCATCTTGTGGAGCAAAAATTAATATAAGACCCAGTATAATAATATAGTATTACATTACATTTATTTCATATTGTGTTATATTATACGGGGTCTTATATTAATTTTTGCTCCAAAAGACACATTAGAGCTGATGGTCCGGCTAGGTCTTATTTTGGGGAAAACACGGAAGGTTATCTGTTTAAGTATTAAAAAACGTTTTTACTCAATAGCTTCATTTTTTTATATCATAAGAAGGGGGTAGTGAATTTGGAGTTAAGAGTGAGAAGAGGGACTCGAACATATCAGTATTTTGTAAAACAACAAAAAACGCAAGGGTGCGTCTTTACCTGTATGTACACTGGTGTTTTATCCGTAGAGGAGAGAAGGTTTATGTGGAGCACGCACTCTCCCTGTGGCTTTGTGCTTGCCCTGCCTTCTGCCTCCAAGACTTCACCTCACGCTCCTGCTTAGCCTTAGTCTGAAAGTTGGACGTCAGGCTGGGCAGCCCACTAGGTTAGGAAGCCCTTCGTGCTCTTCACAGCATGCGTGACTTCCCCACAGAAGCACCCAGACATGGTGCTGCCGTGCCTGTTGGCTTCTCTGGGTCCTCACCAGTGTGTGAGCTCCAAGGCGCCAGGGACCGCATCTCTCTGGGTGACTGCTGCATTCCCATTGCCTAGCTCATGCCATGCACATAATAGGTGCTCAAAACATAGGCGCTCAATGGAAAAAAAAGAACTAAAATGAACTCTTGCCACCATTTGCAGAATTTTGAACAGATTAGCCTTTTAATTACAAAGAATCAATTTTAGTAAGTCCTCACTTAATGTCATCGATAGGTTCTTGGAAATTGTGGCTTCAAGCAAAATGACATAACGAAACCAATTTTACCCTAGGCTGATTAATATAAACAAGAGTTCAGTTCCTACAGCCTATTTCTGGTCGCAAAAATATCATCAGACTTCTAAATGAAAGGCCAAAGCACTTCTAAATATTAAACATTGAAATAAATGTGAGCTATACGTACATTTAAGCATGTATACTAGATATACTGATATTAATTGAAATAAAATAAAATTTTAACAAAAACAAGTAAGATAATTATTTTCCAACCTGCTTATTCCAGTTGAGGGTCACGAAGCCTATCCCAGCAGCTCAGGGCACAAAGTGAGCACCCACTCTGGACAGGACGCACCCATACCCACAGCCACCCTCACTCAGACTGGGACACGTTACACACGCCAGTTCACCTCCCGTGCACAGCTTTGGCATGTGGGGGGAAACTGGAGTCACTGGGGAAAACCATGCAGACAGGAGGAAAATGAGCAAACTTCACAGTCAGTGACTCCTGCTGAAAATCAATTTTTTTTTTCTCATCAATGTTATAACGAAAGGACATTCAATCAAATGACCTTATTTGAGATGACTTTAGACTGACTGCTGGGCTTTGTAGTTCCTCTGTCTGCTTTTACAGTGTTGCTTTCACCTGTTGTCATTGTGTCCCAAAGTTTTTAATCTGCTTTATTTTGTACTCAGCATATCTGTGGGGGGTTGAAATGGTCCTACTGTGTTTCTCTAAAAGTTTATTGAATTTGTGAAATCTGTACCCCTTGAAGCTCAGAGGGATCCTCCAAGACTTCACTTTGCCTTATTCTAAATGATCTAGTCCCCAAGAGACCTTTTTTTTCTTTCAGATAAGTAGCGAACATAAATGTTATCAATGAATCACCTATTAGGGTTGGCAAATGATTATTGATTTTTCAGTTTCACTTAAAGGGATCATCACCACTCAGGAATTTTTCCAGTTGTCGGTCATCTTAAAAGTATTTCTAAAAGATTTTTCCTGCTAGAAAAGTCTCATGAATGCCTAGAATAATAACATAGCCAACATTATTGCATCACTATTTAATTACCAGGAGTAAATGAAAATTCTCAGTGAAAAAGAAAATTAAATGATGCATTAATATATGTATGCATTTAGGTCCAGATACAAAGGACAAGCGAGCAGGTCCATGTTACTGACCTGTTTTGTTACATGTTTGTATAAAACAATCAAATGTAGATAAACGCTTAACACTGTCAAAATCAAAACAATACTTTAAATGAATGGATAATCTTAATTCTTTATTATTTTAAGTGTTTATCATAGATTATCTGCTCTCTGGACAATGACACAATTTTGATGTGGAACTGAGAAAATGCTTCTATGTTTTAGTGAAAACTGCCCACTGACAATTTCTTCTTTCAAAAGACGTGTTTCTACTTCTTAAAAGTTTGACAGGCATCAGTTTTATGGAAAAGTTTTTTTTAACTAATTGCAAAGGTTGTATGTAAAGTGTTGGTTATTAAGTATATTGAGAAGAAATGTTTATTGAGAAGGACAAAAAACTAAAACTCGGATGGCAAAGTAGAAAAGCTTAAAAGCAATGGAAAAACTAGTTGAGAGAACAATCTTAGGCTCTCCCTCAATGATACATAATTAACTTAGATATAAACAGCTTTTATTTATGTATTTATTTAAACAGATCTGATAGAGATTTCATTTCCCTCTTCTGAATGTTGACTGTAAATGCAAACCAAATGCTTCCTGGTGAATTGCCTTGGCAATCATGCTTAAATGTTTCATTTTCATAACAGTGTTACTCAGTAAATTTGAAGTTATGAGTTTTAATTTGGTCGTAAGATTTTTTTCAGACCAGCTCTGGTTATTAACTATATAAGAAAAAGAAAGAGTAAAACAGAAGGCTCCATAAGTTCTTAGTTTTGCAGCTGTGTTATTAAAAATCTCTATAAAAAGTCTTATCTTTTAACCAGAAGTGGTTATGGTTTGTAATCAGTTACCTCTGATTGATCTCCTTTAATGTGGCTGAGGGGAAAAATACCGTGTCTCTCATCAATTGACTTTTCATCTGAACGTAACAATAGGCATAAGAATTATCACCCTCTTTGATATGTTTGTTGGTAAGATGACTGTGTCATGAGGTTTACTGAGCACTGCCAAGCCATGGAGCCTAAAAAACTCAAATTAGAGATTGAAACATTTGAAGCTTAAGGTGTTAATAGAAATGAAGAGCAAGGCGGAAATCGTAAGTACAGCTATGCAGTAAAAAATACATGCTCATTTGAAAATCAGAAAAGACTTAATTCCTCCCTCTTCATTAAGTTATATAATTTGGAACTTGGAGATCAACTAAGAAAAACTTACCCATTGCTCAGACACAGACATGAACAAAACCACATCAATTAATTAGCTGCCTATTGTCTGTCAGGTTTGTACACAAAAGAGCCTTAAAGAGAATGCATCTCAGGTTTATAGGATTTAGATTACAATATTGCACAGTATCCACTATCGAAGATAATGAGATATAATAGATCACAAGGATAATTTAAAATCTATAGAGAATCTCAAACTCATTTAGCCAGTGGTTTTAATCTTTCTGTCAAATCTTTTATCAGTTGATAATTATCCCAATGATTTATTAGAGTTTTTTTTGTTTTTTACTTAATTCTTTTGGGGCCAGTGCTAAAAAAAAAAAAAAAAAAAAATAGTAAGGCATTAAAAGAGATAAAAGCAGCATGTAGATGACCAGTTTTTTTATATAATCCTCATAGTTATTTTTAATTGATGATCTCAAAAAGGAAATAAAATGCTCCATTATGCTTATACTCAGAGACCAATAGTTCTTGAAGTATGGAGACTTTTAAAAAAAATTCATTTTTGATAAAGCTGTTTCTCCAAAAGTACCTCTTGAATATTGGAGAAGACAAAACCTTTCAAGTGGCTCCATTGCTGCTCTGGAAAGTGTACTGGGATGTTAGAACTAAAGAGGCTAGCTAAACTTACACTCCGAGTCTTGCAAAGCCTCCATTTATGGGTGACAAATAAAGCCCCCTCTCTTGCAGAAGTGCAGCAAGGCTCCCTCCCCTGTGTCATTGTAATTCCCCTTAAAACCTGTGGTGTGAGAAACATTATCATGAGTTGTATGCAGGTGTACAGCGTTGTTAAAACTTGACCAGCCTGGTTTGTGATTTAGTAATTAGATGTAGGTGATTGTGTGTTTGTGTGTGTGCTTCCCTTCATTTAGTTGAATTTTCTGCTGAAAATGCGTCTTTGGAGTACTTGTTAAAGAATATCTGTAAACAACAGAGCCAAATATTGTACATAAACTGTGTGACTCTTGATTAGATCCTAGATTAAATTCACTACTACAGATTTGCACGTGGATCTCCACATATAAAATCAGACGTTAATACCTACCATTGCTTGCCTTGCTGTTTATTTTAGAACAGGGTTCTCCAAAGTTTGTTAATCGTGTGCTTTATCAGTAAAAAGATTGTAAGTGCACATGTGGATATTTATATTTATACTATTGTATATAAATGTCATACATAACACAAAAATGTATAGGTATTTGTAAAGAAAATCCATGTACTCTTACACTAATGTATTATATTCATTTTAAGATATGCAAAATGTGTGTTTTTAAAGAAAGAATTAAAAAGTCAAATATAAGTGAAAGTTCTCACATTTTCTTCCCATACCCCTGAGGTACCCACAACCTGTTTTGAAATGCAGTCTTTCTGAGGTTTCAATAAATGTGAAGCACTCTGGCCTTGTGAAGTCCTTCCCAAATATAAGTTTTGTTTATATTGTTGTCATTTTTAATCCACATGTATTAAAGTACTCTTTCCAGTCACTTCTCTGAAGTGACAAAGAGTAACTTAGATTATAAGGTAGGGGATAAGACGGAGGTGTGTGGTGCTTTTAGGACGTGTTTGATTGTTTCTCAAAGTTCCTTTAGGCACTGCTTTTCAGTGTAAGCTGAGTGGCCAGAGAAACGTGTCATCTAGAATTCTAGGAATCACATTTTAATCACCAATTACCAATTATTAAGCCCTTATTATTTGCCAGGCACAGTGAAAAACTAGTGTGTCTCTAAAAGGTGACACTCTGCTTGACAGGGGTGTGCAAGGCAGGAGTGGTTGCTCACTACGGACCCTTCTCTTGGAGAAGCAGAAACTGTGGGACTGTTGCATTTGTATGATTGAAGGTTGTGCTCAGAGAGAGAGTTAACTCACCGTTGCTGGAGAAGACAGAAATTACATCTGTAGGTAGATACGTATTTCAAAGAAAGTTGATGTGACTTGGTTTGAGAGAGAACTGTCCAACAGTGAGAGCTCTCGTATACAGAAGGGGTAGCCCGGGGAGAAATAACTTCCTGTCACCAGGTTCAGAAAGAGCATCCATCAGAAATGTTATGGAAGAGATTCTTAAAGCAGGACAGACATTAGACTAGTTGACCCTAAGTTTCCTTTGGCCTTTTCAGATTTGATTGTTCTTTGAGTGACTGAGTTATGCTTAGCTCCTTTGCTGTAATCACTTACATTTAGTCTGTAGTGAAAGCACTTACCTGCGCCTCTGTTTGCACCACTGCCATCCGTCCGGCCCTCGGCACGCCGCGCCTAGCCTCCTGCGGTAGGCATCCGTGGTTCCTTGCGCGCCTTTTCCTCCTCTCAGTCAGCCAGTCCTCTGTGTTGTTGATAGACTAGCCTTCCTTAAACGCCACCCTTGTTATATTATGTATTAGTTTTCTTACTGCAAAACAAGCTACCACAAATTTAGCAGTTTAAAACAACACAGAGTTATTTCACAGTTTCTGTCGGTCAGAAGTCCAGGCACTGCCTGACTGGGTCCCCTACTTGAGGCCTCACCAGCCTGCAATCAGTGTGTTGGTCGGGGCTGTGGTTCTCCCTTGGGGCTCCGGGTCCTCTTGCAGGCCCACTGGTTGTTGGCAGTATTTATTTCTGTGCCTCTCTGGCACTGAGGTCCCCGTTTTCCTTCCAAGCTGTCAGCTGTGGACCGCTGTGCTCCTGGGGGCTGCCCACAGTTCTTTGCCATGTGGCCCTCATAGGCAGTTCACGTCGGGGCTGTTGGCTTTCTTCCAGGCCAGTCAGGATGTGCCTCACTGTGACTATTTCAAAGTAATTTGTTTTTTAATTATAGAGAGCATACGTACAAACTTCACCCTGGAGAAAGCCAGCAGACAAGAGACCATAGTTCTTGAATTCTGCCAATGGTGCGATCTGGAAAAGGCAGCCCTGGCCAGTGTTAGGTCAGGCCTTACGGGTCAGAACAGTTGTGCAAAGCGTAGGCCTAGCAGTCAGGACCACCTTATCCCTGAGCTCCATCACAGGCTGCTACTGAATCTTTGCACAGGGGTGCTTGGAGCCACTGACTGGACACCCACCCAGGAGCGGACGTATGGATGGTCAGGTTACTCTTCCTTGGGTCTCCGGACTCAGAACAGCGCCTCTGGGCCTCTACTGGATGGGTCACGCTTCATTGACACCATTGATTTTATGTTTATTTGTAAAGGGACAGAATATGAGATTACCAAATAAAATATAATTTCAAGTGTTATTAATGAAAGAATATATTACATTCACTTTTAATGAGATCCTGGTGTTGCAAAATGATTCCATGTAATGAATCCCAGGAAATCAATGGAAAGTTTAATTACAGTTGGGGCAGCGCTGTATGAGAATATTGCTTTGGTCAATTTTACTTGTACAATTAATCAATCCTCTGCCTTTCTCTTTCTTTAAATTAATTGCTTTGATGACGTAAGTATAAATACATTTTTGTGAGCTTTTGATCTTTTCTAGAAATGTGTTACAAAATTCAAATTTCCTCTGCTATAGAAATAATAAAAAGAGCCTCTGTCATTTTGTAACGTATATTACCATTCACAATTTGTACATTTTTAAATTAGGCAGTATTTCTATTTTGTCAATTTAGTCATTATTATGTCTTCCTATGGCATTGTCCTTTTCCTTTTCTCAGTTTTCTGCAAACCAGTTTCCATCTCTTCTCAACTTATCAGTTGACCACATTAGTCCAAAATTTGATGTGCTTTCTGTATGGTTCGTCACTCGTTGAAGCTCTAAGATGAATAAGAACAAACACAAGATACTTTCTCCTCTGATTTAGCAGTTTGGCTTTCATGTAACTACATGCCCTTTTTGATTTTAAAGTGACTTTTCTTTTTGTAGTATTTTTATTTCGACTTGATTATGGTGCTACCTGTCCACTACAGTAGTAGCTGATTTTTCTTGTTTGTTTATAAAGCACAATACAAAATGTTGATCTGGATATTTAGAGATATCTAAAGTAGTTCTTTATTTTGGTGACTCTAGCTCTTCTAATTATATATTGAGAAAGGATTTTCTACGCTCTTTTAACCACCAGTGTTGTTTATGAGCAGTCCACTTTTGGTTTAAGGTTCAAAGCCTTAAAATAGAGTCGGGAATTATTTTGACTGATTTACTCTATAGCTAGAAACAATTTACTTGTTCGTTTTGGAAGGGAAAACCCTGCAGTCTCTTTTCCCTCAGGTTCTCCTATTGACACTATCAACCTTTCTTTTTGGATGGTAGCATTCTTCCAGTACAACTGAGAAGTAGCCCGGGTGTTACGGACTTTTCTTCTACTCCTGGCCTGTTGCTGCACCCAAGGCAGCAGGCGCGGAGTCACCTTGCCCGTCTGGATTGCTGCTGAGGGGTGCAAGACGAGATGAATCTCATTGTGGAACACCATCCTGTCCATGATGCTTTTTCAATTTATGGTGTGATACCTGCAGAAAATGAAAACGCCTACTCAGAGAATGGTGCTGTTTGAGTATCCTAAAAGGAGTTTTGTTCGCCCTAAAAATGGTGCTTTTCTTGACGGTTGCTAAGTGTGCAGCTCTGGCTAAATGGAGGCTATTCTTTTCCCATCCTATGTGGGTCAAACGTCCTTTTATATGCACCTCCGACTGCTGTTCGCAAAGCTTGGAGTCACTATGGCATTTCCTGTGGGACATAAATCATTAGAGAATTAGAGAGCTAAAAGTTTCTTCCAGAATGTTTCCTTTGAAATAATAAGTGTTCAGTCTTAGATTGCTGTCCCGGGTCCATGGGCTTTCCTGCTGCTGTTCTGTGCGTAGGAGACATTGTATCCTGACTTGTAGGACCACGTGTGGGCCAGGGCCAACGTTGCCTCGAGAGCAGACGGAGGGACAGGGGACAGTGCATGCTTTCTGGCCTAAGGAAAGCCTGCTTTTCTCCTGCGTGTGTGTGTGTCTCTGCGACTTCTGATCAGCCTCCTGTTTGCCTGTAGCTGCCAGTCTTCTGCTTGTCTTCTTGTAATCTTTATCCAAATCTGTATTCTCATTCCCAGACCTTGCTCTTCAATCTACTTAAACCAGTACCTCTATCCTGTTTTCTGGAGGCAAGTCTTCCCCGGGAGATTTGGATACACACCACAGGTGGGGACCACTGAGTTAAAGGAAGGACCGCTTTACCAAAATACTTGCTGTCCAGACACTTCTGGCTTGGGTTGACAATCTCTGCCCATGTATTTAAGTTACCTTTGTAAATTGTCGTCGAACCCAATCAAAGAAATAATGGAAATATCAAGAAGCGTGTGCCTGGCCGAGGTGTTAGGGACAGGGCTTGTCCACATGGTGGGACTATAACCAGTTCTGTATGTTGCTGGTAAAGCTGGACTGAAGGGCATGCCACCCAATTTGTGACCATTAGGAGAGTCACCAGTTTCTCTAGCATTTACTTGTTGACGTCAATGGTGGTGTCTTCCAGTCCTGCTTCCTGTGGCCCCTCACATGTTTGCTTGACATCAGTACCACTTCACCCTCCTGATTCTTGTCTCCACATATTCTTTGTGTCTGTCATTATTTCCTGTCCCCCCAAGTGTAGAGTTCTGATGTCTTATCCCTCCTTTCCCCTGCACTTGCTGTCCCTTGTTGATCTCATCCGTTCCCCAGGGCTCAGCCGTGGGCAGTAGGCGCGTGATTCCAGAGCTTGCAGCCTCTCTCCTGTCTCCCCAGTCTCTCCTGAGCTCCAGTTTCATGTTTTGTCTACTTTCAGTACATTGCTACTCGGATGTCCCATGGTTCCTCAAAAGTAGTACATTTTCCTAAGCCGCTAGCTAGCTTACCTTTTCACCTATTTCCTTATTTCTGTTCATGTTATTCTTCTCCACATCACCCAGGGGCAACCCTTTACCCTTTATTCTTGTTTGTAGTTATTTTGGTTTGTCCATCTTCCTTTCACAGTTACCAAGTCCTAACAGTTGTCCCATCAAAACACCGCTTATATCTATTTAGTTACCACTTTCACTACTCTTATTCACAGTGGGTTAATGCTATAGCCTCTCAGATGGTTTCTCTGCATAACTCTGTCAGTAGGAATCATGTTGCCCATTGCTACCAGGCTAAACTTGATACTGTGTTTCCCCGAAAATAAGACCTAGCCAGACAATCAGCTGTCATGCGTCTTTTGGAGCAAAAATTAATACAAGACCCAGTCTTATTTTGCTATAAGGCCAGGTCTTATATAGTATAGTATAATGTAATGTAATATAATATAATATAATATAATATAATATAATATAATATAATATAATATAATATAATATAATATAATATAATAAATATAATATAATACAATGCCGGGTCTTATATTAATTTTTGCTCCATAAGATGCCTTAGAGCTGATTGTCCAGCTAGGTCTTATTTTCAGGGAAATACAGTAGCTTGGACTAGATCACATGTTTCTCTACTTCAGCACTATTGACATTTTGGACCAGAAAATCCTTTGTTGTGGGGGGCTGTCCTCTGTACCGTAGGACATTTAGAAGCATGCCTGGCCTCTACCCTCTAAAGTACAGCAGAATCCACCCCCTCCAGTTATAACAACCGAATATTTCTCCAGGCACTGCCACATGTGGCAGAATCACCCTCATTGTGAACCACTGGACTAGGTGGCGTCAATAGAAATGGGATTGAAACGCACTGTGGAGGAAGAACCGGTAGTCCTTTGCAGTTGATGGGATGTAGAGAAGGGTGAGAAAGGAGAGACTCAAAAATGCTTCCTAGATGTTGGGTTTGAAAATCTAGGCTGATGCCATGCATACTTGAAACTCGACATTGATCTGTCTTGCCCCTGTGCCTGTCCTTGGAACTCTCCAGCCACCTGTCATGTTGCCCACCCCACGATGCTCCTTTTCCTACATCTCCTCCTGAAGGTCCAGCTTAAGTGTCATCTTCTTGAAGCCTTCCCCGATTAGCCCACCAGTGATGGTCAGTTTTCCAGTTTCTACAGCCGTGTATTAGTACCGCTCTTAGACACTTTCTAGCCCTGTCAGCTTCTGGAAACCCCAGGAAAAGACCAGGGCCTGAAGCAAAGGAGCAGTCACGGATGCTTGAATTGTATGGCTTTGCTTCTACACCTGGCCTCTTTTTGTTTCTGTTGATAGCTGTGGGATTATCATCTCCCTCTAGTCATCCTCTAATCATCTTCTGGCCCCTGGGACCATCATCATCCCTTATGGGCCAGCCCTTCACTCGGGTTGCCTGGAGCCTGTCACAAAATTAGGACACTTATTCTTTGCTGCTTTGTGTTATATAGTTATTAGTGTATGTCAGTTAATCTCCCAGTCAGATAAATTCCCTGAAAGCAGAAATGAACCTTGTCTACTTTTGTCCCATACAATGCCTAATACCCAGCATAGTACTGATCGTCAGGTACCCAGTAAACGTTTGTTGAATGAATAAGTGAATGATTGAATCTGAAATATCTACCTCTTTTTTTCTAAGTGTAATGGAATTAAAGGAAAATGAACATTCTTCTGTAATAAACACATGAAATTTTTATAGTCAGAAAAATGCTTTTTAAAATTTTTTAATGAAAGTTTAGCCTATAGTCTGTGTTATTAATGTAATCAGCTGGTTTACGTGGAAGATGGCATGTGTTTTTTTTTGGCTTTTACAGTCTGGAATATGCATCTGTCATGAGACGTGTGCTCTGTTTCTATGTTGCAGCTCTAGTTGTCAGTACCACGTCAGCTGGATTCGCACTGGCTCCGGGGCCTTTTGACTGGTTCTGTTTCCTGCTTACTTCTGTCGGAACGGGCCTTGCTTCGTGTGCTGCCAACTCCATCAATCAGGTCAGTTTGTCACCTTTCAGCTAGATTATATTATTATTACTTTTTCCTAGCTCGTGGTATTGTCACATTTTTTTAAAAACCTTCCAAAATCATCCAAAATTCATATATACATATGTATGAACAGGTTCTGTGAACTTATAACACTCCATATAGCCTATAGAGGTCGAAAGGTTACACATAACCAGTTTGTCTTTTCTTTTAAAACATGGTTTGCAGATATGTTCAGGTGAGCGAGCAATAGTGTATCTGCCTCAGATGACCAGGGTACCTTGGGTTTGAAAGTGTTTTAGAGCTGTCAGACTTTCTACTCTTATTCATTTCGGGTACATTTTTCTGAGCTTATCCTTATGTGCTCTTATTTCTTTGGTTTGATTTGTTTGTATTTTAGATCACCACTATGCAAAACAATGTATTTTAAACAAGTATAACCAGCTTAAAAAAAATAAATCAGTAATTCAGTGTTTAGTAAGTGTGATATATGGAATCAGAATACAGAGGGTGCCAAAAAAATGTATACACATTTTAAGAATGGAAAAAACTGTATTAAAATTGTAATAATATATACTGATAACAAAAGATGAATACAGTCATGTGTATACATTTTTGGCACCCCCAGTATATCAAAAAATTAATTAGCAATTATTTTTAATGAATCTTCTCTCCCCCCACCCCCATTATTTTAAACATCAAAATAAGTCTCTAAAATAGTTTTTTCCCCCTGCCTGGTCATTGTGGCCAGCCCCAACATTGTGGCTTTTTCATAAGATACTATTGGGAAAAAGTCTTGGCTAAAACTTAGGGAGAGTCGTTTTCATCACCAGAACACCCAAGAGGAATTGGCACGGTTTTAAAACAGGAATTCAAGTTACCAGCAGGAAAACAGCTTGGCTGAGTGGATATGTAAGTTGGTAGTCCACAAAATATGGGCATTTAATTTGACAATGCCTAAAATCACTGTGTTTTTTATAATGTATTACCAGCTATTTGGAGAAATATCAATCTGTTTCAAATAAGATTTACTTTTTGTTATTATTTTTAATGTCAGAACAGTGTTACAGTGAGGTTCAAATAGCCCTACCACTTTACCAAAAGTATTGTCCACTCCTATAATCCATGTTGCCATCTTTTCCAAATTGCTCATTCCTTTTGCTACCCTCCCATATTTCTTGGCTAAGAAAATAATCATGGTTTCACATTGAACTTGTTTTTAATGAAAATTTGAATGAAAAACAGTATAAGCAAAATAGACCCTATTTTGGGTCTATTTTTCAAAAAAAATTAAAATTATTACCTTCACTTAGTTATAAATGTAGGTCATAAGATTCGATCAGGAGCTCATTCTAGTATTCAGGATCTTTCTCAATTGAAGAGCTGTATTTAGATACTAACTGCTGTCTTCTGTTGAAATTATACAGATTTAAATAAAAGGTTTAAAATAAAAGTGTAGGGGTTCCAGAAAAACAAAACAATAACAACAAACCAATAAGTATCAAATGATTCAGCAGAACTCCCAAACTATTATAGAAGATAATACAGAGCCACCTTAAGTTGGAGCTGCAACCCCCATCCCCCTCCCCATCCCCACCCTTGCAATAAAAATGATGGTTGAAGAATTTATCATGGGGGGGTGAGGGGGAAACAACCTGTCTGTTGTAGCAAGAAAGTATCTGGGGAAAAAGTGGACTGATTTACATTTAGACAGAAATTTATGGAAACCGAACATCACCCAAGGTTTTAGAAGCTTTAAAAGGAGTTTGAGTTTAGATAGCCACTTTATTTCATAGTCTGTGGGAAGTATATTTGCTGTAGGGGGAGAGTTGGGGTCTGTTGATTTTAAAACTACTACAGGAAGGCTGCACAGTATGTGATGGGATTCTTTTTGGTACTGACAAATTGCAGCGTCTGCCTCTTCTGTTAATATTTCCTGCTTTGGTTGGTTTTCCAGCCCTGTTCTGCACTCACACACTTTCTCTGTTCTTCCTTTGGAACACTTTCACCTTCTTTCTGCACATGTCACTCATCCCCCCCACAGGCTTCTTCAGTGTTGGGTGGGACCCTTAATTAGTGCTTGTTGAGCAAATGAATAATTGCTTCATCTTGTATTCATCATATTGCTTCCTTCTACTTGTCTCAGGCTCTGATTTCACTTGGGAGCATCATAATACTTTAAAAATCTGAGGAAAAATGGAATGATGATTTCCATCATTGAACAATTCTATTATTTTTATGGTATTGATCAGCCTCCCAAATTACAATATTTTGTAAACAACATGTTGGAAATATTTTAGTTCTAGTCTTGATAGGCCATCTAATAAAATTAAAGGAATGTGAGGCCATTTTCGTTCGTTCTTTTAATTAGTATAGGCAGAACAAAAAGCACTGGGCAACAAGGATTTAACTGAGTTTTTGAATAACAGATAAAGAAATAGTCCTCAGTGAAAAGGAAGAGCATACTGCTTTTTGGGGGAGACTTTGCTCAACCTAAAGAATACATATAGGGGCTGCCAGAAGGCTCAGTTGGTTGGAGCACAAACTCTGAGCCACAAGGTCGCTGGTTCGATTCCCACATGGGTCAGTGAGCTGCGCCCTCCACAACTAGATTGAAGACAACAACTTGACTTGGAGCTGACAGGTCCTGGAAAAACACACTTAAAATAAATAAAAGTTTAAAAAATAAATTGTAATACTCAATATATACTGGTAACAAAACATGAATACAAGTCATGTTTGACTTCTACAATTATAAGAGGTGCTCAAAGTGGTTACCATCAGTGTAATTTTAATACAGTTTTTTCCTTTCTTAAAATGTATATACATTTTTTGGCACCCTCTGTGTATGAGTTTTTTAATGTAGATTGAAAGTATATGTCAATAAATACATTTCTACAGGATAAATTTTAATGGTGATATGCTATTTCATTTTATGGATATGGTACAACTTTCTCAGCCAGTTCTCTGTTGTTGCAACTTTTTGCTTCTGTAAGTGACACTGCACTGATCTCTAATTGTTTTTATTTTTATTTTATTTTATTTTATTGGGGAGGGGTAGCAGTGTGTATTTCCAGAACTTTATTGGGGAATAGTGTGTTTTTCCCAGGACCCATAAGCTCCACGTCAAGTTGTTGTCTTTCAGTATTAGTTGTGGAGGACGCAGCTCAGCCCCAAGTCCAGTACCCATTTTCAACGTAGCTGCAGGGGGCGCAGCCCACCATCCCATGCGGCAATCAAACTGGCAACTTTGTTGTTAAGAGCATAGGCTCTAAACAATTGAGCCATCTGGCCGCCCATCGGGAGCTCAACAGCAGCTCAGCTCTAGTTGTTGTCTTCAGTCTATTTGTGGAGGGCACAGCTCACTGGCCCATGTGGGAATTGAACTAGTAATTCTGTTGCTCAGAGCTCCCACTCGGGCTCTAACCAACTGAACCATCCGCCACCCCATCTCTAATTGTTTATAAAGGACAAACTACTGGAAGTGAAATTGCTGAGAGGAAGGCTACCCGCCAAAACATATAGGAAGCTGGTTTAACTTTGGAATGTATGATTTTAACAAAATAATTCATTTCTAACATTCATATAGTACCATATTCCCCCGAAAGTAAGACCTAACTGGAAAATAAGCCCTAGCATGATTTTTCAGGGTGCTCGTAATACAAGCTCTACCCCAAAAATAAGCCCCAGTTAAGATCGCCAGCCAGACGTGCGCATTTAGTATGTGCGTTGCAACTCATGACGGGTGTATTGAATTATAAAATAGTAATATTAATATATAATTAAATATAAATAAATAATATTATTGACATTAATACTTAAAATGAATGATAATATAAATTATAATTAAATATTTGTAAATACCCCAAGCGGGCACCTTTGGACGAGAGGTAAATGCCTATGTAAACAGATGAACTTGAGACTTATTGCTGAATGACCAATCGGAGTACAGACACAATGCACGAATAACATGTGCACTTATAATGAACGACGTGGTTGTGTCTAATATAAATCTTCATAATTCAATACGTCCTGTGTTGTAACAGATGTACTTAATGCACTCATGTGAAATAAAAAAACATTTTCTGAATTTTGGTGCCTGCAATTTTTTGTCACTTTTGTGTGGACCATCATTCTTAACTGTCATTTTTGTTTCCATTCCTGTCTCTTAAGTCTTCAGTTAACACTTGATTTAATGGTAGATTTAAAGGGAATAATATTTTGACCCCAAGACAAGATGAATGCCAAAAAAAAGAACTATTCCATCGAGTACAATAAAGGAATCGTGGAGGACTTCTGGGGCAAGACTCTTATGGCTTTCTGCAAAGAGAAGAAGTTGGATCTCCGAACGGTCCGAAAATGGCAAGCAGAGTACAATAACCTCAGTCAACAGGTAGATGAGGGAAATGCTAAGAAGCACAAGTGTGGTTGAGGTCGGCAACCATTATTTCCTGAGCTGGAAGACATCATCTGTGAATGGATTGCTGACAGGAGAGCACAGACTTTGGTTGCGCGCAGGGCTGATATTCAAAGGCACCACAGCTAGAAAATCCCCAGAAGAATTCAAAGCATCACAACACTGGCTGGATGGCTTCCTTCAGCAATATGAACTGTCTCTAAGATCAACAACACTGTTTAAGCTGGAAGATACTGAAGTTATTAAACGTGAACTTGCATTCAAGTCCTTTGTTGATGGCATTGTCTTTTCTAAATGCCAACTCTCCAACATGATTGCTATGCATGAAACTGTAGTGTTTATGGGCCAAGGATCTCAAATGATCAGAGGGGTGCCTTGTCAATCCACCTTCCCTCCACTGGTAACGAAAGTGCACATGTTACCTGTATTTTGGCAGTTCGTCTGGGTGGAAAGAAAGCCCCACCTCTAATCATCACTCAGGGCAAGAAAGATAAGGTTGAACGTGTTTCAGGCATTTATGTTCTTGAAACCGAAAAAGCCTGGTGCACACAAGCAATTATAAGGAAGTAGGTCGATTTAACCCTGTCACTTGTTTTGCTAGGTGGCCAAGCTAGTTTGGGATTCAGCCAGCACTCGCCACTCTTAAGACATGAAGAACTTCCTCGCAGAGAAAAGAATAGACCAAATAATGATTCCCGCAGGAATGACTGCCTATCTCCAGACTCTTGATATTACAATAAACAAGCCATTCAAGGACCATTTGTGCATGGAAATCAGCGACTGCATTGAAAATAGAATGGATAGAAATCTGCGTGGAAACTTTGTGAAGCCTCGCCTGCAAGAGGTCGTGACTTGGGTGAAGAATTCATGGGATAAAATCCCTGTCAGCTGTGTTGCCAATGCAGTCCGAGCAGGCTACAAGGACAAGAAGTGCTCATTTAAGGAGAGCTCTATTGCTGGACTTGAGAGACTGGGGCCAGTGGTTCTACAGGAAATGGAGTCGCAAGAAAGTCAAGTCGGGATTTAGAGTTTAGAGAGTTATGGCGATGTTCCAGAAGAAGATGACATGACTATATTTGAATAAATGTAAATTGTTGTACATGAAAAAAATAAGACACCCCCTGAAAATAAGCCCTAATGCCTCTTTTGGAGCAAAAATTAATATAAGACCTGGTTTTATTTTGGGGGAAATATGGTATTTTAGAGTTTATAAAACATATTTATTTAAATTATTATTTAAATCCTATGGCCCTGTGAAGTAAGTGGCATTTCTATTTCTGTTACGTGTAAAACACTTAGCTTTGATGTAGAATTATTCTTTTGAAAAACAATATTAAAAAAATTTGTTATGCAAATAATGTTTTCATTGCAGATCACTGAGAAAATATAGATAAGCAAAAATAACAACAGCAATTTTAATTTTATTTTTCCCTTATGCCAGACACTGTTGTGTGTGTTAAAATTATAGCAGAGAATAAACAAAATTCCCTGCCCTGATAGCACTTACATCCCCCTACCCAAATAGATCCACTCATCATTTTGATTTATATTATAGACTTTACACACATATACACACTCACACACACATCTTCACATATATATTAATTTCTCACAGAAACGATTTATATATTTAGTTTGTATATTTTTTCATATAAGTAGTATATCATGAACATCCTTTCATGTCAATATTTGCTATAACATGATTTTAAGAACTGAATGTAGACACACCATGATTTGTTTAATCAATTTCTCCTTATTTGACATTTTAGGGATTTCTGATCTTTTGATCAAAATAAACAATGCTGAGCTGAAATTCCTGTAGCTAAATCGTTGAACTATCCTTAACTGTTTCTTTCAGTAGATTCCCAAAATCATGTGGTTTTGTTAAAAGGTATGAGGTATGTAGTTTTCAAAATAAAAAGTTAAAAAGGTATGTATTTTAAGTACAGCTAAGTTTCTTTCCTGAAAGCCTTCTGTTTCTTTGTGTCAAATCAACTTATACTTCCAGTTGGCAGTGTGAGAGTGCTAATCACCAATACTGCATATTTGAAAATCAGTGCCAGGGTTATAGGTGACATTAGATGTGTCCTTTTAAGTCACGTTGTTTTGATTACTTAGGAGGTAGAGTTATTTTTTGTTTGGGGGACTGTTTTAATGCTAATTGGCCATTTGTTTGTAGCTGTGAGTTTTGTCCATTTTGCTATTGAGCGCTCACCTTTGCCAAGAGTTCTTAGTGTGTGGAGATTGGATTATTAATTCTTTGTCATGTAAAGTTCGAGTATTTTCTGCAATTGGGGTGAGGGAGTTGAAGTGAAGATGTTTCATGTACTTAAGAGGCCAGATCTTTTACTTTGTAATACAGGGTTTCTGAACCCCCACGCTCTTGACAGTTTGGGCTGGATAATTTGTAGGGGCTGTCCTGTGCGTTGCGAGGTGTTTCCTGGCATCCCTGCTCTTTACCCACTGGATACGATTAGCACCCTTCCCCCTAAGTTGCAACAAGTGAAAATGTCTTCAGACATTTCAAGTGTTCCCTGGGGACCAAAATCGCCCCAAGTCGAGGACCACTGATTTAATAATTTTTACTTTTGATTTCACTTTCAGATCTTTCCCCAAGATCCTGGCTACAGTTTCTGCCTCAGGCAATCTCTGGCTCACATTTCTTTTTGTGTATCTACCCATTGATAGCTGGGGTATGTTCTGGTTTGTGATTCGGTTCCTGGTGTAATTACTAATAATGCCCCTTTTTATTCTCCAGTGCCCACGTTTAGACAAGGAATTATATGGTCTCTTTATTCACAGCCCACCAATGCCTTCAGTCTTTCACTGTAAATGAGATGTGGTAAAAGCATCTTTATATCAAAACATTAGGCAATGGGCTCCGACTTTTCCATTCACAAGTGTATTGATTGGATAAGCCTGGGTTTCCTCATTGCAGCCCAGGTCACCTGGCTTGCCTCACTCTCACCGTCCCTGTAGCCACATGGAGGATCTACTGTGACTCATAATTGTGGTGTTGCGTGCATGTGCACATACACACAGAAATAAGACCTTAAAGAATATTTTCCTCCATTATTACTCTGTTATTGGTAAATTGTTCAAGAATGTTGATGACTTCTTTTGTGTTGGGTCTCTTTAATTTTTATGGCATCTTTGGCAAATGGTTTTTTGATTACAATTGTCACTGATTCCATGTCAGCTGGGTCCTTAGGGAGGCAGCCTGATGATTAGAAATGTCTTTCTTCCTCATGTTTAGCCTACGTCTGCCTCCTTTTAACTCCAACCTATTGGTCCTAGTTCTGCTCCCTAGCAAAACTCAGTGTTCCTTCTTCTTCTATTTGATAGTACTTCCAGTGTATCGCTGTCTAACTAGGGTTAACAGGCACTCGTGCTATTGCAATATGATTATTCACTTGCATTTCTTCCCTAGAAAGCTCTTAACTCCTTGAGACAAATGATTATGACTTATCCTGTACATCACGTCTTCCCACAAGCCTATAGCAGGCCAATAGGGTGACATTTCAAAGGAAATTATATTGGGAATCAAGGAATATGCATGGGGGAATACGGGGAGAGTAGCAAGAAGTGTTCATCCCAATAATTGCGGCCAATACTATTTCGCACTTGATATATGCCAAGTAATGTTCTAAGCATTTTACATATGTTAGCTCATTTGTTTAAGGCATGGGATCTCAAAAAATGGCTCCTTTGAAAGATCAAATAAATGATGAATGAATTTATAACCTAGATTTAGCTCTAAGAATAACCCATTGATGTTCTGAGAGACTATTTTAGAGAAAATTATAAGAAAGGCACAAAACATAAGTAGAATTTCAGCTATGAGAGGTAGGTTATAATTAGAAAGGTAAAGCTGATAAGGGTGTGTTATCTTTAGGAGCTAGTACATCTGAATGTTGAAGAATTTTCATGAAAGGAAATAAAAGAGATCAAGAGGTGTGAATAGAGTCAAGAAGAGACATGTTTTTTGTTTGATACTAACAATACTTGATAGACTTTTCATGGCTAAAATAATGTATAAAAGGGCTTTGGATAAAGAGTTCTGAATTATAGGGTGGGTAGGGCACAAGAAAATTCACAGCCTTTTAAACTCTGAAAGGAGAAACAGATAAAGGTTTTTCTGTTTTCCCAGTGAATGTGAGATTAATATCAAATGCATCTTTCTTCATTTTTCCTTTCTCTGATGTTTCTTTTGTTTTGACTGTGCAGTCTGCCTTGAGCAATAGGAATGGACTTTCATCTTCCATGTTGAACAAAAGCGGTTATTGAACTTGGTGTTGTGTTCTAGGAGAATAAGACTAATGTTAGCAAACACCAGTGATGTCGTTTATTGAACATCATATGAGTAAGAAAAATCAATATGAGAAATGTGTTTTTCTTCTGAATGTTGTGATTTGTTTGACGTTGATGTTTTAACTGGTGGGCCACTTGCATTCATTCTGCAGCCTCTGAAGCCTGTCACTTGTGGTTTACTCAGATGATTCAGATTAGCTACTGCGCTAGATTAAGTTTGCATAGAGAGTCGTTGCCTAGCACGCAGGGAAGGGTCTCCAACTAAATGTGTTTTTTATAATAGGCAAATGATGAGCATTACTGAATGTCGAAAAGAAAACGCATTTTAAGTGCAGTCTCTTTCCCTGATTTTATATGACCCCAAATAGTTCCTAAATTACATTGGATTCCACTCTCTAGAGTGAGTTTGGCTTCGGGATTCATAACCAGAATAACTCTAGATGAAGTTTTGCCAGCAAATGCAGAGATGATGATAATTTGAACATATATTTATAGATAGTATTTTGTAATTTGCATGCCACATTGACTGGTCGTTATTTTATTTACTTCCTACAATCACTCCGTGAGGTGGTGTTAGTCCATTGTTGTAGAAGAATAAAATGAAGCTTAATGATGTCACTGATCACACATCTGAAAATGGTCCAATTGGGAGCAGAACTTGTGGACACGGCCTCCCACTTCACTGCTTTTTCCTCCCGTCTGAAATGTCCTAGTTCAGTCACCACCTCAGAATAGGGCTATACTCATTCGTATGAGTCTTTCTTCCACCAGGTTAACTACTGACATCCTTGCTTCTAAGTACTGGAGGTGAAAATACCATAGTGGCCATGATAACGTGTCTATCTCTAATGCAATTGGTAGGATTTAAAGCACTTATGCCCTCTACATGCTAAGTGCTCGATTAATGTTAGCTATTATTATTGTTATTAATATAAAAGTTTGGTCTGTTTTTGGCCCACATCCTCCACACTTTCAGAATCTGATTTTCTTCTAGTTATTTTCAGTTAGGATCTTAATATAGAGAATGAGAAGAGAAAATGTGTTTATTTTCCTCAGAATACTAAGAGACTTGAGTTATACTTGCAAACTATAGTGTGTGTGTGTGTGTGTGTGTGCGCACGTATATATTTCAGGTGCGTATGTAAGTGTATGAATTCTTCATATTTGAATACGTGATGATGACTTAGGTTCAGCAGACATTGTTAGTTCTCTACCATTTCATAGGTACTATATTCAGTTCTGGTAAAACTAAGAAATATTGGTGAAAAAGCTGGTAGATTTAAAAAGCAGATACTTAATTGAGATGTAATGGAAATAATGGAAATGATTCCAATATGGATTTTTGGAGTTATGATTCTTGATTTGTGTCTCTGGGTAACATGTTGTAATTAAATCTGATTTGGGTGATTGGAGATTTGCTTCCTTCCTGGATATTTCCCTGTCATTCCAGCCTAGCAGAAAGAAACGCTGAGTTTCTTCCCAAATTAACTTTTTTAAAACTTTCATCTTCAGTTATGTTTTGCCTTTCCTCGTAGTTTGTTCTTCGGAATCCCGTCAGCCGTTTGTTCTCTGTGCTAAACCACAGACTCCCCTCCCTGGTTTTAGGTTGGGTGTACTCTTGGTTGACTGATGGCTTGAGGCACTGATGTGAAAACTGACTGTGGCTGATCCCTGGGAAACTGTATGTTTCCTCATCTCATACTCACCCTCCTTGCCTTAGTGGCAAGCTGCTTTTAAGTTTTAATAGGTAAAAATTCTGATGCCTTGATATTTATACTTCAAAATTGGAGTCATTTGATGACTATGAATTCCGTGAGCTCCCAGGCACCTGATAGGAATTGGGGTGTTGGCTGGGGGTGGTGTACAGTGGGGCTGATTTGTTATGTCTATGCTTCTTTAACTCAGACCAACTTTTGAGAATTCTTTTGTTATTTCTACCTAGTAATGGAGAGCCACACAGCTTTAGGCAAGCTGTTAGGCTGAAAATTTATATGTAAGTGATTAAGCAAATCCTAAAATCCACATTTTCATGACCACCCAGTCCTACTTTATTGATTTTCTAAGAAGTTTTAGAAAGTGTTGTTTGGCAAAAAGGGGAAATTACTTACCTGTGTGATTAATCTTAAGGAAAATTTCACTCTGGCATTTCTTTCAGATCCTATGCCAGATTTCTCCCGGAAGCAATGATCACAGGGGGAACAAAGAAATTCTAAAGGATTTGAGCGATGGAATGTACAGATAGGATGAAACAAAAGAGAAAATTTGGTAGTTAATAAGAGTTATGTATACTTGTAATCTAGAGTATCCTTATACCTTAAAATATACTGTGTAATTTTCACGTACTAAGATAATATACAGTTTAGCTTTTATTCCAACTGAGATTTTTTTTTTTTTAGTACTAGAAAATATTTACTTGCTAGCTTATAAGGAAAAAAAATACCAGTGAAGTAAAAGTTGGTTATAATATCCTAATGTTTTCACTAATATATGTTAGTAAAATGATGATTAGTCTGGTACTGCTTTTAGCAAAATATGGTTGATGATCTAGAAAATGCCATTGCTTATATTGCTGTCATTAGGTGAACTGAACGAGAAGGATTACTAAACAGTGGCATGTATAATTTCCTCACTCAGCTAGCTGAAGGTGTGTGGATAAAGATCCCTCCCCTGAAGTTACTGATGTCATTTCCTAATTTAAAATAAAGGGGATTAAATATAACATCGGATGTTAACAATGTGAAAATATCTTAAGACCAGATTCCTAGTTCATATAAAAATATTCAGGGATTTGTGAACTAGGATATTGGTAAAGGACGCTATTTATTCCCTCCATGCGTGTTCACTTACTCTTGAGTGAATGAGGGACTGAATGGCAAAGGAGCTTATTTAAATCAGCATAATGTTAACCTTGAATATACTCCTAGACATGTGGACAGTCCCCTAATTCAAAGTCTAACCTGTTTTCCCACAAGAAGAAAGATAGTTTATAAGTTTTTCAACAGATAGATATTCAATCATTCCAAATACCTCTGGCTTAAGTAAAGTCAGGTTATATCAAAAATGACCCCTTTTGTAAGTACTCAGTGAACATGCAGGCTTTAAGATTGTTGCTTTAATGCCTTTGAAAGACAGGAAGATGTGACTGAACTAGCTCTCACTTGCACAGAATTTTGTTTATTGTGCTTAGTTCAGCTTAAAATTATTGAGGTCGGAGGAGGCCGTTGAAATCCTCTTGATGTTCACCTGCCCCTTGGAAAGTAATTCTGAGTCTCCTAGAACCGGAAAGCAAGATGTCAATCAGTGGTAGAAAATGCTAACACTATGTTACAGTCTTTTATTGAAAGTTACTTTCAGAAAGGATCCTTACAAAAGTTTATTGATTACTTTTGCTAGCGATAAAAAGATTGGCCTTATTCTGAAGCAGCTCCCAGTCTGGTAAAGAAAGACAGAGGTGTACATAAGTACAATAAACGAATAAAATACGTTGGTATTGGTATGGAATACAGGCAGTGCCTTAGGTACACAAAGGAAGATATAGGGAATGGTCATTTCTACCTGGGGAGGTTAGGAAAGCTTCACAGAGAAGTGACCAGAATATCAGAAGATTAGGTGGGTGATTACCAGATAGATGGGTGTGAGGTGAGCTTTCCAGACAGAGAGAGCATCATGAGTAAGGACAAAGAAATGTGAAATATTACACACAGGAGACCACGTGGGGACCTGCAGACAAGGCAGTGCAGCAGAAGCAGAAGCACAAGGTGGGGAGGATACCGTGAGAGATTTAGCTAAGAAGTTAGCAGGGTAGGTCATCAAGGGCCTGGCGTGCCGTGCTGAAGGGTCTTCAGCCTCCTCTCCTTCCACGGTCCACATCTTAGACCGTAGGGGCTGCCTAGATCTCAGCTAAAGTGTCGTCTTCTCAACAAATGTTCCCTAAGCACCTGTTAGATGTCAGGCACTGTGCTTATGCTGTGCATACAGACAGATCGCTTCTCTTGTGAAATTTAAGTGGGATAGGAAGAGGTGAGCAATAAATATATTAACAAGAAAATACCAGGAGGGACCATTACTGTGATGCACATAAAACCAGACAGTGCAACAGCATCAGGTCCTCACAGGCTTTCTGCCCCCCGACCTGGTCACCTCGTTCTCTGAGGTCACACCGCACAGCTTTCTTTCATAATGCTTTTCACAACTTGTAAGTACGTATATATAGGGGTGGTTGTTTGATCGTAAGCTCAGCGAGGGTAGGGACCCTGCCTGTTCATCCATAAATCAAGGCCTGCCACATGGGAGCCACTGAGAGAGGCTTTCGAGGCCCCGTGGTCAAGCCCAGTGACCAGACTGCCTGGGTGCAGGTTCTGTATCGGCCACATATTAGCCCTGTGACTTTGGGCAGTTGACTGAAGTTCTCTCTATAGAGGAGGTTGTTGAGAAAATTAACTGATGTATTTAGTTCTTAGAAAGGGCCTGGTACTTAGTAAAAAATGCAGTTGTCATTACTATTTACTAATAAAAATGTATTGAATGAGGAAAGGAAGTGGGAAATTTGCCATTGGTTTAACCATTCTGTGGAGCAAAGCTTAAGGACAGACCAATTTGGATAAAAAAAGTACTTGAGATCATGAGAGCCTGAAGGGGCATTATTAGGAGAGATGGCAAGTTGAAAGGACTTGGTCATTAATTAGATGTTGTAGTGAGAGAAAAAAAGGTGTGTAAAATAAATTGTAAATTTCTGACATGGTGGAGTGGACGGATAGAATGCCATCCAATAAGGTAGGAAATACAAAAGAAGGAGCACGTCTTGCTGAAAAAGTAATAATTCTATTTGGATTTTTGGCAGGAGGAGGGTGGTTGCTCAACTTTGGTACATCCAAGGTGGAGGTGAATAGGGCTGTCTTGGGAACAGATTTGGGCAGGAGAATGTTGGGGGCTGGTACCCTACAGTCGGTGGTTGGCGTACAGATGGGTCAACTCAGAATAAATCCCAAGGCCCTTACCTCCATCCAGGTGATCATGATCTGGCCTCAGCTCCTGCTCTGTTCCCTCTGGCACCCTCGCTCACTCCACTTCAGGCACGCTGGCTGTCTTGTCACTCCCTCACCCATCGAGAACTCTCCTATCCAAGAATCTCAGCAGTTCCTCTGTCCTCCACCGTTCATGACATCCATATGGCTTCATGCAAAGCCTTGCTCAAGTATCACCTGCTCTGAGATGTACACTGAACCTCTTTGCACTTCTCTCCCTCTCCTCTGACAGTTTTGTTGTTGTTGTTATTGTTGTTCGTTACCTATTTCCCCAACGAGAATATCAACACCATGAGAGCAGAGACTTGGTTTATCTATTACTCTTCCCCCCGCCCCCGAGCCTAGAAAATTGTCTGACATGGAGTAGGAGCACGACATTTGAATGAATGAGTAAGTGAATAATGAATGTTGCTTATTGTCTGGTGGGAGAAATAATCATCAATCAAAAAAATTACACAGAGAAGTGTAAAATTACAACTGTGGTAAGTGGTAAAGCCTCCGGGGCACGCAGAGAGGACACCAACCTCTCCATGAGGAACACCATCAGGTAGATTGTTAGCTGGGTGGAAGACCAAGCTGGAAGCCCGTGCTTGGCCCTCAATGCTCACCTTGGCCTTCCTGTTACTGCTTCCTGGGGTGAGGAGAGAAATCCCGGGGTACGGATCTAGCTGTGGAACCCCTTAAGCGATCCTTAGTTCCTAGGACTATAATTAAATCTGTGGGAAACAGGCTTGCTAGACAAGCCTTAGAAATGAGATTTTTATTCTTTTTTTGTTAAAATTATTCCCTGATCACAAGGTACTCATCTCAGTTACCCTCAGTGACTTTTTCCATTTCAGAGGCAAATTTTTTGGGTCCCTTCCTTACACGCTTTACTTGCTGTTTTAGGGCTGCACTATGGCCTTAATGTATGGATGGGTGGGTAAGTGCAGGCCCCATGTTGCTAGAACCTCTGATTTTTCAATACAAGCTAGACATTTGAATTTTTTGGTGAAATTTCCTGAATTTTTTATGTTAAAAATGTATGCTTAATTTTTTTAAACACTGAGCATAACGAACAAAACCTGTCAGTGGGGTGGATTTATCTTGAGGAACCCCCTACCCCAATTCTGGCCTTTGAAATAAAACATAATGTAGATACCATCATTTACCAAAATTTTAAAAATTCTTGCTGAAGGAAAGAAAGAAAATGCTTTCTTCTGAAAACAGAATTCTTCACAACTAAATAGTGGAATATAGCTTTTTCACCATGCCTAGAAAAGCAAAGCAAAAAATATCCCAGTAGCTGAGACAGAATCCAGCCATGGGTAGTGAATCTTAGCTTGTAGATAAAGCTGCTAGTTTTCCTGGACAAGTGTGTCTTCTCGAGCTATACTATAGAAGGGCTCATTATTTTAAAATTTAAAAAAGGGGGGATGGTACTGTTTTAGCATCCAAAAGGTAAAGTCAAAGAAGGTCAAATAAAAATTGCTTCAAGAAACACCTGGAGATTTCAAATGTGTTTACAATTATTTCTCCACCGATGGCATTATGTTTCAGAAAGTGCCATTAATTGTAATAGAGTAACACACAGCTCTTTGTGAAATTTAAGTCCATTGAATATCAGCACCTTCAAAGACAATAAAAATTCCAGCCTGCATTTATCTATTCCCCTGTGAGGAGTTACTACAATGTATATTGTATCATTCCACATGAAATTCTTTGGCTTAATCGTCTCTCATTTATTTGCAGTTGTCTAAGGTCAGTTTTCCATTTTGCAGTTGTCAAACAGCTGTCAAATTAAAAGACCAGATCCTAAAGTTAATTTACATTTCATGCCATTCCATATTAGTACATTTTTTGGCTTACGTATTTAAAGTTATCCACATTTTTTTTCTTCATTAGCCCATTTCTTTTCCACAAATGTCCACAGAGATATTAAGTATGATACTATAAATATCTATTATTTTCTAAGCATAATTTTAAAAAATTCACATGATCTTTAAAAAGAAACGATCATTTGAATTAGACAGCCAATTATTTGCACTGTTGTTTTTTCAAGAAGAGAAAAATCAAATCAATTTAAATTTAGTTTTCATTGTCATGCTTATCTTCATTCTTTTATCATTTCTATCAGGTTGAAATCTAAATAGTACTTGAATATAGAATTCTTCAATTGCTTTCTAAATGTATAGATAGGATAGTGTAACAGTAAACAATTCAACATTCATTTTTAATAATTCATTGATCAAAGAAATATTTCTGAGTATGCCATTGAAGTTTTACTTCAAAGTATCTCAAGCTGCCAGCTGGTGACATTAACACTGTAGTCGTCTATAAAAGAGGTGTTAAAAGAGAAACTGAGGCATCTTAAAATTTTTAAGAGTTTATTTGAGCAAAAAATGATTCAAATTGGACAGCACCAAACTGGACGTGGCCAGGAGAGGAGCTAGGGGAAGACTTGTATGAAGAAGATGAATTTCTCTGATTGGCTGTAGCTTAAGCGGTTGCCTTATTTGGGAAAACCTCCTTCCATGTTTGTAGTTGATTGTCCTTAGGTTTTGATTTCTTAACCTTAAGGTGCGACAGGTTTAGGTTTTGATTTGTTTACATAGGCTGTTAAGGCATCAAAGCAGCCTACTGGCCTTATTTAATTATTTAATAGAGTCCACTCTTAGGTGTTTGAATGCTTTAGAGTTAAGTAATTTGGTGAAAGAATTACAGTCATATGCATATATAATTCTTAGTTACTAGAAAACATCTAAAATGGATAATTCTTAAGCAAGGCCGTAGAAAGTAGTATGTGGTAGGACAGAAACATTCCCATGTTAGTTATAGTTAACCTTTTCCACTAAGGTTACTTTAATCAATATTTGTTTTGTACTCCTTTTCTAATAAACTTGTACGTTAGATAGGGCTTAATTTTACTTTTTCTAGATTTTGACACATTCTATGCTGATCTCATAACTCCTTGTATATTTCTGTATTACACCATTTATTAAATTGAACTATAATTTTGTTTTTACAATCTGAATGTTCCACTAGACTGTTAGCCCATCTTTAGCTACAAGGACATATTTTATTTATTTTCATCCCTGGGACTTGGCAAATACGGCTAATACGCAGTCAGTGAATGACAATTGAATAAATGAATGAGAAAATGAGTCAGGAAATGAGAACATAAGTTTAATGTTTAAAAGAGCCTAAATAAATAGTATTACTTTGTACCTTTGTTATTCTAACTTCATCAAAGCTATTATTTAAAAACGAAAGTACATTTTACAAGATAAAGAGGAAGATAATCATACTGTGTATACAAATTTTCCTGGAAATGTATTAATATCTTTGAAAGGATTAGCATTGAGTTTGTAATAAATCAAGTTAAATTAAAATTGGGTAATACTAAGGTAGCAGATAAAATCAAACTTAAGTTAATAACAGTATAAAAGTTAACAGGGAGTTCCAGTCGAGATGGCAGAGTAGGTAAATACTGTGCTTGCCTCCTCTCACGACCACATCAAAATTACAACTAAACTACAGAACAACCATCATTGGGAACCACCTGATTATCTAGCTGAACAGAAGTCCTACAATTAAGGACACACAGAAGAAGTCACCTTGAGACTGGTAGGAGGGGCAGAGACTCAGAATCAGCTGGTCGTGGGACCCACATGCAGAAGTTAAACTAGGGAGGGATATCATGGCTTTGGAGGTCTCCCCTCCAAAATGCACCTCCAGCCCAGTGTTCCAGTGCCAGGAAGTGAAATCCCCATAACTTCTGGCTGTAAAACCAGCAACAGTTGTGGCTGAGTGAGACGGAGGGCACCTGGAGTCCCTGACGTTCCTCTTAAAGAGTCCACACACAGACTTACTCACTGACCGACTCACTGGCTCTGAGCTCCAGTGCTGGGGCAGCAGCTCGAAAGTGCCAACAACATACAAAGTGGTGGCAAAAGCCATTGTTCCGTTGTTGAGCCCTCCCCCATCGCAGGCTGCATGTGAAGGTTTGTGCCATATCTGAGTCTTTACCAACTCAGCTAACACCATTTGCCCCACCCTGGAAATTCTCTAAGATCCTACCCCACCCAACTTGTGGGCAGACGCAAGCCACTTCCAGTGGCTTTTCCATACAAACAGGCTGTCTTGGCTCATGCCTCAGACTTCTCACAGGTTCACAAACCCCAAACAAGCAGCATCTCAGCATGTCCTGTACAGCCCCAAGCCTGCCATTAGTAACAGCTGGCCTCATTTCACAGCTTAGCCTCTCCCAGGTACCTCCAACCCCAGTACAAGTGGCAACCATCTGCAGATCACTTTGTAGCTCATACCAAGTGGCCCTGGGCAGGGCACAGACAGCAGCTGACCTTGGCCTGCACCAGAGCCCCTTCAGACCACACTAGCATAACCTAACCAACCTAACCACCTCCACAAGCAACACACCCAAAGGGCAGACTGAGCAGGTTCCAGAGCCCTACTAAACCAAAACCTGCTCAATAGAGTCAGCTGCTGCACAACAGCTCCTCCACTATAGTCATAACCAGTGCTCACAAGCAGTCAGCCTGAGGGTCAGTCCCTACCATTGACATGCCAACAGCAATCAAGGCAAAACTACAATAAAAGGACACACACAACCCACTCAAGAGACACACCTGGAGCACCCAGCTCAGGTCACTAGGGAGACTGCACCACTGGGCCCTTACTACCTAAGGCCACTCTACCAAAACCAGGAGACATAATAGCCTCTATGTGATACATAGAAACAAACACAGGGAGGCAGCCAAAATGAGGAGACAAAGACATATGTCCCAAACAAAAGAACAGAACAAAGCTCCAGTACTAAACAAAATGGAGACAAGCAATCTACCAGATACAGAGTTCAAAACACTGGTTATAAGGGTACTCAATGATCTCAGGTAGAACTTCAGCAAAGAGAGAGGAAAATAAAAATGGAGATAGAAAACATAAAAAAAGAACCAGTAAGAAATGACGAACACAATAATTGAAATGAAGAATACATTAGAGGGAATCAACAGTAGATTAGATGAAGCAGAAGATCAAATCAGCAATTTGGAAGGTAGGGTAGCAGAAAACACCCAACCAGAACAGCAACAATAAAAGAAAATCCAAAAGGTGATAGTTTAAGGGGCCTCTGGGACAACATCAAGCATACCAACATTTGCATCATAGGGGTACCAGAAAGAAAAGAGAGAGAGCAAGGAATTGAAAACCTATTTGAAGAAATAATGATGGAAAACTTTCCTAACCTGGTGAAGGAAATAGACACACAAGCTTAGGAAGCACAGAGTCTCAAACAAGATGAACCCAAAGAGGCCAACACCAAGACACATCAGAATTAAAATGTCAAAGGTTAAATACACAGAGAGAATCTTAAAAGCAGCGAAAGGAAAGCAGTCAGTTACCTACAAGGTAGCTCCCATAAGACTGTCAGCGGATTTCTTAACAAAACCTTTTGCAGGCCAGAGGGATTGGCATGAAATATTCAAATTGATGGATTATTCTACTCAGCAAGGCTGTCATTTAGAATCAAAGGACAGATAAAGAGCTTCCCAGACAAGGAAAAGCTAAAGGAGTTCATCACCACCAAATCAGTATTACAAGAAATGTTAAAGGGACTTCTTAAAGAAGAAGAAGGGAAAAAAAGATCAAACGCATGGATAATAAAATGGCAATAACTACATATCTATCAACAATTACTTTAAATATAAGTGGATTAAATGCTCCAGTCAAAAGACATAGAGTGGCTGAATGAATAAGAAAACCAAGACCCTTACCTTGTATGATGTCTACAAGAGACTCACTTCTGATCGAGACACACACACAGACGAAGTAAAGGGATAAAAAAAGATACTTCATGAAAATGGAACAAACAACAAAAGCTGAGGTAACAATATTTATACCAGACAAGATAGACTTGAAAGCAAAGGCTAAATAACAAGAGACAAAGAAGGACCTAGCAATTCCACTTCCCAGTATTTAATCCAAAGAAACCCAAAACACTAATTCAAAAAGACATGTGCTCATTGTTCTATATGTTCATTGCAGCACTATTCACAATAGCCAAGGTATGGAAGCAGCCTAAGTTTCTATCAATAGATGAATGGATAAAGAAGTGATACATATATACAGTGGAATATCATTAATAATTACTTAGCTATAAAAGAGGAATGAAATCTTGCCATTTGCAACAACATGAATGAACCTAGAGAGGACTATGCTAAGTCAAATAAGTCAGACAGAGATAGACAAATACCATATGATTTCATTTATATGTTGAATCTTAAAAATAAATAAATAAATGAACAAAAACAGAAATAGACTGATAGATATAGAGAACAAATTGACGGTTGCTAGATGGGAGAGGGTTGGGGACATGGTGAAAAAGGGGAAGGGATTAACAAGTACAAATTGATAGTTACAAAATAGTCATGGGGGATGTAAAGTATAGCACAGGGAATATAGTCTAATATTTTAAGAACTGGTGTCAGATGAATATTAGACTAATAAGGGGGATTACTTTGTAAATTATATGTGTCTAATCACTATGTTGTACACCTAAAACTAATGTAATATTGTGTGTCGACTGTAATTTAAAAATTAAAAAAAGTATTTTAAAAATTAGAACAGCAAAGGAGGTTTTTCCATATAATACTAAATGAAATTATGTATTAATTTTATCTTCTTTGTCATTTGAAGGCTTTTAAAAATGATCCTTTATTAATTATCATTCCAAAATGATTTGAAGGTATCGTTAATGAATTATGTGTTCTCTGTGTTTATAACAAATAGCTATTAGTGAAAATGTGTTCCAATGATACATTTCCTCATCAGAAACTTCATTACCAACGGAAAAAAATAAGAGACACAGAAACCCAGACTCTCCACATATCCTACTATCTACTCAACAGATCCACTTGGATTTCTGAAAGATACCAGAGATGACATATCTAAAACCGAACTTTCTGATCTTTTTCCTCAGTCCTGCTCTGACTGCCCATCTCACTTGCTGTCAATCAATGCAGTGTGATAGCTGGTCAGGTTAGAGACTTTGGAGTCATTCATGAGCCCTGGATTTCTCCCCAGCTCTACATTCAGTCCATCAGAAAATTGTGCTTATGCATACATGCGTGCATTAGTGCACGCACATGCACACACACACACACACACACACACACACACACACACACACACACTGGCTGTAGAGGTTGTGAGGAATGGCTGGAGGATGGTTGGATTTTCCAACCCATTCTCACAATCTTCATATTAACACCACCATTGTCTTTTGTCTGGGTTACTGTGGTAACATCCTAACTGGTGTTGCTTCTTCTGCCTTGCCCTTCTGTTCTCAACACAATACCCACAGTGACCTTCCGAAACGTAAGTGACATCACATCCCTCCTCTCCTTAAAACCCTCTAGGGACTCCCCAGGCGCATGTGAACATCGTGCCACTCACCCCCAAGTTCTGTTTTTTCACACTGTCAAACACATTCTTTTCATCCTATTTATCTTAAATCTTGAGAACAGGAAAATGGTCTTATGTTTATAATGCATTAATTACAAGGATTTATTAGTCATTTGTGTTTTCCTGTTAATTGCTATGATTATTCTATCATGTCTTTTGTCCCTTTTAACATAAAGATATTCTTTTTAAATGATATGTAAGTGTTTTTTATGTTATGTAATAATTTGTTGCAAATATTTTTACTAGCCTGTCTTTGATATTGCCCTTTTTTGTATGTTTGTGTCGAATTGGACTAAATGGATATCTTACATATTTAAATATTCAAATCTGTCATTTTATAATGGTTTCTTCCTTGGGATGGATAATTGAAAAGGCCTTATATTTTAATATGTGAATTATTTTTAAAAATTGTGAGATGGTTATTAAACTTAGTTTGGCCCTAAGTTCTCCTAAATCCCCCAGGATTATTTTGAAATGCCAGTCTTATAATCACTACGTGCTATACTTTGGATTTGTTTCTGTATTTGTTCGTTTCCAGAATCACAGCCTTTTAAGTAGTATGTCTCTATTTTATAATTTAATGTCTGAAAAGGCAAATCTTCCCTCAGTGCACTTCTTTTTCAAGACTTTTTTTGGTGCTTCTCATCAGTTTCTTGTTTCAAATGAAGTTGAGAATCATTGTTTTGAAGTTATTTTTAAAAACCCTTTGGGATTTTAATTAGAACTACATTGTACCTGTGAATTTATTTGGGCAAAGTAGACATCTTTGCACTATTTAGTCTTCTCATCTGAAAGCATTTCCTAGATTCTAAGATGACTGACTAACACATGAGGGCAGAAGGTGCTAATATAACACTGGGCAGCATAGATGTACCAATCAATCTGAGCATGAATCCCCAATTCAGAGATGTTAAAATGTGGGGCAGGAAAGCACATATTAGAATCAAAGAAATGTGCTAATTTTTTCCTGTTTGCTCACACTTTACATTCTTAGTAAAATGTAATTTCTATAATTTAGATCTTGTATTTTATTTGAATGGTCATTCCTAGGTTTTCTTAGTCAGCGCTTAAATTTTTGGTTTCCTTAAAATAGTTCTGTTTCTTGCCGATTATCTTTTTGTATCTGCCTGTACTTAGGCAGCTTTTTTTTCTTTCCATACAAGTAGTTGTCACATCTTCGTTTAGTTCATCTTGTGGTATTGAGAATAAAAAGCAAATGATTACCAAAATTTACTTCTGTTTTTCCTAGTTAGATTTTGGCTAACATACTACCTCTCAGGACTGTTTTCTGCTTTTTATGTGAGAAGTTTGGGCAGCCCCACTATTGTTATTATCCCCCATTTTTTCACCACTGAATTCAGGGAGGTGTGTTCAGTCATAGGGTTTGCCCTCATGCAGGACGTGTGGTACTTACTGGAAACCGCAGGGTTTGACATTACAGGCCTCCTCTCTGCTCTGGTGATTTGCCACAGTGGTATTATGTGTCTCTCTCCCACCTAACTCTGATGTTTATGGTGTATTCATCCGCCCTGAGCTGATATTTCCTGATCCCACCTACTATATTGTGTGGAAGTTTATAATTTATGTCTTTATTGAGGCAGTTGGTTCAAGTGTTCAATTCGTGTTCAACTGTTGTGTCTCCGACTAAATGTCTATTAGGTACACCAGTCACTAGGCACTGGAGGACACAGTAGTAGGCAAGAAACAGACGCAAGCTTTGCTCTCAATGGACCTAGTGCCTAATGGGGAGTGAGGAGGAAGACAGTAATTAAATAGTCACAACTTTTATTTGGAAATTATAAGATTGCTTTACTGAGTGTTACAAATGAGAGGTACCTGGTACTGTTTGTGTTTATGAAAGGGATGGAAATGGCGCTCAATTAAGATTCTAAAGATGAGTGGGAGTTTACTAGGCAGACAGGGGAGGGAGGAACATTCTAGACAGAATGAATAATATGTGCACAAGCCCCTTGGCTGGAGTGAGCGTGCGTTAGAAAAACTGAGAGCACCGTCACTAGACAGAGATGGGACGGGGCAGTGTTACTAAGATGAGGCCACATAGGAGGACAGAGGTGAGACTGTGTGTACGTTCTTAAAGACTTTTTTAAAGAGCACTTGGAAGCCGTTGTCGTGCTCTAGCAGAAAGGGATAACCTGACCAGATTTGTTATTTGAGCCAGAATTGGTCCAGAGCAAATAGCCAAGAGGCTTTGACATACTCTAGGCACAAGGTGGTGATGGACCCCATGGTGATGCTGGAGGGGGCAAATTGGAGAGAGATTTAAGAGATAAAATGAACAGTTCTTAGAGATTGATTATCAGTATAGAAAACAGAGAGACGTTGTCAAAGACGACTCCTATGGTGTAACTTGTGCAATGAGGTGCAGCATGGTACCATTAGCTACTCAGCGAAGCCCTAGGTTTGTTGGAAGGATCATGAGTTCAGTCTTTGGACGTGCTGAGTTTGAGGTGCCTTTAGTATATCCAGGAGGAACTGTCACGTAGACAGATGGATATATGGGTCTGGAGGTCAGAATGGAGGAAGGTGTTGTACATGGAAATTTGAGAGTCATCTTCATAGAGATGATAATTGTAGTTGTGGACACCAATGAGATTAAATGGCCTAGGACTCTCCTTGAGGAGCTACACTGTTTAATGGCATGTGGAGAAGTATGGCCTTGCAGTGGGCATTAAGAAAAAAGAGAAGAAAACCAGGGTATCAAGGAAGCAGAAGGGCATAATCGAGAAGCAGGGAGTGGCCAGTGGTGGAGAACGCTGCCAAGAGGTTATGTGAGCTGAAGACGAAGAACGTCTATTGGAGATAATGATGAGAGCGCTGGTGACTTTAGAAAGAGCTGTTTTGATGGTCTGTTGGGTGACACAGGCCATAGGCCCCCGGTGAGGCAGCCTTCCAGGAGGGGTCATTCATGTGGAATACAAATGAATGGTACTTACAGGAGTTGTGCAGCACAGTCGCCACGGGAAACCAGATTGGCAAGAGGAATAGAAGATGATGAAACGGAGGCAGCGAGTATGGGCAACGTCACACGAAAATGGGGAGGGAAGAGTATGCCCTCTGGAGTTTAATGTCCCAAGGCTTGTGCAAGCTTGGTCTCTCCGACTGAGGCTTTTTATCTTGAAAGCTTAGAGCCTTGGAAATACAGGAATTATGATGTGGAGAGAGTATCTTTGTAGCACTTAGTCTTCCTACTCAAGCACCTATTGGTTACGTTTTCCTTCTTCATTGTTTGTCTCCTATACCATTAATGTCCTTTTCTTGACATTTTCACCTCCATCCTTTCCTTCTGTAATCTGGATGAATGTGTCATGTTTGTTCTGCCTATGACTGGCTTAATCTCCTTCAGGGTGGAGTTTGTTCTTTATTATTTCTAGTGCTCATTTTAATTGTATAATTATATTTTTAAATTTATTTGTTCCTATCTTCCAGCTCTCTTTACATCTTGTCTGCCTCAGCAAGCTGTATTTCATCTCACCTTTGATTTCAAGCTGTACGATCTGAATTATTTGTAAATAGGAAGTAAATGTCCATTTTAAAAATTATGCATTTATTCTCAGGCACTTTTTAAGAACCATGGCAAGGAAAAAAGGAATAATAAATTGGAAAACTTAATCCAGAAGGAAGGTTAATGCTTAGAGATGCATATCTTATTATCCTGCAAGGTTGCTGTAGTGGCTGCTGCAACTTAGCCACTTCAGCTTTAAGCAACCTGGTAATCAAAGTGAAAATGAAAACAATCATGAGTTCCAACAGTTGCAGTGCCCTGAGAGCCCTAGAGAGGCTAGACAACATAATGAGTAAGACCACAGGTTTGAGCCCTGGCTGTTCATAGTTGTATGACATGGGGTGAAGTACTTCAACTTTCTGGGTTTTGATTTCTTCATCTATAAAATGGAGACGTACAATAGTATCTGCCTGTATCATATGCTGACACTAGAGACAGGTAAAAGAAACATATTTCTACTCTCACAGCCTAGCGGGAAATATAAGATATGTACATAGATAACTGCAGTTGAGGGTAGAAAATAAATAAGAGAAATTAAATGGTATAGGTGAAAACAGAATAAAGCTTATCACTGGTACAGTAGAAAGAGCTGGGGAAGGCATCTAGAGGGGGCGCGTTTCAGCTAGGTAGGGTGTGCATGATTTGAAGATGAGAGGATGGTTCCAGTCAGAAGAAATAACCTGAGCCAAAACGGGAGCTGGAAAGCGTGCATGCTCACGCGCATGTGTGTGGTAGAGAAGGGCATAGAACGTCAGATTGCAGAAGAAGTAGTTGCCCATCAGATTGTTGAGTGTCATAATTGCAAGGCGAAAGAGTTAGATTTGATCAGTAGGAAATGAAGAGCTATTGATGTGGGGAAAGCCTAGGGGCATGTTAACCAGGTATTATAACCACAGCCACAGCACCTATAGGAAATGTGAGCTCAGAAATGATGGTGATAATGTGGAAAAGGAAATGGATTTGAGGGGGAAAAGGGGCATTCTCGCTGGGAAAGTTAATTTCCTTTGAGCTATGACTTTATTACTATGCAGATGCACATGTTGGCCTGGGTGGCCGTCCCCACTGGGTGATTAGAATCCTCCTTCTCACAGGACACGTGAAGCTGCAAAATATTCCACATAGTCTGGCCGTCACTGTCAACAAAACTGAAGTGAAGTCAACCACCTGAACCCTTGCTTTTCAGCTATGATCTCTCCAAATCCTGCGTTCCCTACTTCTTACATCGTTCATCCTAGTTTCTTTGGTTAACTTTTAAAAACGTAGTGAAAAGAGAAGTTGAATACAATTATAAATAAGACTTTGGTGAGAGAAAATATTATTTCTGTACTTTTCATTGCAAATCAGCGATTTCCAGTGCTTTTTTTTTGAAATTGAAAAAAAAAAATTATTTGAGCAAATGCCAACCTTTTTATTTAAATCTTTCGTTGTCACTTCTTTCTGTGAGTAGTTAATTCCCTAACTTTTGCTCCACGGAAATTTCAAGAATGTTAAAATTTGATTCTATTACAAGTGAAACAGATTTGTCTGGCTAAAGATCATTTCTTATAAATCCTTATTCTGTTAGCGGATTGACTCTGGTTGGTTCCTGCCTCTCCTGGAACCATGGTAACATTATAGGCCTTAGGTAGGGGTCACCATAATTCTACACCTGCCCACTGGCTGATGCCCCTCCACCCCTAATTTCTTGTATCTCCTGGTTCTTGGTCAAGTGGGTTATACTCTGAACTTTCTGTTTTGCTCTGCTTGCAGCATGCGAGCCCTCTAGGCCTGTGCCTTGCTGACTCACTGCTCCCTCTGTCTCTAGCTGTGCTAGTCTGCAAATAACTGTAATCATAATGATGGTGGTGGTGGTAATAATAATAGCCTCACTGTAGGTCGCCAGGCACTTCACGTACATCATCTGATTTTATCTTCTTACCAACCTTCAGATGGTATTGCTTTTACCATCTGACAGATCAGAAACTGACAGATCAGAGAAGTTAGGTGATGTGCCTGATGTTACTGGCCAAGTGGCAGAGCTACAAGTCATTCAGCTTTATTTGGCTCCTGAGCTCTTTCTTACTTGACTGTGACTTACCATCCTAATTCTACCTCTGCTTTCACCAAACATCAGTATACAATGCACGGTTCCCAGATCCGTACCTCCCTTTAGCCTCCCAGCAGCAGATTTCCAGATCTGACCCCTTTGTGGGAGGTTTTCTGCTTGATGATTTTTTTTTAACATTTTGTTTGTTTCAGGTATACAAAACAATATAATATGTAAACATTTATCATTTATATCCCTCGCACAGTGATAACCCTCCTCCTCCCATCCAGTGCCCCTCTGACATCCCATTACATTTCCACTGCCTCTATTCCTAATGCTGTACTCCACTGCTTGTAACCATATATGTACATATGTATATACACATGTATACATAAGTGTATATATATATAATGAAGCTGAACAATATTGAATGTCAACGACAGTTTTATATATATGTATATGTATGTATATATGTATGTAGGTATATATATGTGTGTGTGTGTATATATACACATAGTTGCTTGATGATTGAAGCCTTGCCTTACCTCTCTGTGCCCTACCCCTCACCGCGCATTCTGAGGCTTTTCTAGGTGCAGGGCTAACTGAAATCTTGGTTGGTGGCAGTCACTGTTGGGATTCTCTGAGGAAGAAAAGTACCCTTGGCCAAGCGAAAGATGTCCTGCCCGTTGGCAGATGGCACTGTGATCCCTGAGGCTTGGCCTGCTCCCTGCCACAAAGCACACCACTCTGTCTCTCAGTCATCACGAAAGCCAAGGTACTGGACAGTCCATTGGCCAAAATATCGTTGCTTCAGTAAACCACATTACTAAGTTATTGTCTTTCATAATTATGCATCTGCATAAACCAGCTAAATCCTGCATGTACCCCGGGAAAAAACCAAGGTGGTGCTTACCATTGGGGGAGTTGCCTCTGTATGTTATCTGCCTATTTCAAAAAGGACTTAAGAGCAGACGGCACAGCCATTCGGCACTAGAAGCAAATAGCACCTACGAGGGGATGTTAGTTGGATGTGGGGAAAGGCCAGAAGTGAGAATGGCACTTGGCCTCATATTGTTACAGATCTGTTTCATGGGCCAGGTCTTTGATCTTACCCACAATTCTTTGAGGTACATAGTACAAGGGTCACCGTATGACTACAGACTAGGACGCTGAGCCTTGGAGTTAAAATGTCTCGCCTTGGGTGCCGAAGCTCAAAGTCAAAGTTCCAGTTTCTTCTGTTACTAAGCCTACTGGTTCTTCTGCCAGCTCATGCAGTCAACTTTTGATCCAGGGACGTGATTGCTTTAGAATTTTTCTTTAAGCTGCAGATTCACAACCCATCATAATGAATCTGGATCCCCAAATCATAAATCTCTTCTCAGCAGCATTAACTGAGTAGTTTTCTTAAGACTATTTGAATAGCATGGACTTACATAGGTAATATTATTGATGCATGAGCTGTGAAAAGTAAAACTTTTCTACGAATTCAGGATTTTTTTCCCCAGTGTGGTTAAAGTAGCCTAGAGCATGATGGAAACACATGAAACTAATTTGTCTGATTAAAAAGGAAAATTTATACAAATCATAAAATTAGAAAGTCAGTTTATAATGAAAGACATTAAATAGAGAATGTAAATGTTATTTCTGTGGCCTATTTGGTATTACATTTTAATGTAAATAATGTACCCCAAAGAATCTGTGAAATTGATTAATAAATCCACTCTCCTCCCGTGTTAGGCAACATGAGAGGGAGTGAGTGGGGACTTCCTGTCCGTGGAGAAGCCTTCTTCTGCTCACAGGGGCGTGGAAGGGCTACCAATATGAGAACAACAGGTGCATGCAATTTATGTTCAAGAGTGGTTTAAGTATCTTTAATCAGGCCGTTTTAAGTCAAACCATATGATGTTCAGACAGAGACATTTTTCCTTTCAGTATCAAGTACTTTTCCCTCTCTCAGTGCTCCATATTAGTAGTACCCAGCTGTGAAACCAGGCTTGCCTTTTGTTACTTAAGAGAGGATAAAATGTTTACAGCAGTTACAGTTGATTGCATGGTGGTTAGTTTCACATTTCTCACTCCTGTCAACAGTGACAGTGGGTCTCTAAAGAATAAATCAGGTACCTGACTTGTTTTCTGCTCAGTGTAGCTATAAATAGGTGAGTTGTTGCATCAAATATTGCAGAGTGACCACTCTGTTAGACTTGTACAGCTCTTTTCTAGTAATAGAAAGAATTGTTTCATCTCTTTAACTTGGCACAAAATTTGTGAATGGTGAACAGGCACTTTAAAGAGATTTGTATTGAGAATTTATTACACTTCATGCAAGATAGAGAAGTAGGGATAGTTTTAGTGAAATTGAGCAATATCCTAAGAATGTGCCATGAAGTTTTGTTTTGTTTTTCTTTTCTAATTTCCATAACATAAAATTAAGAAGTTAAAATAAAATTTCCATAGGACAAGTCAAAGTTGGTTATTTTTTCTTATTCCATGCACGATATTATGGTTTGGTCTTGCTGTTGCTAGTCCTTTGTCGGTGTCTGTTTGTCCTCACAGTTCACGTTGCACATGTAATTTGTTAATGGGCCTCTTGATAATTAAGATGGTATATTCATTTCATAACACCCGGTTGTTAGATGATTACTTGTGGGAATTACATCAAGAGGGGGAAAATGACCTGTCATGTTGTAGCCTTTGGTGATCCAGTGCAGAGAACCCTCCATGCTTCTGAGCACCCATCGGCTCCCTCTGCTTCCCCTATCTGTGTCAGTTTCTTATCTGTCAAATGAGGACTCTTCCTTCCCACTGTAAGGAGAGCTTGTGAGGGTTAAGTGTTTTAACACTATGTAAATGTGGCAAACGTAGGGTAGTAGTTGTTTAATGTTGACTCACAGCCATTTTACATGTTATTCTTGAAACAAATGTTCTCCAATTTTAGAAATGTTCTCCTTTGTGTAAAATTATTTAAATACCTCCCCCCCCCCTTTTTTTGTATTGCATTATCAGTTTTCACTTTGGATTGAAATCCAATAGAAAATGGTCAGTAAAAGCAGGTGACAAATTGATTTATGAGATGGTAGTTGGGTTTTCCCCCCCTGAAACGTGAACAATGAAATGTGAACTTCATCTTTAAATGTATTTACACAGGTTGTCACTGATGAATGCACGCTGGTAAAATAACTACGGGAATGTTTTTATCCCGTCACCTCCAGTTGAAACGTTTCATGGAGGCTGTAGTTTTGAACATGCACTGAAAATAGAAGGCTGCACTCCTACAGCTGATAGGAGGTGACAGCATGCCCCTCTTGCACAGCGTTGCTCTCTTATTAATAAAAATGTAATAAAGTCCTACAACCGTCTACAATGGAATTTTAGGTGATCATTGCAATTTTAGCAGTTTAAATTCATTCTTTGCTGAGTTATTGGACCAAGGGGTTTCATTGCCATTGAGCGAGAAAAAAACTGTGGGCCAGTGAAAAATAAATTTTTCCTTAAATACTGAAAACCACATTGTAAAATGTAAAACATATTCAGAGGCCAGTGTTCAGAGCCAGACGATGAAATGCAGCTCTTTTGGGAGGCAAATAAATTTGCGAACGGATTACAAAGGGAAATGCCTGTGAGTTTAAAGAACTGAACCCGGACTCCTCTAAGTATTAGTAGTTGAGGCATGTGTGTATTCATCTTTATTGTAGGTTCTCTGAGAAGACTTCACAGCTAATGTTCTGGGCAGCAGAAGGCATCCAACTCACTCTCAGTCTTTAAAATACATGTCAGTCCTTAAGTAGGGTAGACAGCAGCACTAATCATATTAAGCACAGTGTCTGAACTCACAGTGAATGCATAATTAATGTATTGTTTTAGAGGACCTCATATATTAGTCAAGGGCAGCAGCTTCGTGCATAGCTTGTTCTGGGAGGGAGGAGAACTGTGCCACAGTGCCATTTGTACCCCCACAGCTAGCTCTGCTCACTAAATCTATTTTGCTACACCTCTAATATGAGCCAAAGCCATCAGACAACCTCCATTAAAGTGTTTGCCACGGAGAACTCTCTCTGGGATAGTAAATGCTAATTCAGTGTCAATTAGAAAAATGCTTCTAACAAAACACTGCGATTAATAAGGGGTACTTGTGTTGATTCATTGCTGGGATTTTTTTCCCCTAATTCCTTATAAGGATACATCTTTCATTACTTTCTATTTATTATTTTAAATATGTTTAGCTTGAAGGCACTTTACCATTTCATCTTTTTTTTTAAATGTACCCAAATGTTTACTTCTCCATCAATATCCATTTAAACTTAAGCCATTTGGGTCTCACTAATTTAAATTCCTTTAGTCAAACTATTGAATAAAAGGTTCAGTATAAACTCTTGAATTACTGCATTCAAACACACTTTTAAAAGTTTCTGATTTCTATAATCCTCTTCTTAGTTTTGAAGATGTATAATGTATATTTTTAAAATAAATCCAGCTCTAATAAACATCCTGTTACCATAGCTAATTAACAACTAAAAAGTAAAACTCTTCTCTTTGCAACTTTCAGACTTTATATAGCTGTCTTTATAAACTTTAATACATTGTTCTATGCTTTTATGTGTATAAATTTTTAAAACCATCTAATTGAACTGTATGTGTTAAATGGTGACACTGGTTACAATCCTGTTTTTCTTATTATTTTGGTGAACATCGTCTTTGTTAAACTCATTCCTCTGAGTATGTTGGGGTAGTGTGTGTTGGGTGGGGGGGTGTGATGGGATATAGTGTGATGGGAGGACTCGGTACTGTGCCTTTGGTAACCTGGTGTTTTATTTAATTCTCTTAAGCTCTTCCAATATTAAAATCTACATATTTTTGCTTAAGGGACTATTTTATTATTGTTTAAAAATTATGGAGAGATACATACTTTAAGTATTAATCAGTGTGAGAATTATTGAAGTATGCTAAATTATATTGATTTGGTCTCTGACTCGTTTTTAACTTTAGAAAAAGGGATTGTTAATAACTATAAATCATGTTTATTTGAAAAATAGAATCATAGATTTGGTGCAAAGGACTGAAAGTCCTAGGCTTCATATTTAAATATTTGAAATATAATCATGAAAGAAAATGGCTTAAGTTAACCAAGACTGTGGTATAACTTTTGAATTAGCTTTGGCTCTTTTAAAGGGAGTTAGTTTTAAGGCATATTACAGAGCGATGTGTAAATTTAAGCTGTTTGCTTTCTTTGTTAAACCAACTTCTCCACTGTAGGTTCGCGTTGTTTTTTTTTTTTTTTTAATTTAATGTTTTGAATAGATTATTTATTGAAGAATATTTTTCCTGTATCTACTTTCCTGGTGCTACCACTAAGTAAAGTTATAGCATTGAGATATACTGACAAGGTTGGTGACAGCTCCACCATAATAAGCATATTTCTGCTATTTATTATTCTAACCTCAGTTTTCTCCTATATGTACACACTGGGGGCAGAGACAGAGAGGTAAGCTATGTTCTGATGTTAAGTCTTAATGTTCATAAATAAAAATAAGCTATAGTCAGTTTAAATTTTCTCTACCTGTACAAAGTTTTAAGATCATTTACAAAAATTTAAATGCAGTAAATGCTTTCTACTTATAATACTCATGATGATCAAAACTAAGAAATAATATCGCACTAGTGAGTTCTATTAAATAAAAATTTTAAATATGTATGTGAAATGTGCTGCATTGAGAATTTATGCATTTTGCCCTAAGTTAAGTTAATATTATTACTCTCTCGTTCCGTATTTAAAAATAAAAATAGTATTTTTGCACATTTAGATGTTCTTCTATTAATTACATGCTACTGAGAAGTTATTATTTTTCCCTCAAGTACCAAAACAGTCTGGTAACATGGCCACATCAAAGTTAGCACCACCTTCAGAAGTGTTTTTAATTTTGTCAAAGTTGCATTTTTAATAGTAATTTGAATCTGTGTGTGTGTGTGTGTGTGTGTGTGTGTGTGTGTGTGAGTGAGTGTGGTTTTTAAATTACAGCATGGAACCTTGAAGGCCTAGCCAGTACCTCAAATTTGTTGCAGATGCTGTATATAAATCTGATTTATCTTTTTTTTACAGTGTAGACATTTTATGTTTAATTTTACTCTTTTGGTACCTCTAATAGTTTAATAAGCAAATTTCACTGAACTGGATTCTTGCTCAAAGAAAATCTAAAAATCAAATTACTTTATGCTTATAAATAGATCTTAAAACACAAAAGGATTATAGTTACATCTTTTTTATCTACATTTTAATGATACAATTTTAGCATTTGCATTTTCAGCTGTAAGCTCTAGTTTTTCATTTTGTTATGTACTTCTGAGAAAAAAAAACTTAGCTCTGAATATTAGAAGGAAACACTTCTATGACAAAAGCTATCCCAACAGTCATAAATTAAAAATACTGTCAGATAGGTAATTATTTCAGGTTAGAATACCTGTGTTCTTTTTATTCTGTTTTGTATTTCTAGACAGAAAGTCACTATTTTCAAATATTGATTTGATCATAATAAACTATCAAAATTTACTGACTTATGATGCAAATCATTCAGAATTCTCCTAATAGAGTATGCACATAGTAAGGATTCTCTGTTGTATTTTTTGTATGCATGAATTCTTGTAAAAATGCTTTCACCTCAAATATTTAGATAATTAAATAAAAAGGGTATTGGAGGAGGGGAACAGGGTGCTTTGAGAGGGGGAAGTTAAGTACATTATGGACGGATTTATGATTGTACAGCTGGTCTGAGTTACAGCAGAGTGCAGAACCTAAACAAAAGTATTTAACTTTAAGAAGAACATACCTCAAGGTACATTTCTAAAATCTGTATTTCTACATTTATTTTTTTTTAAACACCCGTTTTGCATTAGTAAAAATAAATCTTTTTCTTTAGTTTTAAGATGCTGCTAGGTACATTATATTTCAGTTTTCATTTGTAGAATGAAATTGCTTCTCTTTGATGTAATAGCACTTGATATTTCTGTATCGGTGTATAAATAATGTAACCTTTCCTCAGTTGACGAGCCCCTTGCCACTACAAACTATTTACTCAGGTTCTCAGTATCTCCTACCTGAATTCCTTTGTTTGATTTTTAGTTATATACATACTGTCTGAAGCAGCTTAAAACTTCCTGTGGTATTTACATCTTTTGTAATCTTTTACCAGGATCTTAATTTTAAGTGCTTAACTTATGTAGTAGAGCTATTTTTATTTAGTTTTGTGTGGGTAAACCAGCTCCTTCAACCTTCTATATTTTTGTTTGCTCACACTGTTTCCTTAAGGCCCCTTGAGAAACCTCCTCATAATCACCTCAGTCATTTTCTTCATTGCATTGTAAGCACCGTAAGCCATGTGTCCCTTTGCCGAAAGATGTGAAGATTCAGGCTGTTTGTGCTCAAAAAAAAGCAAACCTCTTTCCCTTGAAAAGCATGCCTGTAGAAAAGTAAATTTTTGCAGAGCTATGATACAAAAGGGCAGGAAGACTCTGGGTGAAATACGACCAAATACAGTTGGTGGTTTTGTTTTTATTTATTGAGGAATCAAGATGGCAAATCTACGTCTCCTTTTTCATTTTCAGCCTCTGCGTCAACTTGTCTAGGAAACACTACAGTCACATATTAAGAAACCCACATAAATTGCCCTGTGACACTCCTTAATCCCAGGTGTATACCTGTGAGGCCTACCGTCTTCTCACGTCTCCTCCTCTCCTGCGAGAATATAGTGGAAGAGCTCAAGTTAGCCAGTGCCAGCCTAGAGTTGCAACAAGGTCAAGGAAGTAAAATCCTTTGGCCATAAATGTTGAGGTTTTCATCCCCAATGAAATTACACTGGAGAAATAAGTACCCAATGGGTAAGTGTATCCTGCCTCCCTCAGAATAATTCCTCCCTTCCTAGAAAACATTGTTCCCATATTTGTAAAATATTTTGAGAAGTAAAGGCACTGGATATATTGTCTGGAGTAACTGCGTCTTTATGGTAAAATCTGAGTGATGTCTATCAATGATTGGAAGATTTGAAGCCCAGTTACTGCCTCTGAAATGTAGTTTCATAGGCAATTAAAAGTTACTAGGAACTTCTGACCAAGTTATTTGTAGTAGATAGATCCATATAATTAGCTCAGTCCTGTTGAAGGTTACCTGTTTGGGAGTCTAACAGGCCTAGAATCAAATTCTAACCTCACTTTCTAGGCATGGTGTTTGTGTAATTGCTTAATCTCATTGAATCACAGCTTTTTCCTATAGAAACCATAGCCTATAATGTCACCCCATAGAATTTTCGCCTCGGAATTAAATTAGGTCTGTTTATTTTAAAACGTTCTCCTTTGTCATCTTGTTTGTCATTGTCTTTGTCATGTCCCATCTTCCTCTTTGCCGTCCTCATCTTGTTTCCTCTCTTCTGTTCTGTGCTTCTTTTCTCCTCATCATCTTGTTTCCCACCTTTTCTTCCTCCTTTGCTCCTCCTCTTCTCCGCTGAACAGCTTCATCATCCCCTGTAATATAAGACTTTTCAGGGACCTTCCCAGAACCTTGGGCCTCCTCAAACACTGTTAGAAACCTCTGAGTTAGACTGGTCTGACTATGATTGTGCCCTCATTAAGCGGTAGCTCCCCGGGGCCAAGAACCTAGTTCCCTACTCTGTCTCCAGCAGCACATAATAGCTGCTTAATAAAATTCTCCTCAAATAAATGAATGATAGAATTTTTGTGGTGGTATGTAATTTGGATACATTCAAGTCATTTAAATGAATGGGCAACTGGTCATTACTTTGTAGACATCTTAAAAGGGCAGTTTATTTAAGAGAAGGTCAAAGGGCATTTTTAAGTAGTTACTATAATTTAGAAGAATAACCACAGAGCAGTTTGAGGAAAAACCAAAGGAGATTATTTAAAAACATTTTGATGTGTCCATTGCAGGAAATACTCTGCAGCCATTACAAATGATGAAATAGATTAATCTTTCTATATTTTTAGCACATGATGTTCACTCTATATTGTTAAGTGAAAGAGTATGTTACAAAGTAGTGTATATGAAAATACAGATAAAAATTAACATTTTATATACGAGTATCAGTACTATGTCTTATCATTTATTTTTTCTGTATTTTTCTACATTTGCTGATTTTATAATCAGCAAAGAGTGAAACTTTTAAAGCCTAAGAAAACTTTTCTATATTAAATAATGTATACAGATTAATTTGACTATTGTAAGGGGCGGTTCTGAATAGTCCCATCGAGCTTAAAATTATCATTGGTCTTAAGTACAATTTCTCATTAAATATAATCTTCAGTAATCTATTTCTAGGAATTTTCTCAGTGCTTTAAAATTTTGAATATTTCCTTCACTAATATACCATCTCCAGCATAATCCAGTAAGTAAAAGCTGAAGTGTGCACGCTTTAGACAGTTTTTCCTTTTCAGTTTTTTTCTGAACACGAGTACCTGCGCTTTCATTTTTCTATTTTCTACTCATTTTGTAAATATGAGAGAATATTCAATAAAATATTTAAATAATTCCACTAATACAGCTGTCGAAACAAATATAGCAGTACTATTAAATTGAAATGTGATGAGGTAGAAATCCTACCTCATAATAGCTCAGAGTTCTAAATTGTCAGCGGGTGTATGAAAGTTAGAATTGTATCACAGAAGACCATTTTAGGGGTATTTAAAATGTATAATTTAGAGGCAAGAACATACAGAAGTTGAAGACTATATATGAAATTAGAAGAATAATTACTTAGGACCCATTCTAACATCTCTTTGGTAGTGTGGACTAGTCCAGTTTAAACACAGGAGCAAAAACCTGTGTGCAGGGCCAATAGTCAGCAGTTACTAATTGATAAAATATGGGTTGGTAAATAGCTGCTGTCCCTAGGCAGCTCCCTGCCGCCTTCCCAGGGCTTCCTATACTCCACAGCAGCGGTATAGCAAGGGGCCAGTATCCCTTTGGGTTGGTCCCATGCCCATGCTATACTGGTTGTTAAATATTTTGAATTGCCCATGCTATGTATCACTTACATATTGTAGTTAAAAGATTGCATCAACAATCTTTTTAGCAAAAAGAGCCTCAGTTTTATGTAATTAAATCTTAGCCCAAGAGAAAATCTAGAGGCAACCAAGCAGGATATTATACACAGAAACGGGAAGTGGCACAACCGTACAATCTCATTTTACCTAAGGTTGTATGAAAACAAGTCTATGAGAAAACACTTTAAAGTGAAATAATATATGTGAAAACATCATGTAAGCTGTGAAATGCTATTAAGGGTAGCATTTTATTAATAATAAGTCTTACCGACTTATTAATAAGTTGGTGAGACTGAAAGATTTAAAATGTTCCATAAGTTGATCGCAACTAAAAAAAAAAAAAACTGTTAAATGATGATTATAGGATGGTAATAAGAATAGCAGTCCTTCCTTGAGTACTTAGGATGTACCACAGTGCTTTACCTACCCAATTCTTTAATCCTTGTGACAATTTGGGGAGGCAGGTGTGATTTTCCTGTAATAAAGCCGATGAAACAATTGAAGGAAACACAGAAAGCCCCTGCCTTAACTTGTGTTTCCTCTCTAGTCCCAGGCTGAATTCTTGAATTCTTGAAACAAAGGAGCTTCTGCTTTTTTTGGTTTTCTCCTCTTTAGGGACACAAGGGTGATGTTAAAACTACCCCCGTGTCTGCCAGAACCCCTTTACAAAAATCACAGGAGTAGGCAAGGGAAGGTTCCAATTGTCAGCTTACGTTCACTGCAGAAGGTAAGTCCCCTCTGAGGGGATTTGTTCTGGCCCAGGCTTTGCGTGGTGAACTAGTTTTAGGTGAAGAATGTGACTGGCTGATCACATTATACCATAACATATACTGGATGGAGCAAATGAAACATACAAAACATTCTACAAATATTCTAATGGCAATCATTTAGAAAACAGTATTAGAAAATATTACACAACAGATTTCCCCTTTAAAAAATTATTTTGTTTTCATATAACCTTTCATATAGCCTATATTGTTACCGCGTGATAATAGGAACAGGAATGTTATAAGACTGACCAACTCAGTGTAATAAAGACTGTTGGTGTGTGTGTTGCCATACTGATGTTCATCATGCTTGGAAAGTAATTAATTGAGAGATTCTGAAACTAAAGTCAGTAGCTTTGTGACAAAGGCCTTTTAATTTTGAGGATTTTCTGACTAAAAACATTTAGGGATTAAATTATAAAATGATGAACAAACTGGTTGTTTATGGAATGATTTCCCACTAACTAGACATTTCCTTAATAATATGTACATTTTTATCATTTTTATATATGTTAAAAATACGTAAATGTGCTTTTGTTTGGGTTTCATTTTCCATAATACTCCTATGTTCTATGTTAGAATTTAATCATGAACAAAATGCCACATCGTTCTTTATCCAAACATCATGAAATCATTGCAGATGATGTGAGGAGATAAAGTAATTGGATTAGAAATGGGTGGTTTAAGTTTACACCATTTTATTATATCAGGAATTTTTGATATTTGAGACGTAGATTTCCACAGCTGTGCGATCACTTGTGCCTAAGATACGTATATGAAACCGGGTTCTGTAATTTTGTTATTTTAAAATCTGAAGGAGTATAAGCGTAGCTGGTCAAATCTATTACCTAAAAAAGTTTCATCTGAACAACTGATATATCAATTTATACAACATGGAGGTATGATCCTTGTATTACTAAATATTTCTTGCCTTGATTCTCTGCTTTCTATCACTTTGTGTTTATAAGCAATGTAATGAATGATGAGCATTATGTGAGCATAATAGTTTGTGTTTTTAAATTTTCCATCCATAATTTTCCCCAATATTAAGAAAACATTTTTATGTATATTTTTCAGTCTTAACAAATATATTGGCCTATTGTGGACTATTTTTTATAAAATGTTAATTTTCCCATAAGCGATATATATGGTTTATACATAGTTTAACCTCTAACCTATTAAATTATTTGAGAGGGAGGGAAAAAAATCTGTTGCATCTATACCAGAGAAGAGTCCTGGTTATTTTTCACTTTTTGTATGTTTATGTTGATACTGTATCGTTGCATAAAATATATTTAGGTAGTATTAGAGAAAAATCATGCATTGTTACTGTAGAAATTTAATAATGTTGAAAGATTGTGTAATTAAAACTTTATCAGTTCTTGTTTTAAGTTTAGTCCATTTTAGATTTATTTAATTCTTAAGTGAAACAGTACAGATCAATCCGTATGGAGAGTTTTTAAGTTAAAAAATTGTAGTGTAGTAACTTGTATCTTATTTATAGAGATGATATGTGGTATTTGTAAACTTTTTTAGAAAGGAACAAGGTAAAGCTTGGGATTTGATAAAATTCTCTAGAACCTTGGAATTTATTGAAAATAAACCATTTAGTCCCAGTTAATAGTTTTTTTTTTTTTATTATTAGAAATGATTTAGTAAAAGTTTGTATTTTAGTAATGAGACTTTGTATTTATTTAGATTGGGCTGCCCGTTTACTTTTGTACTTTCTATGAAAATAAAATAAAGAAGGTAAAACTAGTTTGTTAAATGTATTTTTTAATGAAAGCATTTTAGAAATGCATATTTACATCTAAATAAGGGAATTGCTAATAAAATACTTTTGTGAATCATACATTAAAGGAAGCTTTGAGGGAATCTCTGGTTATCCATTAATCTGTATTATTGTAGCTAAATTTAAATTACAGTAATTGAACGATTCACATTATGAAATCTTTCTGAAGAAATCCAATATTGCTGTTTTTCAAATTAAATTAGGATAATGAAGTCCTTGAAGAGTTTCTTATTGATAAGATTAATCTTTTCGTGGGTATTATATCTGTTTTTGTATACCCCATAATAGCTAATAGTGTAATTAATTGAATTAACAAATACGATTTGTAATTACACTCAATGTGTGATATACAGTATCTGATTAAATATACTTGAAGACACTTAAAGAGTTGGTTGTCAAGCATTTTAAATATCTGCCTTCACTACCAATATTTAACAAGCCAAATATTAAAACTATGAAATGGCACTAGATAACAATGAAAAGGTTTTCTAAATGGAGATCAGTTTCATCCTAATTCCAGTATGGTTGATGAAAAAAATGACTGATTAGTAAAGCTTACATTCATGAAACTTTTATCATAATTAAAATTAAGAAAATATCCTTTTTTAAAATTAGTCTTTAATTCAGATTTTTCGTTAGTTCTAGTGTAATCTTAATTAGTGAAGTTTTAGTCTGCATTGACTTACTTTAGAGGGCATAAGTGAAACTATATGTTACCGTATAGAAATCCTGGCGCTTTTTTTTTTGTAAAATATGTTTACTAGCATAGATGCTGAATGACTTGACTTTTATAGAGAGGAACCCTGGCGTTCATAACATTTCCCTGAGTCAGTATTTCCAAACTCTTTGGTTTTCCTTTGCTTTGGTGTTAAAACAATTCCTTTTTACACCATAAACATTAATAATAGTTTTTGTAGTTTCTTGTAATTAAAAGGCTTCATGATGTAAACTCCATAATGTCTTCAAATTCAACAAATGTTAGTGCCTGAAAGAAAAAAACAGTGATTCTTTATAATCCATCACATAGAGATCTTTAAAGAGTATAGTTTTTCGTGTTTCATCGAGTTGTCTCTGACACTAATGACCTTTAGGAATATTATTAATGATATGCTTACATGCTTGTTAACATATTCTTAAAGAATATGAGGAGATAAAAATACAAAGTTGCATTCTCTATTTGCTTTAGTAAACAATTTATATATTAGAAAATATTGTTTTCTGGACAAAATTAACTGGGCATTAGAACTACCTTAGTGGTCATTCATATTGGAAGTTGAGAAGCATCTGCTTTTGTCAGATAGTGTTTCAGAGAGCACAGAGGAAGTCTGTTAAGATGCCTGATTTTGCTTTGAATGTGGGACACAGATGTTTTCACCTCCAAAAAGGGATAGCAAGCCTGTAAAAAGAAGATTAAACCTGTTCCCAAAAGATATGTGTGTTGTTTGTAGTACACTATTGGAGAGGATTTTTTTGAAATCAACTAGCTTCATAAGCCAAACGAAAAACAGCAATGCCATTTAACTTCAATAGCAGAAAGTATGCCTTCCAAAGTCATGGTTCTTTGACTAGACGTGGATAAATTAAATGTCCTTGGTGTTAGTTTTTAATTAAACTCTTCATTTTGAGATCATCATAGACTCACATGAGTTATAAGACAAACTGGAGAGACATTTCCACGTACCCTCTTCCCAATTTCCCCCAGTGATAGCGTCTTGTAGGATTACAGCACATTTTCACAGCCAGGATACTGACTCTCCTTCATATTTAAAAATGCGTTTTGAGTCTTTCCACATAGCCAAAGCATAGCACTGTTTTTTCTTTTATTCTGAATAAAGGGCAACAGTGCGTAACTATACATTATCTTTAAAATTAGCCTAATAAATAATATGATGAAATTTCTGCTATTACTGTGTGGCACCAAGGTTCATACCACAAAGATGTTCATTTTTGAATAATTGGATCTTATAAATTTTATGAGGACTATTCTTTGTTTTCCTATACAGTTTAGTTTATTGGTTCCATTGACAGATTTTTTTTAAACAGTACATAATATACAGATTATATTAAGTGGAAATCTTTGGATAATTTTGATAATCAACCAAAATCAGAATGATAAAATTTCTTTGGAGCTAATGCAGGATTTTGGGGGAAACAAAACTGTGTGGCGTATAGCAAGCACTTCACTGATTCTAGATACTAGATTAGTAGTCCTCAGATGTTACTGCACATAATCACCTGGGGAGCTGATGGACGATGCAGGCTCCCTGTTTCCACTCCTACATGTTCTGCTTTAGAAGATCAAGGATGGGGCCAGGGAGCTGCATTTGTAATTAAGTATTGCAGAGAATTCTGATAGCCCCTGGACTATGCTTTGAAACACACTTTATTAGATATTGAGGCGGTCTAGCATTATATTGTAGAAGCAATTGACAGTTTGTTTTTTTCTAAATGTGTATAAAGAACATCACTTTTATTTTCCTGATTTTTGTTCAAATATGGAATTACTGATGGTTTTTTTATAGTCTTATCACTTAACCTAGTAGAATTTTTAAATTTCAGCATTGCACTTCAGTAATACCTCTGTCATCCACTTAAAATCTTTTTCAAACGTACGGCCCGGAACTCAGGAGAGGCAAAGGCATCTGCACAGTAAAGAAAAGAGCATGGACTAGAGATTGAGGGCCCCCCTAAAAAGTCTGCCTTCCCGGATTAACTGCACGTAATGAAGTAGGTGGGTTGGGTTTTATTTTTCCATCAAGGCTTTTTAAGTAATGACAGAAAAAATTAAAAGTTCAGGATTAGCGATGAAGAGAGAAAAGAAGAAAACAATGGCAAAGAGCAAAATAAAGAAAATAAAAAGGTGACTTATTTTTTTAAAGCTTAGGAGTTAGAGCAAGCTAACATGGAGGACAGTACCTTCAGTCATTGAAAACAAGGTGTGAAGTGATGCTCAGTGAATTGTTTTGAACATTCAGAAATAGAAATTTTAGAAACATTTCCATCAAAACGATTTTAATTTTATAAATACAGCTATTCAAAGTAGACAATAACTTTATTAACCTAGAGAATTCATTTGTGTGCAGCATTTTATTTCCCAGAGATGACAGAAAAGGAGGCATGACTTATTCACTTGACTTTTAAATAACAGGCATTTCTAAGGAAAAGCTAGATAATTATATATACCTTTTTTTAGACTTTTCCTTGCTATTAACAAAGATGTCTAGATTTGCGTTTACTTATTTCCAGTTTGCTTCACCTTTTACATTTGGCTTGGCTGTGACATGCTGATGTTTCAGGAAATTTCTCACCATAAAGCATAGTTGAGACACTGGTTACTTGGATACTGTTTGTTTTCTTGATACACACGTTCAAAGTTAACAGTGAATCTCTTACCTCAAAATACATTTTTGGCCAGGGTATTTTTTTTCTAATCATCTTATTTATGAGGTTAGCAGAACAAGAACTCCAGCTTGACTCACAGTGTTAGGAACTAATTGTAGCAGAGGAAACAGAGAAAGACATGCATGATTGTAGTCTGTTCATACAGGTATTTGCCTGTACTGATTGCTTCATTTTTTAAAAAATCGACACTTTATTAACCTAAAGACTTTTTATAAAGTTGTAGCAGTTAGTTTGTGTCCTATGTTGAAATCTTTTCATTTGTTTTTATTTTTCATTTTAAACTGTTTGAATTTCAGGTTTACTTAGATTGTCCTAAGAATTTTGTTTTCTCTTTTTTGTTTCTAAATCAGTGACAAGGCTATTTGAAGCTGCATGAAGTGATGAGCAATTAAATGGGTAAAGATGTTTTTAGGTTGTTTTTTTCTTTTTTTTTTTTTTAATTGTTTTACCTAGAGTTAGTGAGGATGCTGGAAGGCAGGTCCTCTCGCTGTTGCTGAGATTGTAAATTGGAACAGTATTTTTGGAGGGAAATTTTGAAAGTGTAGTATAAAATTTTTTACATGTACATTCCCTTCAACCCAGCAATTCCATTTCTAGAATTTTTTTCTAAATAAATTATCAAAATGCATGCAAATATTTTTTATATTGTAAATATATTAGTAAATACATTAGACATAAATACAACATACAAAAACAAGCTCATTTAAAGTAAATTATGTTTTACCCATATAATGGAATTCTATACAATATCATAAAAAGCACATTTCCAAATGATATTTAATGACATGGAAGTCAGTGAGTGTTAAATGAAAAAAAAAGCAAATTATAATGGTGTGTATAATATGTATACATATGTGTCTGAGTAGTGGACACAAAAATATTTACACCTTTTTACCCAATAATTCTCCTTTAGGAAATTAATGTTTCCTAAGTGAGGATAAATAAATATCTACACTTTTTAAAACACTGAACAGAGATGTGGAGAGTAAAAATAATTCTCCCGTGAGTGTTGTTATGTACTTGATGTTTTAATACTGAAATTTTTAAGAATAGTGTTAAAAGTGTGTGATTGGGATTCCAACACATGCTTATCTACAAACTCTAAGAACTTTCTAAAATAAGTCACTTTAAAATAACAAATGCGTTTAAATAAATAAATAAATAAATAAAATGTGTGATTGGAGGAAAAATAAATAGCACTAAGGTAAACTAGAAAGGTTACTATATTATGTATCAAACGGATGGGAGAATTTGAGTCCTGATGTTATGGGGGGAAGAAAATGTCTTCGGTTCAGTGTTGGGAAATCATTGCTATTTTCAGTTGTCAAGTATTATTTATAAGTCTAGATTCATAGACATGTCCTTGAACAGATTGCCTATATTCCTGGGTTGTTGTTGGGTGTGTTTTTTTTTTCTATGTGGGCTCAGGTCAGTATTCAGATGCAATTTTGTGATTCTGTCAGAACTCTTTAATTCCAAAATATTCTCGAACAGCAGAGGAATTCAGTACACTTCTTTAACATTTTTACAACCTAGTAATCTTACTACATTAAAATAAATACTCTGATTATTTCAAATATTTCATAGACATATATGAAAGAAATTTCCCTACAGAGTGAATAGCATTACTCAGTTATAATAGATTGGTTTATAGCTCTTGTCCAATCTTTTGCAATACACACACACACAAATAGGTATATGACATATCATAAGCTGACTTTTTCCCTTCCAAATCATGAACTTCCCAGGTTACTAACTATTCGCTTTTAAAAGGTTTTTAAATTTTTATATATTATGCCATTATATGGATAAAGCAAAATTTATATTAACTAAGCCCATATTGATAGATATTTGGAATTACATCCAATGATTTATAAGTGATTCCACTGCAGGTAAGCATACCAGTGGTTCTTTTTGAAAATAACAAAATCATTAGAAACATATTCTCCTTCCAATGATAACTGCTGTATTAGTGGCAAGATTTGTTGCGTTCACATTTCATACCTGTAAAAAGATCGCCCTTTCCAGGTCTTGAATGCTAGCTACGTATGTAAACACAGACTTTTGCTAAAAATTCTCAAGCGTCTTGTACCCAAATGCCTCTTGGACCAAATTTTGGATGTACCAGTGTTGAGAATCATAATTTGTCTTTCCTCTGAAGTTATTATTGGCGTCATTATCTGCATTTCTGTGAGTCTTATACTGTCTCTTATTATTTTATAAGTGTCTTATCTTCTGAGCCACACTGTGAGCTAGAGCCAGGGTTTCTGTCTCCATCGTCTCCTCATCCTTGCTCAACCACAGTGGGCTGTAGGATATACAAGGTAGTGATTACGCACAGGGACTCTGGAATCAGAGTGCCTGGGTTTAAGTCTGAGTCTTATAACCTTGGTTAATTAGTTGTTCAGGCCTCAGTTTCCATGTCTTTCAAGTGAATATAATGGTAATACCTACCTAATAGAGTTATAGTGAGGATTACTCTATGAGATAATACTTAATGTACAATTCACTTAGCCCAGGCTTGGTAATAGTGAACTCTCAGTAAGTCATAACTAATAGTAGTATATTGTTCCTGATTTTTTAAAAAATAAATCACTGCATTGCATAGCCCTATCAGTATAAAAAAAGTACTGTCGCATTGGTGTTCTGTATCTTGCTTATCTATTACATTCATTCAGTTACCAAATTGACTATAGATTTTCATCTGCTTTGATAAAGCTGTGAATAGTTATCACAAGACGCTCACGTTTTAATGAAACTTCACAGTATTAACCAGGATCTGTCAATTATGTATTCATGACAAAATTACTGGTCACCTCATAAGAAATATATTTCCTTAATTACTAAGTCCATAGCTGAGAATGTACATTGTTTTCCAAGTGGAAAGTTGATCCAAAAAAAAAAGGTTTTATCATTTTACTATTGAAGTTTTCGTAAGAAAGTTTCAAATAAAATAACCTAGCTGCTTTTTTTTCCCTAGATAAGTCAGTGGGATTTCTTGGCAATAAAATAAAGTTGCATGATGATTGCAGACTTAGTTATTTCATTCATCAGCATCATAGCTCAAAGCAGAAACCTACAGATGTATATATTTGAGGCTTTCTACCTAGGAGGATCCCTCTGTTGCCTCCAAAACTTACTATCAAAAACAGATTCAGCTTGTAGTATTCATTGGATTGTCACTAGCTTGCTGGAGTAAATTTTGTAGATTCTTGAGCAAATTAGAATATGCTATAATAATAAAACTAAAACAAAAGTTCTGAAAAACATGGGCTTAGTGAGCTGCAGCTATGCATAAACAAAGAATGCTGTAGAAAATACCGTTTTGAAAACAGTTATTAAAAGTGAAGAAACATTTCTTCCAAGGAGTTCCTTCTATTAGTCTGTTGTAGGTAACTACCATCTTTATAAGGAGTTTCCTCCCTCAGACTAAGCTTCAAAAGCCTTTGTGATAAAAAGTTTACACTTCTGATGTGTTTTGGAAAACCTAAAAGATTTAATGTGGTTTGGAAAATGTAGTGTAATATTTAATTTTACAAAATATTCCCAAAGTATGTGCAAATTTTTTTTTAAAGAATGTGGCCACATCTATCTGTATAGTTTATTCTTTGTGTTTATTATTTTTCTCCTTTTTATTATAATAAAAGAAAATTCTAAAAAGAACAAAAAAAAAAATAGACCCACTACTTTGAAATGAATAAACTTAAATTGCAATATTAGTGTTTGAAGCATTTTTCCAGATTATTAGAGTCTTCTTAATTATTATTTTTAATGACTGCCTTGTATTCCATCAAATTGTTTTATCATATTTTAACCATTCCTCTCTAACCATTTCTCTAGTGTTCCTTCCAATTTTTATCTGTTAAAGGAGACACTATGGTAGATACTTTTTATTTTTAGCATGTAATTTTCTCCTCTACTTCTGGATTATTTCCTTAATATGTAGTTTTAGAATTTGAATTTATTAGAAATAAACTAACCTCTTTAAATTTAGAGTTTCTTATTGTTCTTCATAAGAACATTTTCCCTTTTCATTTGTAAATGATATTGAAATAACATTTTTATTTTCATGTTTTTGTTTATGTTTTTATTTTTAATTCTAAGTATTTTACGTTCCTAATAGTAATTTCATTGACTTATGAGGCAATGCAAAGTTTAGATTATTAAATGTCATGTAATATATGTGACCAATAATCTTCAGTGAGCCTGTTCTTCGTTAGCCGAAATGTTACATCTGATTTCTTGGTTGCATAGCTTTCAAAATCTTGACAAGTGGTGGTAATTTTACTTTAAAGAACTTTTAATCAGATTAATTTTTAAGTCATCACATGATAAACGAAGGAAATGATGCCTCAAATATACTTAATTATTAGAGCTGTCATTTTGAAAAATTATATTGATATAAACTAGATGCTGCTTTATTGCTGTTCTTCATGTATTCTTTCCAAAATGCATACATGAATATAGTCTAGGGTTTTTAAGGTCAACTACCTGTTAAAGATCAGTTGACAAAAATCCCAATCCCTGTCCCCAATGTGACTTGTCTCATTAATTTGGATTGTACCTATTGAAGACTGCTTTGTAAGAATGGGGAATATTCGTTATGGACTAAAAGTTACTGTCAACTGGATAGGCTAAAATAAATGTAGTAATGGTTAGATAATTGGGCATTGCAGACTATTTTCTTATAAAGACATTTGTTATCTAACCTGTTTTATGTCATTACAGATTTAATTATAAAGAATCTGTTTACCTTTCCATTTGCTATGGATTTGTGGGAATGGTAATGGTTCTTGTTACTTCATGTTTTATGCTGGCACATATGATTTAGAATTTCTTTGCCTCACATAAGAGAAGCAGTCCCTGATGTGGAAGATTTATTTTTTAATAGAGGATTGCGTTAAATTGAGAATTGTTATCCATTCAACATTGCTAAAGTAAAACCTCTGATTAAAAATGTACTCAAATAAGTGTTTAAGTGTTTCATATGGAAAACCTGACTTTGGCTATTATTTGGAATTTAGTCTGGTACCTCCTTTTCATCATTTGTTATTTTACCATACCCGTTGCTAAAATCAACCCTTTATTCTACTGCTTTCATAAGACATTAGCACTCTACTTTTAACTCATATTTGTCAGAAAATTAGATTGCTACTTTTCATGGATAGTTGTATATAGAAAATCATATACATTCCCGCTATTCTAAGAACTGCCTCTGAGACAGAAAATTGTGATGCAGACAGGAAACGTATAGACATGTAATCTCCTGTAATTCTTTAAATATTGCGATTTGATGACCAAATGCCATTATCTAAGCTGCATAATTGTACCAAGAAATCATAGTCACACATCAATTACTGTAATTCATAGGCATTTTACAGTGTTTGCCTGCTTTCTTGGGTTAAATTGATATTTGGCAGAAAAGGTAAAAATATTTCAATTCTTTTCAGGCCATTTTTAATTAATTAAAACTATTTTTAGAAAGTACCATTGAAAGCTCGAAAGGAACCTCCGCATCCTATTGTGTCTTCTTGTCTAGGAACTCCTCGTAGTTAGGAATTTTTATGTAGGTATTTTAGCAAAGCAAACATTTCTTCCCAGTTTGCTCTTAACAGGACGACTGAAAATATCTTGTGTGTGGATTGACCAACTTGTTATTTTTGGACCATTCTGTAAGGTGGTAAGTGCACATACTGTGCTCTCAAAACACAGTGATATGCTTATAATTAATACATTATAGGTTTTTGTTTAGCTTCTCAGAAAAGAAGCCATACACGTAAACTTTTAAGGGTTCTGGGGACTTACTCAATATCCTATCCATCGTGCGTGACAAATGTCTTGCCCTACCAAAAGAATTTTCAGCCGTTTCATATCTTTCAGCAAAGGGACTGCAGGCCTCCTCTATTATGTGGATGGCCCAGTCTATACTTAGATATATATTCTGAGCATATCAGACACAGCAATAAGGCATTTCCAGTAAGCGGGTTGAAAGGGAAACAGTGGGAACATAGGAACAGAGACAACTATAAAAAGCTGTCGGAAGTATTCCAGTTAATGTCTACTGTATAACACCTGTGTTCCCTTCTTAAGACCTCTTTGAAAGTCTCCCAATATAGTATTTTATGTGCTATTTGTATCCTTTGATGCAAGAAGTATTCTTTCTATAATTATTATTATTTTGATGTCTAGTCATTGTTATTAGTCACCATTCCAATTTTTTCCACTTAAATTTATGAAGAAGCACATTTTAGGATATACCATAGTTGCTTTAAACAGAGATTTTCAGAAAGTTATTTGAAGATAATTTTAGGGAATCAGTAAGAGAATATTTTAGGATTGTGGGGAAAATAGGCAGCAGAGAAAAGCTTACTAAAGTTGCAATGCACTGTAATTGTCCCCCCATCACAGAATCCCAGGGTCATTAAAGAGAAGTTTCAAGTCATTTTGCTAAGATAATATAGTGGAGATAATATGGTGTCTCTTAAGAAACCATATCATTTCCCTTTTCAGTTATATGGTATCAGAAGTTCAAAAATAAACTGTAATCTTAGAAGAAATGTGTTAATCTTTTAACATTGAAAACTTAGAAAAAGCATACGTGACTATTATTTTCAAGGTGTGTATTTCTAGTCTCTGATAGGCAAAATGAATGAGACATATTTTCTCCAATTCCCACCCCCCACCCGACTCCCCGCCCCTCTCTCTGTTGTGCAGAGAAACGCGATGATTAAACCAACAGGTGCCAGGAGTGCTGGAGCAGGCTGGCTTTGTGCCCACATGCGTACAGTGCGGATATTGTGTCACTCCAGGTTTGGTGTATTGCTGTGTCCTTACGAGGGAAGGGATAACCCAGTTGAAATACATACTGAAACTCCTGAGGGATTAGTGTGTTTCCTTTGCTTTATAGTTCAGAATTTTACAGTTTCTTTGTTTGGGAGTTCTCAAATTGCTTAATGATTTCTCTAGCCCCGACCCCCACCCTGTCGTGACCAGATGTATATAATAGCAGCATTTGAACCTCTGTCGATTTGCCAGTTTTATTGCTCCACATGTGGCATAACCTTTTCTTTTCAAGTATTGTATCATTCTTCTGCCAGGAGTCCTAGATAAAAATGGTTTTGCTGATTTCTTGTCTTTTAGAAATGTTCATGTTCTAATGTTTGTAATAGTGGCATTTAAATTCTTTGTAGTATTTTAGGGAACTGTTTCAGAGGTCAGACTGTTGTCATATTATTTTATCACTGTTGATGTTGTCAGTAGGTAAGCATGCCTATTTTGTTTTATGGCTGTGGAGGGATCCACAGGAATTTATTAGTAAGATATTCTTACGTCCATATTAGATTATGATGAGGGAGCACTAGTTGAGGGAAGGTTTTCTAATCTTTTAAGTCTGAGTTTGAAAGATTTTTGTTTGCTTTGCAAATCTAAATAGTCTGTTCATATGAGTAGTCTTTAGTGGGCTTTAACACATTTATTTGTTGTTCTTCAAAACTGGCCTTCAGAATTAACTATTTTAAAAACGGATTTTGCACAGATGGAATTACAGTCCTTGGCAGTTATTAGAGTAGAAATTCCTTTGAGCTTATTTGGAGATTTTTTAGAAGGTTCCTAGGTTCACCCTAGACACCTTATTTTATTGAACATGCTGGCTAAGATATGGGCCCCAAACTTCATGTACACTAGGAGAGACCATTTTTTTTCTCGTTTGCAAATGGTAACCTTGTGGTAAAGTCAAATAACGACGTTGGGAGATACGTGGGGTTTGGGAGACAAGTTGGGATGGGGAAAAATTAAACACGCTTAGTTATAGATGGGAATAATCCAGCTAAAAGACACAGGCCAAATATGCTGTAGAGAAAGGGGATAATTGATAGGACAGATTTCCATGGGGGTGGGAGGGAGCACAGTTGCCAGCACAGGTGGAGGACTGACTAGTCCCAGGTAGGAGAGAAGGAGCGGAGGTTGTACCTGTTGTGTCGGTAGGGGTGATGGTAGGGAAACGAGTCTCTTGTTAGATAGAGGACTTTGGTATTTAATAAAGTAGGAGGCCATGTCATGTATTGAAGGGAGGGAGTGGAAATAGATACGTCAGATGCTAGAGAGCGGACCAGATTGAAATCCTCCTGGAGAGCCCCGGATGAGTTGACTTGATAGATATAAGACTGCCAGGGAGCGGTAAGAGCCCACTTGAAGGTGGTGATTATGAATTTGTAGTGAATCCTCTTGCCCTGTAGCCCGGCTTTATCCAGCATAGCTCCGCTGCTCAGGCACACACACACACACACACACACACACACACACACACAGAAAAGTTGTACATAGTCTGAGGTAACTACAGATGTGGTATAAGTACAAATACTGTGATGGGTCTCTACAGACACAGTAGAGTATGTGAAGAACTGACAGTGTGTCCTGGAGAAGCTGAAAGGCAATTAGAATGCTTACAGTGGAGCTCGGAAGGGCAAAAACAAGAGAGCCCAAAGAGGTAAAAAGGGGCCAGAGCTTTTACAAAGAGCTTTACAAGCCACGATAGAGCCCTGAACTTTATTCCTTGGACAGTGGACAGCGAGAAAGAGTTTTATGGAAACTGATCCGATATGATCAGGTTTGCAATCAAAAAGATCACTTTGACTATTATATGAAAATTGATGGTGTGGGGGATCAGTCCTGGAGGGAGGAAGTAATTAGGAGGCTATTGAATCTAGGCAAAATAAAATAGCAGCCTGGATTAGGAAAGTGGCACTGAGGAAGGGGAAAGGGACGTATTTAAGAAATACTTCGGATCAACATTTTGTCTTCCTGTGACTCTCTGGGGGAAAAGGTTCTGATTGGCTATGGCTCCATTAACAATGCTTTTATACTAGATCCGGTTAGGAATTCTTTATTATTAACCTAAAAAGGATTTGTCCAGATTTTATATTATTATCATTTAGGTAGAATTTTTTATTACCTTTTTTCCTAAGTAGAAAATACATGGTCTTTATAGACAATTGAAAAACACAAAAAGATAAGGAATAATAAATCATCCCATATCTCTCTACCTAGACACAAATATTATAAATATTTTAATGTGTTTTCCTTGTATCTTTTTTCGGAAAGCAGTGTTACAAATTGAGATCTCTCTGGCAGGGGAAAGAGTGACCTACAGCACCCTTTTTGAAGCCAGTCAAAACCAATGTGACTTTCTGACTTTTTTTTACTTACAGGGTGTAGACTTTGGGCCTCTGATAAGTGCTGGATGACCTTTTATACCTTTTTAATATTTCCTTTAAGGGCGAAGCTTTTAAATATAGCTTAATGAGAGATGGGTGGAGCAAGGTTTAGAGGAGATCATGCCCCAGTCGCCACGTAAGGTGAAACGCCATTTCTGATGAATGCACAAACACACATGCACTTGTTTTTTCAAATGCTCACAGGGGGGAAAAAATCAATGGCAACAACTACTCGGACTTAATTTGTTTATTCTGGGCATGGCAACAAAACATTGGTAACAATGAAAGAATAATGGCGGACGATGTATCTTAACTGATTTGTAAGCTGAAAGTCATGCCATGTAGAATCCCGATGAAAAAGGTGCCTCTCCCGGTGCTGTATTTATTTATTTTGTTTAACATCCCTTTTAACTTGGTCTGAGATTGATGGAGACATTATCTTGGACCTTGGAAGCTGTGAGCCATATTGGAATGACAAACACTTGTTGACAGCTTGGAGAAGATGGATGGAAAAACAAACTCTGACAAGGCTCACATGTTTGTTTTTCTATTGAGTCTTTAGAAAGAATGCTGCTCTCATTATTTAGCGTAGGGAAAGAAAAAGTTCCACCTCATTATCAAATTCAATATTTCTGAGCCTGACTTACAGACATCTCTAAAATGCATCTGCTTTTTGTTTAGGGTATATTATAATTAAAAGTAGGAACAAAAAGTTTATCACTTGGGCCAAGTTATATTTCTGTCCACTTTGGGTGTCTGTGTCATTTTAGCTCACAAAATTTAATACTATCATAAGTGTGTAGATTGTTTATTAGAAGGATTATTCATATTTTATACTGAGCATCATCTCTTGAGAGTAATAATAATTATCTACTAATATAGAGAAATGGTATAATAGAAAAGTAAAAATCTTATAATAGGTGTCTAATAAATATTTCTCCGTTGGTATATTAGTGCCCTATATCTTAATCATGTGACTATGGGGGGAAGGAATGCTCCATTTACTATTCTATTAAATAAATAGAACTATTAAATTGATTTTCAAACTGATTATGAGACAAAGATTAATGTAAATTATATATTGATTAATGCCTTTCAGATACTTAAACTAAGAATACTCTTTCTAGTTAGGCAAGTTATTTTATAGGTATGACATGTGAAATGAAATGATTTGGGGTTGTCAGCTTTACAGTAAGTTATAAATAATTTCACTACATTTGTCTGCCTGACATCTTCCTACTTTCTTCTGGTAATAGAATTTTTCTTGCTATGGAGAAAATAATACTTGTAGTTTAAGTTGGATACTGGGTCATGTCTTTCCATCAACACCCTTCCCGTGCTCACAGGATAGTCACGTCATCCCCTAGCCATGATGCTTTCTGGACATTGCTTTTGGAGCTATCAAGAACTAAACTTCCTTCTAGGGTTGCTAGGAGGATGAGAGTCTGGGGCTGCCAGTACCATTTTTCCTGTTTCATGGAAAGAGCCTGCATGAATATGCATCAAGCAGATTCGAGATGGAACAAGCCAGAATCCTGATGGCATATTTTATATACTGAATCCAGTAATTTTTCAAAGCAGGTACTACCCTTTTGTAAGAGAAAAGGACCCATTTTTTTTGTGGGTTTTATTTGTTTTTGAGCTAGTTTGAGTTGTTGTGGGTTTTTTGGGTTTTTTTTTTTACCATTTGCATCCCCAAGAGCCTGAGTACTGTAACAGATCTTAGGATTGCTGTAAGAGGGCAAGAAATGTGAAGGAGTATCTGACTGATTGGAAGGAAGATGGTGAGGTAGTGAACCTGAATAAAAAAGGAAAAAAATCAAAATGAACAGAATTCCAAAAGACTGATGGATTTTTATGAGGGAGAGACTAAAAGGAAAACTTCTTTTGAAAACATAACGTAGACAAAATAAGTTGTTTGCTGAAGGAAAAAGCACAGTATTATTTACTTGTTTGCAATACATTTCTCAGATGTTTGAATTTTTTTTTTCCTTCACTGGAATTTTTTTTTTATTAGTTTCAGGTGCACAAGACAAAGTAATACTTAGACGTTTATCATTTATATCCCTCACACTGTGAACCCCTCTCCCCCCATCCATTATCTTGAAATTTGTATAGTCTTCCTGTATTAGGACGTTGGAGGCAAAAGGTATAGACCCCACGGCAGGTTGGCTTAAACAGGAAAGGGCAGAGATGGAACCATGGACATAACTTGACCCAAGGAATCAATGTTACATCTCTCCTCCACTTCCCTTGTATCCTGTTCCATGTCCACAGGCAACCTAAGAGAAGGGAGGATACGTTTTCCTGGGCTTTGGTTTGTAAAGTCTCAGTTTGAGTCTGATACCTACTTCGTAAATCAATCAATGTATCCAGACCAGGGGAGGGCAGGTAAGATACTAGCTGTGTGGCCATTTGGGACCCAATGAACAGAACCTTCTAAAAGAAGACAGGTGGAGTGCAAGCCTGGCCCCTGAACCAGTGTGGTCCGAGCAGCTGTCCAAATTGTGTTCACTACAGTATATTCAATGTAGTGAGGAAATATTAAAAAATGGCAGAACAATGTATTCTGAGAGTTGGTAATACTGCACTTGTGTTTTATTTTCAACACAAATAGAAGGAGCTCTACTTCACTCCTGCAGAAGTAGTTGGATCCAACTGAAGTGATAATGACATTATGAAAAGAAATTATTATAAAGCACAGGAAAAAATGTGAATAGACTAAAGCCAGCTGTACGTTCTAAAGTGTTTAAATTTCTCATCTAAATATATTATGCTTTATGTTTTGGAAATGTGGTTTAAATATCTAAACCAAAGCAGTAAACCTAACTGAAAGGCATTATAGAAAATACATAAAAAACAGAATCAAGTAGCATCATGAGCTCTGATCCCTTGGTGCTAGGAAGAATTGTCAAGCCCTCACTGAAATGAACCATAAGGCTTGGTTAGCATGGTATTTCTACCCAGATGTTGCTTGTCCTGATAAATTTAAGCATGCATGGGAGTCAGAAGTTGTTGCCAAGTTATGGCACCCTGAAGTTCAATTGCCACGTTCTAGACCTCGGTTCCCATCTTTGGGTGGCTGTCTTGCCAGAAATGTAGGAAAAAAATAATATCTTTTTTCATCCAGATGAAATAATTGATTGGAATTCCTTAACAAGGAATTCGCACTCACACACACATACATACACAGACTTGAGAACTGCCAAGGTATTATTTATACTAGAGCTTCTGTGTTATATTAGATAGCACCTTACCAGCATTTAAATAATGGGATTTGTAATTGGAATCCTCATTTGTTCTGTGACATTAAATTAATAGGTCATGAAGGAAAGAATATTTCAAATACCTATAGAATGTGTTTGAATATTGGGGAAGGGAGGGAATATAAACAGACAGAACATTTTAATTAAATGTAACTTGAACTAACTCAAGGTATATAAATTCTTACAGGTAAATAATTTTTAACGCTTATAAATGGTGTGTTATTTTTAAATGAATGTAATACAATCTGCAAAAATACTAATGGTTCATTTAAGGAATTATTTCTTGAATGCCAATTTCCATACCTCTCTTTAACATTAAGAATATAAATTCTCATATCTCAGGAAGCCTGCCATTTAGATCATTAGATAAGATGAACATATTGGAAAGTTAAATACTCTTAAATAGTGGCACATTGAAAATAATAGAGAAGAAACCTGTATCAGTTAGGGTTTGATCAGAATGTCAGAACCACGATGAGTGATGTAACAGATGTATAATAGGGTTTAGGCCTGATGTGTGATGTGATCCTGGGAGTTCAGCCATCTCTATAATGTTGAACCTGGACCTGGTGCTGGCGTGATGTAAGCAGAGCCATCAGTCAGGAAAGTAAAGCAAGAGCAGCCTGGAATCTGCAAGGAAGAGCTGAAACTCATGAGGACAAACTGGATCACGTGTCTGTCTCTCGCGCTTCCAAGCCTGCAACTTTGATGATGCCGGTGTCCTGCAGAAGAGCTGGTACATTGGGCCATGGAGTAGCATGGAGACTTGGCCCAAGATTATAAGAAGTGGACGAGCTCAGGGATCTGAAGCCCAAGGATATCTGTCAGGAGTTGGAGAAGCTGCAGATTCGGTCCCATTCCAGGCCAACAAAGCAAACCAACAGATCCACAATTGTGCGTGAGCTGCAGTAGTACCTGACCTTTCACCAGCTTTCCAAGAGTAAACGTGGCCGCCTCTTCATTTCCACCTTTCCAATCTCATACAGGCTTCTCTTTGGCTATCCCTAACCTGCAGCTAGCGGTACAGGAAAGGGGATGCTGGGCTAACTTGACACAACATGGCCATCAGGGTTCACCCCTGGTTGTCTTGACACTCGGATGCACCTTTCGGTCATAGTTAACTTCCAGATAAAGCCATAGCAGAACCATGTTTCTATCAAACACAATGAAACTATTCCTCTTACAATCTGAAACAGTGGCTTTGGCGAATGCAGCTGTATATTTAACAAGTGGTTTTCAAGGTGGATAAAAGTGGAACTGTGCGTATTCCTGACAGTTAATGCATATAATTTTTAAAATGTGCCTCTCCCGGGAAATTTTCTTCTGAAGAGTATTCATTCATACTCTCAACATTAAAATGAAATTTACCGTGGAAAAATTTGTAGAACTAAAGCGGAAGAGTTGTTTCACTTTGTATTTAATGTTTTCTATCTTTTTTCCAATCTTTCTGCAGTTTTTCGAGGTGCCATTTGATTCAAACATGAATAGGACAAAGAACAGACCTCTGGTTCGTGGACAGATCAGGTAAAACTCAAGAATATAAATGTTTCACGTTATAGAACATTCGTTTGTTTGTTCATCCTGAGTCGTTTCCCAGTCTTTTGCCTTCAGTTGTGAAGTCAAAATAACATCCCCCCCAACCCCCTCAAAGGGTTTTATATTGGTGGAACCCAGTATAACACAGTACTTTTCAATTCTAATCAAAATGTACTACAGAGCACTGAAAATGGATGTAAGATTTGCAGTTTTGTTGTGGGAGTAATTCATGCAGTAGACTTCTTATTCAGTTCAATTCTGGGACATGGACTGGTTTCACTTGGAAAGGATGAAGGTAAAAACATTCCATTAGCACAGACGATTTCACACAAATCCATATAGGGTCTCAGAAGACAGTTACGTCTGAAGCCTTATTTTTTCAGATAAACTGATAATGGTGTTACATGCCAAGTAAATTACTGCCTCCATTCTGCTTTCCAACAAATTCAATTAAGTAGAACTAAAAGGCATATAAATATTTTAATATCACTAATGGTTAATAATTAAACATTTTACTTCCTGGAGACCTCAAAACCAGCATTTAAAACATTTTTTTTAATCCAATAGATCTCATAAGCTGAGAAGAATAAAAAGAGTCAAATGGTTTATACTAACTATTGTAAATCAGTGAATGTTCTTTTCATGTTTCCAGGCAGTGCCCTCATGGAGCTTAAAGTTTATTGGGGTGACACCATTGGATCAAATAATCACACGTATTAACCAAACAGTAAAGGAGACAAATGCAGATACAGTCAATACGTCTATGTAAAAATGATTTTTAATATGAACTGTTTTTAGCCATTCAATTCTCTAATGAATTTTAAATACCATTTTATTGAAAGGGGCAATAGAGCCAGATAAAAATATATAAGAACAGAAATCTCATATCTACTGATATTTTACTTCCTTTTTTGAAATATAAGTAAAGCTATTTGCTGTGTTTATATTTAGAAAATATCAGAGTAGTTTTATCTGAGTAAAGTTGTTTTAGAGGGCAGAATGCAAACTCTGGAACCCATCTCAAAAGCTAAAAGCTGCTCTTTCCACTCGTCATATCACAGGTAGGTTCCTACTTATTTGGAAATTCTGTCCAGTCGCTTTTCCTCAGTGAAATCATACTCTCCTTTAGAATCAAGGGAAATACGGACCGGCCCAGCAAGTAACGGTAATCAGATAAAAGCCCGTCATTCTACTGGTCGCTCCTCTTACTTTGCCTGGTGTGGCCATTTCCTGCACTTGGAAAAGTAGCACTTCCTGGATGGACGTCGTGGATTTGGCTGTTGGTACTGAGAGTGCCCTTTCTTTAAAAGAAAGAGGCCACAATGCAGTTATTAGTCTTGTTAAACTTGTCACTTCATCTTTTGTTTGCTGGATGACCCAGGCAGAATCTCACTCATGATCACCTTCACTGCTATTTCAGAGAGCAAAGTAGAGGCCTGAAAAAAAAAAAAAAAACTCAAACTGATCTTTATATTTAGGATGTATTTCATTAAATAGGTACGAGGAGATGTTATGAGTCTGGGGCAGAAATCTTTCATTGGGAAGCGTAATTTTAAAACTTAAGACTTTATATCTTGTCAATTCCTGTTTATCATAGTAAATTATTATCTACTACACAGATATTGTGTGAGTAGGTGGCCGTAAGGGTGTAGTAGAAAGTCTTATAGACTGTCCATTAACATTTATTTCTAAAAAAAAAAAAAAACATTTATTTCTCAGCCTTGGTGGTTTTCACGTTCGTAATGGTCATCGGATATATAAATACAAAGTATAGCCAATTTAGTTTGACATTCTCTTTTTGGTATTTACTGCCCCCTTTGGTTTGGGCTTATATGCCTTGTTGAATCTATACAACTTCATAGACCACAACTTGGCGTGTAATGTGTGAGCCCGTTGTTGTTGATGCGAGGCAGTGTAGGAGGAAGTCTGGGAAAAGATATCAGTGAAAGTTTTGCTGGTGACAGCCATTTCAGCCTTTATAGATAGCTTAGTTTCTAGCCATTCTGAAGACATTCTATAAACATTGATGGAGAAAATGTATTTCATTAACTTTTTCAAGTGATTATAGTTCATTTTGAAATTTTTTATTTAGGTGAACAAAGGTATATTCTAAGGAGCTAAAGTAACATAGTAATATTTAAGGAAAGAAACATGTGCCTGGACTAATTGTTCTGTGATTTCTTGAGGACCTGGTGAAATAACCTAAAGGAGCCTTTTGCCTGTTGGGGCATGTCCATTCTCTGTATTTTTAGTCTTTTCTTCTAGAAAAACATGGCGGAGTGGGTGAGCACTGAACCCCTTACAGAGCTGACATAGAAGGTAGTGGTTTTTGGTTTGCTTGTTTAATATATTCTTTATTCCAGAAAGGATTAGGAGGTATCCTAAGACTATCATAGTTAAATAGAAAAATAGGTAATGCAAGTCAGGATTATGAGAAACAGAATTTGGGATAAATGATAAGATCACAAGAAAAGATTATCAAATTCACATAGTTAATAAGGTTGAACTGTAAATCTCGTTCTACATTTCCTGGTGGAATCACAGTTGCATCATAATGATAACCATGAGAGAGATGCTGTTCAGTTCCCCCCAATACTCAGGTGAGAAAACGGAGCACTCAAGTATTGAAATAAGTCGTAGAACAAAACGTCGGCCTAGTCCATAGGACTCCACACCCTTAGTTCCTGATGACTACACATAGCTGTCTCTGAAAGTCTTTGTCCATGAGAAGAAAAGACCACTCAAGGGAGATCAAACCTCTGCCTCTCCGTTCTTAGAAATCAGAAAGGACCCTTGATGATGATATTAGAAGAATGCCCTCAGGGACTTCTGTAGAGGAAGCAAATAGCAAATTCCTAAGGCATCTCTTGGTGCAAGCCGGAGACAAGCTATTGAAGAACAAACCTGTCTTAGTGAGAACCATTTAGTCCGTGTGGCCTTGAAGCATCTGGGGAATAGGAAGCCCGTGACCAGCCATCATAGCCCAGGGATACACTTGTTCCAGGTGTTAAACAGAGACAGTGAACGAAAGAGGAGAGAAGGTGCCAGTGTTATGTGTGTATCAGATGATGGTTAGGATCAACGAGATCACGTAGGGAACGAGCTCTGTCACATAGGATGATTGGAAAGTGGGCTCAAGGTCAAACGTTCATCGGCGTTTGCCCAGGACAGTCCTGGTGTACATGTGTTGTCCCAGCAGAATTAGTGATGGTGTCCCCTCTCACTCTCAACAGTGTCCAGTGTGAATGATAACTATGTGGCATCAGATATAAAGGGAATGATGGTGATGATTGTAATGTTCACAGGATTTCCTTATTTTTAAGGCTATTTGATACACATTCCAATTGCTTATTTTGCCTAGAAGAGGAAAAAAACACATACATGGAAAGTATGATGTATCTAAATTAGTTTGTAGGTAGAAACTGTAATACAGACCTCTTTAAATAGCATTTTAAAAATGACACTCAATATCTTTATGTTTTCTTACAAGTCAGTTGAACTAGGTCAACTGACTTGTTTGGACATTTCTGGCAAAAATGTCAAGGCTCTGAATGATTGTTTCGAGGACGAACTTGAGCTTAGAGCTCCCTTTTATTCTCTGGCAACGCACCTTAGAATTCCTATGTCACATATCAGGAGCTCACATTGAAGGTGAGTAAACCCACTTACGTCGAAGCCGAGGACTTAAAGTCATGAAATGAAGGTAAATATCAGAGAAGTTTACCCTCTTATCCGACAGTCATATCAGTGTAGCCAGTTTTAATTTGGTGGCTGGAGAAAGTTAATTAGCAATTTTTAGAAAACTGTATGGAATAGAAAACATCTCAGTCTTCAGATAGTCTTCCTTTGGTAATCATAGTCTAGTGAAAATGTCATCTTGACTGACTCTAAGCGTGGTCAACTCCTTGAATTATTCTTTCCACAGCAGCACGTCCTCACAGGTAGGGACCATAATTCCAACCTTGTTCAGCTCACAATGTGGTTATGGGGATGACAGTAAGGTCAATAAACTCATGTAAATAAAAGTTCATTGTTGGGGAGCGGGCTTAAAACATTAGAGAAATGTAGATTTGTTTGTAGAACTTGTATCTGTTTTCAAAATTTGCTTTAAAATAAATATTTCAATACTTAGCAGGGAATAACATAAAAAATGAAATTCAGGTTAGTTTTAAGGCAAAGGAAGTAGGGCAAAGGAAGCAAAACATTTGGTAAATAAGAGAACTTAGAAAGTGAAGGTTATATGTTTCCATTATCATGCTTAGTTGGTAAACCACTCAGTGGAAAGTAGACAGTGGCAGGTTCTTGAATCCTTCATTCATATTATCATCATCAGGACATGTTTATGGGGAAAGTTGTCCCTATGGAGAAGTGTGCTAGTTGCTAAGGTTACAAACAGGCAAATGGCATGGTCTCCATTCTCTTAGAATCCATTGAGGAGATGGCAGGCAGCTCACATGTGTAAGAAAACTAGCACAGATGCCGTTCGCTCAGCAAATGTATTTTTTTAATGCCCCACCCAGCCAGGCACTGTGCTAGACACCACAGGGCGGTGGTAAGTGCTGAGGGAGGGGCGTGCCTGGGTGGTGTAGGAGTGCAAACAGGACAACGTAATCCAAACTGAGGAGGCCAGGGGGAACTTATCAGAGGGACTGAAGTCTCAAAGCTGAGAACCAAAGATGAGTGAGAACTGAGCCACTCGAGCTGTTGTTCCTTTCCAGACTCTTCCTCCGCTTCTGGCTCCTGTGCTGGTGGTCACTCACCTTCTTCTCATCTCACTCTCCTGCAAATACTACACTCTGCACCGTCTGTGCCTCCTGCCCAGCTCCCTCTCCTGAGCCTGGACTCTTGGAAAATCTCCTTTGGGGTGCACCTCTAGGCATCACAGAGTCAATAAGTACAGAGGGTGCCAAAAAAAATGTGTACACATTTTAAGAAAGGAAAAAACTATATTAAAATTGTAATATTCAATATGTACTGATAACAAAAGATGAATACAAGTCACATTTGACTTCTGCAATTACAAGAGGTGCTCAAAGTAGTTACCATCAGCGTCCAGACACTTCTGATTATGGTGAACTCCAGCTTGAGCAACTTTGACCAAAGTGTCCACTTGTATTGCTGCACATGCTTCAATTTCTTCCCGAAGTACCGCCAGTGGTAGCCGGTTTTCTATGGTACACCACATCCTTTAAGGTCCCCCATAGGTAGAAGTCAAGGGGAGTTAAGTTGGGAGAATGTTCTCGAATTTCAAATACCACTTCAAAATGGTCTTGCGCTCCTCAAACAACTGTGCTTCCGCCATTTTCTTTGTCCTGCCTGTCGCGTGGTGACGCTAGCGTTCATTTGATTTGAGTGAGCGTCATACTACACATTGCTACTGAAATTCAATTCAACTTCAAAAAGTAATATGTAGATAGCATCTCTTAAAATGTGTATACATTTTTTGGCACCCCTGTTATATACTCCAATTCATCATTTTTTCTCCCAAACTGTCTTTTTTATTATATACCTGTTAATTTACATTCCACAGTCAGGGACCTGTAAATATTCTAGACTTTCTTTTGCTTTTATTCCCTTCATCTGATTATCCAACAAATTGTGACTTTTCAGCCTCCTGAATTACCCTGGAACCTTTGCTGTCTCACCCCACTGCTTTCGTTTCAGACTGTCATCACTTTTGCATGGATTATTAAAACAGACAGCATCCCAACTAGTTTCTCTCCGTTTTCTCTAACCCTCTTTCCATCTATCTTCCACTCAGCTGGCAGATAGGTTTTCCTTAAAAGGTCACATCGCTTTCTGTCTTTAAACTTTTGGGGTATTCTAACTTTTTTTTTATATATATAATATTTGTTTTCATTATTCACTGTGTCATACAAGGCCCTTCAGGGTCTGGTCCTTCCCAGTTCTTACAGCCTCATCCCCCACTATGTTCGCCTTTTTTCTCTCATCCTTTTATGTTACTATATTGTAACTTAGTGGAACTGCTGATGTTTTTCACTAAAGTGCCATGCTTTCTCTCTCTCTGTAAGGTGTGCCCACCTTGCCCTTTCACTCATGGGTAGGTTTTATGCTAAGCTTACTTCCTCTGGAAGGGATAACTATTTCTATACGGCAGTGAGGTGGTGTCAGGTGTTTTGTCTTGATGTCCCTTGTGCAGACCTCCGTCACAGTACACTGCTTAGCACATTATAGTTACTGTCTGTTTCCTTGTGCCTCTTTGTTATGTCATGAGTTTTTCCAAGACAAAGATTGTGTGTTCCTCAGAATGGACTGTAGGATCGCAAGAGTGAGCCAGAGAGATCTGTTACAGGCCTAGGGGTGAGGTACTCACGGTGGAGGTGAAATTTTGCTGTTGCTCAATTCAGAATTGAGACTGGCCACCATTGTCTACAAGTTCAATTAAATTGTGTCTGCTTTTCAAAGCCTTTTCCCTCTGTCCTGTGGATCATTCGTCTCCCACACAAAAACCCTGCCCATCCCTGCCTCTCTGCCCTTGCTCCTACTGTTCACTTCTATCTGCCTTCTCCCCTTTTCTATCGTCTACAACTTTGACTTGCCCCTTAAGGAGTAGCTGTCTATTGTGCGTGTATCTCCACCTTTCTTAAATTCTGCAGCTCTGTGTACAGGTGCCACATAACTCATTTAGGATAGTGTAGCGAAGGAGACGTGAGAACCTAACCCCTGAGAAGTAGCAGCCCCACTATCCAATGGAACCTTCACAACCACCAGAGCAAAATGCACATTTAGTCAGGTTGCCGATGCTCAGCCTCAGAACGGAATGGAGTAAACCCTGCAGGGCAACAAAACCCCTGTTAAAGTTCTCCCTCTCTCCTCTGCTAAGAGTCATCCTCAGGCACCATGGTATGAATGCCCAGTCATTGCAATACACTTTTCTTTTGTTCCCCCATTTAACTTAACTCAGTGATTCTCAAACATTAGTGGACATAGTTATTTTTTCTGGGATTGTACACACATAACTTGGCATGTTCTTTATGGATAACTTCAGGGGATTTTGCAGGCTAGTTTTGACTATAATATACTTTCGCCTTAGGGCTGACCTAAATACACTCAGTAGGCCGCAGCTCCACTGTGTTTGAAGATGAGCCTGCATCCGCTCCCTGTCTTTCCTTTACGGGGCTGCCGCCGTTGGTCTGTATTGTTTCAGAATACAGAGAAAATGATATTGGATATGTTTAATAAATAAGGAATACTGTGTTTCCCCAAAAATAAGCCCTAGCTGGAACATCAGCTCTAATGGATTTTTTGGATCAAAAATTAGTATAAGACCCAGTATATTATATTATATTAATTATATTGTACTATGTTGTATTATATTATATTGTATTATATTATATTATATTATACCCAGTCTTATAATAAAATGAGACCGAGTCTTACATTAATTTTTGCTCCAAAAGATTCATTAGAGCTGATGGTCCGGCTCGGTCTTATTTTCGGGGAAACACGATAGTAAAATCATTGACTGTGTTTGAAATAGTCAGTTATAATACAGACATACCCTTTATATTTTAGGCAATGGAAATTTTCTGTAATTTTTTTTTTTTTTTTTGAGAATCAAAGGGGAAAATCTTTACAAATAAAATACCATTTAATGAGAATAAAATCTATGAAATGACATTTTAATTCGTTTCATTTTCCCAAGGAGAATTCAGAGGACAGTACTTTCAATTATGTCTTTATTATCTACATAAAATGCCAATTCTGTATGTCTAAGGTATCACAGTTAAAAAAAAAAAAGGAAAGGAAGGAAGGAAAAGATTGTCTCCCTTATTAACTGTTAGGGAAAGTACTGCTTTTTCGGTTTTCCTCACTGTTGAAAAGAAAAGACTTTATATTAAGCTGATGTGTTTAAATTCATCCTAAGTCTTGCAGGGACACAGAAGTTATTAGTTATTCTGGTTGTCTATTCTGCAGAGCACTGTGGCCTTGCGATAATTGCAGATGGTCAACAGAAACATCCCTTTGCAGCTTCTATTTACTAAATGTAATTCCTGGGGAAACACTTGACCCCATGGCTTTCAGCTTTTTCCTTCAGCTCTGGGGCCTTTGTGGTAGAATTGTTTATCAGGGTCTTTAATGGCTGGTGGCCGCTTGGTGCATTGGAGGAGACTGCCTCACATTGCTCCGGATGCATCCCAGGTGCTCGTGGATAAACCTGGAGTCGCAGTGTGCAGGCACCATTTGCTCCAGCACCTGCATCTGAGGACGTCTGGAGAGAACTGAGTGCCCCCGAGGGTCAGCATGGCACTGGTTTCACCTCTTGTCCTGGCTCCTCAGCACAGAGTTTATTCCTGTTAGCTTGGAGCCAAACCACGGCATCTGTTCCCCTGAAGCTGCATGTAAGCATGGCCACCACGTTGCCACGTAAGGCATCCATGCATGAGGGGTAAATGGAACTTGTCACAGGCAACAGCAAGAAGTGGTTTGTCTTTGACACCTGAGCCTTCTGTTTCTCTGCCATTTTCATATCCTCACTAGTAACTTCTTTTCACCCCTTATCACGTAAGTACCTAGTTTCCTTGAACTCCTTTCGCTTAATGAAGCTCTGTAGCTACTTGCAACATTGGATAATTGGATAAAATGGATTTAATAGTTTTAGGGTGGCCACGGGGAAGGGTCATAAGAAGAGGTGTAGTTAAAAGTGAATGCCCCCTCACAGACAAGTTTAGTGGTTACCAGAGGGGAAGGGGAAAAGGGGTGTGGTAGAAAAGGGTAAAGGGGGTCAAAAATATGGTGATGGAAGGAGAACTGACTGGTGAACACACAATGTGATATATAGATGATGTATTACAGAATTGTACACTTGGAAACCTATGTAACTTTACTAACCACTGTCACACCAATAAATTTTAATTTAAAAAAATCAAAAAAGAAAACAAATGTCCCCAATAGTTCTTCTTCTTAAGATACACCTCAGTTCTTCTTAGGAGGATCAAGTATTTTTCCACAGCAGATTATAGCTGCCAGAATATAACACCTATTTTTGGAAGTTGTTGGGGGCCTATAGGACCTGTGAGACCCTGTTTCTACCTTATGGTCTACAAGTTCTAAGACCTAAAGACCAGCTTGCCTGAAAACGGGTTCGGCTCAGACTCTCCATGGGGTCTCTCTCAGTACCTCCTCCAACCCACTGCCCCACTGAGTCCTTTTCTTCTTGGCTGACTTACTGTTTGGACACGTGGTTCTTCTGTTCTCCTCTTTTTATCGCCAGACTTCTAGAAACAGTGGCCCACTCACCACTTCACCAGTGAGAGTTTGGCTTCCACCCTCACTACTCGTCTCTGCTTTTCTCTGTCCTTCCACTTCATTTTTCTCTCACTGATTCGCTCTTCTGATCCCACTTTCACTTCAGTTGACTCATCATTAACATGGTAACCTCAGCCTTAGCCCCCAAGGTCTTCCAGCTGAGGCTTCTGTCCCAATTCTACAAGCTTGTGAGAGAAAATTTGATGGCCCAAACTTGGACCAGATACTTCATCCACGGTGCAGTCCCCTGTGAACAGAAAGGGGTGTGGGGACAGGTGGAGTGGCAGAAGTTACCTAAAGCTGTTCCTTCCAGGGCCACTCTTGCTGAACATGAGCTTGCACTCAGCCAGCTGTGGATCTCAAGCCCAGCGTCTGTTTTGCAAGTTTCTAGCGCCAATCCATCTCTCCACCCCCAGTTCACACTGTGTCAAATTCTTTCTGTGATTTGCAGTCAAACCTTAAGGTAGAGATTCTTAAATTGAATACTCACTGAGTGATATTTTGTGTTAGACGTACACGGGTGTGTATCATCTCTTTGTCTTCCCTGTATTGAGCAGGGAAATTTGGAGTGTTTCCTGGTTCTCTCATAGTTGAAATTTTTCTGTTTTATGTTGTCTTTGTTTTCAGAATGGACAGAGGGATACAGACACTTTTAATCTGCCATCTTTATCTAACTTGAGGTCCTTCAGACTTAAATTTCTAATCCATTTTACACATGTGTTTTTTTAAGTAATAGCCTTTCTTTTGGTCTATCCTGATTAAAATTAGTCTTTCTTAAGAATGTCAAGGCTTAATGTTTCTTCTATATATTTTACAATTAAATGATTCCCTTGTCTAATTCAATTCATTAAGAATGTATTGATTACCTATAATGTTCCAAGCACTGTCAGTTCTGTTTTTATAATGCTCAAAAGGCTTATAATGTGGGGGGGGTGGGAATTAGCCAGATGCACAAAATGCTTAGCAGACTGGACAAGGGAGCCCATAAATATGTATTGAGTGAAATGAATGAAGTGGTACAAACAAGAAGTTCTCTGGGAGATCAGAAAAAGAAAATACAGACAAGGACAGACTGAACAGTGAAAGCTTCCTGAAGAAGTGGGGCCCGGGCTGGGCCTTCTTCCTTGTTACTTTGAAACACATCTGTATTTTGATTACGTCTCCTTTGATTATCCATTTTTCAGCATGGTGATGTTGACAGGGAAATAATACATGTCAGCATTAGTTTTTCCAACGTAATGGATCGGATGAGAGTGATCCGTAATTTGTAATCTGTGGGTGTGGGCTGTAAGCAGGAGAGATAGAACGATAAGAGTAGAGGGAAAGGTTATTTAGAGAGGATAAATTTAAACACTTGGAATGAAGGTCGGCCAATACCTGGTTTTTAAATGAATGACGAAGATTGAGTTTTCAAAATGAAATGAATGGATTGTTTAGTTGGCATTATTAACTTAAAGAACAGGGTTTAGCTTAAGTATTATAGGGATTTACAGGAGACATTTTTCAAATTTACTAAAGGTTTTACCAGTAAGCACTTAAGCAAATGTAAACGTTTTGCGGGCTGCAGGGGAGCTGTGAACATTATTCATCACCCAGTCACTCTGGCCTAGAAGACGTGTGCCCAGACCAGGCCACAGCTCTGCAGAGTTTCTGGGGATTGTTATGATTAGTCTCTTGGTGTGTATATATTGCAAATGTAATAAGCACATAAACATTTTATAAGTATAGAAATTTCTTTTTCTAGTGTTAACCAGTCATTTGAAGTGGCAGGAAGAACAAATTTGGTCTCAACTTAATAATAGTGGTGCCAACATAGAGAACTTTGTTCTTAAAATAAGATCATTCAACCTTATGAACTATTATCTGAAGTGTCAACAAAATGTTTTTGTACATATCATGCTTAGCCATCACAGTGGGTGAATGAGAAGAATGCTGAGATTTTCTGAAAGACAACATTCCTTTCTCTCCTTGTCATAAGAGAAAAGAAAGCATTTGTGATTATTTTGAAGCATTCTGAGTTGTGAACATTTGCTGATAGCGATCCTGGGGGTAGGGGATTCTTACGTTTCCATGCCCCCTTTTATAAGCATAAAATATGCAGATATTCTAATATAGTTAACTATGATATAGTAACCAAGTGGATCACTCATAACCACTTGAGAAAAAATCATCGGAGCAAACACCTTTACCAGTGACCCGGAGTCATTTAGTCTAATGTCCTATCGCTTTACTTCCTTCTCTTTGCAAATAAGATGATGTGAAAAGATTTGACGTGATCAAATGCTGTTCCCATTGACTGAGGTAATGTGAGCGGTAGTATGTCTTACGATGGTGTTCTCTTTTGCGTGGTTTGTAAAGGTTTATTTCACCCACCGTTTTGGGCACCAATCTTGGATACAGGGCACATGAAGATGACTGGTATAGAGATGAAGCACTAAAAGGAGTAGGGTGTGGCGGGATGGGCAGCCAAGGCCAGCAGCAGATCCTGTGCTCTGAGGATTAAGGAATGCTGTGTGAGCTGGAAGGCCTATAGGCCACCTTGGGGGTGCGACAGGAAGGAGAGAAGGGGGAGGGAAAATGCTCCTAGAGGACTGGTTTTAATGTCTAGGCTGAATATCAGAGGATGACTAAGAAATGGTCCCATAAAATATTGAGAGCAGTATCGGAAGGCAAGGTGCAGGGGTAAGGGTGTGTGTGTTAGTTGTAGGGCAAAGTTGCTCCGCGCACGTCACAGAAGAGCTCTTTCACCTAAGCCAGATTGCGGAACAGCATCCAAAAGGCCAAATCCCGAAGAAGCATTTTTTGTTTGGCTTGCTGTGCTTTCCTACAGTTGCCAATGTTTAAAAATAGAAATTTTTAACATAAAATCCCAGCTTTCTGGGCTTGTTTGGCACCTTCCCTCGTGGTATCTGCCAGCCAAACCTGAAGAGCTGTTCCCACAGACCTCACCACTCGTCTTTTGTAAATAGGCCCACTTTCCTTCTTTGTGTTGCCAGCATGGTCCCTATGGATGTCTGTGTTTGCAGACGCTGCCCTGACCAGAGGCTCCAGTCCTGAGCGGGCGGTGCAGAAGCCGGACTCAGCTGCAATGTATGTAGGTGAACACAGCTGCTTTCTTTAAAATAGAATCTTATAAATTAAAAAGGGTCAGAGCATTAAACCATCTGGTTCAACCAGGAAAAAGGAAAAGTGTGTGTCTCCCATGTGGTAGATGTCACGGGAGCTGGGGGGCAATGGAGAAATTCAGTAGGTGGTCCTTGGGCACAAGCAGTGTGAGCAATACACAGCGATTGGGCCCCTGCTCTAGAAACGTGGTTTTCGTGGATGGGATCAAACAGTAGGAATCTCCCCTCTGAAAATTCCACAGTCTTCGTACAGATAGTTTATCCTTACTATAAACTGCATTGATATAGCATAATTCAAGAGGTCAACAATGGGGTAAGTTTCATCTTAACTTCCCCGCCTCCTCCCATGCCTCCACCCCCCCACCCCCCACCCCCCCCCCCCCCCCCCCCCCCCCCCCGCTTATCTTTTTTACCTCCCTCCTAGATGAATAAAATTCTTTCAGTCGATTGTTAAAAACTCATTTAGCTCAGACCTGCTTTGTGCTTTTCCTTGAAAAAACAGTGTTTCTAATATAATACTACAGTCCTTATTTTCTGAATATAATCATGCCAAAAAAGTTTGTTTATTCTTGAATTTCTCTTAAATATGTTTTAACAATTTATAAGGAGGTTACCATCTTTTTTTTTTATGCAATTGATGGCTTTTCGAACATTGTTAATTAATTTTCTTTTAAAATATGTTTTGTGTCCACATTTCTTCACATATTCCTTAAATTGTGAGTTTAATCAGTCCTCTGCTACCTTGCAGTATCTGTAACTTGAGACTTCTTCAGAAATAGAAAACTCCTAAATGAGATTCTGGGGAGACATTTTCAGAACAGTTATCTGTAGAGACTTTCCCCAAAATGCACGCCACGCTCAAATGTCGGATTTATGCAGGAAATTAAAGTTAAATTGCCTTGTTTTGATTAAGGTTTGGGGTTTTCTTTTGTTTTTGAAGAAAGAAAATTTTATTTCATAATTTAAAAATCATCTATTCTGGAAGAATGACCAAGAAGTATGAGATTAATTTTTGTGTAAACCAATTACCTTCAGAGCTGCTTAAAATATAAAGCTTTCTTGATTTAATATAACATTACATAGACCTCTCTGACACATTACTTAAACAGAAAGGCCACATTTCTCCAGTAAGTTATTTTAAGAGTCAGGTAATTTAAATTACATTTATTACATGCAATAAATAGGCATCAAATTAAAGCTTGTATATTTCTTTCTAATTTTTATAGAAAATTCCACTTTGATAGAGCCACTAAGGATTAGTGTTTAGTAAACAAAGAAATATTATGTTTTAAAGGAGGAATACATAATTCATAGAAACGTGTTGACAAACATCCCCTCACTCCTAGTCTATTAGTTTCTTTTCTACAGTAGCCTTGGGCAGGAAATTTCGGCAGAAGTGGAAGGATCCCATGCATTGATGCTCAGTAGAAAGATATCTCAATTTAAAATGTAATTCAGTTTTGAATATGAGTTTGGAAATAAATTACCATTCAACCCTCAGCATGAACCATGAACCTATTTATATGAGTGAGTGAGTAAATGAATATGAAAGAATTTTTTCAGTTCAAGAAAATCACTGGATTTTTTTTTCTGTCACCATCGTCTCCCCTATCAAATAGTGCTGTTTTTCTTATTCATACATTTATTCTGTTTTATTGAAAATTAGAATTTTTTTTCAATATTATCATATCCCATTCACCTGTTTTTCTGATCTTTCCTATATAAATTTACTCCAGGGAGAACCACTCAGAGATACATTAGTTTTTCTGTTCTTAATAAAGACCGTTACAACAACTGTTGTAGATATGCAAGTGCACCAATATTTTTTTTTAATGTTTTGCATGTGATAAATCTAGTTTTTCCTGGTGATGGTTGGTTTTGTTTTGTTTTGTTGTAATTTGATAAAATTAAATTCTTAAAGTTATAATTGAAAATAAAAAGTGTTGCCATTTTTAATTCACAGCCATATATTTATAATTTATAATTAAGAAATGACATTCTTCAGTATGTTTGCATATATTCTCATATTCTAATACATATCCATAAGTCTTTTTAAGTTTAAAAAAATAAATCAGTGGAAACAATTTATTTCAAGTTTATCAGCCCCTACTTACTTCCAACTCTATTTAAATAGGTCCACCCTATTTAAATACATAATTCTGTGTTATTTCACGTGTTCTTTTTCTTGTAGCTGATTTTACAATTGAGAATTCATAGTACTTGTGTTTATTTGTTTAATGTCTGTCTTCCTTTCTAGACTAAACTTTGCTGTCTATTTTGTTCATGGCTGTATACCCACATTTAGCATAGTGGCTGACTGAAAGCACTGAAAAATTTGAATGAATGAATGAACAAATGAACGAGTGAAGACAATGTGCTTATTTAGTGAGCATTCCGCTAAGTGCTTTATTTACATTATTGTATTTGATTTTTAACTCTGCAATAAGTAGTTACCATTTTACAAATGAAGAAACTAAGGCCAACATGTTAAAGAATTTGCTCAAGATCACACAGCTCACAGGATAGAACCCCCGCCTTCCGTATGGTCTTGTTACTGAGCCTTTTTGCATAAGCCAGTTTGGCTTGGGTTTCAGTCTTGCCAAATAGAAGAGCCCTAATACACCCATTACATTATAGTTGAGGAAACTAAGAACCAGAGAGGTTCAATAATTTGCCCACTTTTATAGAGCTAGTTAACATCAGAGTCAGAACTGGAGCTCAGACACCTGCATCCTGTTCAACATACTTAGTTATGCTACTATATGGAAACCAGAATATAATAATACTAACAAAGAATATTAAGGTTTTTTAAAATACGTTTTTGTTAGGCAATATTCTAAGAGACACAATAGTAAAGATAGTGCAATGAACCCAATATACCCATCACCCAGAATCAACAGTTATCAAGACTTGCCACACTTGCTTCATTTCACCCTTTTAATGGCGAAAACGTTCTTAGTTGTATGACTAGACTAAATCAGGGTAGATGGAGCAGAGAGGTAGAGGGATAAACCTGTAGTTCCTCAGTTAGTTGATTAACAGAACTAGTCTGCTGCCCTGTGTTCTTTCTGCTTGGAATATGTCAAGAAATATATATCAAAAGACGACTGAAAGTGGGTGGCCTACCCAGGCCAGCCATAGTTAGCACTGGAGGTAGAGTGAAGATGGAGGTCTTCCACAGGCTCGGCCATGTTGGCTTGGCCAGACATGTGCCTGGTGGAACTAGCATCACATTTATAATGGTGGAGCTGTAGGTCTCAGACTTCAGCAAACTGTCAAATCACCTGGATTCCTAGCACGTTCCTAGGTGATGCTGACACTCTGAGTCCAGGGGCCACTACGGGTTCTGCCAGGAAGTTCCAGCTCGGCCCTCTCCCCTCAGCCCAAGGAAACACAAGGTAGCCTGCTTAGCCTTCCTTCTTCTTGTCTTGCCTCTAGAAATTAGACCTTAGAGTAGCACTTACAATCGAAATGACCTGCTAAGGAATTTACATGATAAAAGGAGCCAAAAGGCCATTGGGGGGAAAAAATTTTTTAACAAAGTTTTAAACAAAGAATAAGTGATAAAAGAAGAAATAACTGTGGGTGAATGGATGGGGTGTGTGGGTATGTGTATGTGTCTGTCTCTCTTCCTCTCTCTCATTCTCTCTAGGTTTGGGATACTTTCCATAACCCATCTAGGAATGGGGAAGAGCAGATGGGTTTTTTTTGTTTGTTTGTTTTTCCAAGTCAAGTTGTTGTCCTTTCAGTCTTGATTGTGGAGGGTGCAGCCCAGCTCCAGGTCCAGCCGCGTCACCAGCCGCAGGGGGCACAGCCCACCATCCCTTGCGGGAGTCGAACCACAACCTTGTGGTTGAGAGCCCGCGCTCCAACCAACTGAGCCATTCGGGAGCTCAGTGGCAGCTCAGCTCAAGATGCCATGTTCAATCTTAGTTACAGGGGGCGGAGCCCACCATCCCTTGGTGGGAGTAGAGGAATTGAACTGGCAACCTTGTGGTTGAGAGCCCACCGGCCCACATGGGAATCGAACTGGCAGCCTTCGGAGTTAGGAGCACGGAGCTCTAACCGCCTGAGCCACCAGGCCGGCCAGATGGGTTTTTTTGATCAAGGGCTGAGCAGTACGATAAGGAGGAAGAATATATTGAGTAATTGACCTAAAATAATAGAGATCAGTCATTCACAAAATTGCCCTTCAGGTCTTTCAGATTTAGCTCAGACTTATGAGTACTAAGGCCAAAAAATCATAGTTGTGTTTAACTGATAAGAGAAATGAACATGCTTTTCTAGTCTTTTTCTGTATCAGAAATAGATCTCTTTATTGAAACAGCTAAACTTAAACAACTTTAATATCACCATGATGTTTAAAGATTTCATGGTAAATCAAACTTTAAAAAATAACCCACTTGATATATTTTCTCTTTATGCCAGAACCATTATTCTTGCTCGTCCTCTTCCTACTCACAGTTTCAAAAAGAATCCTTTGTTTCTCTTACTGATGTATTTTCATTGTATACAAAGATTCTAACCAAAATCCTGTAGTTACCGTTTGTTTTTCTAACTCTTTTATTCTGCCTTATTTCAAACAAGACTTCAGATAACTTGCAAAGCTATGTAAAATGTGACAAAATTGTCCAAAAAAAAACACCTCAAAAAAATAAGACTTGGGAGAGACAAAATAGAGCCAAAAATAATAGAGCTAAAGATACAAACCATGCTCACCCTCACGTCAGTCTACCAAAGAGCCACTCATTGATAGGGGAGGGCTGCTCTCTGCTGATCTGATTCGCTCCACCAATATATTTGGGGATATCTGGAAGGTAAATTAAAGAATTAGCTAGGTTGAAAGCCGTTTTCTTTCAACTAGCATTTGATAAAAATTGTGTTGTGATGTGTTCGTGGCTCTTTTTTCCTTGAAAATGCCTATTGTGAACTTCCACTGTGAGGTGAACGGATGCTTGTCTATCTTTGCTGGCCATCAGGGCAGGCAGAGGGATCCTTCTGAAAAGCAGATCTGATCATGTTCTTCCCCTGTTTAAAACACAGAGAAAACTTCGTTGACTCTTCATTTGCCCAAAGACAATGTTCAGGGGTGTGGATGTGGCCTTCCTAAGCTGTCTGCCCTCTGACCCGCACCCCTCCTGCTGCACTCCAGGTGTGTGGAGCGTGCCATGCTTCTCACCTTCGGCCTTCTCGCGTGCTGCTCCCACTGCCGGAAACACCTTCTCTGCCCTCTTGTCCATCTCCCACCCTTCTATTGGGTCTCAGTTTGAGCATCACTTCTTCCTAGAAACCTTTCTCCTGTGCTCCCACCCTACTCACAAACTCCCAGGCAGTGCTCCCAGATGGCCCTGTTTGCTCAGCTGCTCCACACAGGATTGTTCTGCCTATTGAACTGTCTCCCACTCAGTGTAAGTGCTCCCAAGGTCCCACTCAACATCTTATAGTCCAGGTCTGCCCCTTTTTTTTTTTTTTAAGTGTGGTGCTTCCCATTCGTTTTCATTTCAGGGAATGCAGTAGAAATTAGGCTATTTATACAATGCGGTAAACCTAAGGAGCTTAAAAGGAGTCAGCTCCCAGCCTACAGATTCCAGCCTTCAGTGGACCAGGAAGTCGTGTTACACCAGTGTGTCCAACGTACTAGTGGGGAAACTCTGGATTAAATAAATGAGCCAACAAGCAAACCTGAGTACAGGTCCCGTTTCCAAGTTATTTTACTTACGAGTATATTGAATCTCAGCTTCTCATCTGTAAAATGAGGATAATACAATCTGAGTAAACATGTTTTACTTTGTTAATTTTTTATTTGTTTTTAATGACATACCCAGATGTTGATACAGGTTCTGAAAATCCGCTTTCTCAGATACCGCTGGTGGGAGTATAAACTAGTATAAGCTCTCTGAAGTAGAGACAGATGGTACAAGTCAAAACTCCTAAAATGTGTGAGACATCTTACTTAACAATCTCAGATCTAGGAATTTATCCTCAGAATTTATCCTGATCAGTGCTGTGAACAACAGTCTGTCTGTAAGGTATTCACCCCAACATTATTTCTAATTAAAGAAATGGAAAAATATTAAGTGTCCAAACAGTATATTGATGGAATGACTTGTAGTATATCCTTAGAATAGGCCACTGTGTAGCTATTAGTGATGATGATCTAACAGAATTCTTAGTGATGTGGGGAAATTCTTAAGATATATAGAAATAAAGTAAGTAACAAAATCACAATTCAGTATGTTCTCAGTTATGTTTTTAAATAGATATATTAATTAGAAGAAGGCTACAAAGATATAAACCAATGTTTCCCTGAATAACTAATTTAGAATTTCTTCTTTGTGATTTTTGGTAGTTTCAAATTTTTTGAAGTATATATTATTTTTATAATATACCAGAGGTGCCAAAAAATGTATACAAGTGGACACTTTGGTCAACGTTGCTCAAGCAGTAGTTTGCCGTAATCAGAAATGTCGGGATGCTGACGGTAACCACGCTGAGCACCTCTTGTAATTCCAGTGTGACTTATATTCATCTTTTGTTATCGGTATATATCGAGTATTACAATACAGTTTTCCTTTCTTAAAATGTGTATACATTTTTTTGGCACCCTCTGTATGTTTTAGAAAAAACAAAGCATCACAGGAAAATATACTTCACAGGGTTTACAGTTGGCATACCTTTGCCCCTTACATGAGAAAGCCCAGAAGTTCACCGATTCAGGGCTCCTTGCACCAGGAGGGAAATGGGTTCTTTGAGGTATCTGAGCTCTGAGAATGATCATGGCTACCTGGGTAAATATCCTCATTTTCATTTACGTGCCTTGTCAACCTACACAAGTTTCATCTGTGCCCCTGAGCACACTGATTTAAACACCAAAATTAAGCCTTATGATTTTCTGTGATGCCAAGAAGGGTCAGAAACTAAACTTCTATATAAAATTGCCTATCTCAATAAATTAAATTCATGTGTGCTTTTCTAAAAGGGCTTTTCATAACACTAATACTTTTGAATCCAACTGGCTTCCACAGACCTTGGAGAAGGAATGAACAACCTTCTTTTTTTGTTCACACAAGGTCCAATTCAGGAAAAATAAAAATGTTTATGAGCTACATTTTTCTCCCACCCAAAATAAAACTAGCTTTTTAGAATCCCATAAGGGAAAAAAAAAATCTGTTCTTATAAGCTATAAACTACATTATTGAAAGAAGCAGAAGAACATGAACAACAGTTATATTTGCACTGCTTTTTAGCCATCTAAATTCTCCTTTCTGGGCTTATGTGAGACAAAACAACACAGAGGCAGCTTCCTAATCTTTCCTCTGAAAAATTACATTGTATGCTATATTGATTGAGAAGTCAGGTGAGAAATCTGTTTCAGTAGGTGGTGAGAGATACAAGTTGGGGAGCAAATAGGAAATGAAGGGATCTAGGAAGTAAAGCTGTGTACGAGTATAGTCTACTCCATCGGGATGTTTGAGTTTGAAGAGAAATAGTAAGAACCTTGGGAAATACGAACAAAGTAATTGATCTGAGGATGCAAGAAGTCAAGAGACGTGGAGATAGAAGATAAAGACAGATTCATGAGGAGATTAAGTAAAAGCCAAAGTGGAGAGTTTACCTTTAAAATGGAGAAGATATCCTCTTCCTCCCAAATAGGAGACCGGTAAGGAAGTACAGATGAGGGCATTTGTCGCTGTTATGTAAGAGGGAAGGATGTCTGTTGAGGGTGTGAGGGGCCAGAGTAAATCTGGAGCCTTGAGAAGGCTGGAGAGGAGTTACAACAATCACTGAGGAAGGGACTCCAGCCAAGCACCAGCACTGTTCAGCCATCCTCGTGACACGGGCCAGTTAGTGTGATTATACAGCTTGCTCCAGCAGGAGAGGAGACGGGAAGTCATTGAGCAGATTCAAAAATGGGAATCGTCAGGGTGGCGATGATGGAAGGACAAGGCAGAATAAAGATGGAGCGTGCCAGAGTAAGGGCTGTGAACGTAATTGACCACAAGATTTAGAAGAGGGAGCCAGGACTGAGGGGTGCAAATTCACCCTCGGGACTGAACGTGCAGTGAGAAGTCTCTTGGGCGTAGTTCATGGTTCTTCTCTCATAAGCATCTTGTGACAACATACCCCTTGGATGTTCTCTTTTTCTGTCAAAACTCCACTTCTGTTGGGTTCTATCGCCAGGGCAGAGTGACCACAGGCCTGGGAGAAAGGTCAGTTCTGGTCACCATGTCAGAGTGGGAGCTGGGAACTTTCATGTTCTATTTCCCAGACTTCACTTGGTATTTTCAGCCGGTGGGCTCTCTTGTTTCTCTAAACCCCATTCCCAGCTGAGTTCTACCTTGTCATAATTCTACAAGTTAGTCTTTTTCCTAAATGGGGCACTTTTGTAAACACACGGCTTCTCTCCTGCCTTGGGAACACTGTAGCCCTGTGCATGGAAGGATATTACCTCAGGTGTGGGGGGGTAAAGGTTGTCTTCTTTGGGGAACTGGCCACTGCAAAATCAGAGCACCCCAGAAGCTGCACACCAGTGATTCTGGCTTCCCAACTGAGCACGTGTGGACTCTAGAATGGGATCACCGAACGCTGTGGAAACCACATCCTCAGAGGCATAGTTATGGCTCCTACAGGAGAAGCAGGGTTCAGTAACTTCCTTCAGTCTCTTAAGAAAGAATAAACAAAAGTGCATAGAATCAGGAACTAGTAGGTCTAAGCTACACTTTCTAAAGGTCTTCCACAGGATTCTATACGAAGTCGACTGTTCAAAAGTGGGCTCTGCGGAGAATCAGGCTCGTAATCGTCATTACCATTGTAGAGTTTTATTTGACAGTTTTCCTTTGCGTTTATGACACTGTGCCACCTCCTCTTGTAAGGCCCATGTCCATAAACAGCTGTGGCGCTGAAACTGAAGGGAAGGGCACTAGTGTGGCCGCCCAGCGCCTGCCGGCTTGCCATCTCATGGAGCTGGTTCTGTTTTGAGCTGTGATTCATTACCAGTAGGTACTGTGAGGCACACTGCTGTTATCTGGTACTGCTAATTAGGTGATGCTTTTAAATAAAGTATAAATAAATGGGCACAACCACTTCTAGCAGTAAGATACTACGTTTTTGCCCGAATCTTACAATATCATGTTCCAAGTGGTTTATCTGTAACTGTCACTTTGCATTGACTATAAAACAGAATCCTGTGCAAAGCAGGCAGCGTCTCAGTCAGCCTGTGAGAAGAGGTAGTCAGGCAACCATCTCTTCTGTACAGGTGAGCAAAGTGAGGCCCAGACAGCCCACAGCCAGGAGGGATAGAACTAATACTCAAACCCAGAGCACTCTACCCTCAGCTATCTTTTTAACTCTTTTGCTTCTGGCCAGCAAAATCAAGATCCGCCAGAGCTCCTGCAAACACAATCCCTCCTTATTTTAAGTTTCGGTAAAGAGAATGCCCCCTAACTGGGAAGAAGCCAAACCAGCATTGCCTCCAGGTCGCATCGTCGTCAAGGCGGATGACTTCCTCTTCATCAGCTCTGATTCCAGGTAGCGTGGTTAACTGGCGCTGAAAGTGACTGCTCTGTGTCCTCTGCTCTTTTCCAGCCCATTGCTAGCTGTGTCCTTTGCCACTTGCTGTGCTGTTCCAGGAGTTGCCCTTCTGACCTGGGGGGTGAATCCACTCACAGGAGCCCTGGGAGTCTTGAACATCTTCCTGTACACCTGCTGTTATACCCCGTTGAAGAGGATCAGCATTGCCAACACATGGGTCGGGGCTGTTGTTGGCGCCATCCCTCCCGTCATGGGCTGGACAGCAGCCACTGGCAGCCTGGATGCTGGTGAGTGTCTCGCGTGTGTGTCTCAGTGTCTCTCCACAGACACATGGCATAGGTGCCGAATGCAGGCGCTCTGAGCCTCTTCTACGCAAGCATTAGTGCATGCTAGTCAAAGAGGCATGTCCTTCTCTGAACTGCAGGACTGGGTATTAGATTCCATTTTGTATTGATTCGTTTGGCAAATGTGCTGACGAGGCAGTTTGAAATAGCGTGAATGCAGAGCTGAAGGGCGACTCTGACATTCCGGCTTTTCTCTTCGACTTGGGAAAGTCTGAGAGAAAACAAAGGAGGCAGTGCTGCCTCAGCCTGTGACAAGAGGCACAATTAAAAGGAAGTACCCAGAAACCACGAATCAGGCTCGGACTGGTGATTCGTTTGGGCTGTCCCCCATCACGGAGAAGGTGTCTGCCCCTGTCACAGTGGATATTGCCGCATCGGCAGCCCTACTGCGTTAGCTCTTTACTCCCACAGATCCGGGTTATTTCCCCTCTTAGGAAAGAACAGCCTATTTTCATTAGTTTCTAATTTATTTTTATATGATTTGCTTAAATTGTTCATGCTGTCTACAATAAACCCATTGAGACTTTTCTACTTTTTTTTTTTTTTTTGGTGGTGTGTCACAACTAAATTTGTGGGGTGAAAATAGTCCATTTTTACCATCTGTAAGGGAAGTTTCACAGTCTAATTAGTCAAGTAATTAGTGTTTTTGACCAACACTTAGGAAGGAAGTGGTGAGGTTTCCTGCAATATATGTAAGTACATATTTTTCACATGAGAGATCAAAAGGCAGTTGACCATAAACCATTGCCCCGTAAGCCACATTTCTGAAACTTTTCATAAAAGCTCTTAGACTCTGATTTGGCAAGCTTACAAAGATGATTACACCTTTACCATGATTGTCTCTGAGAATGGTTTTAATATCCTGTAAATGTTGGCATTCCATGAATCTACAAACATAATATTCTGAAATGGACATGCTCATTTGCTCTGTGATAAACGTGCAGCCGGAGTCTCTTCCATGTGGGAGGCTCTTTCACAGCAGAGCCAAGCGGTGAAGCGCAGGGGCCTGGGCTGGGAGCACCTCCATAGCTGGACGCCTTTGGATCGCACGTGACCTCTGTGCCACTGTCTCCTTTCCGTCCCCACCTGGTGCCAATACTGGTCCCTTCTCGTGGGGTTGTTGTGGGGATTAAATGAGTTATTATTAAGTAGTCCTAACTCTTACATTGGGTAGATAATACAGATCAAGAAAGTCATGAGATTTTATTGGTCTGCAAATTCAAAGCAATAAGTGTTACCTGGCTGTTGATTTGAAAGCTGTGAGGTGCCTCCAGGCGTGGTGAGAAAGAGTATTGGGGTCCATTAGTGATACCCGTCTTGGGTGAGGGAGGGAAGGGTAGACAGCATGGGTTCGGCATCCCTGGACTAGATGACGTCTGAGTTTACACTCATACACACACGCGCACACACACACACACACACACACACACACACACATGCGTGCGCGGTTTACAGTTTAAATGTAAAGAGTACAACTGCATACCACCAAACCCCTGGTCAGATTCTTCCTCCTCAGTTCTGCCTCGAGACCCAACCTTGACTTGGTCCAAACTCCCTCTCTCCCCTAACCCAACTCTCCAAACCTCTCTGGTGATTGCCCAGCCATGCGAGGTGCAGACCCTGAAAGTGAATACTTCCCCAGCTCTACAACCTCTGGTGTCCTCCCGTGCACGGTGATCGAGTACTACATCACACTTGCATGCCCTGCTCCAGGCCCCCTGCCTGTCTAATGGAGACAGCCCCCCACGCAGCCAGCAGTGCCAGAACCCTATTCAACGTCCCCAAACCTGGCATAAAAGAACAAGGCACCCAGAACTACTTTTCTGTCTGGGGAATCCCAGACAGGGCCAGGGTTACTCTCAGGTATTATAGCTGCAGGGACAGGTGTCACTGGAGATAGGTGAGGGCAGTCAAATCCAGGGCTGTGGAGAACTTGGTTACTTGTGTTGTGCAGGGTCCTAGGACCCAGATTCTTGCCAAGGGCCCAGTGCCCTGGTCATACTCCCAGGCAGTGTCCTTGTAAAGAGTTTGAGCCTCAGCATGTGTTGGCGAGAGTTGCGTCCTTAGAGGCCAGAGAGAGAAAGAGCTTTGCAAAAGTCCTCCCACGTAGGGCCACATTCAGGCAGGAGCCTGTTCAAGGATAGTCTGGATTTGGCTAAACTGCTCACAGACATATTTGAAATAAATTTTTAAAAAATTGTTTGGGGATAGTCTTTGTGTAACCCAAATTTAATCATTTCTATACTAACTCACTAATGAAGGGACAGCTGCAAGCCAGGCTAGCCCTTGTTTCAGGTAGCATGATGAAAATGCATATTTATCTTGACAAATGAGACCCGGCATCTGTCTGAGCTGACCCCAGTATAAAGCAGAGCATTCTGAAAGATTTGTGTAACCACAAAGAGAAGTTCCGTTAGCAGTTTTTGCGATTGACTTCTATCATATCCTTTTTCTATAAATTTTAAAGATGCATTGCAGGACACACAGTAATGACACAGTTTAGTGCTCCCATTTCTAATTTACCACAGATCAAATCAGATACCTAAAGCCTCATTAAGTTTATATATAAAGGATAATGCTATTTTACATGATGCTTCAAACTGCTTCAAAAAAGTTTCAAAGCATTAATGTGATAGAGCAAACTGGAGATAAGAAGTACATCTTTGAATGAATGATTGAATAAGTACCTTCCATTTCACAGATGACAAAACTAGGTTAATCCAGGGTCCGTTGCCAAATGTTTACTGAGCATCAGCTATGTAAAGATATTATACAGGAGGAAACAATAGGAAGAAACAAGGCAGACTCTGAGGGTACATTTAAAGATTTTTATTACTGGGATTTTAGGAACTAGGTTAAATATGATTTTATGTAGTTTTGCCATCTTCTAGAACTGCACTGTCTAATAAGGCAGCCACTAACCACATGTGGCTATTTAAATTTAAACTAAACAAACTTAAAAATTCAGTTTCAGTTCCTTTAGCGGCATTTCAAATGCTCACAGCCGCACGTGGCTCATAGTGCCATGCTAGCAGTGCAGATGTAAAATATTTTCATCCTCATGAAAAGTTCATTTAGACAAGACTGCCTAGAAATAGAAAGACAACTACTATCCTTACGAATAACGTTCCGTGCTCCTCATGTGAGTCTGTACTTGAAGTAACAGGGCATTGTATTAGACTATACAATGGTTCTCAGACCATAGTGCACACTAGAATCCCCTGGAGGGCTTGTCACACAGATTCCTGGGCCCTGCCTCAGAATCTCATTCAGTAGGCCTGGGGTGCGACCTGAGAATCTGCATTTCTAACAAGTTCTCATTTGATGCTGATGCCCGTGGCCCAGGGACCACACTTTGAGGACCACCAGCCTGAAAAGGAAGAACCAGAGAGCTCTAGCTGTTAGGACACCGTGGAAGTACATAGGCATCTGGGCAAAGGGCATGGGCAGATGGTATTTGAGATGCACCAATGGTGTCATTTATCTTAGCCACAGAGGTTATATCGCTTGTCTGGGTTCTCATCTGAGGGGACTTGTTTGCTTGCAAGAGCCCTTCTAAGAAGAAACGGCCTTTCTTCTGTGGCATGTCCAAACCATTTTATCTTTGAACCTCCAAAGACTGTGAACAGTTTGGAGAAGACTATGAGTAAAAACGTCTTTGGAATACTGTTGAACTATCCTGATAGTAAAGAAGAGAAGGAGATGGAACGTGAGGAGGGTGTAAGAGAGGCTGGGAGATCACCCACTCAGCTGAACAGCCTGGGTTGGGAACTGCTGGGGCTCACCACCTCATACACTTGTCCCCCTGATTGCTTCACTCTGCAGGTGCCAGTTGAGGACCTACTCTGTGCTGGGCACTAAGAGATACAAAAATCACTAAAACCCAGGCCCTGTCCTAATGGAAACCATACCTCAGCATCTTCAGGGACAGACAGGCAGGAAGGTAATCAGACAACTGACTGAGCTAAGAATAAGGGATCTTAACAGAAAAGGGATCTTCAGAGGGTGGAGAACTCTCTTAACCTCCCCAAATTGGTCCAAGAAGACTGGAGCAGAATGGCTGCGGAATGAAGTCATGACCAGCTTATTGAGGGAAAGTGCTTTCCAAGAGGAGGGAGGAGCACGTTTAGAGAGGTTTGTGCACATGAAAAGCAGAGCAGTGGTGTGGGGCAGCGACGTGGTCTGAGATGGGCTGCCTTGCTGAAAGTTATACTTTACTGACAGGTGATAAAGACCCATGGGAGGCTTACGCAGCAACCCAGCGGGCTTCCAGCTTCAGATTATTTAACACTGTGCAGCAGGTTGGGTCTTCCATGGTACTGGAAACCAGTAAGTTGCTGAAGCCCTCCTGTATTGCCCTCCCAAGCCTGTGTGTCTTCCCTCACCTCCTACCCTCAGGCCCCTGCCCACTCCTTCCCCTCTCCAGGAGGGCCGTGCATAACTTAGGCCTGCCCCCACCCTCCTCACCTCCTTAGTCAAAATTTATCCTTTGAGTGTTTAGTGAAGCATCAATCTGATCGTCCTTTGAATGAGCACCTTGTGAATATCAGTGAATCTGCAGGTGGGAATGGATGAAGGATAACTGTTTGAAGGGAGGCAATCCCACTTGAACATATTCCATTCCTTTGCCCCACCTAACATGGCTACTCAGCCAGGATATCAAATACTCAGCACCGTCATTCTTGTCACTTGGTTACCCTGACCATGGATACCTGTGCGACAGCCCTTTCCGGGCACTCAGTAGATGGGGGGCAAGGCTGGAGAGGAAGCAGCTCAGGGCTGATGTGAAATGGGAATCCTACAGCCTGTCCTGGTGAAGGTCCCGTCTTGAAGGAGCTAACTGTCTAGTTGGGAGGAAAGATGTAAGATCAATAGCTGTAGAAAACGGTATGTATCCCACGGCTTGCGGAGTTAGGAAACGGAAATGCTCAGAAGTACCTTCTCTGTCTTAGCAGCTAGATCTTCTGTGGGTTTTGTGGTGGCGACGGGTCAAGGAAGACCTCCAGAGGCGCAGGCATTGAAGAGATTTTGCTGCCTTCCCTCCACCTGGGAAGGCATAAGATATAAAATAAGGATAAGGATGGTCCATTAGGGTCCTGATTCCCCCCCACACACTACTTTGTTGTTTTTTGTTTTGTTGTTTGTTTTTTGTTATCAGATAGTGTAAAAGAATGTCTCATTGTTTCAGATGCCCCACTGATGTGAGTCCAAAGCTTGTGCTTGCTTGGTCTGCCCCTCTGGTAATCCAGCATGGGGTGAAGGAGCCAGGGTGGAGATGTGGGGCGCGGCGTGGAGATGTGGGGCGCGGCGTGGAGAAAACTAAACAGGTTAGACTGTGGAAATTGTGAAAGCTAAACAAATGTTAGTTGTTCTTGATATTTGCCATTTTATAGCTGTAACAAGAACTGTAAAGAGCTAGCTTTCCTCTCCAAGTGTGCAGCACCAACAGCCTTCAGTGGAGTTGTGTTTCAGGCAGGGCTGTGGGGTAAAAGGCCAGGCCTCAGCCCGGAAAGTGCTCTGAGTGGCTGTCACAGCAGTGAGGTCATCATTATAATGGAGTTTACCTGCGTGCATTTGCCTCGTGGGCTAAGAGTGAGGCCTTCCTCCCTTTTCCTCCCACTTGCCTAATTACTTTGCCTTTTTCTTTTATTTTTCTTTTTGTTTTTTCTTTTTTTAAGTTTAAGTGCTGTTAGCAGAAAATATTACAAATGCTTACCAAATAAAACTAAGGCCACACGAGAGGACTGCTTCTGCTCCCTGGTCTGACCAGCTGTGCCTTAAAACAGACATGCGCATGCAGTGGACAGCAATGAGGGCAGTGGCCTGCCAGGGCCTAGTAAGGGGAGGGGGCGGGACACTACAGATAAGTGCCCAGCAGCCCACATTCCAGCTCCCAGCAGACCTGGAGCCACACACATTAGGCCTCTCAACAGTGTTTATCTCTAGAGTCTATTTAGTTTATCTCAAAGGCTTCAGGTTAGAGTCCCTTCCCCCTCCCCCTGGCCAAGGCCACCTCTCTGTCCATCACCCCTATTTCTTAAAAAAGCTCAGATTCTATTTTGTCATTTTTCCTAAATTTAAATAAATCCCAGGTCTTGAGAGTTTAGGCGTGGGCCTGGGTGACAGTCTTGTAGAGCTGATTTGTAAATTGCCTTTGGTTTGTAATTCAAATGTTGTTGTGTGGTAAACATTAATTATGTCAGACAACATTCAGTTACAAATGAGGACTTAGAAATGGGCTCTTATCAGGAAGTGACATTTGGCAGATGGATGGTTTCAGTAACAAAAAGAGAAGGAGTTTTTTTAGCCTCGGCTGGTAAACTACAAAATGTTAAATACTGTTGCACTTTATTTACCTCCTTTATTCCAGGATAAGAGAATAGAATAGAGGGAATTTGTTCACTCATTCATTCAACAAATATTTGAGGGCTTACTAAGTACCAGGCACTGTTTAACCCAAGCACTTTTAAAGATTTCCTTTAAAATACTGCCTCAGTTTGAAATCAAACTTGAACATGAGTGTCTGTGTTCATTTCGTATGACATTTTTTCATAACTAGACTTAGAGCTTCAGATTAAGACAAATGATATTTTAAAAGAGACAGATGATATTTTTAAAGACAGAGTGAACAAGGAATGTTTTCATGGGAATATTAGCATACCGAACAATATTTAGAACGCTATTCTCTTCAAAGACAAAAAAAAAAAAAAAAAAAGGCTGAGAAAGAACATTTTAGAAATATGTTGCTAGACCCAAGACTGGTGGTGTCATTGGAGGCAGACTTAACTATTATGTGCATTCCAGTCTTGCCAGTGGTGCTGGGTTGGCCATAGTTGACCAGTTGACCACAAGCGTTTAGGGAGCTAGGTCATGCCTTCCTTGGTAAGGCAGCCTCTGGTGACAGAGCACCTGGCCCAGAGTGCACATCTCTTCAGTACGGTTCAAGGGACATTAGTATTGGGATGATAAAGATAGAAGGTGAGTTAAGGGGCTAAGGAGCATTTGAATTTCGTAGGGAACCCACAGGTTCCCTAAACTGTCCTCTAGGGGAATGGTAAGAAGAGAAAAGGAGAGGGGAGCCCTTTTTTCAGAGTCAGAGCTTTGTACTTCCTTTACTCTCGACTTTCCCTTCAAATGAAACCTCCCAGGTGACCCCGTTGGACAGTGGGACTCCTACAATAAGGTGGTGGGGGGAGTGTGTCTGCTCCCTCCTGTGTCTCTTCATTACTCCTAAGTCACTTCCAAAGAATTCTTTGAGGGCAAACAGTTATTGCCAAAGTCTATTTCCTATTTTCAGAGAACTTTTAATCTTCCCTTTTGTCCCTATGCAGTTGATAAACTGGCCCCACATCCTCTTCCCTTTATCTGCACCACCAAAGAAGTCTATTGCACTGTGGAGGCTGATCTGTTTCACAAGCTCCTTTGTGTTAACCCTCAAAAGAAAGGCTTTGAAATCTGTGAGCATGAAGCTTTGGGTTTGGCCTTCCTTCCCCAGCCAGCTCTCAGTTTACATAACCGTATAACCCTGACAGCACCAATGTAACCAGTCATGGAACAGACAAGCTCTGGAGGGCCGCATGGAAAGGGAGCCTATTGTACTGGGAGGGAACACCCCCAAACCCAGCACCAAGGTTCACTGGAGCTGTGTTTCTTCATCCTTTTCAAGGCCATGCGTGGACAGTGAATAACAATGAGTGGGTCGGGTGGGGTGGGAAGGGGCTGAATGTAAGTAAGTCCACCGTGCAGCAGAGAAAGCAAGCCGAAACCACCAAACTCCATTCCAAAAGGAATTGTTCTGGGAAGAGCACATAGAGTCAGAGCTCCGACTTGAAAGGTTTTGTCTCCATTCTCTTGGGAAACCGTTTGGCTAGAATGGCCTTTTCTTTGTTTGGCAACAAAATGATGGAAGTGTGCTTAGACAGCGTTTCTAGATTTGAGTAGAGGTGGCAATGGGTAAGACTCTCCCCCAGCTGGTACGGTGTAGAGATGATTGATAGAGGTTTTGAGAGAGTTTAGAGATACATGTTTCCGACGTGTTCCCCAGTCAGAGCAAGGTGCTGTGAGAGAAGGGTTCTCGCCACCTGTTGACACACACAGCATCGTAGTTGTGCTTTGCAACAATTTTCTGTGTGTGGAGGGAAATAAATACTGCCCTGGACACGCGGATAGCTTCTGGAGTTGCAATTGAGCTGGGATTGTGGCATCATGGTCTCAGGAAGTTACTGCCATCTAGAGAACCATACCCACAGATAGGCCACCTATTTCACAGATTTCCAGTATTTTATATATTCATAGACCAACAAATATTTGATTAAAATAAAAGGAAGCCGTCATTTCTGCCAGATGTGATTAAACCAAATATGTACAAAGACTCTGCAGTTAGGTAGGAAAATGAGAAAATACATTTAATAGAAGCAGAAAATGCATAGTTTGTATGACTGGGTTGAAACTCAGAAACCATCTTCAGTTTACAAATCACCTCTTCCAGGAAGCCTTCCCTGACCTCTCCAAGGTTGACTTTGGTCTTCCTTCTGTGTGCTCCCCACAAGCCTTGCTCCTGAAGTGACATCCACGGGCTGCAATCCCCTTAGTGTTGTCTCTCTCCCTGGCCAGACTCCAGCAGACAGCCTTGACAACAGGCTGTCATGTAGTGGGCGCACAGTGAATATTCGTTATTGCAGAAGATAGGCCCAATAAAAACAGACTCCTCAGAGAGTGAGGCTGAGGTGAGGCCTTTGAGTTAGTAAGCTGAGTGCTTTATGTTTACCGCACAAGGAAGGTGGGTTCCACCACAGCCCCCATAATCATTCAAGTCTTCCTGTTCCAGTTCACCTTATCTTGATGAAGAGAGTAATTTGTTTTACATCTTTCCTATGAGCAGAGGCAGTTGCAGCCCATCAAGTAGAACTATGTGGGGGTGGTGGTTTTCCGATTACAACCCATTAAGGCTGAGCTGTGATTTCTAAAGCTCTTTCATTTGTGACATGAGCCAAACCCATACCCAATTTCCTCTCACATAGAAAACAGCGTGCTAGTCTTATGAAAATGATTTTTTTAAATTGTTATTGTAAGCGGAGCATAACTGAAAATGTGTATTGAGCAAAACAGAATACTCCAACTGGCACACTAAAAAGGGGGCTTTTGAGAAAAACAAGAAAGATTCATTTGGGCCTCATAGTTTAACCATTTCAAGTCTGGTTTCCCAGCTGAGTTTGATAACAAAACAGATACTGAGTTCTGAATTATCCTATTCCCTCCCCCGTTTGTAAGTTATCACTGACCTTGTTTTTCTTAACTGGACACATGTTGGACTTGTCGGTTTCCCCCTGTGCTTGTGGCTGTCATAACTGCAGACTGTAATCCATTCAGATCCTTTGGATGTGACACCGCCCATGAGCTGGGGGTGAGCTGTTCCATGTACATCGTGCTCAGAAGACTCAAAAGTGACCCACCCGATGCCCTGAGAACCTTTAACAGCACTGGTCCCTTTAAAATCCAGAGATCATTCTGTTTCCATCAAAATACAAAGAGAAGTCGCCTTCTGCCACTCTGTTTACTATTCAGCTGTACCCGGATGGCCCAACCTGCTCTTCTGTGCCTTCTAATTCCCAGGAGTACTCACTATCAGGAGAAATAGTGTCTGTTTGTACAGGCACACCTCGGAGATATTGCAGGTTCGGTTCCAGACCACTAAAAGCCAGAGTCACAGTAAAGCTAGTCACACAGATTTCTGGTTCCCAGTGCACATAAAAGTTATATTTACACTATGCTGTAGTCTATGAAGTGTGCAGTAGCATTATGTCTTAAAAAAACAAAGTACCTACCTTAATTTAAAAGCACTCTATTGCTAGAAAATGCTAAGCATCATCTGAGCCTGTAGGAAACATGGAGCCAATAGATAGACTTGCTCATTACAGGGTTGCCACAGACCTTCAGTCTGTAACAAGCGCAATACCTGGGAAGCACAGTAACACAAGGTGTGCCTATCATGGAAACAAACCTTTTTTTTTCTTTTTTTAAAGGTACCAGGAGTCTTAATAAACTGGAAAATGCCTCTGCGGTTTCTCCTTCCAACAGGCCTCCCTATCAGGCTCAGCTCCACTGGCATTTGAATGACCACCCAACAGTCCACTGTTACTAATTTGAGTGGCTAGATGGCAGTAGTTTTCTAGAAGTGGGGCTGGTTTACTGTGCTGGTAGTGCTGAATACCCTGGGGCAAGTTAATTCATCTTATATAAGATGAGAGTAAAAGCACCTATGGGAAGGGCAGCTGTGAGCATTGGAGCATACACTGTATAATTTTTCCACCCGTGCATGCGTGGGGCCTGACAGCCACAGGCATGTAGCCGGGATGTCTCCTCGGCATTCACAAGGCCAAAAATAGAACTCATCCTGCCTCCGCCATGAACACACTCACCTGTGCAGGTCCGCTGTGTTTCACACCTGAGGAAAAGGCGTCAGGTCGGCCACCCTCTGCACTCCCTTGCCTGTCTGCTTCTCACTTGGCCCCTACCATCTGCTACCCAGCCTCCTGTGGCAACCTGCTGTGCTGGGGGACGATCCCACCCTAAACCAGGTTTATGGATGCCCATGTCACCCAGCCCCCACTCCCTCCAACCTCCATACCCCCCACCCCAAGTAGGCCTAAGCAGTCCATCTCACGTGGTCCCCATTATGTCAACCTATTTTGATTCTGTTACTTGTGTTTATGTCTGTCTCTCCCCCTAGACCTTGACAGGGCTTTGTCTTGTTCACCACGGCCTTTCTCGCTCCATAACTGTACCTGGCATGTGGTAAACACCTGTCTTCTCTTTACCAAGCAAATGGATTCAACAAATAGTAGCTCCTTCTATTATTAAACTTGAGTGTGTTTGCGTGAATTAAGGTATATCCATATGTTATTTATAGCTAGGGTTAACGTGGATTTGGCAGCACTGCTACTAAAGGTCGGAACCCTCCGAGCAAGTCTTTGTTACATTTCCGCCCACACTGGAAAGAATCGATTGGCTTACAGAACCCATGGGAAACTGTCAATGGACGTGAAAGTGGGTCCCCGTCCCTCTTACGTCTCAGCACTCAGCCAGTTCTAACTTGATAGGCAGCAGCTGCCCGATAAACTTAATTTAGAAATGGGGAAGTTTCTGCCTGGAACAATACGAATGAAAATCATCTTTCTTTTACATGACTTGCAGGGCCTGTGCCTGTTGTCACTCTGCAGCCCGCACTGTGAAGGAAGGCAGATGAGAGGTTGAAAGAGGGGCTCATTCCTTCTCATGCTCGGTGGCATGTGCACAACAGGGGCCTTTGGGACCTTTGAGTCCCAGACTTACTTTCTCAGTGATTATGAATTAGTTAAACTGCTTTCTGTCCTGGTGAGTTCTGTGTCCGCAGTAGCCCACGTTCTCTTTTTCTGAACGTTCCTGCAGATGAGGGTTTTAAAAGAGCCTCATTACCTTAAATAGGAAATAGGACTCTGGTTATAAATTCTCAACCTCTCTGTGCAGGACGGTGCTTGCAGGGTAGGTTACACAGTGGTTACTAAGGTGTCAGTTCTCAGGGACCCCCAAGAGGCAGTTCGGTGTCAGAAACAAGGAACAGAGTCAGCGTCTGAGACCTCCCAGAGGAGGGAGGAAGGGGGCCGAGGGGACAGAGTCCTAATAGTTTGCCATACCGGTCACACATCAGTGCTGGAGAACAGTGACCCGGGGACGTTTGTACTAAAACAATTCTTTGTACACATGGGCTCCCGTTGACGAGTTTGAGGGCCCTTTAAGTGGTCTTGAGTGCTCTCTATACTCTGCCTGCTGGAGATACAAAGGAAAGTGAACAGAGCCTTCAGGAGTTGTTGCCATTCGAGTAAGAAACTCAGCAACAAGTAATTCACGATTAGACACTGTGCTTTCCTCAGCAGTAGATGTGGGGATCCGGAGCTCCCAGGTACATGGCCTAGCTCAGGTCCCTCTCCCAGCTGCTGGGTGCCACTTTCCCTCTGAGGTCTCAGAGGATGTCACCTTCAGGAGCTGCCTTCCTGTCTTCCCGGTTCATCCTCTCTGAATGGCGTCACCAGGGATCCCAAACCCAGGAGCTGCCCTTGGTGCCGCCCTGTCCTTATCCTCCTCATTTACTCTGCCTGCACGTCCTGTCACCCACACCTCCTAAACCCCTCTCAAGTTCATCCTCTTCCATCTCCACTGGCACCACTTCCGTCTCGTCTCCTAAGTGATCTCTCCACACCTGCTGTGGGCCCCTCCGGTGTGCGCTTTCACACATGCCCCTTTCCTCAGCACACTCCCCCACCACCACCACCACACGCACACTCTCTCACACGTTAGGATCCTTCCATGCTGTGGCCCTGCCCATCTTCCCTCTAGCCTGATCTGAATGGTGTTCCCTGTTCTCTGCACTCCAGCCACACTGGCCTTGCTTTTTGTTTTTGTTGTTGTCGTTGTTGTTTAATTCTCGTACAGTAAAACTGACCTTTTTTCCGTTTGCTGTACAGCTCCATGAATCCTACTACATGTGCCAGTCTTCTTTTGACTCCACCACCCGTCTTCCTGCTCAAGGCCTTTGCGCATCCTTCCCTGTTCTAGTCCACTTGTCCCTCCGAGCTCAGCCCAGACGTCCCTTCCCCTGGAGCAGGTCAGCCCCCTGCTGTGTGTCCTCAGCGTCATACTTTCCCTGCCCAGCACCTGGGTGGTGACAGACATTCACTAGTGTGGCTCTTGGGTCATAACAACACCAGTGAACTCAGTGCCTCTAGGGACACGCGCAGCAAGTGTGGAGGGCCTTCTTCTGTTGTCACAATGTTGGGACACAAGGCGACATCAGGTAGGAAGGAGCCACAGATGCTCAGTGTCCTGCAGTGGGGGCAGGCCTCTCTGGGAAGCCCAGGCCGGCCCAGAGGCCAGGAGCCCCCCCATACCGAGGTGAGAAAGCTGGGGGGTCGTGGAGAGCTTCCGCTTCCCACCCTGCCTGTCACGGGTGCCAGGCTGACGTGGGCAGGCGGAGAGGAGAACAAAACTGGCAGAGAATCTGAGATCTGGGTGAAATCTGGAGAACGCACCTCAGGGGCCAGGAAGGCCTTCAGGAGAGAGACGATGCCTTGTAAATGTCTGGTGATGACACCGTGTCTTTGCTTCCCTCTTTTCTCCTAAACCTCCTCACAGGAGCCTTTCTTTTGGGAGGAATCCTCTACTCCTGGCAGTTCCCTCATTTCAACGCCCTGAGCTGGGGCCTCCGCGAGGACTACTCCCGGGGCGGCTACCGAATGATGTCAGTCACCCACCCCGCCCTGTGCCGGCGGGTCGCGCTGCGCCACTGCCTGGCCTTGATTGGACTGTGCACGGCAGCGCCGCTGCTGGACGTCACCACATGGACCTTCCCAGCCATCTCCCTCCCCATCAACGCCTACATCTCCTACCTCGGCTTCCGGTTCTACGCAGACGCCGACCGAAAGAGCTCCAGGAAGCTCTTCTTCTGCAGCCTCTGGCATTTACCCTTGCTCCTGCTTCTCATGCTCACCTGTAAGCAGCCACCAGGTGGGGAAAGTGACAAGGGAGCACCTCCGAGTTGAAATCCCATTGGCATGTGGCGACAAAACGAAAACATACAAGGAGACACAACTTTTTCCCTTTGCTGTTAGGCAAGAATATTTTGCTAGTTCTGGAACGCGAGAAGAGCAATCGCTGGGTTTAGCACAAGATTGTAAAATGATTTGGTGCTCAATGATCACTGGACAGTTTTTTTAATGATGATATACAAAATGTCCCCCAAATAAGAATGGGTTGACTCAGTAGATTAATGCAAAGAGGATATTTCTCTCTTTGAGGGTCTTTATATATCTCTTCCTCCAGCCCCACCCCATTGTTTTTCTTCTTCCTCTGCAGCCCACATCTTCCTTTTCTGACCCCACCGCACACCCCTCACCTGCCAGCCAAAGTGGTAATTGTGGACCAGACAAGGTGAGCACTGGTCCTCTAATATCTGTAGTTCTGTGACATCAGGTCACTAGAAGACCATGTCAGAGGGCATGCACACCACTGGCCGCAGAACCTCCTTCCCTGTGAGTGAGCCAGGGGCCCCAGTTCCAGCTTTCTCTACCCCACACGTATTCTCAACCTCATAGTCCCTCAAGCGATAATAGAATCCCAAGGATGGGCTGTTACATGCCATTGGGAGGAAGAATTCCAAACGGTTGCCTAGGGGATCTCAGACTGGACTGCCAGCCCTGCCCCACCTCCATTACATATCAGCATTTCAATAACTGCAAGGAATCAAAGGCATCTTTATAGTTCACTTTAAAATACAGGAGGTGTCTGAAGCGTTCCTTTCTGGGAGGGCAGTGCTAGACTTAATACCAGAAATCCCTCCCACACAGGTCTCTCTAGTCTCTGTGCAGATGTCACCTCCTCGTTGCTACGTGGCTTGCTCAGGGCCAGACGGGAAGGGAGATGAAAACAAGGCGAGCCGCCACCAGCTCACATAGCTCATGTTCTTGTTCCTGTCATGAGGAACACATTTCAGTCCTGGCATCTTCTGAGTTCAGAAATCAGCCTCCACACATCCAATGGCTCTAAGAGTCAGAAGCCCGAGTTGGACTCCTGGTGGGCTGCTTCCGGTTCGCAGAGCTGTGAGTTTTGCTATAGCCAGGTGTGGCCTCGGTCACCTGTGGTTCCGTCTGTCCTTCACGTCCGCCCCCTTGTCGTCTGTCGAGTCCCATTTGCCTGAAGGTCTTGAAGCTTAACAGGATGTTTTAATTACTCAGTCTCCAGGGACATGGCTGCCCTGTAGGAATTCATTTGGGGAGTTTAAACAACATTTAAACAGTCATTGCAATATGCCTGTTCTCTCAAAAATTTCTAAAACGATTCCAGATAGCGTCTGATCGCTGTTTCCACTTATCTGAAATATTACCTCTCCGCCGTATCCAGGTTATTTACTGTGGGGAACATGGCACAGGAATGTCTGGAAAGAACATCTACAACTGCTGCAGCCCTGAAATTTGTAAAATGCTTCGGTTCTCTTTTCCTGCTGCAATAAACAAGTATGTAAGAACAGGAGTGTGTGTGATGTAATTTTATTTAATCATCTTCTGGTGCGTTTGCACAGTTCCTGGTAGAATTGATAACACTTGACTCACTTTTTTGAGCTAGCAGAGGCTTAGAGGGCAGGCACATCGATAGTTCTGTTTGCAGGTGGTGGGAGTGAGCACCCCAGATTTTTGATACCTGTACACCCCAAAGAATAATAAACAAAGGGTCATGACCCGCCCACCCCCACCCTACCTTCTGCTCAGAATCATCCGGTCTCCCTTCTTCCTTCATAACTATCACCAAAGATCTTTTTGGAGACTGATCTGTCCTTCTGCTCAGGAAATGCCAATGGCACACCATCCGCCCAGCAAATGGAGTCCGAGCGTCTCAACACTGAGACCCGACATACTCTCCAGTTTTCTCTCCGAGGAGCTACAATATGAAGCCACCTCACTGACTACGTGCTGCTCCTCACACCTCTCTGAAGGCCCCTGTGCCTTCCCAAACCCCTGTTCCATATGTCCCAAGTTCACACTTCTGTGACCCCCACAGCCCCAGCAAGGACGTTGCTGGGAACTCATGGGACTTAAGTTCCACACCCACCTAGAGGCTCTGACCTTGACCCTCATCAGGATTTCCCAGGTCGGTGAAGCATGTGTTCTCCACAGGTTCTTTCACTGAGTGTTTTTGGGAGAGATGCCTACTGCAGCTCTTGTGGAGAATCACAAGGCATATGCACATAGTAAGGCCTCAGAAGGACTCAGGGTTGAAAATCCATAATGTGAGTTTGCTTACCCTGGTGTTTCCCAAACCTAAGCCGGAACCCTTTCCCCTGTGTCCCATCTCCCATTCTTTGCGTGGAATTAGTAGTCAGGAGTGCAGTCTGGGAAATGCTATCTGGACCTAATCTCCGGAGTTTGCACTCGGTCCTTCGGGCCTCTGGGCTGTAAGTGCAGGACCAGGCATGGAGGGGTAGGGGCCACACATGTAGGAGAAGGGACTTGAGATTTGAAACAGGACTTCCCTTGTTTGGTTATTCTATAATATGGCCAGCTAATGAAAAGGCAAAGGGACATGTCTAATCCCTTAATTAGCTTTTTTCAAAACATGATTCTTAGTATTCCTCTGGTGCTGGAAAAAATGTACCAGCTTCCTTTATATTGTGGAAAACCACTGTATCACTTGAGGATAAAACCAAATTTCACCACAGGGTCCAGGCCCGGTCTTTGTGACGGAAATGCTACTGCCTATTCCCAGATCTTTTTTTCAAACAAAAATGGGGCCCGTCTTGCCCAATGGGAACACCTTCTTCGTGGTACTTTAGATATGTTTTGAACACCCCACACCCTTACGCTAGAGCTCAAAAGCAAAACTTGGCAGTTGTCTTTGCTCTGAGTATGTACAGGGTTGAATTTCCCTCCGGTCGCTTATTCCTTACAGTCTATTCTGCCCATCATCCTCACTTCCTGTTTTCTTGGCTACAGAAACAGCTGGGGCTCAGCATTTCTCTACTCAGTAGCAGTGCCAGGAACAGAGCAAAGCTTCTTCTGCCCGCTGACTCTGGTGTCGTGGAAGACACTCCCCTCTGAGTTCAGCTTGAGTGAGGGTCTGCGTCCACTGACACCCACCTCCCATCCCACCCACTTCCTGACACACTCCAAGTGATGGGACCCGTGTAACTGACGTAGGGGGAACTCAGGGGAGGAGGGTCTTTGGGAAATGTCCGTTTGACCCTTCTAATGACATTCGCTAAGTCCAAGAGAACACCTCATCCAATTTGGATGAAGAACTGGGTCGGGATGTTGCATTGGTTCTTTCTCTGGAATCAGGCCAGCTAGTCACCCACAAAGTGCCTCATCTGTTAGCGGCATATTTTCTTTATCTGTCTAGTAGGGTCGATCATGCTACCCAACCAGGCAACTAGTAAAAAGCAAGTGAAAAACAAGTGGTCCAGCAATCAGCTTGGACGTTTCATATGACACCTTTGGTCTTCACCCATCAGCGTCAAGCTTTAAATAAGTGTATATCTACTAACCTACCTAGAGTAGAAGTTTAGCAGGAGCAATATACTCGCTGCTTTGTTGGAAACCCAAATATAGCTGACTTCATGCTGGACAGATTATAATTTCCGCCATCTTTTTGGCCACAATTTCCTCATCAAATAGAAGGTATAAAGACATGTTCTGGATCAGAGAACCTCTGCCACTCACTTCCTGATTCAGGTTCCATCACTCAGTTGATGGACCCTGCCGTGCACATCACAGACCATCTGAGAGACAAGGCGGCTGATGACATCTGACCCCGCCTCCCCAAAGTTTGCATTCTGATTGGCCCAGGCTGGGTCCTGCTCACTTTGCTACTCATCACTGAGGCCATCAGGCTGAGCCTCTGAAAATGTACCCCCACCTGGGCACTACTCACCTCCTCCACTGCCACCAACTTGATTTAACCACCCGTCTCCCATATGCCTAAAAGTCTCCTAATCTATCTCTCCAGCTTATGCCCCTACCCCTGTGCAGTTTTCACACAGCAGCCAGTGTGTTCCTGCTAGGGTACTAGGCAGACCATGACATTCCCCGGTTCTCCACCCTCCAAGGGTTTCCCTTCACACCACAAATACAGTGCAGTCCTTACAGCAGCCCACGGGGCCCCACACACCCTGGACAGCTCCCAGCTCGGATCCTGGAACTGCTCTCTTGCCCCCACCACTGCTCCCCTGCCCACTGGTGTCCCCGCTCTTCGTCAGATACCAGAAGTATGCACCCCCCCACTCCCTGCTTTGGGGCATTGCTGACTCTTGTTCCCTCTGCCTGGAGTCCTCTCCCCTCCTAACTTCACTGAGATTACACTATTGGACATCCTATGTCTACCCATGTGTTTATCTTATTACCTATTTATTTTCTGCCTCTCCTATGAGACCCCTGAAGGCAAGGACTTCCTGTTTGCATCACTTTATCCCCAGGATCTAGGACAACGCTTGGCACAGAGTAGGTGCTCAGTAAGGGCTTTTTGAAGGAATAACCCCATCTGGGTTATATGATGCTCTGTGGTCAGAGGAACAGGGTCCGTTAGCCTGGAATCCAGAATGAACTGATTTGAGAAAAAAAATGGCTTTTAAACTGTCCTTATCCCTCTGCTGGAACAATCCTTGCTCCTGGGACTGCTTAGCCAGAAGGTACTTCCAGGTCACCAACCTGCAGCTTTGACTTGTTCCTGGAATTTGCCCTCTCTAACTTTAAACCACCACCCCACCCACCACTGTCACTGCTGGATTTGTCTGCTCTGGCACCCAACATGCAACCTGCCACTTACTTGCCTGTTGATGAACCATTTCTCTGCGTCCCCACCACCCCCAATGAACTGTACACTCAAGGCAGAGTGTCTGTTTCTCACAGCGGAATCCAAGGCCCCTGCCTGGCACAGAAGGCACTCTGTAAGTGACTTGTGGTAGATGGGCCATCAGTGGTGGAAGGAATGAATGAGTGGCTTTAGAGGACTGGCTTGCGGTGTAGGTGGCAGAAGCAGGAGGAGCAGTTGTCTCTGCTCGACTCGCAGACCAGCACTTCAGAGCAGGGAGACGCACGGCCTGTGGGACTGAATCCGGGCTACATGCAGCTCCCCCCTCATTTTGTGAGGAAAAGGGCCAGAGGTGAGTCAAGATGAGTTACTATCATTTCTTCCTGGTTTTACTCAGTCTTCGTTTCCTAAATTGTGGTAAACTTTTACCATTTCTCTGTCTTTGGGGCCATCTTGGTTCAACTACTTAGCAGCTAAGAGTCCTTAGTCAAGTTGGCTTCTTGGCCAACATTTCTCTTGGTGTCTCTCTCTCTCTCTCTCTCTCTCTCTCTCTCTCTCTCTCTCTCTTTCTCTCTCTCTCTCCATCTTCTTCCCTAATCGTCTTCCACAAAAGGCGTTGTTTTAACTCACTCATAGCAGAAGGGAACTCAGTTGTTACCTCTGGGCTGTGAGAACCAGCATGCATAAGTACAGCTTAAATGAATGAAACCCAATCCAGTTTATAAATCGGGACTGCCTAGGAAGTGGAAGCCGAGAGAATGGGGGGCCCACATACAGAGAAGATCAAGCAGGCATGTTGGCCACAATTGAGTGGGTGAAGATGGGGTGCCAGGGTTTTGGTCAGAGCCAGTCTGCCCTCACCAAACAGCAGCCAGGGCGCTCTACAGGCTGGGGCACTACCTGGAACTACGCTTGGCTAACAGCTCCTCTCACTAAGCTAAGCAAGAAAGGAGCTGTGGACTGGCAAGAGAAAGGAGGGAAGGACGGAGGGAGGGAGGAAGAGAGAGGGAGGGAGGTGGGGAAAGAGGGAGGCAGCAAGGAAGGCAGGGAGGGAGGGAAGGAGGAAGAGAGGGAACAGTGGGAGGGAGGGAGGCAGGGAGAGATGGAGGCAGGTAGGGAGAGAGGGAAGGAAAGGGAGGAAAGGAGGGAGGGAGGGAGGTAGAGGACGACGCAGGGAACTTCAGTGGAGGCAAAGCAAAGTATTTGGTTGAAAACCCCTCTCTATCCCAAACATCTGAGGAGAGCAAGGTGGCTAAGATAAGGAGTCAGGGAGAGCACCAGCGAGGCCTACACAAACAAAGCCCCCACCTCTTCCTCGCTTCAACCAACAGACACACAAACCAAAACAAAGCATCCGTGAGAGGAGAGGCACCTTCCTCTGTAGGGTGGGTTAACTCAATAGCCATTCTGTTATCCGCTGAGCAAATAATTATTCCAGGCTGCTTTGTGCTCAGCCTTGTGTGGGAGAAAGAGATGAAGCAAGGCGCAGCCCTGACCACTAGGAGTTTACTCTGAGATCTTGCCTAGAGAAAGTGCAGCAATGAAGGAGTGAGAGTGGAGGAGGCCCTCCAGTCTCTCACTCAGAATCCGTGACCCGTGTCTTGCCTGTCTCCAGCCCCACTGCCTGCCTGAGGGTTGCCATTGCTCAGCCTCCCAGGTGCTTCTCCGTGGTCCTGGTTCTTGTGTCTCTTGAGTTGGGTCCTCTCCTCAGGGCTGCATATCCATCCAAGGGCGAGTCTGGCTGTGGGCCCTCACTCTCCACTAAGGGGATCTGAGACACTCTGAGAATTCAACCCAGCCCCCAATCTCCCACGCCCCACTCACACCCTCTTTTCTTTATGGGACTAGTGTCCAGCGACCGCATCACCTCAATTGTGTTTCTGTGTTCCAAGGAAAGATTACAATATAGACCATGGGTCATCGGGCCAACTATGAGGGGAGAGGGGAGAAGACATTTTATGCAGAAAGGCCAGGGTGAGCAAAGGTCCCATGGGAAGCTGCATGGCGTGTCTGGGAGAGGGTAAACAGTTCTGCATGGCTCGAGCATGGGAGCAAGGGGAGGCAGAGGGTCAGGCTGAAGCGAGAAGCCATGGGACCGGATATGACTGACTTCACCTAAGCCTAAGTCACCAGTCTGGACTTCACCCTAAAGGCAAGGGGGAACACTGAAGAATCAAACAGGAAAGCAGCATCACTAGGTTTGTGCTTTACAAAGAAAATTCAGGCCACAGAGTGGAAGGTAGATTGGGAGAATTGGGGAGAACAGGTGAGTGATGATGCGTCTGCGTCTGGGCTGATGAGGGAGAAGGAGAGAAGAGGGGCAGAGGGAAATCCATCTGCCAGGGCAGTGTGATTGACAGAAGACAATTCTGGGATATTTCAGGGTGGGGCTTGGGAGACAAGGTGCTGCCGTTCACGGATGTGAGTCCTCTTCCACTGGTCATGTCTCCTCCTCTTTCCTTTACCTGTGGTGACTCATGGCCTGGATTGCTGGTCTCCTCCCTTGGAAGACCCAGGCTGCCTCAGGCTGTCCCCCACCCCTTCGTGCACATATAATCCTGCGTCCCCCAAAGTATGCAGACCACCAACACCTCAGGCCTCTGCCTGGAATTTCCCCACTGCCTGGCACTGGAGAAAAAGCTTCCTCAGCCAGTCTAGCGACAGTTGCACGGTGTGGTGCAGTGTGCTCTAAGAAGCAGCTTGCTCGGAACTGTGTGTATTGCCTTGGGGCTGACAGCTTGGCCCCAAAGCCCCATCAGTCAGTACCTCTGCCCAAAAGGCTTGGAGCAGGAAATTATTCCCCACCTTTCCTTCTCCCCACTGACCTGAGTCTCTGCATTCTAAATAACCCACTGGCCTACTCAACTAAAATATCTGAATTCACTTTTCGAATAAGAATTGGATAGTTTGCCCTAAAACCAACTGTGGCTGACATTTATTCAGGCCCCTCATGCTGCTATTTTGTACTTGTTCATCTCTACAATATAGATAATCTACCCAGAACCAGACTGGGAAACAAATTCACAGCTAATCTCATAGCAAAATGTATCCTCATTAGTCAACCATTAATCAATCCTCCTGTATCAGTTTAGACTCATAATTGCAAGGCACAGAAAACTCAGCTAAAACTGGCTTAATCAAAAGAAGAAATGCATTGGTCCGTGTGGTTGAAAAGTCCAGAAGCAATGGGCTTCAGGCATGGCTTGATCCAGGAGACAGGGTGTTCGCTCCACTTGTTGGCACCACTCGACAGGGGCTCGCTCCCCTTATGATGTGGACACCCCTTAAACAATTATTCATTTTTTTATTCACAAATATTTATTGACCTTGTGCCAGGTGCTGGGGATGCAGCAGTGAACAAAATACTCAAACATCCCTGCCCTCATGCCGAAAATATCTCTCGAAGAAAATGCAAAAAGTATGGCAACTGTGGTTGCCCCTGGGGTGGGGAGTTGGGTGCTTGGGAGACATCTTATTCCACCTCAGAAGAAAAAAGTCTTGGAATTGATATGCTGGCCCCATGAGGTCTGACTAGTATTTGTGCCCATTCTCGACCAACACATCCTGGGTTCAAATCAGTCAGAGCCCATGTGCAAAGGCAGTAATCCCTCCCCATGGTGAAGGCTTGGAAGTTTGGTAGGAAGCGGGTAGAGGAAGAGGACACACCTTCTACTTTGGTCCTCAGAGAGGCTTTGGGGTCAGGGCTCTGAAGAAGCTGGAGCCCCTGCAGAGAGACCCCAGACCTTGGGGAAGGGTCCCAGCCAAGGGAGCCCCATTGCTTTGTACACCCACAGAGACTCCCGCCCATAACCCAGATGGTAAGCCACAGGTTTTGCCCCTGGCAGAGTTGTCCTAACCACATTACACCTAGGGTCCCCACCTCGTTGTAAAGAAAGACTACATTTATATACAGGCCCGTTTATTACTAAGGTCAGTTTATTAAAAGGCCATTAACAGGAGGAAAACCCAGGGCAGTTCACCCCCTGGTTCACTCCCTGATTGGGCTCTTTACACCCAATCAGCCCTACCTACGCCCTGGGATTTCCCAAGCCCACACCTATCCAGGGAAGGCAGAGCCACCCCAGAGATAAAGCGAGGCCCCATCAGAGCACTTGAAGCAGCACCTTTCAACTTTAGCAGCCTTCTTCTCCAACTGAAATGTTCCTTGGAAGGCACATCCACTTTCTTAGGAATCATTTAAGGAAAACTCTTCTGGATTGAAGAGCCAGAAATGAGCGAGCCAAGTCCATTCTCCACAGTTACCCCCCAACCCTGAGTTTCTGTGGAGAGGGGAAGGCAAAGCATCTCCCTGCCTGCGAGGGGTCTCCTGCTTCCCAGCCACCAGTCACCAGCCTGCAGGGGACCAGCTCATCCCCAGACACTGCAGGAAAGAGGAAATCATCTGCCACAAGCAGAGCTCCCACCCCCAGGCAGCGATCCTTTCCCTCAGAATTGTCCCTGCTCCCTCATCTAGAAAGGGACACTTGGCATTCTCTGCAAGGTATTTTAATGCTAATTTGTTTAGTCAAAAAGAGGAGCCCAAACAGATGTGGACCATTTGGCTGGCATGTAGTTCATTTGTTAGCAAGTGCAAAAGGCTCGTTGGCAGGATATTAAATATTACCTTAGCTATTCACAAACACTTCATATTTCAAGAAAGGAAGGGAGGCAAAGGCTGCATCCTATAAATCAGCCTTTCAAAGAGGCAGAAAGAGGCAAACATTTGATAAATCTATGTCATTGTGCTGAGAGATCAAAGGCCCTAACATATGTATTTCTGCAACCGGCATTCCAGCAGACAGCTATAACAAACGGAGGGCTGGGACAGCTTGAGAAAGAAAGAATTAGCCAATTTGAATCTGTGATTAACTGGGTTTCGGGAGAGGTAGGAGGGTGTCGGTGGCAGCAAACAGGTGGGGAGGGGCTCTGTCCATACACTCATTTGTGAGGAGGGCGCCTGGTCCCTGGGCTTGCTCCAAGACAAAGGCCACTTGAGACACGTGTGATTAGTGAGAGGCCTCAACATGGAAAAGAGCACAGCAGGAGGTCAGGGTGGTCAGCCCCTTCTGTGGAGGGTCACTAGCCAGCCTAGGGCTCTCTGGGTCTCCTGCTGCCCCTAGCCATGGGCCCCACTTCCTCTTCCTGTTTCTTAGCCTCTCCCAGGGCCCTGTCACTTTCCCTATGCCTTCTCCCCAGCTTGTATTTTAGGTGGGTCAGTCATTCTAATAAGCTGGAACACCTATATCACTTGAAAGACCCTGATAGCCCCATCCAGTAGCTCCTGTTCCAGTGGCTAAAGTGTCCACCATCGCAGTCAGTACTTGCTGGACACTATCCCCAGGCGTCTGATAAAGGGCCCACTTACAGTTTGAGAAAAACAGTCCGTACGGCTTGAGTAGGAGGGACCAATGAGCTGAGAATGGAGACTCGCTGATATCTTGAACCCTGAAGTTGGGAAAGACTCACTTCACATCCGAGGGGGTGGCTGCTAGGGCTTCCTGGCTACAATTCAAGGGCACAGTGTTCCTTCCTTACCTGGTTCACAGCTCAGCTTCACCTTCGCCCACAGTCACGCCTTGGCCTGTATCCTGGCTCCCTACTCCTTTTGCTTTTCATGCTTGCTTGGCAAAAACCTCAACCCTGATGAGAACTGGCTTTCTACCTACTCACACCTGCACCCGAAGGGCTAGAGAAAACACCCAGCCGCAGGGACAGCCCTCACTGCAACTCATGACGAAACTTGAGTGTGGCCTCAATGCTCCCCTCACTCCCTTCTTACCTGCGCCTTCCACACATTCTTTTCTCTCTTCAAGCGTCATACCCCTCCCCTCTCCTCTCTCTCAGCCGAAGACCCTGCTTTCTACTCCTTTGAGAAGTGGAAGCAATCAACACAGAATCTTCCGTCTTCTGACATATTTCCCTGCCCGCCAGCATGTGTTCCCAGCAGTCTGCTCGCCTGTCTGATACCACAGTGAGCTGTCCCCACTCCAACCTAAAGTCAGACCCCCTATGTGTGTGTGCCTTTCATCCACTCTCCTCTCATCCGCTCAAGACATTGCTCCCGAAAGGTCCTTTCTTTCCTACAACACTAACTGCTTATTTTCTGAATGAGAAATTGAATCTTTCTCACAAAAACAAAAATGCTTTGTCTCCCATTTAAAAAGCAAGCAAACAAACAAACAGAAAACACGACTCTGCTTCCTCTGCTGGCTGCCACCCCATTTTTTTGCTCCCTTTTCCAACAAAATTTGTTACAATCATCTACACCTGCTGCTCTCCACAATTACCCTCCCCCTCATGCTCTAACGCTCACCACCCTGGCTTCCACCCCCACCACTCCACCATCGCTGCTCCTGTCAGTGTCCCCCAGCGTCTCCACTCTGCTAATCCCAATGGACCGTTCTCCCCCGTCACCTTGCTCAACTTCTCAATGGCATCTGACCCAGCTGTGTCCTTTCTCTTAATTCACTTTCTTCTCTTGGCTTCCAGGACACCGTGCTCTTGGATTTTCCTCCTACTTCACTGGCTGCTCCTCGGCAGCCTGTTTTGCTGGTTCTTCCTCTTCTCCCTGAGTTTCTAAATGTGGGAGGGCTCCAGGGCTCAGTCCTTGTTCTTCTTCTCCTTTCTCTCTCTACTCATCCCTTTGGTGAGCCCATCCAGTCCCATGGCTGTCACTGCCATCTACGTGCTGGCAATTCCCAAATAGGTCTCTCCAGCGTAGAGTTTTCTAGCTCACTTCGGACACGTCTGTCCAGCTGCCTCTCCAGCATGTCCATTTAGATACCTAACAGACCTTGCAAACTCATCATGTGCCAAGTAGGCCCCTCATCGTCCCTCCAAATCTCCTCTCCCCAGAGCCACTGGCTTGACAGCAACTCCATTCTACCATTTGCTCACCCCACACCTTTGCACCTTCCTCTCCTCACTTTCTCTCAGACCCCATATCCAGTGTTTGAGAAACTCCCGCTGACTGTTCCTGCAGAATATATCCAGGATCCAGCTACTTCTCACCACCTGCACCACCACCATCGTTCCTTGCCGGGGTTGCTCCAGTCATTCTCTTGACTTCCAACCTTGCTCCTCTAGTCTATTTTAATACCACTCCTAGATGGATCATTTTAAATCATATGTCAAATCATGCCACCCTTTTGCCCTACATCCTGCAATGGCTCCCCAGCTCACTCAGAGTAAATGGCCTACACAGCCCTACACGATTAACACCCGTTACCCACCTGACCTCATTTCCCAGTACTCTCCCCCTTGCTGTGTCTGCTTCAGCCACACCGGCCTCCTTGCTCTTCTCCATACTTTGACCCTGGGGCCTTCGCTAGACTGTTCCTCTACCTGGACCACCAGAAAGCCACGTGACTAACTCCCTCTTCTCCTTCAAATATCACCTCAGTGACCATCCTTTGAATTCAGTAATCTAACCTTGGCCCCCATCTCCCACCCACACCATCCTGTTCACTTTGTTCTACTTTTTTCGTAGCACTTATAACATACTACAGAATTTCTAACATTTCTATACTTTGTGACACTGTCTAGCATACTGCTTTATCTATCTATCTATCTATCCATATATATATATATATATATATATATATATATATATATATATATATATATATATATATATATATCTACCTATCTATTTATTTATTATGTTCTTGGCTGTCTGTCTCCCTCACAATCGCCGTTCCCCCTAGGCTGTACGTGCATTAAGGCACGTGTCTCTGTCTATTTAGTTCAGTTTTCAATCCCATGTTCCTAAAACAACACCAGGCCAGTATCATTCTGAGGGACCTACAATGGCATATCCTCAATAATGTCTTACTGAATGAACAAGGTTGAGTGGGGAATCTTCTGACTAGGAAATGTTTTCATAGAATGCACCAGGCTTCCATTACTTCCTAACAAATTACCACATACTTGCAGCTGAAAGCAACATGAATTTATTAGCTCACATTTCTGTGGGTCAGGAGTCTAGGCACCACGTGGCTGGGTCCTCTGCTCAGGATCTCACAAGGCCCCAAAGGGGTTGGCTGGGGTTTGGTCTCCTTAGAGGCTCCACTGGAGAAAGTTCCCCTTCCAAGCTCCATCAGGTTGTCGGCAGAATTCATCTCCTGTGGTTGTAAGACTGGGGTGCTGTCCGTTGGAGACAACTCTTCTAGAGGCTACCCACAGTTCCTCGCCTCACATGGTCCTCTTGCAACGTGGTGGCTTACTTCTTCAAAGCCAGCAAGGGAGACTCCCTCAAGTACAAGACGTAGTATAATCACAAGAGTGACATTCGGTCAACTGTGCTATAACCCGTTGTCCAGAAGCAAGGCACAAATTCTGCTCACGTTTATTAAGGATAGATTATACAGTGTGAACACAGGAGGGCATATAACTTTCCTGTCCCCAGCTCCAACCTTTTTTTCCCAATATTGCAGCCTTTGCCTGCCAGAAAAAGGACTTTCGAAGGTGTGTCAGCTAAGATGGGCTAGTTTATGCTGCAGCAACAAGTAACTCCAAAAGCCACTGGTTTGAATTTGTTTAATGTGATTTTACAATTCTTTTGTTCAAACCGCATGTGCATCAGAGGTGAGCTGGGGGCTCCCTGCTCCGTGTTCCCAAACTCAGCCACCCAGGCCAACAGAGTAGCCATCATTTAAATGTTGCTGATGACTCTGGCAAGGGGCAAGAGAGGCCTATAAGGTATCCCACTGGCAGTCCAATGCTCCAGCTCACAAATGTTTACACATCACTTTTTCTCAAAATGCCCCACAAGGGGCTCAGCCCACACAACCTGCTGTTTCTGAGGGCAAGAGCTGAAAGGGTTGGGGGACAGCACCCATGGCTCCCAGAGGAAGCCTCTGTACTGAGATGTGGCCAACGGAGTTTACCCATAAAAGAAGCTCAAAGAAAAGTTACCTGCAGGACATTTCATATCAAGCAGATAAGCATTACAGAGCTCTTGACAGTCTGAGAGGATCCAACTTCAAGGTAAAATACAGACATACCTTGGAGCTACTGTGGGTTTGGCTCTAGACCACCACAATAAAGTGAATATAACAATAACACGAGTCACACAAATTGTGTTGTTTCCCCAGTGCATGTAAAAGTTGTGTTTACACTATACTGCAGTCTACTAAGCGTGCAGTAGCATTCTGTCTAAAAAATGTACAGACCTTAATTTTTACAGTACTTTATTGCTAAAAAATGCTGACCATTATCTGAGCTTTCAGAGAGTAGTTATCCTTTTGCTGGTGGAGGGTCTTGCCTCAGTGTTGATGGCAGCTGACTGATGAGGATGGTGGTTGCTAAAAACTGAGGTGGCAGTTTCTTAAAATAAGATAACTATGAAGTTTGCTGCATCGGTTGCCTCTTTCTTTCATAAACGATTTTTCTGCAGCATGCGATGCTGTTTGATAGCATTTTACCCACAGCAGAACTTTCAAAATTGGAGTCAGTCCTCTAAAATCCTGCCACCACTTTATCAACCAAGTTTATATAATCTAAATCCTTTGCTGTCATTCCGACAGTCTTCAGAGCATCTTCACCAGGAGTAGATTTCATCTCTAGAAATCGCTTTCTTTGCTCATCCATAAGCAGCAACTTCTCATCCGTTAAAGTTTCATCGTGAGATTGCCGCATTTGAGTCACATCTTCAGGCTCCACTTCTAATTCTACTTCTCTTGCTATTTCCAACATATCTGCTGTTACTTCTTCTACCGAAGTCTTGAACCCCTCAAAGTCATCCTTGAGGGCTGGAATCAACTTCACCCAAACTCCTGTTAATGTTCATATTTTGACCTCTTCCCATGAATCACAAATGTTCTTAATGACATCTAGAATGGTCAATCATTTCCAGAGGTTTTCCATTTATTTTGCCCACATCCATCAGAGGAATCACTACCCATGGCAGCCATAGCTTTATGAAATGTATTTCTTAAATAATAAGACTTGAAAGTTAAAATTACTCCTTGATCCCTGGGCTACAGAATGGATGTTGTGTTAGGCATGAAAACAACATTCATCTCATTGTACGTCTCCATCAGAGCTCTTGGGTGACCAGGCGCATTGTCAACGAGCGGTAATATTTTGAAAGGAATCTTTCCGAGCAGTACATCTCAACAGTGGGCTTAAAATATTCAGCAAACCATGTTGTAAACAGATGTGCTGTCATCCAGGCTTTGTTGTGCCATTTATAGAGCACAGGCAAAGTAGATTTAGCATAATTCTTAAGGACCCTAGGATTTTTGGAATGGTAAATAAGCATTAGCTTTAACATAAAATCACCAGATGCATTAGCCACTAATAAGAGAGTCAGCCTGTCCTTTGAAGTTTTGATGCCAGGCATTGACTTCCCCTCTCTGGCTATGAAAGTCCTAGATGGCATCCTCTAATATAAGGCTGTTTCGTCTGTTGTGTAGTGTAGCCACCTTCGTTAATGATCTTCGCTAGATCTCCTGGGTAACTTGCAGCAGCTTCTCCATCAGCACTGGCTGCTTCACTTGGACTTTCATGTTATGGAGACGCCTTCTTTCCTTAAACATCATGAACCAACCTCTGCTAGCGTCCAACTTTTCTTCTGCAGCGTCCTCACCTCTCTCGGCCTTCACAGAATTGAAGAGAGTAGGGCCTTGCTCTGGATTAGGCTTTGGTTTGATCTTCTGTCCAGACCAATGTAACTTTCTCCATGTCAGCAATAAGGCTGTTTCGCTTTCTAATCATTAGTGTGTTCACAGGAGTTGCACTTTTAACTTCCTTCAAGAAATTTTCCTTTGCATTTACAGTTTGGCTCACTGTTTGGCACAAGTGGCCTAGCTTCTAGCCTATCTCGACTTTCAACACGCCTTTCTCAATAACTTTAATCATTTCTAGCTTTTGATTTAAAGTGAGAGACATGTGACTCTTTCTTTCACTCAGAGGTCACCGTAGGGTTCCTAATCAGCCTAATTTCAATATTGCTGTGTCTCAGGGAATAGGGAGGCCTGAGGAGAGTGAGGGATGGGAGTGGCTGGTTGGTGGGGCAGTCAGAACACAGACATTTATGAGTTAAATTCACTGTCTTCCATGGGCATGGTGCATGGTGCCCCCAAACAATTACAATAATAACATCAAAGATCACTTATCACAGATCACCATAACAAATATTAATAATGGAAAAGTTTAAAATATTGAGACAATTACCAAAATGGAACACAGTCACACGAAGTGAGCAAATACTGTTGAAAAATAATGTCAATAGAGTTACAGGACTCAAGACTGGCACAACCTCCAATATGCAAAAAACACAATAATCTGTGAAGTGCAATCGAGTGAAGCACAATAAAAAGAAGGATGCCTGTATTCAAAATTAGGGCTACATCGGTAGATGACTGGATTAAGAAGCTGTGGTACATTTATACAATGGAGTATTACGCAGCCATAAAGAAGAAAGAAATCTTATCATTTGCAGCAACATGGATGGATCTAGAGAACATTTTGTTAAGCGAAATAAGTCAGAAAGAGAAAGACAAGTACCATATGATCTCACTTATATGTGGAATCTAAAGAAAAGAATATGTGAATGAACTAATCAGAAACAGTTTTGGGGACACAAAGAAAAAACCGAGAGTTGTTAGATGGGTGTGTGTGGGGGGGGGTTGGGGATAAGGGGAAAGGTGAAGGGATTTGGAAGCAGCTGGTAACCACAAGATGGCCTCAGGGTTTTCTGAAAATTAATTTGGGGAAGGTATTCAATAATGTTGTAAAGATTTTGTTGGGTATCCGATGGACATGCGTCCTATTTGGGAGACCACCTCAGGGATACTGTGGATACCTGATCATGGCATTGTACACTAGAAGCTAAACATTAATGAATGCCAACTATAATTTTATATATATAATGTGATGGCTCGGTGTGAGGTCGGAGGGATAGTGGATGGGGGAGGGGGGTTCACAGTGTGAGGGATATAAATGATGAACGTCTAAGTATTACCTTGTCTTGTACACCTGAAACTAATAAATAAAAATAAATAAATAAATAAATAAAAATAAATAAAAAAATAAAAATAAAAAAAACAAAATTAGGGCTAGATGCTTCAGTGATCGTTAGTAATAAAATAATTATTCAAGGATGGCTAATTGCACCTAAACGTGCTTGCTTCCTTTTAGGGCTATTGTTTTTCATTTGTGTTTGCACTTTTTTTTTAATGTACCACACATGTCAAAACTTTAGGTCCCAAAAGTATCTTGCCAGATAGTTTCATTAATAAACTATCTTGCCAGATAGTTTCCTTAATAAACTCTCAATGCTCCTGAAAAAGGTGGTTGGTACCTGAATGAAATGTTACAAATGACAATCCCTCAACTGTGGAATCATCTGAATCAAAGTGATCAGGGGTCCTTCTATCTCTGGTGGGGACATTGGAATTTTTTGATATGTAATAGTGGAGTGATTGGATAAAGGCCAACTGTGGCCAACTTTGGAATTTAGCCCATAGAATTATGGAAACTAAGAGTTTTCGACTACTTTCCAGAGACTTGCTGGACAGGTGAAAACATACATAACATCTGATACAAAATCTAAACTTGCTTTTCACTCTGATATTCTTAAATATTCTACTTATGCTCAACCTTGAGGAACTCTTTACTATATCACCATCGAGAGAAATGCCTATATACACCATCTTGTGATTGCCCTAAGCTAGTTCTTTATTCATAACCAAATATTGCTCCAATTCCATTGTGACTCAGATTTACAAATTGTCTTGGACAAGATTCAACAATAGCAACAAACCTGGTTGTTAGCTCTAACCCTGACTCTGCTACTGACATATCAGGGAGGGCAACTGTGATTTGCCAAGGGTCATCAGGGGCCTTCTACTAAGTGGGTAAAGTGGCCATTAAGTGGACACCCCGTATCCATTCTGCTCCAAGTGATTAGCCTCCTAATCCAACAGTTAGCAATCCCATTTCATTCACAAGGAATTGGCTTAGAAATGAGCGTGTGACTTGATCCTGGCCAATAAGACACCAGGCAGATGTGCTAGATGACTTCTGGGAAAGGTCTTCTCATTTGTAAGAAATGGGGCCCCTCCTCTTGCTCTGGGCATGTGGTACCTGGATGGAATGCCTCTAACTGCTGCCGTGAATGAAAGGAGACCTGCTGTGAATGAAAACTAGGACCTCTGGACTTATTATAATGATTTGCCTATTATTTAAAACAATTTGAGGAGGACTTTTAGTCACTGGCAACTAATAGCATTCTGACACCATGAAGGGAATCGCATGGTTCTTTACCTGTCTTCCAGTGGGGCACACCAGTTCCACAGCAGTGCCACTGGAAGCCCCAAGGAATGTGCTCCAGAAGCTCTGACCCTGGTGCCACTTTTACCAACCCATCTGAACCAAAGGACAATAAGTGCAGATGGGTAGGCAGCTTCCTGCAAGCACTACATAATAGAATGGATAGAATGTGCTGAGCCATTTGGCTGATGTTCCCAGAGATCACAGGCCAATGCTCACCATCTGTTGTATTAACTATTGCCCATAATCTTGATTTATAAGATGTCCACTATGATTTTCCCACCTAATTACTCTGGATCTAATATGGCCACTTCAATTATCAAAATTCCCGATATACAGATGGATGGGGCTGGAAGGTTAGGTCCAGCTCCAGAAAAGTTAGAGAAGCAGGGATCCATCTGGGGTGTCTTCCCCATCTGCAGAGCCAGCAGGCATTCATAAACTCTGCAAGGACGTGAACATTTTCAGTACACGTGGACAGAAATCTCTTTCTCTTTCTGATGTGATGGGTTACAATTTTCATGGCTGCATTCTAGGTCTTAGCACAGGGTTGCTCATCCACAGCACTACTAACATTTTGAGCTAAATAATTCTTTGTTGTGGGGGGGCTGTCCTGTGTGTCATAGAATTTTAGCAGCATCCATGGCTTCGACCCCCTAGATGCCAGTAGCACCACCCAGTTGTGAAAACCAACGATGCTTCCCCACAAATTGCCAAATGTCCCCTGGGGGACATAATCACACACGGGGGGAGGGGGGGCAAAGAAGAGGGAGAGAGACAGACAGACAGACAGAGAGAGAGAGAGACAGAGAGAGAGAGAGAGAATGAGAACCGCTGTCTTAGAATTACTCTCAAATGCCCACAGATTTAAAAAAAAAAAAAAATACCTAGTGGACACCCTGTATTTTCACCATCAATCCATCGTTCACTTTCATTTCATTACATGGTACCCTTTCTGCTCTCAGCCCACAGGGTTTGAATGAGGCTGACTATAACCAGGTACCACAAGTGACATTCTTACCTGGGCTGGATCAGTGGGAGTACACCATCTCCTTGGTCTCAGTCATCTGTTCAGGACTGGTCATGTGGTCTAATCCGTGACTGTGAGAATCATGTCTAGGACTTTGAATTCAATGGTTGGACTGTTCTTATGAGAATAGAAGCCTGGAATTGCTGGCTGCCATCGTGTTACTCCTAAAAGAGGGACTCTCTGAGAAAATAACCACCACAGCTGAACATAGAGCAAAGAGAAGGGAAGAGGCTAGATCCTGACGATATTATCTGAGTCCCTAAGTCTAGCAATGTCTGATGCTAGGTGCCTCCCCTGGACTTTCTGTTTATATGAGCCAATTGATTTATTTTGGTCTTAAGCCGTTTTGTGTTGTGTTTTCTCTCACTTGCAAAGAATCCTTATTGCAGTATTTGATGAGGTTTGATCTGCTTGCAATCTGTAATCTTATTTCCCCTTCCCAATATCCACAGCCTTTTACTGCATGAGGATTATAGATGACCTAAAGACTGCACTTTTTTCTTTGTTGTTTTCCCTACTTTCAGGCAATTGTCCAGGATGCTTGGGTTTGAAGGACCAGATGAGGACAGGGAGAGTTCATTTTAGAAGAAGTGGGACCCTATTCCTCTGGGCCTGGAGACTAGGATATACTGGTGGGTAAAGAAACAGATTTTGTGTTGGTTCATTTTATGTGTCAACTTGATTGGGCCAAGGATTCCCAGATATTTGATTATTCTGGGTGTGTCTGTAAGAGGGTTTCTGAATGAGATAAACATTTAAATGAATAGACTAAGTAAAGCCCATTGCCCTCCCCAGTCTGTGGAAGGAATGAATAGAACAAAAAGATGGAGGAAGGGAGAATTTCTTCTCTCTGCCTGAGTGTCTTTGAGCTAGGACCTCAGTCTTTTGCTTTTGCACATGCACTGGAGCTGGAACTTACACCATCTGCTCTCCTGCTTCTTAAGCCTTCAGACTCAGACTGGAACTGTATCATCCGCTCTCCTGGGTCTTCTGCAGGCTCACTGCAGGTCTTGGGACTTCTTAGTCACCATTTAACTTTATGAGCCACTTCCTTATAATCAATCATCCAATCAATCAATCCTATTGGTTCTGTTTCTCTGGAGAACACAGACTAACAGGTTTTGGAAGAACAAATGTGTAAGGCGGAAATCCATGCTTTCCTTGGACTCAAGTGTTCTCTCCCTTTATTTGTTTACACTCCTCTGATGTAGGTGAGGTTGCCCTGTAAATTAACATTTGCCACTACAGAGAAGGGGTCCTACTGCTTCAGAAAGTTTCAGTGAAATGAGTAGGGCATGTAGACAGGCTTCGAGAATTTTAATAACGTCTTTATGTAATTGGAAACAACTTGGTAACTCCTGGGTTTGCATTTCAGGGATGCCTTTTATATCTTTATATCATACCTACATGTGACCCAAACTGCCTGGGCAGAAGTGCCTAAGCTAAAAAATAAAAAACATATTTATATGTAAATTGTACAGATTCCTCCCAAAGCACTGGCTTTATTTGTGGATTATGGGCAGCTGGCACTATATTTAGAAAGACTGATGGTTACTCATAAAACCTGACATGGTTTCCTATGCTTAGAGCAATAAAATTAACGTATTTTGAAACTCCCATGAGCAGCAAAGCCTTCGCCACCTATTTAATGAACATATGCCTGCAGAGTTTTACAAACAATTTCAGGGGGTCCACGGATTCCCTAAAAAAACTCAGGCTGTGGGAAGAAATCAGGCTGTCTCTGATGTGATGAGGGGGTTTCTTAACAGAATTTGACCTACTCTTTTCAAGTGTCTTACTTCCCCTGTCACATGCTTAATCCCATGCAGACTGCTTCAGAAGCTTCAAAGAGCACATGTATTGGTTCAATCTCCATACTGATGGAAAAATCATGCATTTAAGAGTCAGACAGGTCTGAATTCGAATTCTGGTCTGCCACCAGCTGTGCGACTGTGGGAATGTGTTACCACCTCTGCAAGCTCCAGTCTTTTTCCCCATTTGTAATATGATACAGTTCACAGCAATTTCAGAAGTTAAGGGGAGGGGTTGGAGTAAATAATTAATATTCTTTGTTCTGTACTGTGTTGCCTCACTGAACTTTTAGTTTGACTAATGATTTTGCTGAATTGCCCAATTGTTTTGGCCTCGTGTAGACACAGCTAGCGGCTATGAAGTAGAACAAGATTGAAAACAAAATCATAACGTCTTCAAGTGCTGGGTGTAGGCGTGTGTGTATGTTCACGTGTCACAGTGTCTGGCTGGGATTCCTTGTTTACATTACCCACTCATTCTAGGCATCTGGGCCTTTCTGTTTCTGTCTACCGTGTTTCCCTGAAAGTAAGACCTGCAGGACAATCAGCTCTAATGCGTCTTTTGGAGCAAAAATTAACATAAGACCCGGTCTTTATAATATAATTAATATAATATAACATAACATAATATAATGTAATATATACCGGGTCTTACATTAATTTTTGCTCCAAAAGATGCATTAGAGCTGATTGTCCGGCTAGATCTTATTTTCAGGGAAACAGGGTAGGTGCTCAGCTCATGATTCCACCCCCCTTTCCCCAACTCCTTCTACCTTCAGACAACAGTGCCTCCTAAAGAGGTCCCAAACCTTCCACTCATCCTGTTTCCTCCTAAAATCCTTTTTTTTATCCTCCTAAAATCTTTATTGTGGCATTTAGTACATCCTATTTTCTGTCCTTGCTTTTCAAGGGTCATCTTTTGCATTCTGTGGGCGTGACACAGTGCTTGCTACAGCACATGTTTATTGAGCTGAATCCTCACTTATCCAACTTTTTTTGCCTCTACACATCCCCCGAAATTCCCTTGGCATCTCCTTCCTGCAGGAGCCATGGTGTAGTACCTAATCAGCCCTCACTCACTCATCCCCCCACCCACTGTATTAGTTTCCTAGGGCTGCTGTAACGAATTACCAGAAACTGGAGGCTTAAAACAACACAAATTTGTTCTCCCTCAGTTCTCAACGTCAGAAGTCTGAAGCTCGTATCACTCACTGGGCTGAAATCATGTGCTCCCTCAGGAGGTTCTGGGGAGATCCTTCCTCGCTTCTTTCAGCTTCTGGTAGCTGCTGGCATTCCTTGGTTTGTGGTTTATGGCCAGGTCACGCCTACCTCTGTCTTCTTTGTCACGTTGCCTTTTAGTGTGTGAGTGTGTGCATGTGTGTGAGAGAGACAGAGACAGAGAGAGAGAGAGAGAATTCTCCCTCTACCTCTCTCATGTAAGCACATATATCCTTAGTTAGAACCCACCCAGATAATCCAGGATAATCTCCCCATCTCAAAACCTTAATTTAATCACATTGTTTGCTATATAAAATAATATTCAGTTTCTAAGGATTAGGACCTGATATCTTGGGTGGCATTTCTCAGCCTACCACATCACAGACAGCAGCACCAAACGGGTGTTCGCGGGTGGCTGTGTTTATTCCAGGTGACACTATCAGTCTGGTCACAGCTGACTCCTGACTCAGGAGGACGAGTCCACAGGCTGGAAGGAGCCAATAAGGTCAGATATCAAGGGCCCAGTTTCAAATTCCTGGGAGAGTCCAGTAGCAATTAGGACTCTATGCATTAGCATAGTGTACATAAGTCAGGAGCTGGCATACCATAGGTGGCAAGCCATATCTACCCAGGTTCAAGCTAAAGGTGAAGGTAAACCAAGGCACCAGCAGGGGCTGGACCTGAGTGGAGAGGAGAATGGAGGAAATTCTCAGCCCCCTGAGAAGTGAAAGACTTCTGATTCTAGTTCCTTCTGTAATCAGCCCACTTTTTGTTTCTTACCCCTGGACATCCATGAAATTAGCTTTTGTGTCCTTAAAGAAAAACAAACAAACAAACTCACTATATTAAAGTCGTTTAAGTTAGCTGCTATTCTTTAGACCCCCTAGCCTGGACATTCGTCTCCCTCTTCCTCACGGCTTTGGTGAAGCTCCCAGTTCTGCCAAGAGAAAACTCTCTTTTACCCTAAAACGTGTCTCTACTTCACCTCACTTCTCACCCTCACTGAAACGTTCCCAGTGTCACCTACCTACCACGGTCACATTTACACCCTCTCACGGCCCTAGTACAGGGGTTAAACATGAAGAGTTCTTCTCCACACCTAAATCAGTGACTCTCACCAGTTTCCCCTTATTATCATCTGAAATTCAAACCATTCATCTGTTCAGTTCTTGCCAAATAATCGCTGCTAACAGCCCCTTTGCACCAGAACTCATCTCCACCTCTCAGCTCATTTCAACCCTGTATTTATCCTTCTTTTTCTCTTTACATCCCCTGCTATAATCCTCATTGACAACAACATCCATTTTTAATGAACCAGTAACTCCCTTTGATCTCCCAGCTCTTAGCCTGCAAGCCTTACTTGATTTCTAGCTCCACTTCCCATCTGCCACCCACAAGCAGGGTTGCCTCCTGAGATCTCATTCCCTCCATACAGGTCTGCAAGAGGAGCTGTATTGGACACAAATTTTGCTCACCTCAAATTTCCTCAGCTGTCCTCTTTCTTTCTCTTTTTGTGGACAGCCCCAATCTGTACCTCCCCACCCCTTGCATTAGTTCCTCAGGGCTACTGTAACAAATTACCAGAAACTTGGTGGCTTAAAACAAAAAGGCTTATTCTTTCATAGCTGTGGAGGGCAGATGTTTGAAATCAAGGTATGGGCAGGGCCTCTAGGGGAGGATCTGCTGCTCGCCTCCGCAGCCTCGGGTGGCTTCAGGCTTTACTTGGTTTGCGGCAGACTCACTCCAATCTCTGTCACAGTCTTTACATGTCCTCCTCCTCTGTGTCTCCTCCCTTCTATTATAAGGACACTTGTCATTATAATAGAACGCTGGCTGATCTCATCTCAAGATCCGTAACTTAATTATACCTGTAAAGACCGTTTTCCCAAATAAAGTTATATTCACAGGTTCCAATTGAACACAGCTTTTGGAAAACAACCATTCAAACCACCGCACCTCTCCAATTTCAAATGTGAAAAACAAACCACACTGTAGGGCCTGGATCTGGCTTCCTACAGTCAATGAAGGGACAGGTGATGCAATCTGGAAAAGTAAGGAAATAACTCCCAACTGATGAGCCATGACCAATGCAAAACAAGCAAAGGAGGAAACCAGGTGAATAAATCCCCAGCCCCTTCTCGTGGACCTCCTACAACACTTGTGGAGAAGGCTTGTGTGCTAGTGAGAAGCCTGCCTGCCAACCCATCCTACCTCTTCCAAACTCTTCGGGAAGTAAATGCCCACGAAATAACATCTCTTCCCTTTTCTTCCCTCACTTCACTTCTCATTGCCACTCATGCACACTTCCATGGGCTTCTGCCTCTCAAATGAATTGTTAGCACCTTACTTGCTGTCTCACGCTTTGCTTTCTAGAGGAATCAAGCTACAGCTCTGGCCAGCTATGCCCGGGGTTTCCATGGAACAGGAAGTGGAACAGGTCGTCTCCTCAGGTAAGGTACTTGTTTTTTGTACTACGCAGACTATGACTGATTGAAGGAGAGATTTGTAGGCTGCCTAGTGTCCTGCAGGGGACCTGGGACTACAGCTCTACCCAACAGGGGCTTGCTGAACTGGAGCGTGAATAACTGGAACAACCAGAATTGCTGTGAGAAGCTGAGGGATGCAGACAGCAGAGTGAGGAAAAGCTGAAAGGCAGGGAGAAGAGGCAGATGCAGACACAAACATGACAATGGCCTATAACAATGGGGCCAACCAGAGGAGAGAGCACGGAAGCTCCCTACTGGAGGGTGGCGAGAGGGGCAGGGTAATAGCTTTCCTGAGACCTGATTGGGCAACTGTGCTTAGATCTTGAGACATACTGGGTGGCTGTGAAGAGTGCTGCCTGGGCCTCCTCTGCCCTTGTGGTTCTTACAGTGAACTCCTATCACCTGAGCTAATGATGGCATCCTGACTCCTTGCAGCCTAGAAGAGCTCAATGAACACAACCTCCTTGACCCCTGACCTCTCTGGAGCCATCACTAATGTACTGTTGGCATTGCCAGGAGTTTAACCATTGAGCCATTGCCCCCCTCCACACGTGAACCACTTTCTTTTTGCACAGGTCCCCACTTGCTGGCATCCTAAGCTTTGCAGTTTTATCGACCTTTTTCTGTCACTCGTCATAGATTCATAAATATCTTCTTCCCTCTACTTCTTTTTTATTGTATACACATAATGTAAAATTCAACATGTTAAGTGTATAATTCAGTGGCATTGAGTACATTACGATGTTGTGTAATCATCACCACTCTCTGTTTCCAAAACTTTTTGTGTCATCCCAAACAGAAAATCTGTACCCGGTAAATATATTACTCTCCATGCCTCCCCACCCTCAACCCGTGGTAACCTCCATTCTACTTTCTGTATCTGTGAATTTATCTATTCTGGATACTTCATATAAGTGGAATCATACAATATTTGTCCTTTGGAACCTGGCTTATTGCACTTAGTATAATGTTTTGAAAGTTCATCCTAGTGTCATGTAGCAGAACTTCATTCCTTTTTGTGGCTGAATAATATTCCATTGTATGCATACCACATTTTTTTCTATTCACTCATCTGTTGATAGACACTTGGGTTGCTTCCATCTCTTGGTCATTGTGAATAACACTGCTGTTAACACTGATGTTCAAGGCCCTGCTTTCAATTCTTTTGGACATACACCTAGGAGTCGAATTGCTGAATCATATGTAATTCTATGTCTAATTTTGTAAGGAACTGCCGAAATGGTTCCCAAACAGATGCATCATTTTATATTCCCATCAGCAATGCACAAAGGTTCCCATTTCTCCGCAGGTATTACTCTCTGTTTTGTTTTTGTTTCATAATGTGTGTGAAGTGGTGTCTCATTGTGGGTTTGATTTGTGTTTCCGAAGTGATTAACGATGCTGAGCATCTTTGTATTGGCCATTTGTATATCTTCTTTGGAGGAATGTTTATTCAAGTCCTTTGCCCATTTTTATTTTTTTAATTTTATAAGGGAATATTGGTGGACGTGTGTTTCTCCAGGGCCCATCAGCTCCAAGTAGTTGTCCTTCAGTCTAGCTCAGCTCTAAGTCCAGTCACTGTTTTCAAATTTTAGTTGCAGGGGGCGCAGACCACCACCCCATGCGGGAATTGAACCGGCAACCTTGTTGTTAAGAGCTCGCGTTCTAACCAACTGAGCCACCCAGCCATCCCTCTGGAAGCTCAGTGGCAGCTCATTGTCTTCAATCTAGTTGTGGAGGGCGCAGCTCACTGGCCCACGTGAGAATCGCACCAGCAACCCTGTTGTTCAGAGCTCGCGCTCTTACCAACTGAGCCATCTGGCAATCCCCATTTGCCCATTTTTGAAGTGTTGTTTGTATGTTTGTTCTTGAGTTGTAAAAGTTCCCTATATATTCTGGATATTAGCTCTTATCAGATGTATAAGTTGCAAATATTTTCTCCTATCCTGTGGGTTGTTTTTTTCATTCTCTTGAGATATCTTTTGATACACGTTTTTTTTAATTTGATGGTCTAATTTATCTATTTTTTCTTTTATTGTCTATGCTTTTGGTGTCATATCAGATAAATCACTGCCAAATCCAATGTGATGAAGATTTTCGCCTCTGTTTTCATCTAAGAGTTTGATAGATTTAACCCTTAAGCTTTGATCTTTTATCTATTTCAAGTTAATTTTTGTATATGATGTAAGGTAAGGGTCCACCATCACTCTTTTTTTTTTATTTTAAGTGTGTTTTTCTGGGACCCATCAACTCCAAGTCAAGTAGTTGTTTCAATCTAGTTGTGGAGTGTGCAGCTCACAGTGGCCCATGTGGGGATCGAACAGGCAACCTTGTTAACAGCATCGCGCTCTAACCAACTGTGCTAACCGGCCACCCCTCACCCTCATTCTTTTGTGGTTATCCCTTTTCCCAGAACTATTTGTTGAAGAGACTGTCCTTTCCCATTGACTACTTGGAACCCACGTTGAAAATCAACTGACCAAATACAAGAGGGTTTATTTCTGGGCTCTCTATTCTATTCCATTGGTCTATATGTCTGTCTTTATGCCAGCACCACAATGTTTTGATTACAGTAGCTTTATAGTAGGGTTTGACATCAGGAATTATTAGTTCTCCAAGTTTGTTCTTCCTTTTCAAGACTATTTTGACTATGTAGGGTCCTTTGAGAGTCCATGTGAAATTTAAGATAGATTTTTTTATTTCTGAAAAAAAATGCCATTGCAATTATGGTAGGGGTTGAATCTGTAGAATGTTTGGAGTGCTATTATCATCTTAACAATATTAAGGTCTTTCAATCCATGAACATGAGATCTCTATTTATGTCTTCTTTAATTACTTTCAGCAATGTTTTGTAGTTTTCAGCGTACAAGTTTTTAACTACCTTGGTGAAGTTTATTCCTAAGTGTTTTATTCTTTTTGGTGGTATTGTAAATGGAATTGCTTTCTTAATTTCTTTTTTGGATTCTTCGTTATTAGTGTATAGACATGCAACTAATTTTTGAATGTTGGTTATGTATTCTGCAACTTTTCTGAGTGTGTTTATCAGCTCTAAAAGTTTTGTTGTGTGTGAAATCTTCAGCATTTTTCTACATATAAGATTATGTCATCTCTGAATAGAAATTATTTTACTTTTCCCTTTCTCATTTGGATATCTTTTATTTATTTTTTTGTTGTCTAGGTGCCCTGCCTAGAACTTCAAATACTATGTTCAATGGAAGTGGTAAAAGTGGACATATCTTGTTCTTGATTTCTTATCTTGTTCTTGATTTTAGGAAAAAAAGGCTTTCAGTCTTTCACCAGTAAGTATGATGTTGGCTCTGGGCTTTACATATATAGCCTCTATTATGTTGAAGAAGCTCCTTTATATCCTTAGTTTATTAAGAGTTTTATCATGAAAGGGTTTTTATCAAGAAACATTTGTCAAATGTTTTTCTGCATCAATTGAGATGATCACAGGTTTCGTTCCTTCATTACATTAACGTAGTATGTTTACTGATTAATTTTCATATATCAAACCATTCTTGCATCCTTGGAATAAATCCCACTTGGTCCTGGTGTATAATCTTTTTCATATGCTGTTAAACTCACTTTGCAAGGCTAATATAATAATATAGCGATTGACTAGATTAGGTGGGGTCTGAGGTGCTATTTTTCTAGTATGCCAGGGAGTTTACCTAAACTGGGGATATATTTAGTGAGACTGAGGCTGGAAAGCAGCCCACTGTATAAAGAGTGGGGATAAAGGATGCCAGGCTAATGGGCAGCATTGGCAAAGGCTATGGTAGAGAAACACACTTAGAAGACTAAAAGGCAACTGCAGCACCATGAGTAAGGAGAGGAGGGCACAAGATGAGGTGGAAGAGCTGGATAGTGGTTGAAGGCTACCTGAAATACCATGGGGAGCCATACTTTTCATTGAGTTATAATTGACATATAACACTGTGTTAGTTTCAAGCATATAACATAATGCTTTGATTTATGTATATATTGCAAAATGTTTACCCCAATAAATCTAGTTAACATCCAACCATCACCACACATAGTTACAGTATTCTTCTTGTGATGAAAACTTTTAAGATATATTCTCTTAGCAACTTTCTAATATGCAATACAATATTATTAACTATAATCATTGTGCTGTCCATTACATTCCCAGGACTTATTTATTTTATAACTGAAAGCTTATGCTTTTTGACCACCCTCATGTAGTTCACCCACCATCCACCCCTGACTCTGTCAACCACCAATCTGTTCTCTGTGTCTATGAGTTGGGAAGCCATATTTTAAGCAGAGAAGTGACACATTTGATTGACCTTTTAGCATCACTTTTTGCTGAGTTGACAACTGATTGGAGGATAGTATTGTGGAAGCAGGGAGGCTGGCTAGGAGGATGTTTGTAACAGCCCAAGAGAGATGTTCTGGTGGTCTGGGCTCGGGGTGGCAGAGGATGTGTGGCTATGTTGTAGTAGAGGATGTGGCAGGGCTTCCTGATGGATTGATTGGATGGATGAGGGAATGGGCAAGGAAGAACTTAAGGATAACTCCTAGTTTTCTGTAGGTGATGAAAAGACAATGGTGTCATTTAGTGTGGTGGAGCAAATTTGAAGGAAGAAAGCATTCTCTTGATTTATCTTAAAATGGCTACAAGACCTCCGAGTGGAAATGTTGTACTCAACATCCCCAAGCCTCTTCCAGATCTATGCTCCTATAATGTCAATTCACTGTACAGGAATTATTCACGCTTCCCCAGTTCCTTTAGGAAACAGCTATTTATTTCTGAACCACCAAAAAGGGATAGGAGGCAGGGGGAGAGGAAGAGAGATTGCTAGTATATTACTGTTTCAGTTTCCACCTGAATTTACCTTTTGTATTCATGTATTCAATTACTATGTCTTTTTCACTTTTATAATCAATGGATACCTTTATAATATCTACACTTAATGCTATCAAGATTGTTCTGTAGATTGTGAGCTGTATGAAAGCATGAACTGTGTTTCTGTTGCTAGCGCCTCGCCTAAGGGATAGCAAGAAAGGCTGAGCAAATGAATGAATAAATAAAGGAATGAAGGATTTGAACTTGTGAAAGTTCCAGAAACTCATTTACTTTAGAATCTAGAGGATCTAAAGCAGACCACAAACTGACGTTATCCATAAGAATTTAAATGGTCGTTAATTAAGTTATTACTCCAATGCAATAATCCAGTGTGCTTAATTACTTTAATTACTTTGAGCAACAACAATTTGTTGGCCATTTACTATAGCATGCTGCCAGGTGCCAGGGGCCAGTTGGAGGGCTTACAAAGAAGTAAAAGAGCTGGTCTCTGGATGGTGAGCAGAGATATGTACAAATAGGAGAAAACGAATAATGCAGAAGTGGTCTGTGCATCTCCGAAAGAGGAGACCTGCATCTAGAGGCTCCGGTATAGTGGAATGGAGACAGTGGGGGATAAAGCTCTGGTTGGCCTCTTTGCTGCAGTCTCGATGACCCTCAGCAAGTCACTTCATGTTGTTGAAAAGCAGTGTTCTCTTCTATGAAAAGGAGTGTTTTGACTCAGTGCACACAGAAGCCCTTTTGACTGTAACATTGTCGTGGGGGGTTTTTTGTTTTTGTTTTTTTGTCTTCAGGAACTATCGGAAAGAAATAGGAGTTTGTGTAGCCGAGAGGTTGGAGTTCCACAGACATAACCTAATTGTGTTTGGCTCAGATATGAATGGGTGCCAGGGCTCTTTTAAATTTTATTTCAAATTTGTGACTTTTAAAATGCAGGCAATTTCACATACAAATGTAGTTTTGCAGCTTTGCTGGAGAAATCAGATCTGATAGCACCGGGTAGTGTGAGCCCAGAGGTGGTATTTGCTGCTTTTTTGTTTACCTCTGTCCTCTCTGTCATTTCTTACCTAGCCTGGCTTGGTCTCAAGTTCGGCCAGGTTTCAAAACAGGAATCTGGAACAGGAGGAGTTCAAAACTGATCCTGCAGGCAGGTGACTGTCATCAGGGTGTGTTCGTGGGGGTGGGGGGTGGTAGAGTGCTCCTCAATAGGGTAGATCAGAATAGCTGAGTGTGTTTCCAATCCCAGAGATTCAGAAGGTACCTTCTGCCCCCTTCCTTACCTGGGAATCACGGGGCATCGCGAGCCATAGTACAGATGAGGACGTTAGGCTGGAGGGAGAATGGTATGCAGCTACCATTTACGTAATGGTGAGAAGACCTAGCATCCATCATGAATGTCAGCACAGGCCTGACACTGCTCTAAGCCGTTACAGTATTAGCAACCCCATTTTACAGGTGGAAATTTTCCAAAGAGCCCTGAGATGGCATGTGACAGAGCCAGATGGTCTCACTCCCAATGAAATCAAGGTCGAGAGCCACAGATGGGCATACCAAGCATCACGGAAAGTCTTTGAGTGGGAAGGTGATGAGCAGAAATTGGTGTTGGTGAGCAAGGTTAATCGGGATGGTCAGAACAGGGCCTGGGGGCTAAATGCTATTGAATTGATGATAGTGGCTGTAAAAGCAATTTCCAGCAGAGAGAGCACTTTTACTCCAGTACAGTGTGTTAATTTTAACACAGTTAGCCTCGTCAAACAAATTTTTAAGGAAACCAAGAGGCAGCTCTGGGTTTTATAAACCAATCTCAGTTTGGAGTAGATTTCACATTAGTGCTTTTGTGCCTACCAGATGAAAATAGGGTCAAAGTCTGACAGTGGCCCCTGGAAGTTTAAAAGCCGGCAGGACACTATGGAGACAAAGCCCACCATTCAGTCACATAACTAATTTTCATGAATGGCTTATGGAAGTCAGCATCATTATTTTATCCTCTCACTCTCACCTCACAAAAAAGTACCAGGTTTCCCTATTTCAAATGGTTTCCCAAAAGCTGAAAGTTAAGAAATCCATAAAGTGCTAATGGAAGTCAACAGGAAAAGAATCTTTCTGGTATAGCCAGTTTTCCCTTAATGCACTTAGCAAAGCGAGGGAGACAGGTGTAACATTTATGATGACGGGAAACTCACTTATCTTACTTCGGTCCGTTTGGTGACTCTTGGGAATTGAAAATGAGGAATAGGTTACAAAGGTAATTTCCAGAGGGAGAAAGAGTAGAAAATGGAAAAATAATGGTCAGAAATGAAAGAGGGGAAAGCAACAGTATTGATATGAATGCGGAGTGACATTGGCAGTAAAATAAAGGGAAAGTAAAGCATAGCATAGAAACCTCTGGAGTCGGCAGCCTTTTGGATAAGAAGCAAAGCAAAGGATAGTGTGCGTTTTCATGTGGTAAAAGCAGGTTGGAGAACCTGGTGACTATTTACAAAAACAGGGTAGCAGACACCTGACTGTAGGGAAAATTCCAGGGTGAACATGTTTCCAAGATTTAGAAGGGATCACAAGTTAGAATTCAGTGGATTTGTTGGAGAAAAATCCCTTCAGCACTTCTATGGCTCGATCAACAAAACACTCTGACCAATAACGTCTTTTTGTTTTAAGAGAAATTGGACTGAAATATCTGTTATATGTATGCAAATCTTTGGGTAGTAGGTTATAAGAACCACTGATGGCCCCAGATACCTCTGAAAATTTTCTTTTTCATTAAAACAACAAGATTCATTTTTAGCCAATAAATAAGTAGAATCAGGTTCAAAGGTTCTCAAACTGCCACCTGCTACTTCAAAAGCTCTGTCAGTTCCCTGCGCAATTTACTGTAGGGTATTTGCACTCCCGGATATGGTTTCTACCATTTGCTAGCCATGCACTCCCATATGAAGGAGAAACCAGTCTCTGAAGATGGGTTTTCAGTGCAGACCTGTCCATTTACTCCTAGATGATGGCAGCTCTTATGACTGTGAAAGTGGAAGGTCCTACTTTGATGGCTGAAAAACACACGTAGGTCAGTATTTTAAGAACATTGATAGTAAATCTGGATTGGGGGGTCAATTTTTAAAATTAAATGTTGAAGTAACTGAAAATTCCTTATCTGTGTTGCTGCAGATTAGTCTGCTATGCTATAAACTTGGTCCAAGTATAAATAAAAATACTCCACATTCTGAATTTTGAAAAATGGCGGCGTGAGGTGAGCCTCTGTACAGCTCCCCTGGAATTTACAACTAATCAAACAACAATAACTCCACAAAGGACTCCCTGCACAGCAGACAGGCAAGATTAAGACGCCCACTACTGAATTCACCTAAAGATGGGAGAATCACGCGAGCGGGGAGGAGGGAAGGGAGAAGTGCAGGGACGGAGCCACACGGGCGCAGGACGCAGACCTAGCTCAGTGCTTCCGGAACTACCACAGCTGCGGGAGAGGGAAAAACTTGGACTGCTAGGGCTCTGCTTATGGCCCACAGGGCTGAGGGGGCAGCATATAACACAGCTGAACCCAACGCTCACGGCAGAGACCTCGGAGAAAAGACTGAGGGAAGAAGGCTGAAAACGGTGGTTTAAGCCCTCACTGCCGAGCAGAGAACGGAAGCCTTAGGCACTGAGACTAGCCGCGCCCTCCCTACCCTCCCAGAGCTCGCCCCACCCCCACCTGCCCGGTGCTAGAAGCACAACAGTAGCAGTGCCAGATCAAAAGAACAGAATATTTGCTGTCCTGAGAACTGTAGACTGCAGACACAGATTCACAGCCCAACTAGTTCTGGCAAAGGGGAGGGAGCTGTGGAAGCAGGACAGGCTGTGCTGGTGGTCGCTGCCATTGCTCTGGGCCACCTCTCACAACTCACCCCGCCCCTGGCCCCACCTATCTGTTCGGATCCCTGCAGGAGTAAACAGAGCTGCTGAAACACACAGGCTCCGAATCTGGTGCAGGAAGAGATTTGGAACTTCAAAAGCTCTCCACATACCCACACGGACACTGTGCCCTGTGACCCAGGTGAACTATTAACAAAGGAGAAGCCCGTCTCCCAGGGGATCCCCCCATTGTGTGAGAAGCTGCAATAGTGCAGAGAAAACATAGCACTACCATGTGGAGAAAAAAAAAGGCTGCAGTCGGAGAGAAAATAAAACATTCTACCAACAAGTATTGGAAAACAAAAGAAAGACTTCTTCCTATCAACTTATTGCAGAAGCCACTCCTGTAGATGTCTACAAAGAGAAATAATAAATCAGTAATTTCCATGAATAACCAAGGCAACAAGACAGCTCAGAAAGAAAGTGAAAAGTCTCCAGAAAAGGAACTTAAAGATATGGAAATATGTGACTTAAATGATGGAGAATTCAAGATTGCAGTTATGAAAAAAACTCAACGAGATGCAAGACAACACAGAAAGGCAGTTTAATGAACTCAGAAACACAATCAAAGAACAACATGAGCATTTTACGAAAGAGATTGAAATTTTAAAAAAGAACCAAATAGAATTTCTGGAGATTAAGAACTCAATAGAAGAAATTAAGAATGACATAACCAGCCTAGGTAGTAGAGTTGACCAGATGGAGGAAAGAATCAGTGCCATCAAAGATAGAAACCTGGAAATTACACAGATGGAAGAAGAAAGAGACTTGAGACTTAAAAGAAATGAAAGAACTCTACAAGAACTTTCTGACTCCATCAGAAAGAGCAATATAAGCATAATGGGCATACCAGAAGGAGAAGAAAGAGAGAAGGGAACAGAGAATATATTCAAACAAATTGTCGATGAGAACTTCCCAAACTTATAGAAAGAACTGGATCCTCGAATCCAAGCAGCAAATAGAACACCTGATTACCTCAATCCCAACAGGCCTTCTCCAAGGCACATTGTATTGTAGCTGTCTAAAATCAACGACAAAGAAAGAATCCTCAAGGCAGGCAGGAAAAAGAAGACGGTAACCTACAAAAGAAAGCCCATTAGATTATCATCAGATTTTTCAGCAGAAACTCTACAAGCCAGGAGGGAGTGGAACCAAATATTCAAACTATTGAGAGAGAAATTATGAACCAAGAATAATATATCCAGCAAAGATATCCTTTAGCTATAAAGGAGAAATGAAGACCTTTCCAGACATACAGAAGCTGAGGGAATTGTCTAATACACGACCTGCACTACAAGAAATATTAAAGAAGGCTATTCTACCACCATCAACAGGGACAATTTGTGGCAACCAAAACATAAAAAGGGGGAGAGTAAAGGCCTGAACTGGAATATGGGAATGGAAAAAGTAAGCGTGCTGAAGAAAACGGAATACTCTAAATATCAAACTTTCTTTTACATAGACTTAAGGGTAACCACTCAAAAAACAATCCAGAACTGAAATATATACTGTAATAAAAGAAGAAACAGAGGGAAACATCATAGAATACCACCACACAGAAATAATAGACAACAACAAAAAGGCAAAGAAACAATGGAGACACAGAGTTACCAGAAAACTAAAGATAGAATGACAGGAAACCCTCACGTATCAATAATCACCCTAAATGTAAATGGATTGAACTCACCAATAAAAAGGCACAGAGTAGCAGATTGGATCAGAAAACTAAACTCAACCATATGTTGTCTCCAAGAGACACATCTCAGCTACAAGGACAAGCATAGATTCAAAGTGAAAGGGTGGAAATTGACACTCCAAGCAAATGGTACCCAGAGAAAATCAGGTGTAGCCATGATGATATCAGATGAAACAGACTTCAGGGTGAAAAAGGTAACAAGAGACAAAGATGGACATTTCATAATGGTAAAGGAGACTATACAACAAGAAGCCATAACAGTCATCAATATTTATGCCCCCAATCAGGGAGCACCGAAATGTACCAAGCAACTACTAACAGAACTAAAGGGAGAAATTGACCAAAACACAATTATACTAGGGGACTTAAATACATCATTTACAGCTATGGATAGATCATCCAAACAAAATAAATAATGAAATAGCAGCCCTAAATGACACATTAGATGTAATGGACATAATTGACATATATAGAGCACTTCATCCTAAAACATCAGACTATACATTCTTTTCTAGTGTACGTGGAACATTCTCAAGGATACTACAGGGCTACAATAATCAAAACAGCATGGTATTGGCAGAAAAACGAACACATAGACCAATGGAATACAATTGAGAACCCAGAAATAAAACCATATAAATATGGACAGATAACTTTTGACAAAGAAGCTAAAAACATACAATGGAGGAAAGACAGCGTCTTCAATAAATGGTGCTGGGAGAATTGGATAGCCACGTGCAAAAGAATGAAACTGGACTGCTATTTGTCACCATGTACCAAAATTTATTCAAAATGGATCAAAGACTTAAGCATAAGACCTGACACAATAAATTGCATAGAAGAAAACAGAGGTACTAAACTTATGGACCTTGGGTTCAAAGAGCATTTTATGAATTTGACTCCAAAGGCAATGGAAGTAAAAGCTAAAATAAATGAATGGGACTATATGAAACTTAAAAGCTCTGCACAGCAAAAGTAACCATCGACAAAATAAAGAGCCAACCAACTGAATGGGAGAAGATTTTTGCAAACAGTGCCTCCGATAAGGGGCTAATATCCAAAATATACAAGGAACTCATGAAACTCAACAACAAAAAAACAAACAACCCAATTGAAAAATGGGCAGACGACCTGAAGAGACATTTCTCCAAAGAGGACATACAAATGGCAAATAGACACATGAAAAAATGCTCAACATCGCTAATCATCAGAGAAATAAAAATAAAAACCACAATGAGATATCATCTCACCCCAGTCAGAATGGCTATCATCAACAAGACAAATAGTAACAAGTGTTGGAGAGGCTGTGGAGAAAAAGGAACCCTCATACACTGTTGGTGGGAATGCAGACTGGTGCAGCCGTTATGGAAGGTAGTGTGGAGGTTCCTCAAAAAATTACGAATAGAATTATCATATAACCCAGCAATCCCTCTCCTGGGTATCTACCCAAAAAATCTGAAAACATTTATACATAAAGACACGTGTGCTCCAATGTTCATTGCAGCTTTGTTTGTGGTGGCCAAAACATGTAAACATCAAAATGTCCTTCGATAGATGAATGGATAAAGAAGTTGTGGTATATATACACAATGAAATACTATTTGGCTGTAAGAAAAGATGATATAGGAACATTTGTGACAACATGGATGGATCTGGAGAGTATAACGCTAAGTGAAATAAGTCAGACAGAAAAAGCAGAGAACCCTATGATTTCACTGATATGTGGTATATAAACCAAAAACAACAAAAGAACAAGACAAACAAATGAGAAACAAAAACTCATAGACACAGACAATAGTTTGGTGATTACCAGAGGGTAAGAGGGGTGAGGGGAGGGAGATGAGGGTAAGGGGGATCAAATATATGGTGATGGAAGGAGAACTGACTCTGGGTGGTGAACACACAATGGGATTTATAGATGATGTAATACAGAATTGTACACCTGAAATCTATGTCATTTTACTAACAATCGTCACCCCAATAAATTTAAATAAAATAAAATAATAAATAAATAAATAAATAAAATACTCCACATCGCACTATTAAAGAAATACAAATTTTTAAAAAACAAATGAAATATCACCTCACACCCATTAGGATAGCCACTATAATAAAAATAAAGAAAACAAAATAAGTGTTGTCCAGGATGTGGAGGAAGTGGAACCCTTGTGCACTATTGGTGGGAATATAAAATTGTGCAGCCACCATGGAAAACAGTATGGCAGTTCCTCAGAAATTACACTTAGAATTACTATATGATCCAGCAATTCCACTTCTGGGTATATAGCTGAAAGAATTGAAAGGAAGGTCTTGAAGAGATATTTGTGTACCCTTGCTCATAACAGCAAGAGCCAAAAGCTGGAAGCAACTCAGTTGTCCACTGATGGAAGAATGGGGAAAGAAAATGTGGTGTATACATACAATGGAACATTAGTCATCCTTAAAAAGGAAGGACATTCTGATACATGCGCAACATGTGTGAATCTTGAGGACAGAATGCTGCGTGAAATAAGCCAGATGCAAAAGGGCAAATATTGTATTATTTCACTTCTACGAGGTACTTGGCATAGTCACATTCATAGAGACAGAAAGGAGAATGGTAGTTGCAGGGGCTGGGGGAGGGAGAATAAGGAGTTATTGTTTAATGAGTATACAGTTTCAGCTTTGCAAGATGCAAAGAGTTCTGAAAATTGGCTGCACAACAGTGTGAATTACTTAACACTACTGAACTGTACACTTAGAAACAGCATATTTTCTAATATACTGTATATTTTACCACAATTCAAAGTAAAAAGTGGAAAAAATGCCCTAAGGCAGTATTCTCAAACTCAGGCACACATCAGAGGCTACCTGGGGGTCTTGTTACAACACAGACTACGGGCCCAGGCCCCACATTTTCTGGCTGCTTTTCTAACAAGTTCCAAAGTGATGCTAATGCTGCTGGTGCAAGGACCACACTTTGAGAACGACTGCTCCAAGGTTTCCATAAAGTGTATCTACTTTTTCTTTCAAAAATAACGGGAATTTGCTGGGATTATCACAAACAACCCACAGTAATTTATAGAAATAGCCACCACATTTTCAGTGAACTTAATTATTGCTAAATTTGTACAATGTGTCAGTCATATTATTAGGCACCTCATATACATTTTGATTTGATCCTTGCAAACTAATTCATTCATTCAACAAATCTATGGTGAGGGCCTGCACTATCCGGGCAGTATGCTAGGTGTCCGATGATAAAGAAAGCAGGTAAATTCCTAGTGGGGGAAAATAGTGACACAATGAGTGAACAAACAAAATAACCTAGTTATAAATTGCCAAAAGTACTGGGAAGAAAAAAAGTGGAGTTTAACTACAGAAGATCTACTTTTGATAAAACGATCAGAAAAAGACTCAGAAGAAGTGACCTTTCAACTGAAAACTAAAGATTAGAAAGAACCAGTCATGCAAGATTGAGAGAAAAAGCAATAAATTATAAGGAGAGGAATTAGCATGCAAAAAGGGCTTGTGTTGGGGGAAAATTTGGAATATTTAAGAAGTTGAAGAAAGGCCAGTGTAGCTGGACCATAGGGGTCAACTGAAATGTATAACAATATGAGTTCTGGGGTGGCCGGATGGCTCAGTTGGTTAGAGTGCAAGCTCTTAGAAGCAGGGTTGCCGGTTCAATTACCACATGGGATGGTGGGCTGTGCCCCCCCCTCCCCCACAACTGGATTGAAAATGGCGACTGGACTTGGAGCTGGGCTGTGCCCTCCACAATTAGATTGAAGGACAAGACTTGACTTAGAGCTGATGGGTCCTGGAAAAAACACACTGTTCCCCAATATTCCCCAATAAAAATTTAAAAAAAAACAACAAAAAACAAAGATGAGTTGGGAAGGTCAGTAAAGCTGGAGCATGCAGGGGTTTTAAGCTGTGGTAAAGGGTAAGGATTTTACTTTAAGTATGTTAGAGAGACACTGCAGGCTTATAAACAGCAAAGAAAATAGGTTCCAATCTTTGAAAGCTCATGCTGGCTGTGGATTGGGGTCAGATAGTGGATTGGAGGTAGGGCAAGGGTGGGAGTAGGAATACCAGTTGGGAGACTGTTGCACTAGACCAGAGAAGAGAAGAGGAAGGCTTGGATTGAGGGAGTAGCAATAATTATGAAAGGTAGAGTGAAAACTCAAGCTATGTGTTGTGGTGGAACTGACAAGAGTTGCTGGTAGATTGAATATGGAAAATGAAGAGAAAGAAGAAATCAAGGATTAATCCCGGTTTCTGGCTTGAGCAATTAAGTGGGAAAAGGAAGTGGGGAGCAAAATTGTGGTGAAATCAAGATTCCTGTCTTGAATATACAAAATGTGATATTTCTGTGAGACATTCAAGTAGAACAATTAATAATTCAGTTGGATGAATGAGTCTCGACCTCAGAAAAAGAGGTCTGAACTGGAAATACATATTTGGGGTCATCAGTAAATGGAAAGTATTTAAAACCATTGGATTAGGCAAAATCATCTAGGATGGGGTAAGTCCTGAGCAGCACCAACATTTAGAGTTTTGGTAAAAAAGAAGGAATGAGCAAAAGAGACAGAAACGGTAAACAGGGAGGTAGGAGGGAAAGAAAACAGAGTAGTGCGATGTCTCGGAAGCTAACAGAGGCAGTGTCAAGGAAGACCGCATGGTCAGCGGAATCTAATGCTGCCAGAGGTCATGCAAAAGGAAGACAGAAAACTGTCCACTGGATATGATCTGGCTACCTGGGGGAAGCAGGGTGTCTTAGTCAGTTCAGGCTGCTGTGACAGAATTCTGTGGACTAGGTGGGTTCAGTGACAAACTGTTTTCTCACAGTTCTGGAGGCTGGGAAATCCAAGATCAAGATTCCAGCCGATTCAGTGTCTGGTGAGGATACTCTTCCTGGCTTACAGGAAGAGTATCACTGTGTCCTCAGACGGCAGGAGTTGGGAGGGGGAAGGAAAGAGTGTTTGTGAGCTTTCTGGAGTCTCTTCTTATAAGGACACTAATCCTATCGGGTGACAGCTCCACCCTTACAGCCCCATTTAACTATCATTACCTCCTTAAAGCCCTGTCTCCAAACAGAGTCACACTGGAGGTTAGGGCTTCAACATAGGCATTTTTTTAGGAGGGGACAAAATTCAGTCCACAGCACAGGGGAGTCTGGAAAGATGGCGTCTTCAACATATTCAGCCTTCTCTCCTCTCCTCTCCTCTCCTAGCTTCAATTCCAGAGCACTCCCAGAGATAAGCAGCAGCCCAAGGGAGGTACCTGGACTCTGGGAGTAGAGATGCATAGACTGGTTGGAGGGAAAGTACCATCTGTTCACACGAGGATGCCTGGTCTTCTTGGTCCCAGAGAATGCAACAGGTGGCCCAAATGTTCTCTAGCCATTACCATGGGGGTGCAAGAACAGAGTCTTCCTTTTGTGCTTTTGTAAGGGGTTAACCCTGCCTCACTCACAGGCTCACAGGGACGCAGAGTAATGTCCCTTCCTCTACCATAGTCCTGCCACCACTTTTATACCACAGCAGCAGGAACTGAGCCATTCTGAACAAATGTAAAAAGAGAACAACACACCTAGGCGACCCAGCTGGAGAGAGGAAGAGAAAGCAGAACCCTCAGAAGAGACCCTAATACAATAAAACCACTGGGGAAGAAAGGCAGACTAAACAAAGAAGGAGAGTGGTTTAGGACATATAAGTACAGTGCAAACACACAGTACAGGTTTTTAAAACCTATGATTTTGATTTAAAAATTCAGTAGATGAAGGAGAAAATGGACACTGGGGAGTTCCAAACAAACTGCTTTAGACAATCAAGTGAAAGAGAATAAAGCAAAAATCTAAAGGAAAAGAGAATATCTGGAGTTAGATCCAGGAGATATAACAGGCCAAAAATCTGAATTCCAAAGGGAGTAAAATAAATGGAAAGAGAAGCAGTAATTCAGCTAACAAAAAAAAAATGACCTTAAGCAGCAGATTTGACTCTCTAAATTAAAGAGTTTTGCTAAGTTTCTGGCAGGATGGTTAAGAACTTTACTTATCTTGAGAAAAGTCTACAACTCCAGAAATAAGAAATACGTAGGGGCAGCCTGATGGCTCAATTGGTTAGAGCGCAAGCTCTGGACAATAGGGTTGCCCATTCAATTCCCATGTGAGATGGTGGGCTGCGCTCCCTGCAAGTAAAGATTGAAAAATGGTGATTGGACTTGGAGCTGAGCTGTGCCCTCCACAACTAAATTGAAGGACAATGACTTGGAGCTGATGGGCCCTGGAGAAGCACGCTGTTCCCCAATATTCCCCAATAAAAAAGAAAAGAAATACCTATAAGCTTCTAGACAACATTTTCTTACATAAAAGGAAGAAAAAAATCAGAATGGCACATAAACCAAAAGATGATGAAAACAGACATCTACAGACAACTGACTTTTTGAAAAAATTATGACTTCCTTGCATATGTACATAACAAGTTTAAGGATATCCAGGGTTATCAAACTGATATCATTTATGAATATCTGTTATCAATTGCTGCCTAACAAACCAGTCCAAAGGTTAGAGACTTAAAATGACAGTTTATTATTTCTTGTGAATCTGTTGGTTAGCTGGGTAGTTTCTTTACTAGTTGCACTTAGGTGACTTGTATCAACTATACCGTTGACCCTTGAAAAACATGGGTTTGACCTGTGTGAGTTCACTTATATGTGGATTTTTAAAAAATAAATACTGTAAATGTATTTCTCTTCATTATAATTTTCTTAATAATGTTTTGTTTTCTCTGACTTATTTTATTGTAAGAATACAGTATACAATACATGTAACATCTAAATATGTGTTAATTAACTATTTATGTTATCAGTAAAGCTTCCGGTCAATAGTAGGCTATTAGTGGTCAAGTTTCTTGGAAATCAAAAGTTACAGGTGGATATTTGACTGCAGGAGGGGCAAGGGGAAAGGGAGGGGTGCCCCTCACTTCCACGTTGTTCAAGCGTCAATGTTATTTTCTTATTTTCTATGTTCTGGCATTGGGCCCTCACTGAGCTGACTGCTGAGAGAGTGCCCCTCGGTGGGCAGCCAGTTCTTAAGAGATAGAAAACAACTTACCCAGGAGGTGCTTTTCATATGCAAACCAACCAATCTGGAGTACAGACTCCTAAACACCTCCTGTAACTGACTCTTACATTCCAGGAGGCAATATTCCTCCATCCCAATCACCCAAGGTCACCTACCAGACAACTAGAGACTGCACCTATACACCACGGCCCATTGAGATTCTTCCAGCTAGACAATCCTTAACCTGGTTACCTTATCTTGCAAGCCTTCCTGCAAAAACCACAATAAAGGCTTTTGCCCATGTTTTCCCCTCACTGCTTCTACCTCCTGACTGACCCTTGGTGCCATGCCTTCAGTGTCTAGGGAACTGTGAGTACAATGTCTTCCATCATGGAAGTCATTTCCATGTCTGTGTGTCTTACTATATGTGATTAAAATAAATCCCACATATACTTTAAAACATGGCTGCATTCAGCTGGAGGGTCAGCTAAGTCTCAGAGCAGCTGGGATTGTTGAATCTCTCTCTCTGTGTGATCTTTCATCATTAGGAAGGTGACGCCAACACTCTAACATGCCCTATTGTGCAAGTGCTTCTTATACCTCTGCTTGTCATGTTTGCTGATGTCTTATGGATAAAACAAGTCACGTGGCCAAACACAGACTCAATATAAGAGAGGACTATACAGGCCAGAGATTCCAAGTGGTATGCTTTGTTGAGTGCCATGAGTATAACAGTCAACCACAGCCAAAAAGTATAAGAATATTTATATTTATATTCAATCTATAATTTCCAAGTCAGTAAAGGATAGGGAAAAAATATTAAAAACCCAGTCTAACAAAAGATAGGAAATGAGATTTTTTTAAAAAGCAAAGACAAAGGATGTAACTATAATCTAAAATGTAAAAATAAATTTAACTGTATCATTAATTAAAAGGGAGGGCTCAACTATCTCTGTAACATGTTTTTTTAAAATAAATTATGCTAAAATGTGTCATGGAGTCATACATGTTTATTATATTGTTTTTGTTTTTCTATACATTTGAGATATTTCCTAATTTTAAAATATATGTTTAAAGAAGAGTAAAAGAAAAAAAGCATATCTCACAAGAAGAATAATTTTTAAAATCTTTTTAAGAAGTGAGGAGCAAATAACATCAAGTGCCAGGTGGTAGAGCAACAGAGCCCTCATTCATTGCTGGTGGAAAAGCAAAATTGTGCGACCACTTTGGAAGAGAGAATGGCAATGTCTTATAAAATAAACATACTCTTACCATATAACCCAGCAACTGTACTGTTTGGCATTTACCACATTGAGTGGAAAAGGCATGTCCACACAAAAACCTGCACACAAATGTTTATAGCAGCTTTATTGAGAATTGCCAAAACCTGAGAGCAACCAAGATGTCCTTCAGTAGGTGACAGATAAACACCTGTGATATACGAGTATCCAGACAATAGAGTATTATTCAGTAATAAAAAGAAATGAGCTATCAAGCTATGAAAAGACATGGAGGAAACTTAAATGCATATTGCTAAGTGAAAGAAACCAATCTAAACAGGATACACACTTTTGATTTCAACTATAGGTTTCCTCTGCTATCTGAAAATAGAGCATTCCTATGACACCCTTCATAATGGAGAAAAGCAAAGAAGCAATTACCATTACTTTTTTTTTCTTCCTTCTTTGCCTCCAGCCCCACTCTGGTTCAAGCCATTGTTTCTCATTCTAGTGTGTAGTGCACAGCTCCCTGGCCCATGCTGGTATTATGAGCCTAGCGCTCTACCCCTCCTCCCCACCTCCGCCCATCCCACCCCCGCTGAGGCAGTCCGTCACCAGTTGCTGGTGGGCCACTCCCAACGGCTCACGGCAGCTCTTGCCGGCTGCTGGCCACTCACACTGGCCACCAGCAGCACACGGTAGCCCATCGCAGCACACAGCCCATGGCAGTCCATGCCTCTGGCTGCTCACAGCAGCCCAGCTCCAGGGAGAGCTGTTGTTCATAATACCTGTAGAGGGCACAGCTCACTGGCCCATGTGGGAATCAAACCGGCGACCTCGGTGTTAGGAGTACGGTGCTCCAACCACCTGAGCCACCAGGCCGGCCCCACCATTACTTTTTATGTCTTTATTTTGCTCACCATGATGGAAACAATTACTTCCAGTTTTACGCTAAGGGTAACACACTTACGAACTTTCTTAGGCTTTTCTGATACCTTAGGACACATTTTGCTAATAGATGCACAAAATAAATTGAGATAAGGCATAGATGCTCACAGATGCGGTTCAAAGCTATGGCGTTTGATGTTGAAGTGCTGAGTGTGGTTTCTCAAGGTGTGTGCTGCCTCTGCAACAGCTCGCTGCAAAACAAGCTGAATGCTATTATTTTCACTTTTTTGCCTTTTTTGGATAAAGTGAAAGTCCTCTTCGGGTGTCTTTTGGTTAGCAAAACCAGGTGATTATGTAGGTCTTTTGTAAACGCAAAGTGCGATAAGATGAACTTTCAAAAAGTGGGGGATACCTATATATGACATTCTGGAAAAGGCAAAACTATGGAGACAATAAAAAGATCAGTGGTTGCCACGGGCTTGAGGGGAAGGAGGGATGAATAGATGGATATGTTGAGGGCAATGAAACTACTCAGTGTACTGTAATGGTGGATACACATCATCATACATTTGTCAAAACTCAGTGAATGTATAACATGTACTGAACCCTAATGTAAACTATGGTCTTTAGTTAATAATAATGTATCAATATTGGCTCATCCATTGTAACAAATTAATTAACACATTTATTAATTAACACATTAATTAATTAACATACATATTAATACAAGGTGTTAATAATAGTGGAACCTGTATATGGGGGTGGTGATGAGATGATCTATGAGACCTCTCTGTATTTCCACCCAATTTTTCTGTAAACCCAAAACTTCTCTAACAAAAATGAAGCCTATTAATTCAATTGAAAAAAATGAGTAGTAAGAATAATAATTCTCTAAACTCTCAAAGAATTACAACTAATATAATCCTTCTGAAAAACAAATGAGATCAAAAATAGACTCAATATTTTAAATAAAATGCCTTAAAACAACAGAACAAGAAAAGCAGGCTACTCACAAAGATCAGGAAAGAGTGCAAAAGAAGAATAAAATGAAGAAATAACAAGAAACGAAAATAATTGAATTTATTTTCAAGGATCTGGTAGACAAGCTAAAGGAAATTATACATAAAACCTAGAAAATATATAAGATACAATATTATTGTAGAGAGAAGTACAGGTATGAAAGACAAAGGAAATATAATGTATATACAATGAGTATTCTTGAAAAAAGAATGAAACTGCAGAATAGAGAAAAAAATGTTCAATGTTATAAAATAAAAATATGTTCCTAAAAAGATAAATAAACCATTAAACTGGAAAGGTATGTTCTGCTTCAATTAACACTAATAAAGAAAATTCAGCATTGAGATATCAGCTAGTAAAGTTATTCAACTTTAAAAGTAGCAAATAATTTGAATCCATGTTTTGGACAAGCATGTGTTGCAGACTCTCTCCCTTGAATTCAGCCCTGAGATGCCACAGAAGCATCACATCCCAGAACCTAAGGTGGAGGAAACAGGAGAAAGACCTAAGAGGGCAGAAGACTCTTCCATTTCATTGTTGGGGAAGAAAATGGTAGCCTAGATTGGAAGAGGGACAGGTTCTACAAATGGAAAATTGGCTGGGGAGGTGATCCTTGCCTCATGTCTGTCTTCCACCACCTCCCCTGACATATAATACAGTTTAAGTAAACATCACTTAGAAATAATAGTATCCTGAGCTCAGATACTTGTTGTTACCCTGAAAGGTGGTGTCAATTGAAGCTGGAAAGGCAAGAGGCTAAATAGGCAATAGTCAAATTCTGTTTATAACCCCAGAGTTTCTCTCCCACCCTGAAAAACACATAGAGGGGCACAGGCTGGGGCCTGATGTCCTGTCCTTTCCCAGCTACACTTTATCAACTGATAGCCTCCAGGAGCATTAGCTTTCTGAGAAAAATCACAAAATTGAGACATGCAAATAAGCAGTTTAAAAAATAAAGATGCCTGATATAATAAACACAATGGTTGAAATAAAATACAGTTAACCCATGAACAATGTGAGGGTTAGGGGCACTGACCCCTTGCACAGTCAAAAATCTGCCCATAACTTTTCACTCTCCAAAACTTTACTATTAACCTATTGTTGACTGGAAGCCTTACCAATAACATAAACAGTTCATTAATACATGCTTTGTATGTTATATGTAATATATACGGAATTCTTACAATAAAGGAAGCTAGAGAAAAGCAGTTTTTAAGTTATTAGTTTTTAAAATCAGTACATTTTAATGGAAACAACTGAACCAAAAATCAGTCACAGAATTATGAGACCCATTACAACCAAGTTTAATGAGAAAAAAAATTATTAAGATCATAAGGAAAATAAAATAGTTACAGTATTTATTGAAAAAAAATCCACATGTAAGTGGACCTGCACACTTCAAACTCATGTTGTTTAAAGATCAGCTATATTCAGAAAATGTGCTGAATTGCAGAAAATGTGTTGAACCAAGAATGAACTAGCAAAATTCTATGCCAGTAGAAAGTAGAACAAGTTTCATAAAATTCTAACTGGAAAAATGTGTAACCCAAGAATTTTATACCCAGTTAAATTTTTCTTCCAGTCTAAAAATGCAATAGGTAGACATTCACAACATTTCAAGAGGTATAGCATTCACAAACATTTTTCAAAACATCAACAATAACCATTTATTCCATGAATTCCAGCCAACTGCAATATGAATAAAAAATGAAGCTCTCAAGATTTCTTGGGTCCCTTGAGTCAAATAGAAATGAAATTCAGAGTAAATAACTCATGGAATTGTGTTTAAGAGTGTAAATATTATCAACCTTGACAAAATGAAATAAAGTATATACTAGTTAATTTTTTTTTAAGTTAGAGGGGTGAAAAGTATAATAAATGTGCTAATTTACTCATTTTTCAAAGCAAAAATATGTAGTGGGGTTTCTTTTTAATGACCCAAATGCATGTATTTTATTTTCTTATTAAGTTTAGAGGTACCTTTTAGGACACCATACTCCCAGGGATAAAGATACTTTATTACTTCAGTAGTTTCTTCATTTAAAAATTGAAGTTATCTATAATTGGCATTTTTTAAAATGCCAACACACACACTGATATGGAATGATCACCCATATCATGGAAGAATACTACTATTTAATGCTCCTGTTTGAAGAAAGGGGGAAAAAAAGGCAGAGTAATACATACTTGTTTCCTTGTATTTTCATAAAATATTTAACAAGAGTGGTTGCTTCTGAAGAGAAAGACTTGGGATTTGGGGTCAGAGAGTCATATTTACTCTATTTCATACAAATTTGATTTTTTTAGTGTTTGTCTGCATGTTTCCATCGTTAAAGAAAAAAAAGAAAAAACTAACATAATAAAGAGGAAAGAAGAGGTGAGAAAGTAGAAACTGTACATGTGTTTGGCTATGACGAGGAACAAAAAATAGGAGCGTGTTTGGATGCTGATGTGAAGCATACTAGAGTGTGAAGGGACACAGGGTGGGTTCCCTGGAGAGTGAACAGAATGTTTATTAGAAAGTGCCCTTGGGACAAACACCTACAGAAGGGAGGAGGAGGCAGCAGGCGTAGGCAGAGGGAGAAGCTTAGCTGTGATGCAGGCCCACCATGCTTTGCCAACCCCAGAGAAAGTTCTGGAGTCCATTTGCCCTTCAGAGATATCTAGAGTTTGCTCGGATGACCAGACCCTTCCCTCTGCATCAGTCAGTGGATGGAGGCCACCTCAGGAAGGGGCCTGAACTTCAGCCCCTGCAGCCCTGGAGTGGCTGGCAGCTGAAGGCTCTGTGCTGACAGCACCCCAGGACCTGAGGCAGCATGTCCTTCACTGAGCGGGTCTGGGTGTCACATCATTGTCCACCATGGTGAGAGACTAATGACCCAGAACCAAGGAGGTGGGAAAAGAGAAATCCTTGAGGCGAGAACGGCTGGAATCCAGAGCACTAATGGGGATCACTCTGTGTTCGACTGGCCTGCAGCTTCCTGCACTGTGACAAAAGGAAAGGAGGAGGAGTTGGGGTGGGTGCTAGTCTGTGTAGAGTTTTGGTGGAAGGAAGGTGTAGACAATCCCATCAGCATCTATGTTCTCAAAGAAGATTTGAGAAACACTGTCTCTTGTGAGAGAGAAAGTAAGAAATACTTGTCTCTGGGATTGGGAAAGTGGGCCTCCCGAAGACATTTAGGAAAGGTGCAGGGTGCCTTTATTTACCCATAAGAAGTTTATGGTGGAAAATTAAAGCAGGACCACTCATCTCTAATGGTGGGATTTCCTCCAGCAACTCAGTGGCTCAGGCCAGGAAGGTTGAAGACAGGACTGGCCTTTAGGGATTTCCATTGCCAGGAGTATAATGGAGGAAGAGAGAGACTGAAGGCATTTGTAAGAGAGGAGTACAAATATAGACAGTGGCACTCAGGCTCAGAAGGGTTGTTTAACTTATTCAGTGTCATACAAACAGTACTTGGGAACCAGGTTAAGAAAAGTAATGCAGCCCTGGTATATCACATGTCAGGGTCCTGGCGGGAAAGATATGGCACACTTTGGGGAATTTGAGGTGAGTGTATGTAGTAAAAGAACTACTCACAAGTTGCTGGAGAAGGAGAGAACATACAGGAACAGCACAGTGCCTTGGAACTGGTAATGCGAGCTGTCCTTACCACCTTAGGCCTGAAGAGGTGAGGGAGACAGCCATTGAAGAAGCTGGTGACAGCAAGGCTGTGGGGAGACTACTTCCTGGGGAGGGCAGCAGCCAGCCTTTGATGACTCGGCCAGGAGGAAGCCTGGGGCATAAATTCCTCTCCCCCAGTCTCCCCACCATTCCCTGCTTCATTCGCCAAAGGCCCAGAGCAGGGTGTATGTGGATGAGGGATTTAAGATCAGCGCATGACCTTGACTCCTCAGGACACAAGTCACCAAACCAATCTGGGTATCAAATTGCTTTGATCTATAAAATAAGAGCAATCGTCCCTCTTCTGTGATTTGCAGAGGTTTACTCATACGTGGCAGCATTTACTGCAATGACACGTTGCGTACACACACGTGGGGAGGTGGGTGCAACTGAGGCTGGTAGGTCCTCGTTCCTCGTTCCCCTAGGCGCACCTGGATCTCAGCGCTGGGAAGCGCTTCTTTCCTCTCGGAGTCCTGCAAGAATGTCTAAGCCCCGCCGTCTGGCCAGCAGCGGCAGCCGCGGGGCTGGGCAAATGCCGTCCTCTGGCCAATAGCTCCCCGCGCTCTGAGTGGCTCCCTCGAACCCCGGCGGAGAAGGGGGCACCTCGGCCGCCTAGACACCCCGGAGATTTGGGCGGCCACATGAGTTCCGGGACGCTAGGGGGGTGCCGCATAAGCCCAAGTGGAGGGCTCTGCCCTGCGTGCGGAGAAAACCTGCTAGCGGCCGCAGCCCCCATCGTCGCCTCGGGACCCCCGGCAGCTAGCAGAGCGCCCCCTTGCGGGTGGGCATCGGAGCCGCGGCGGGGATCGCGGCCCTTCACCTCCCGCGGCTCCGAGGACGGTACCGGTTCGGGTGACCGGAACTGGGCTCCAGGCCAACGGCTCCGGCAGCCCCAAGAAAAGCAACCATCGCGGCCCCGCAGGGAGTAGTGGTGGGGTATGAACCAGAGACACGGTGGGTCACCAGGCGGCGCTGGCAGGGGGCAATAGCAGCTGCGGGCGCCTCCCTCCCTGAGCCCAGAATCAGAAACTTACCGCGAAAACATCGCTGGGATCTTTTGGTCCAAGTCTCCTATTTAACAGTTGGGGAATTTTAGGGCCAGAGAATGACGTGCCTGAAGTCACACAGCGGGTCGCTGACAGCAGGACCTGGGGTAAAAGGAAAAGGAGACGGTGGCCCTGTCCCTTTCTAAAGGAGAGGGCCTGCCTGCCGGATTAGAATTCTCAGAGGCCCCAGGTGAGCAATCCTCAACAAACCAAAATAAAACAAACCGTACAGGTGTGCTGGAGTTGAATTCGCTCTTTTCTAGATTTTCCGAGTGCAAGATTTTTCAACACTTATCAGAGGTAAACTTTTCTCCCAGTTTGGGTGAATGCGCTTTACTAAAGGCCAGGCTGGGGCGTGGGGGGGGACCTTGTACTGCAGAACAGGGATAAGTGCAGAGGCTCAAACTGGGTTTACAGTCAGTTTCGCCACCAGCTGTCTAGGGTTGAGCCTCAAGTTCCGCATCTGCATGGTGGAACGATGGGAGAGATGGTGTTTGCCAAGGGCAGCCGGCAGCGGATTTGGGGGCTCAACCTGGGGCTGGGGAGCGCAGCCTACAGACCAGCCAAGTGGGCGGAAGGGTCAAAGCGTTCCGCAGCGGCGCAGGCGTTGCTCCGCCGAGGCTTCACAGCCGGCGGGGTTCCGCTCAGGCTCCAAATGACCCGCGGACCTGGGGAGGCGCGCACCGCGAACGCCCCCATTGTTCTAGCTACTGGGGATTGAATGCACGCTGGGTGGACGCGGGCGGCGACTGGGCTCTGGGGTGCTCAGCTCTGCGGAACACTCCGGGCAATTTCCGATGCCCACGTCTTCGCTTTCATTCCCTCCCTCCCGTAACCTCCCGAGAAAAAAAAAAATCCTAAATATATCCGGCCTCCGTTTCTAATTGCTCACTTCCCCCCCACCCCCCATTTACACAAGACTTTGCTAACCCTCCGGACAAAGACCATTTTTATCAGGATTATCAAAATCACCGGGCCTGCAGTTAGCCACATGGGAGCCAAGATTCTCCTGAACACATACAAATCGTAAACCACTACCACCCTCCCCGCCCCCACAACCCACAAAAGTGAGTAAACTCATATGCCGCCTGAAGATCAAAGACAGTAACTTAATTTCCCCCCTAAATAAGGTGATTTTAAAGACACACCCTTCGCAGACACTAATGTTTCCCTCTCACATTTCCAAAATACAGAGTCGGGGTAATGGTCAGAAATATAGTCTCATGTTTCACAAGAAATAAATAAATAAATAAATAAATAAATAAATAAATAAATAAATAAATAAATAAATAAATAGGGATAAGTTACTTCTCTCGAAAAGCTAACACAACATCCCAAAGAAAAGCTGGAAAGAAATTCTCACTGCGAATATAAAAGGGGGAGGAAAATCTTTTAACTTATTTCCCCCTCAACAGTATCGTTGGAAAATGTCTTGGGCTCAAGGTAATTAGTTACAAAGAGGTCGCGCGGAGCCCAGCTCGGGTGCGTCGGTCGGGTGGTGACCGCTGGGTTATCAGAACCCTCTCGGGTCAACGCCGCCTTTCTAGCACAGTTTTGAACCTGAGGTGCTAACGGCCCACTGGCTTTGTCAGTGTTCTCCAGGCGCAGGGGACCCGGACCCGAGGTATGGCTTCGGGACTCAGGACCCTTGGGGACCTTTACTCAGGAAGAAAGCGAGAGCGAGCGGGGCTGGCGGCGGGGGCTAGCCTCCAACAGCCTACAGAGGGACCAGGGCTCAGGTCGCTTCCGCCGCGCCCACTTGCTCTGTTGGTGAAATGCAACGTATGCGGCGGTTCTCCTTGAGTCACCTCGTGAGCGACACGCAACCCCGGGGAGCGCCATGGGGTCGGAATCGGAAGGAGGGTTTTATCCCGGAACAGCGGGCAGCCGGGCGTCGGAGGCCGGCTGGCCCCGCTGGAGCCAGATTGCGGCATCGGAAACTTTCTGAACACCACTGGGATGAACTTGAAATCCTGAGCTTCCGAACTGCACGCGCAGTGGCAAGAATGCAGCAGGATGCAGCACCTTTCGCCTGCGCTTCCCCCAGCTAGCGGTTACAGTTCCTCCAGAGCTCAGCTCCTCAGCCCCCGCTTCCGCCCCCGCCCCGGGCGGATCATTTTTCTGGGAACAGGGGACAGCGACTTCGAGTGGACTTTTGACTATTAAATAAATGCAACTCAGTGATCGATTTGCTCCCAGTTTACGTTTGACTTAAAAAAGAATTGGTGGGGGAAAAAACAACATCTCATAATTAGTACAGCAGGTCAGCAAACCACACTGTCTCCTAAATGAAGGAGAATGTTGGCTTTATTATTTATTCAGGGAAAAGGGAAGATTGAACATTGTTTTAAACTTAACATCCCCAACAAATTCATATCCGGACTAAACTTTCTACACGTGACTTTCACATTCACTTTTCTACCAGGAACTTTTAACCAACCCTGTTAATTTCTCCCCCCTCCACCTTACCCCAGCGGTTTGGGAAGCTAGGGAAGATATTTTCCCTGAGGATAGTTTACACGGATCCCAGCTAACCGGCAGCCCCAGAGAGATCAACTCCCGGCAAAGAATAAGAACGAAAGCTTTTAAGAAAAAGAATAATAAACAGCGATTTCCAAATATGCTTTCCACTTGAACTTCCTAAACTAGTGCCTGTCCCGGAAAGGTAGCTCTCTGAGTCCCCGACGTGGGATGGGCTAGTTTGGGGGCTGCATGCATGTCCGGACTGACTCTCGCTCCTCCAACCCCCTCCCGACTGCACAACACACACACACACACACACACACACACACACACACACACACACACACACCACGAGCCCACCCACGAAACATCTGGATGGGGACTTGCGTCCTGACATATGGGCAACTACAGCCAAGGTTGGCTCCGGGAAGCGAGGAAAGGCGCGCGGTGCCGAAGTGCACCACTCAGTGGGGTCTGTCCCCTTCCAGCGCTGGGTCCCGCCAGCATCCTTCCTACCATCTGCTCCTGTCACCAGCCCCTGGCTCCACCCCCGCGATCCCGCCCCTTGTACTGCAGCCAATAGTAACCCCCGACCACTCTCCACCGCCCCAAACCCTTTCCACACCCCCACGTCCTGGTAGCTGGTTGGCTGCTGAACCCTCAGCGAAGCGGCTGTATTTGCGTGGTACTCCAGGTTGCTGGTAGGTGGAGTGACCTGTCACTCCTGGTGGCAGGGCCCGCCTACTCCACCTCCGTCTCAGACTCTTCCTGCGCAGTTCTCCTTCGCAGCCTCTGCGAGGAAGTGCCGGGGCTGCTCTCTGGCTCCATTCGCAGGGCTGCGAGGAGGCAGCCCCGGCGAGCGGCCGTGCGCACCGTCCGGAGTGGCCAGGAAGCGGGAGTGCAGCGTTCTTCTCTCGGTCCAGAGCGGGGCGTCGCGCCGCAGGAGCGGTCCGCGGGCTAGCAATTGCCGCCACCCGACTTTCGTGCCAGTTGCGGCTCCTCCCGGGCAACATGTCAAAAGCCGCCGCCGCTACAGCTGCCGCCGCCACCTGGGGAAGAACAGCAGCAGCAGGAGCAGCGGTGGCCACGGGCGCGCGGGGGCAATAAACCGCACCACCAGGCGTCCGAAAGGCCAAGGACCCCGCTCGGCGCTCACTGTTCCGGCGGGACCCGCGCCATGTGCTGAGCCATGCCCCTCGCAGCGCCCGCGGGCAGCGCATGGGGCAGCGTCTGAGCGGCGGCAGATCCTGCCTCGATGTTCCCGGCCGGCTCCTGCCGCAGCCGCCGCCGCCCCCGCCACCGGTGAGGAGGAAGCTCGCGTTGCTCTTCGCCATGCTTTGCGTCTGGCTCTACATGTTCTTGTACTCGTGCGCCGGCTCGTGCGCCGCCGCACCGGGGCTGCTGCTGCTGGGCTCTGGGTCCCGCGCCGCCCACGCCTCTCCAGCCCTGGCCACCGGTCCGGACGGGGCTTCTCCCAGGCTGCCGTTCCAGGCGGCTCCTGCCACCCCGTTGGCTGCGGTCAAGGAGACGGCCGACGGCGCCGCGAGCCAGGAGGAACAGAGTCCCGAGGCTCCGGACTCCTCCAACCCCATCTCCAGCTTTATTAGTGGGTCCGGGAGCAAGCAGCTGCCGCAGGCCATCATCATCGGCGTGAAGAAGGGTGGCACGCGGGCGCTGCTCGAGTTCCTGCGCGTGCACCCTGACGTGCGCGCCGTGGGCGCCGAGCCCCACTTCTTCGACCGCAGCTACGACAAGGGCCTCGCCTGGTACCGGTGAGTTTCCCCGCCGGGGGCAAGGGGCGCCAGCTGCGATCCATACGGGAGAAGAGGGCGACGTGGTGTGTGCTGGGGAAGTGACAGGGGTGCAGCTTTGAACCACTGGGCTCGGGGAGGGGCAGAGAACAAACGCGAGGCGCTGGCCAGCAGCGCTGAGAATCCCGCCCTAGAGCGGTACCCAGTGTGCGCCACCTCCGCCCCCCGCCTCGCTACAAACCATAGAAACTTCTCGAGGAGTTCTGGCAGCTCAATGGCCCACGATACCCTAGCATTAATCAGGAGAGCTCTCCTCAGAGGGGAGACAGCGACTGAGACAGCGCTCAGAGAAGCGCGCAACGCTCTAACTGCCGAGCTGTCTCAAACGAATCAATTCAGTGTCGCTCATATTGTCTTCTTCCTCTCCGCGTCCGGGACGTTCTGCGCCCCGCCGGCGGCGGTAGACCGGCCGCAGTAGACCGACTTTAAGAGCAGCTTCTGCTCCCCAGATGGATATGTAGGGATGGGAGTGACCGCATCCTATTCAGGCCGCAGGGAGTCTATACACTTTTTTGTTGCGGTACTCCTCCTCTCTGGAACCCGAACCCACAGAGGGGCAAACTCTTTTCGCTAGCGGGCAGCTCCGGCTGGGAGGGTAAACTGGGCGGGGTAACCCTGCGCCTCCGCCTGGCGGAAGGGTGGCCGCGGGCGGAGCGTGGAGCGGTGCTGGTCCCTGTCGGGCAAAGACTAGCACTGCAGCGGCGCGAGCGGCGCGCAGCTTTGAAGGTTTCCCGGCGCCTCCTGCGTGGCCCGTCAGTTTCCGCCTCCCGGGCCTGGGTGCTGGGAGGGCGAAGGCTGGACCTCGTGTCTCCGCGGGGCCTTTACACCTCGGGCCGCAAAGAATATTGGGGGCCCACTCATTAAGAAGTGTGGGTTGCCCTGGGGTCGCGGCTTCCGGAAACTTGGTTTTCGAGTAGCGTTGTGGGTCCGATTCCAAAGGGACAGCGGCTCCCGGGGTCATAATCACAACCTCCCGCAGCTGCGGGTCTTTGGGGTGAGCTGTTGGGTTGACCGAGCTTCCGGTGAGGCGCGGGTGGGCAGAGGGTGGGCAGATTCCCGCCTTGGGAAACCTAGTTGCCAACCAGGGGCCCGGCCCCCGGCCCCCACCCCTTTTGTCGGTCACCCCCCACACACACCCTCACAAGCAGATCTCCATTGACTCCTCGTCACCCCTCCAGGCCCAAAGAGCCTCCAAGAGGCTTGAGACTTCGGAAACCAAAGAGAAAAGTCGAAGCGAGCTCCACTCCCTGCCCCCACGCCCTCATAGTCCCCCAGGAGAGGATGGAAGATAAAAGGGGGCTGACCCAATGGATTAAAACCTCTCTCTTCCCAGCTTCGCCCTCCCCCTCTCTTTTGTCCTTCATGTTTTTATTATTGTCAGCAGTTGCCCAAGCCTCGAGGTTTAGCCAGCCGTGACAGTCACCCATCCCACCGTTCCCGGGTAGTGGACACCGGCTGTTAAAAATGGGGGTTCTGGAGTCGGACGCCTAGACTCTTGTCCTGGCTCTGGCAGTTCGCTAATGGGGCCAAGCCTCAGTGCTCTCCTTGGTGCATGGGATGGTGTGGTTCTCCGCAGGGAGCGGAGGCAGGAGTGCGCTGAGGCGCTCGGGTGTCTGGCTGGCACTTGGGGGGCTTCTCTAATTGTTAGCGATTGTCATGGATCGTGTTGTTATTACTTCTACCACCACTACCACTTCTGCCCCTCCTGGGATGCGGATCCCGGGTCCGCGGTGGCTGCCAATCACTAGCGCCCTTCCAGGTGGAACCCACCGGAGGCCGGAGGCGGCCCGGGGTTTCTTTTTAGATCCGACACGCGGGGGACCGGGCTGGGAGGAACTGGCAGGAAACTAACTGGATCCTTCACGTCAAGCGGTTTTAGAAGCACCTGGGGTAGACTGTGGAAATCCCCACAGGAAGATTCACGCAGCCTCTTAGGCGGCTGCCTTCCACCTGCTACGTTCCTTTTGATTGACTCAAAAACGCTGAATAAAGAAACGGAGTCGCTCTGGAAGCCCTCGCCGCGCGCCGGCCGCGGGGAGCGCAGCCGGGAGCCTCGGGCAGTGCAGGCGCCCCGGGGCGGCGTAGTTAGCCGGGCCGCTGGACGCGGGGGCCACGGGGGCTGGGCCCGGCCGCCGAAGGCGGGAAGTTCCTCAGCCTCGCGAGGCATCTCCCTAAAGTGAAGAGCCGGGCTGTCGGGGCCAAAAGGCCCAGGGCCCGCGGCGGTGACCCCGTGGACCCGGCTACGGAGGAGCAAACCGCTAGCACCGCCACTCGCCCCAAACTCCGCGCTCTCCGGCGGCTCCAGCCGCGCCGGGCGTGGCCACGGGATTAGTGGATTTTTTTTTTAAGGAAAAAACAGGTTAAATTCCCTTTGCTTAATTAAAAACAAATTAATTAGTGAAGAATAGTCTGGGTGTCTGAGCAAATGTATGGACTTAGAATTATTTTGAAGGCAGCCGTTTTAATGTTGAACAGCCACACCCGGAGGAGACGCCTGACCCAGAAACCTTTTGCTGAAATCCCGGGCCCGAGGAGCACGCTCCGCAGCCTCCACGGGGCCAGGCGCTGCTGCGCTCCCGAGTTTCATCTCTGTTGTATCTCCCGCGCCGCCCTTACCGGCAGGCAGCAGATTGGAGACGGGCACAAACAGTAATTAACCTGAGAGGATTGCAGTTCAGACACGTGGTTAAAACAAGTCCTCATAACGAGAAAATACTAAGAGAGAGGGGAGACATTTTGAAAGCATTTAGACATTTTGAAGGCATTAATCTGTAGTCCTGGATGATTGAACCCGAGGGTCAGCATCGTAATCCGTCGGAGAAGGCGATTTTGGCTGTGTCTTTGCGAGTCGTTAATGTGTTTAATCGGTTGGTATACAGCCCTGCTCGTGGCCTACCCTGACTGGGTGCATTTGCAGGAAGTCAAGGAAATTGACTGTAGTTCCTTCCACTGTCACCCTTAGCCAGAAGAGGAGGGATAGTGGTGGTAATGGAGCCCGCCGTGGTGGCGACTCAGAGCTTACCTCGCCACCGGCCTGAGAGAGCGGGAGCTTGTCCGCTGCCTCATCTGCACAAAAATCAAACGCGCTGGTACTTGAGGCCCATCTACTGGAACCCGGGTATGTTTTAGTCTGGGTTTAAGACCCTTGTGGGTTTACTTTTCCAGTTTATTATCCAGCTGTTTTTCTCGAATCAGGCCTCCCAAACTTATCAGGTGCTGGTGAGCAGCCCAAGAAGTGACTTATCGGGACTTTTGGTGGAACTGGCCTTTACTTTCTGTTCCAGGTTGTGATGGTGTTGGAGAACGCTGGGGTGTGGTTCTGGAGAACCTCACCCATGCCAGCTTGGGGAAAGCACACACCCTGTATTTAAGCTCTGAATATGGATTGAAGCTTCAGTTATATAGCTAAGTTCTTTAATAAGTTTCTCTTTTTGGTTTGGCATAAATTTGGTAGATTTTCACAAATTTTAATGACCTCAGTTTAGGAATTAAGTTAGCCAAATACTGTGATTGTTAATTTTTATATAGAAATATGCCTTAAACTTTACAGTGGCAGAAACTCCTTCCCTGCCTTGCCTTTTCTTTCTGTTTTCGGTTGTACAAAATAAGCTGACACTTGAATGCTATGGCCACATTTTTTACAAAGTGGAGTGTGTGTGTGTGTGTGTGTGTGTGTGTGTGTGTGTGTTAATGTTGGTAGCTAACACTTACTGAATGTTTTCCCAATGTGCCAGGCACTGTTTCAAGTTTACCGGCTTAGCAAATTTAATCTTCATTACAATCCTGTGAAGTAGGAACTTTTATAGATGAGACAACACAGGCACAGAGAGGTTAAGCAATTTGCCCAAGGTCCCTCAGCTAAAAAGTGGCAAAGCTAATATATCAACCCAGGCAGTCCTACTCCAAAGGTCTCTCTGCTATGCTTCATTGCTTAAGGGACCAAAAACATGACGTTGGTCATATATCATGAGTTCAAAACTGGGTTTGCTTTAAAAGAGTTTGAGTATTCTGATGTAACCTCTAGTGACCTCAGTGTGGATGGCTCACTTTGTCATTCACTTTAAAAGAATGTCAACTCTAGAACAGGCTAGCTGCTATGTCCGAAGTTGGTTTATGACTAAAGTGAGAATTTCATCATTATGGCAGTTTTGTTTCTGTGCCTGCACTGGATAGTTAAAGTCAAAGGAATCATTAAAACGACAAAAATATCCCTCAAGTATAAAGTCTGAGAAAACATAGGGAATATCCTGTAATGTACTGGGAATAGATTTATTCTCTCCCATCCCCCCCTTTTAAGGCTGGGAGGTATGAGAGGATATAGGGTTAAAAGATGTTTCAAAACTTCTTGGAAGAACTTTATTCATTTAAAAGAAGTGCAGTGCCCCAAGTAAAGACTGAAAACTTGTACTTATCAACAAGAAGACAATTGTAATTAACACTTTGAGTAGATTTCTTTAGAATTAGATTTTAAAACCCAGTAACTTCAGAAAATCTCTCTTGAAAACTAATAGCTGAAAATAGCAACTTTTCCTACATTTTTAATTTCATAAATGCTGAGAAAATTAATCTCTCCCCTATTTTCCTAGTCTATTTCTAAAAACTTGGTGGCAAAGACTGTCTTCACTAAGGGAAATTTGAGATAAGATCTGATTGTGGATAATCCTTTTTGAAGTAATTGCACTTTCTCAGTCCTGGAGTTTAAACCAAGTATGTAACTCACTTCAAGCTCCTGGGTGAAGATCAAAAATCTACATTTATATGCAACAATTTGAAATACAAACCGTCATGTTACAAAGCTGTCAAGATTTGTTAGCAAGACAGTGTAGCATGTGTCGAACTCTGTTTTTAATTAGGCACCTAAATTAGACCATAAAATGGTTGATTAATCTTTTACAAGTTGAGGGGGAAATGTAACATAAATTAACCTAATCATAAGTGTTTTCCCAGATGCTCTCAGTTAATAAAATAGTCAATATTTAATAGCAAACTATTTGTTTTAGATAAATAAAATGCTGAAATGTATGAATTAAATTACACTTATTATCTTCTAAATGATGTTATTATTGAACAAGTCTCTAAAAATTAGATTGCGGCCCATGTCTTAAAAAAAGATTATCAAAATAGAATGCTACAATTTGACTAAACTGACTAGATTTTCCTTTTTTAATGGAGCCTGATTATTAAAAGTTTGCAATTTAATATAAACTAATATTCATAAAAGACATTTCCAGCTAAAGTTATATTATTTGAAATTTTAAAGTGATTTGTTACAGCCTGCTTTTCTAGTTCTGTGTTTCATTTTTGTGTGAAGAAATACTTTTAGCTATTTTTAAAAACCAACTTGTCACAAAAACCTCATTCCAACAATGTATGCTGATTTACCTTTTTGTTTAAAACATGTTGTTAGGAACAAGGTTTTCTGATTATAAGATGAACTTTTGAATCACTAAAATTATTTAGAATTAAAAGTGGACCAAGAATTTAAAAAACCAACAAACCCACCAATCAGTGTTATGAATCGGGGAAGTAGCATTTATTTAAAGTTTCAGAGCTGAAATACTACGTGCCTATGACTGCTTGCTTGCCTACTGCCTGCTTTCTATGTCAGTAGTTTCTGAATACTTTATGTTCTCACTCTATGAACATGGAAATTAAGTTGATTGACAGAAACACAAAATGTCCACTTTAAAGGCAGAGCATAATGAGCATTTCTTTTGCTGTGAATAGAGTTAGTTTCCAAATAGGGCGCTACCTCTCTCATTTAACAGTCTGTGATTTCAGTCAGTAAGGGACATTTCAGTCCTAGGCTGTTGGGATAGTCAGGAATCCCAGCAAAATGAATTCCCCAAGTATGTGGCATATTTTCAAGGGTAATGAATACAATATGCTGCCTACCTCAAGTGAAAACATTTACCATGACCAAAAAGAAATGAGAGACCGATATCTTTGAAAACTACTTATAAACTACTTGTAAGTAAAGCATAAAACTTTTTTTAATATTTAAAACATTACCTTGTTAGAACTCTCATGTTCCTCTTCAACTATACCAAAATAAAATTCACAGCAAATAAAACTGATGTTAGTGTATGTTAACTTTTCTTTCTGATTTTAGATTTGGGGGAAAAGTTAAGGATGTGAGGAGCAGTTACCAGTTTAATAACATGATAATAAATAATTTTCATTGCAGCCAAGAGGCTCTGTGTTAAAATACTGCTAATGCTAATAAAACTCCCATTAATTTTCTTTGCACATAAGAGTGATTAATAATTTCCTTTATGTTATATCTATATCTGAAATTCTTCCTTTAAAATGCCCACTTCTGTGACTGCAAATATATTAAAAATAGCATAACTTACTTGGTCATTCAGAAAATTTACTTCAATGTGTCATGGATGAAGCATGTTTAAATAGCAAAGCTGTACTGCAATTTGTTCTCCTAGAGAACTGCTTTTAAAAGTTATGAGTGCAGATCTGTGCAGACAGAGCTGGTTAAAGAGTACTGCCAGAGAGTTTGTATTTTCTAGTCATTATAAAGTTATATGTGTATAGACACACATTCACGGTGACTTTAAGTTGCTAAATTAGTAACAGAACAGATAAGCTCTTGGAATAAAATAGTTTTCTTCTAAATATAGCAAATGTGTTAAAATAAAACTCAGGTTTAACATCAAGTCAATTGTATTGGCTAGACCGTTTCTTGCCAAGAGATCAGTGCTTTTAAACACTCTTGGGCAGAACATGAATGATTCCACGTGCGTTCATCAAGTAACTTGGCCGCGGGTGATTTAGAATTCCTGTTTTCCTCCAAATTTTTGTCCAACACTACTTAACATGGTTACACTTGCTTGGAAACCCATAAAATACTGAATGATTGTTCTGAGCAATATGAGACTTGGGACAACAAATGGAGATTGGAAAAAAAATACTGGGAAGGGAAGTGAGAAGCAGCAGATTTTTCGCGCACACTCTTGATTTAATGCATGGGGGGCAGGAGGAAAGGTGTGGTGACAGAAGTGTCCAACATGGCCCCAGATAGGCCTCTGCCCTTGCTACGTGTCTGTCCCTTTCTGGCAGCTGGAGGAACGTTCGCGTACACCTCTCGTTCTGGAGGTGGCCTATCGCGCAGCCAATGGCAGAGAAAATGGCTCCGCGGCTGGCCGGCCTCGGGGATCAGTCAGCACGGTCCCTGTGTCGCGTGGGATTGCTGCATCTGGTCCGAGGACCGCTGAGCCCAGGAGACAGATGGCCGCGCTTCCCTGCGTTGGGGGCGTGGCCGGCGGCCTGGCCCGGGGCTGCCCCTCCGCCCCTCTGCCCCGCGGGTTGCCGGCCGCAGCCACGTGACCAGCGGGAGCCTGGCGCTCGGGCCTCACCTGTTGGGCTGAGCCTAGCGTAGCGGCCTGCGCTTGCAGTGGGCGGAGCCGGCGGAGCCGGCCCCGCGCTGATTGGTCGGAGGGGCTGCCGGTAAACCAATGGCGTCCCTCCTGCGTCATAGCTCGGTCCAGAGGGGCTGGCGGAGCTGGCCGGTCGGGCGCTGGCCGGGGCAGGCTTCCCTGGCTGCTCTGCGCTCGGTCGGTGCAGCTGAGTTAGTTCTGAACCGTCGTCGCTTTCCGAGCCAAGTTTATCAGCTGATCTATTTTATTCCTTTCCTTTCTTTGTCTTTTCTAAACCCTCCTACACAGGTGTCCCTGCCTTGTGGAGGGGAGGTGTCTTTTCTTTGAATGTTTGCCTCTGTTGGGCAGAGCAGTAAGGAGAGTCAGACTCGCCCTCCCTGAATCCGTTGCTGCTGGGACTGGACCTGAATGAATGAATTCGTCAGAGCCGGACGAGAAACTTTGTCTTTTAAGGGGCCTTATTTTGGGGCAGGGAAAAGGATGCGGTTGCGCTCAAGGCAGTAAAACAATTGAGTCAGTTTTCAACCAGCACGTATCTGTTCTTTCTCCCTCTCGCCCCCCGCCCCCGAACCCTCACTCCTTATCCTTTTCTCCGTGGGAAAGTAACATATTATCCTCCCTTCACCCAATTCTGTAATGGGTGCATAAAATGAGATTCAGCAAATTAGTAGATAACCCAAAATAGTTTCATTTCCCTAATGTGGCCCGTTAAATTACAGGATAAAGAGAAAGGTGGGAAAGATTCTGAAGGAGAGGAGGGAAAGGAAAAGGCAGGTGACTCAAGCTCCCTTCCGATTCTTGAATCTTCGATTCTTGAATCTTCGCTTCACTGAGACATGCTGGTTCTCCCCAGCACTTCTCTGCTGCTCCCCAAGTGCCCCTGGAAGGCACACATTCCCCTGTCGCCCTCCTTCCCTCAGTCCCTATGACCACAATCTGCAGCTGTCCCCTACGCATAGGGAGAAGGAATGGCTCCCCTTAGGGCATCCTGGAAGCCCCTTTCTGCTCCCCCAGCCTGCAGAGTGGGTAGAAAGGGGTTTTGGGGCCCTGACGAGCTCACGCTCCCCTCGTGCTGTCAGGTGGAATCACAGCATGAAAAATGCCTCCACTGAGGATGGGATTTCCACGGTGCCACTGAGAATTCTGTTGCAGATTTGGAGGAGGCAACTTTGTTTTCTGGAAGGTTTTGCTGAGATGCAAGAGATGACCTGTATTTAAAGGTCAGGAAGCTGACATAGGACATTGGTCCTTGCTGCAGGAGATGTTGAAACGATCAGGATTTGGTCCACATATCCATTAAAGTAGTCTCCCCAGGGAGAGAACACACTGAGCCAACAGTTAGAGAACAGTAGTTCTCCAGGGGATCACTCCGGGTGTCTTCCCCAGCTGAAAGGCCTCTCCTTCCCCCTTCCTAGCCTCTGGCTGGAAAGTTCTGGTCTAGCCTAGCCATTCATTCCTATTGATGTGTGCTGTTCTTTGGGTCCCTGGTGCCCTCCCGTCTGATTGTTCCAGTCTCCAGGCACTTAGCATATGCTAGTGCTGCCAGTTAACACAGATACACAAAGAGGTAAACATCCTGTTCCCAGCCAAGAGCTTTCACGAAGCTTGGGAAGCCCCAGGCGGGTGTGTAGGGGCGGGGGAGGGAGAGTAAAGTAGGGAAGCTGATCATTACTCTGTCATTGACCTGAAATATTCAATGGAGAAAGTGAAAGGTGACTATTTTAAGTCTTTTTCTATAGTTAATGAATAATACATTTTTATAAATCATGTTGGCCTATTTTTTCACTTACCTAACAAAGATTTATTGAGTACTTTTTAAATATATTTATTTTTGAGAGTAGTTTTAAGTTCACAGCAAAATTGAGCAAAAAGACTTACCATTGATAAACCTATGATGACACGTTATTATCATCCAAAGTCCATAGTTTACATTGGGGCTCACTCTTGAGGTTGTACATGTTATGGCCTTTGACAAATATGTAATGGCATATATCCACCATTATAGTATCACCCAGAATATTTTCACTGTCCAAAACATGTCCCGTTGAGTAGTTTTATCAAGTGCTATTCCAGGCAGCACTTGAGGTACTGAGGAAGTACAAGAGACATGAACTTGACCTTGAGGAGCCTGTTTTAGTCAGTGAACTAAAATCTACAGGTTCAAAGAGGTCTCAAAGCAATTTACACACTGATATAAACAAATCATTAGTCCTGCCGAATCACTAATAAATCTAACAACCATTTGAAGGGGAAGAGGAAGCACGTGGTAAAACAGTACAAATCAAGAAATGTGACTTTATATTTTACTTTTCTGGAGCTTCCAAAGAGAGCTAAGGAGGTAAGAGAGGGGATGTCACTCTGTACTGCAGTAGGAAAGTATTTGAGAGCCTGCTGTGGGCAAGTGAGTGGCCGGTGCTCATTTCATCTTAGCAGTGGTCCTTCCTGTGTGATTTCCCCCATTTATTTTGCAGAGGAAGAAAGGGAAGCTCACAGAGGTAGCCGAAGCTGTATCTATGGGGTGTCTCAGGCTCTTGAACCCAATGCCCTTCTGATTCCACAACTCACAGCTTCTACACAGGGCTGAAATTCAACATGATCTTCCTTCTGGACCAGTTGAAGCCATTTCTTTTGTTGTTTCTTTCTTCCCAAAGACACAAACCCTTCCACATAAAACTATCCCCAAGATTATATATTTTTTCCTCTCTCTGTCCCTATCCCTGTGGTTCTCACACTCACTCCTCAGCCCCATCTGTTGCAATGATATATGCATTGATGGTGCCAACCTTCATGCACGTCACTCATGCACCAACCTGTCACTTTAGCATCATCCCTGTTGCCCTTGCTCCCGCGATAAAATCTGTACATTTGACGCTCCCTTTCTCACTGCAGCCTCCTTCCATTTCCTCCTTTGCCAGCGTATCTCTTCTCTCTCACCTATTCCTTGAAGCTGCCCACCACACCCATGCCGCCCACATTCTTAGTTCTCAGGATCACAGTAAAACCTGCCGCACTCAACCTCTGTGGCTCTTTGCTTCCTTACTGCATCCTTGGCTAACACCTAAACACCCTTGCCCCACCCTTTGGAGACACCCTGTTTTGTACCATCCCTGGCAGTTGTGCAGGAAACGGTCTTGTCATAGAACACACCTGGCCAACCCTGAGTTATGTGTTTATAACTTGGGCCTTACTCTGCAACTTAGCCCTGTTGGTCACTACCCCTTACCCATGCCAGGACCCGTGGTGTGCACTGGCCCTTCTGGATGTCATCCTCTGCCTTCAAGTACTGGTTCACAGAACTCCTTCCACATAGGGAACAACTCCAGCAAGATCTCAGCGTCTGTAACAATACCACTCTCTTAACCACTTCTCAACATGCCTTATTTCTACTTTTTTCCCAAGACTTCCCTCCATCGTTTCTAAGAAGGATTGTGTTCTCTCTTTTCTGTATTATTTGAAGAACATCCCAGAGATCATATTACTTTATCTATAAATCCAGCCTGTGGGATTTTTTTGGACAAATTTGCATTCACATACCTATTTTAAAAAGTGTAAAAATCAGAAGTGTGCAGCCTGATGAATTTTCACAAAGTGAGTATACCCACGTAACAGCAGTTCAAAAACCCCGAAGCCACTCTCTTGTTCCCTTCTGATCACAGTCTCTGTCCCAAGGATAACCACTATCCTACCTTTTACCACCATAGATTAATTATACCTGTTATTGAACTTACTGTAAATGAAATCCTAAGTGAATATTTATAGGTTTTTAAAAATATGTGGATTCATTTCAAATATTGACAGATTCAGAGATTTCACAGACAAATCCAAATTTTCTGCTTTTTTTTATAAAGGAGCTGACAGTACGAGGCCTGCCTTCCTCGTAGCAGCAACTGGTTGGAGCTAGAGAACAGCTGTGCCTGGGCATGAGGGGATGTCCTCTCTTGTTTGCCACAGTCCCCACTGCTCCTTATTGTTTCACACTTGTTACCTGCCTTGTTCCAGGTCTAGGTCTGGGTCACTGCCAAACAGGATGGGGAGCTACAAACTGTTTTCCCTTTTCTCTCAGGTACACACTATTTCAGGATTGAATTTCCATTTATCATGGACATCCTTGTTAGATTTTGAAATTAGTCTTCCTTTTACAACTCTGTAGAGACCCTGGGAGAGGCTGTAGAGAGGTCTGCTAGCTGGATGCCAGTTAGAAACAGAATCACCGTCATAAAATCATTTTCAATGATATGCTTCTCTGACTTTTAATACTTTTTGTTTGTTTCTTTAACCAGCTCTTCTTCTGCCCCCAACTGGTGTCAGCTTTTTGCTATGGATACTTTGTGACCTTGAGCCTGTCACTTTATCTTTGGTGTCAGCATTCTCAAGTGTACAATGGAGATGGGCCCATCAGTGCTTCCTGAACCGGTGTTTCACAAACTGGTGCAGGACCACATTTTCCCCAATCTATTGTGGACCCAGGTGTTGTCCTAGTGCGCATGACTAGTACACACCTTGTGCCATTTGCCTTCAGCCACACAATTTGTAACACCTACCCTGGTCTGTACTCTGTCCATTGATCAGAGCTCTGGATGATGGAACAATGTCAAATTACTTACAGTAGCTTTAAATACTTACTCTCGGGTTTTGTATTTATCTCCTTGAAGACAGTTTGCAGGTAGTCTGCAGACCACCCTTTGAGAAGCACTCTCCTAAGTGTTTTAGTGAACAAAAAGTTATAGAAAGATCAGTAAGTAATTTGTAGAAAAAATGCTTCCCTGTTAGCATATTGAAGGCCCTGAGAAGTAGTATAGTTCAAAACAAAACAGAACCAAGAATCTGTTTAATTTTGTTCAAGTTTCCCTTGAGTACAAAATCGTTTTTTCATTCAATACCTACTGATAACCTAAGGAGTTGTGTTTGTCTGGATGCCAGTTTGGGGCAGTTAGCAGAGCAGGTCTCCAAGGTTTCTTGCAGTTCTAAGAGTTCGATCCCCTGACTCTGTCTGTGCTCTCTCTGTCCACCCTTGGAATGCAGTTAGACTCCATACTTCTCCCACTTGTGACATCATTTCCAACCCAGTGTGCCTGCACCCCCTGTGCTCCCAGGATGATTGTACAGAAAGAGGAGAGAAGGAGAAGTGGAGTCTCAGTAAATCAGGGACCCTGGGCAGAAATTTGCGGAGGCTGAGAAGGATTTCACGTTCAGGCTTGCTGCAGACATCTTGAGGAGGCTTCCACTTGCTGTTCTGCCCTAAGCAGGCTAATTGCTGGTTCAGCTTTCCTCCAAGGAGCTTATGTCTGTTTTCAAAAGTAAGTGCTCCTTGGGCTCTGAGCTGTTTACAGAGCAAGATGTCTGATGGTGTTGGAAACGGGCAAAGCTTTTTTCTACCGTGCCTGGCACAGCGTAGGCCTGTGGTCTGTGTGTTTTGTCAGAGCACCAGTGCGATTGCTCACCCTGGACACGCTGCTGAGGTCTCTGCGAAATAACACAAGTGCCACATAAAAACCTGCTCAGCCATTAGCTGCAAACAAAGCCAATCATCTTTTTTTTTTTTTTTACATGCATTTTCCCTTTTTGTGTCTGAGGCCAAGGGGAAACACTTAAAAGTGTTCTTTAGTCACACAGCACCGGAAATGAAGGAAACTTTCAGATTAGGTGTCACTGGGAAAGGAGGTGAGTGGAACCTTTTACAGAGATGGGGGATTCATTTACCTATTTGTACAAAACTTAAGTTACAAGAGTATCTGGGTTTCCCCTCCAAGCACTCTAAACTTGCTATAATTATCTTATTATCTCCTGATACTCTCACTTACCAGACTCCTCATATTTGGCGAAATACTAACACCTGTTTGGATGGCCCCCTCGTCTCTGCCCTGGACCCCTACTTATAGGGGAGATGTTTGGCAAGGGCACTTCACATGGTCTGGAAGTGAGCAGCTTCACACCAGTGGGTCCTCTATTGCGTGTACTTGACTAGCTTTTCTTTCTTATCACACTTCCCTTCCTATAAAGTTACGTATCTTTTAACAGGATATTTAATACCCACTCTCTCTTTCTATGGAGCCTTGTGAAAATCAGGCAATAATGACGCAGCTTTATTGCCAAGTCATGACCAGAGCATCTAGATGGCACTACTCATGGAATAATGTGGTGTGTACCATTTATTCATTTGTGATTTGATTTCCTCTACCAGACATTTGGGAGCACCTAGAATGGGTGTTCAAATAGTATAAAAGCAATCGGGGAATAAGATGTTCAGCAGTTGTCAGAAGTCTCAAGAAGCTCATGATCTTGGTCAACGAGCCATGATGAGAGATAATATAGAACAAAGTGAGATATGTTATGGCAGCTGAGAGAAGGAGGCATAAAGGAGAGGCTACCACTGAGCTGGGTTTTGAAGTATGGATAGGAGTTTGTCAGCCAATTGTCCCAGAAAGCAAATAAAGACGTTCAGGGCTGGACAGCATTGTGGGAAAGGCCTAGACAGAGGCATGGTAGAGCACTGGGGGTTGGTGGGACAGAGGAAGTGTCAGGGATTGGGAGAAGGGGGCCAGGAGGCTGGGTCAGAGATACGGTGTTATGTTGGCGGGGAGAGCTTTCATCTTACTAATCAAAAGGAGTTTTTTGGACCAGCAGAGCCTCCTATACCAAAGAAATGTGCAGACTTTACATGAATTATGCATTTGAATTATTTTCACATATTTTTGAGGAAAATAAAATAATTTGGTGTTTTATGAGAGAGAAAGTTAAAAAAAAAAGTATAGACGGTTTTCTAAGATGAACGACACTTAGCCCTGCTGTGTGATTTGAATGTGGCTCTCAGAGTTCCAGAACAAGCGTAGAGCTCACGAGAAGCGACGGGACATGCTTCCTCTCCCCTTACAGAACCCACACACCTCTCTCCCTGTTGCCTTTCTGGGTAACTTGGATAACTGTCCCAAAGAACACAGACTGCCCCTCTGTTGTTTGAAGTTTGGGGTAAAGAGCCATTCTTCCCCAACTCCCAGCTAGGCTGCAAATGCCAGCTTCCCAGCCCAATGCATGAAACAGATGGCCGAGAGCCTGCAGGCTGGGCTGTCTCCTAACCAGCTCCGCTGGGGCAGGAGCCCTGCCATTCCTCCGGAAGGGCTTCTGAGCAAACAGAGGAAACAAGGTGGAGAGGGGACACTGCGCGGCCTCCCCTCTCCTGGCCTTCCCTTGCTGGCCCTGCTGGGCAGAGCTAAGGCGAAGCTTCCCCTTCTTGTCCCTGGATCCTGAGCAAATAGAGAGATGCCACGTTTGGTTCCCGGTTGCCAGGATTCCCAAAATGATTTAGTCTATTCCCATTGCTCACTATGAGGGAACTCAGTTAAGTTTAGGAGCCTTCCATGCTGACCTATAAAAGTGATCGCACTCATTGATCAAGTGTGGCTAAGAATTCATCTCCCTAATCCAGAGGCTACTTCTGTTTAGAAGAGACAGAGGTGAGAGGCTGCTTGGTGGGCTCAAAAGAGCGCAGGTGGAGGCTCCTGGTTAGGGGGCAGCCAACATGAGAAGCGCAGGCCCTGCACTCTGGCCCTGTCTCCTCCCCATCTGTCTCCTCTGGTGGAATGTCCAGTCATTCAGTTATTTTTAGGGTTGTTTTCTTCCAGTCCCAGCTGGAAACAGAAGTAGAGAGCAGGCTTATGGCTTTTTGTGTGTGTTCTGTAAAAAGAGAGCCCATGTGCCAGGGAGTACTTGTGCCCACTTCCTCGAGATTTAAGCTTTCATTCATCTCCAGGACTTTGATCAAAGCTAGCTCATCTTACCCAGATGGTGTCTTTTGGGAATGTCAGTTTGGGCGATGGGAAACGCAAGGGCATGTCACCTATTTGTGTGTGTCCTCTGTGGTAGCTCAACTCCCAGACGTGGCAAGTGGGTCGTAGGTTCCTGAAGTTCAAGGTGTGGACCTAGCACCTGGAGGCAGCTGCAGCCTGGGCTGAAGGTAAAGATAGACCCCAAGTTGAGCATTCCAGTCGAGTGCAGCAGTAGACTTAGGTCCTAAAGGTGAGTCCCACTCATGTTTAACGTGTGAGCCCCAGAAAGAATTTTTCAGCTGCAGGTTGCTTGTCAGCTACATTCTAATTTGGACTTGGTGCTTTTTTGTCTCGATTGTAAAATTCTTTGGCTTCTCTCTAAGTGGAGTGTATTGAGGGGACAATACGGAGGAAGCCGGTATTAGGGACCCTGTGGATTGTGGGCATTGGAATTCAGCAATGGGAAAAGAGCACTAGGGAGGAATCCCCTTGCTTTCACTTAGCTCTTGTTGTTCCTGTGTTAGAATGTCCACTGGTATCAGTGCGGCTCCTTCGGGTTGCATATTGAGTTTGTTAATTTATTGAGTGTCTATTCTGTGCCAGACTGAGGATGCAAAGATTTATTTATTTGACAAATATTATTGCCTATTTTATTAGCACTGATCCTGCCCTCATGTCGCTTATGTTCTACTAGGGAGATGGGCAAAAAACAGATAGGTAAACTAATAAAAACAGAAGGTCTCACCCAGTGATGAGAGCCATGAATAGAAGTAAAACAGAGGGAGGGGATGGAGAATTGTGGGGGCAGGTGGTGGGAGAAAAGGGCTATTTTAGGCAGGGGTCTTTTTATAGAGGTGATGTTGAGTAGAGGCCAAGGAAGAGAAGGGCTATTTGGAGGTCCAGCCGGTTGGAACACCTCTGTGAGAAGACCCTGTGACCAGAGTGAAGAGATCAAAGGAAGAGGGGGCCGGGAGGGCCAGAGAGGCAGTCCAGTGTGTTCGAAGTGTGAAGGGATACCAGTGGGGAGCGGGGCGGGGTATCTGTGATTTCTTTGTGGACATTGACTATGGAGAGTGAAAATGAAGACAGGGTTTGAGATGGCTAAATACAGTAAGGCATGACACAAAAACAGGGATGTTCAAGGCATAGAAATATTGCAGAGAAAGGAGTGATTAAATGTCTAGGTGGGAGAGGATCTTCCCTGGGAAGGCTTCAGAGAAGAAGTGACACCTTAGCAAGGTTTTGATGGATGAATAGGAGTTCATGTGCAGACCATGTGGGGAAAGGGGTCTTCTTGGCAGAGGGAATACATGTGAAAAGGCAAAGACGTTTACATGTACATGAAAAAGTGTGGTGGATGCTGGGAAGGATGAGCAGAGGAGAAATGAAAGTGAGGTAGGACAGCATCAAGGGTTGGTGTCTTTCGTGAATGAGCCTTAACATCATGACTTCAGAGGGTAACAGTTTATCCTGCACCTTTTCTTTTTCTCAAGTATTTCAACTTGGAAGTGGGATTTACAAGATGCCACTGAATAGCATTAGACAGGAATGGCTTTTGCTGGTGATCAGAAAAGATGCCACCCAGAAAAAAAGGCAAGTGCTGAAGATCCTCTCAGGATGCACTCCAAGACCCACGTCCTCTAAGCTGATTGCTTTTTGCTTGCCTGGACAGAGCCTTTCATTAGGGTAAAGCTAAAAGCCATGTAATTAGAAATTCCACTTCTCAGCTCTTCGGACCTACAATAAGGAACAGCCCCGTGGACGTTCAGTTCCAGCATTCTTAGAAGCTGAACAGGGCCAGGCTGCTAGTGCCAAAATGCCAAACCTGGTAATTAAGAGGTGGCTTTGCAGGCACACACCTGTTCTGAATGTGCAATTAGTGCCTGCTGCCCTTCTTACTGGAGCTTATCCCTCGGCACAGACCATTTGCTGGGGTGGTAGGGGTGTACCTTTCCCCCTCCCCTCTCTCCTCATCTCCCCCCTTCTCTTCTTTCTCCCTAATCTGAGCATTTTTTACCTGGTTTTTCTGGATGTCGTTTCTGATCATTTAGTCTCACGAAACCATTTCTTTGGTCATTTAACCAGAAGCAACTGTACTTTTATCTGAAAACCAAAATAGGAAAGTCTGTCCCCTTTTGCTGTGTTGTTTTTCTTAATGTTCAGAAGAGAAATTGCAAAGAAGGGGCCAGCATGGAGGACAGGAGGATGGCTCTTGGGAAGGCACTGGTGTGGAGTTTTTTCCTGGGACTGCTCATCAGATACTTTCCACTCTACATTATCCTGGTTTATAGCCAGGCTAATTTAATTTCCAGCTGTGAGGCTACCCGTATGATGGTAATCTCAAACAGTTAATGAGCTAGAAGAGGAGGCAGCCTATTGGATTGATTCTTAGGGATCGGCTCAGTGGCTTCACAGTGCTAATTTATCAGCCTGTTTGTTTCTGGGTTTGAAAGACTTGTTCAGCCTGGCACAGCTTCATGAATCTCCCCGCTTCTAAAGATGGATTGAGCTCTGACTTCTGGCCTCTGGATGTGGAAAACAAGCTCGCTTTTCCTTTTACACACCTGGGTATTTAAAGGGAAGAAAGCTGAGGGGGTAACCACAGATCAGCTCTTCTCTCTGTGATACCTGTAAAGCACACTGTGAAAACTTCAGAGTCGTTCCTTCACTCCAGCTGGTTGTGTGTCACCAGCATAAACTGGGCACGGTGTGTTGAACAAGGCTGGTCTGTAATATTGATCCTAGGGTCTGGGGCAAGTGTTTTCCTCCTGCAGAAGACTGGCACAGTTGAAAAAAATAAGGGCTAATACACGCAATACAGAATAGGAATAGTGACAGGAATTAGGGCTATGGTTGGGGATGGCTAATCTGGTGACTTTCATTTTTGTGATCATTTTTTCCTTGTGGGTGAGTGAAAAGAGAGCTAAATTAAAGGCATTAAGGCAGAAGTGCAGAGAACAGTGAAAGATTTAGTTCCCACGTTCTAAATTAATCTCTCTCTATATATATGTTTATATTTATATAAGTATGTTTATTTCACTATAATTATACCCTACAATGGCCAAAATTAATTTAAAACTAAACCTTATTATTTTTTATTGTCAGAAAGGGAGGGAAGGTGGAAACCTCCTTAAAAAGGAGATGGGTAATAAGAGATGGGTCAGATGGGGTTGGTGGGATGATTACTGTTGTTTGAGCATTTTGATCTTAGAAACACTGAGAAATAGGGTGAACATGAAATTCGAAGATGAACGTTCTGAAGTCCACGTCCCTGCTTTGTCTCTGCCCAATATTTGATTTGGGGCAAAAATGGCTCAATCACTGTCTTATATTCATCTAAGCTCCCTCATCTTCACTCTACCGGTCTTTAAAATGGAGCAAACACCCCCTTGAGAAGGTTGTTACAGTGAGCCAACGAGATCCTGGATGTCAGTGCTTCCTCGTGGACAGGTCTTAGAGTTGACCTCCTTATGGCAAAGGAAGAGAGAGACCCATCTTGTGATACAAAGGAAGCCCATTGATGCTTTACCAGAGACAAACATTTTTTCTGTTGCATGAACTTTGAGTATTATAGCCGGCAGTGGTTTTACAAGACAGTGTGCAGGCAGACCCATGATTATGCCAGCTCATTATTTCAATGCTTAAGAAAATCTAGAGGCACGTCCTGTTTGTAGGTAGTGCAGGCAAAGCATTTGGGGGTGAGCAAAACTCATGGGGCCTAAATGTGATGCTGACCTCATCCATGGATGAAGAGCGCATGTCCGCTCTGCTTAGTGCACTGACCTCCTACCGAACCATCTCAGTCGGGCTTTAGGCCAAGAGGGCCTGCTGACTGGTGGTGGCAGGTTTCTATTGGGCCATGTGTGCATTTGCTGCACCGAGGATCCTCCCCTTTTCTCAGATTCTCTACAACCCCTAAAAGCGGAAGGAGCTCTGCTCCAGGGCACACTGCTCTGGGATTTCATGGCTGTTTTGCAGTAAGCAAGGGTAAAAGTCTGTTGTGATATTTAACAAGCCCCATTTCTGTTCTGAATAAGAAAAGAACCATCTCTCTTTAGAGGGAGAGGGGGCCCAGGGAAGGGAGTCTTTCCTTGGGCAGACACTGTTATTTGTCTCGTAGGGAAATCTCTCAGAATTCAAGATGCATGGAGACATCTGCAGAAAGATCATCAGGACACCAGCTTTACTGCACCTTCAACAGTCAGTTGATTCCATTCTTCGGTTTGTTACCTGGTAGCCAGCCCTGCCTGCCTCCGAGTGACAGGTTAATCTGTGTGCATTTAGCAACCTCAGGAGAACTGGCCTTGCAGGGGTTTGAGCTGATTAATTTACCCAGTGTGCTAATGGGGCAGCAGAAAGCGCATCTCTTGTTCTCTCCTTTAGGTGGTGTTTGCTCAGGGGCTTAGCGCTCTGTGTTCTCAGCCCCAGGATTTGGGAGTGGACTCATTTGGGAAAGTAGCAGCTTAAGGTCTTTATTTGGCTTTGTCAGCCAGTGGAGAATGCCTGCTGAGCATCTCAGGGAGAGGCAGCCATTCTTCTCAGCACCCTGCCTCTGGTTGGCCTCCCAGAGAGGCCTCCACCCCAACCCTGGGCTGACCCAGAATTGGCCTTTCTGGCCCAGGGAATCTTTTCTCATTTAGAAGCTGGGATGGGGTGATACTCTCTTTCTCTCAGTTTCTCTCTATTCTTGCACATGGACACAAAATCCTAAATCTTCGTTTGTTTATAACATCTCTTGGATGAGCACCTAAATTCTGCTGCTGACCTCTACCCTGAAAACTGTGGGAAGCTATACTGTACGTGGGTGAATTCAGAATACACTAGTGTTACGCCCCCAACCAGCTTCACTTAGAACCCCGAGATGGTCCTTGCTCCTACTTCTTTCCTGGTATCTAACCTGTTACCAGCTTTGCTTTTTTTCCTTCTTCAGAATGTTTTGGAATTAGCTGCCTCGTCTTTGCACTACGCTCTTCCCATTCAGATCTACAGAATCTCATTGATTTTGTAAATACCTTTTTGAAAAAAATACTTAGGGTGGTTTTTAAATGATCCCTAAAGGGCCACAAACACATCAAATGTGAGCATCAAAGAAGCGTATGAACAGTGGAGCCATGAAAGGAGCCAGGAGTTGGTCTAAGAAATGTCTCTCCGATGACCGTGGACGTGATCTTCAGCTTCCTGGCAACCTTCACAAAAAGACAAACCTCAATTACACAAATCACAGACACGTGCTGCTCAAAAGAAAGCATGGCTGCTCTTGGTCCTCAGATAGGGGGTTTACATAAAGAGGACACTGGGGTAATGGCCATGGCATGGATAGGACCCTTCCAGGAAATATATGGTTAATCCAGCTTTTTTGGTAAAGGATAATTGTCTAAAAACAAAAGGTAAAATTATGACTCTGATCCAGATCTAATGTTCAGGATTATATTTCCTTCATGATCATGTTAAGGATTTTGTTTCACTCATTGTTAATGAGAGAACCAGACGCATGTTACCATTAGTTCAAAGGAGACGTCAAAAGAACACAAATTTGCTTGGAATTAAAGGAATGTTGAGATAAATTTACAAATAGGCAGGAAAATGACTTTTTCCATGTGGTGGGAGGTGGAGAGGCAAATCCACAGAATCTCCACCAAAAGCATTTATTTGCATGCCTATGGTCAAGAATTATATTACATTGCTGTATTGTTATCTATAATTTACAGAGCTGCAAAATATCTCAAAGGCAACAAAAAGGCTGGAGTCAGATAATCAGAAGAGTGTGCTTTACACAGTGTGTGGGTTTCCACTGGAGACACTTAGTGATCTTTTTTGCTTATTCCAGATTTCTTTGTATTTTCTCGTATCAGTCTTGAGTAGGCTCATGAAGTTTATAATCAGCTAAAAGCCCAAATCTGTTTCATATATGCTGCTGGGAAGCACTGTCTCCTGCACTCCTAATACATTTTCATGCCACTCACCTCTTCCATTTGATGTGGCTTCTCATTGCCTCTGAGATCAGATCCAAATTCTGTCTTGCATTTGTTCATTTATCCATTCACCCTTTATTCATCTAACAACCATTTATTTTTGCCACAGTGCAAATAAGGTGCAGTGCGGTCCAGTCCTCAAATCTTCCTGGAACTGTAACCGCAGATAGATAAAGGCAGTGCTATGTCTGTGTGTGTGCACGCACAGGAAGGATGTCAGAAGGGTAGCGGTCACAAGAAGGGAGCAAGGACTGCTAACTGCCAGACTGAGGAAGGGATGAGTGTCAGAAATAGATTAGAAGGAGAAGGGCTGGAAAGAATGTTTCAGGTGGAGGGAAGTCCATGGGGGGTAGGAGTAGAGGAGCTTCGTGACCCATTTGAGGAATTGCAGGAACTTGCCCATCGCTGAGGTGAAGCAGAGTTGGGTGGAGCCGTGAGAAAGGAGGTAGGGAACTAAAATTCACTTGAACAGCAAGCTCAACATTGTGAGAGGTGGTGAAGGCTTTTGGATTTGACTTTGGAAAGATACCTGGGGGAGGCAGTGGGTGGAGGGCTGGGCAGGATAGATAGAGGGCAACCCCAGTTTGTTTTCCAATCTTTCCAGTATTGCCCACCATTCCTCAAAAAAGGAAAAGAAAAATCTTCAGTCCAGGCTACATGGCTCAATCACTGTCTTATATTCCTAAACTGAAGTATCTTTTGTCCTTGACCTCTTCATTTCTATCTACCTACCCTTGGGACTAGCTCAAGGAAGCTTCTGGGTACTGCTTTTCCACATTTCTCATTTTGAGCCAAGTATACAATACCTATTGGTAAACTTCCTAGGTATGGAATTTCTTTCCAAGTACACAGTAAGCCCCTGGACAAGAATTATCCACATAATGATACATACCTGCCATATCATTGATTCCTTAATCATCTGTGATAAATATTACTTTTACATTTCTAGTCGGCTTTCTTCTTGCTCCTTAGGAGAGAGGCATTTGGTGCGTATCTCAACCCACCATCTCAACTCATCCATCACTTAATGGATGCCTGGGAATGCAAACAAATTTTAATAATAATTAAAGCAAAATAACAATTAATATCAATCAGCTAATTAAAGTCATTTTCTCATTGTTATTAACTGCAACCACTTATTAGTTTTAATGGAGAAGATGTTTTATTACCAGCCACCAGAGGTGGGGCATTCAAGGTTCGTAAAACATGTCACAGCTTGCTTCTGTGCCACAGGAGAAATAAGGTACAGGGATCTCATGCCACACTTGTTCTGTGCTTTACCTTCGAATTCAAGTTCAAGACCTTCTTTATGTGTACAGCCTCTTAATGTAATTGTGTCACTTAATGTAATGGGTATGATGATACATAAAATGTTGCTCTAGAATTAACTTCTTTGGGTGTCGGGATACTGAAATCATCACCATTTTCAAACCTGGACCAAATGGTAATTTATTATTCCGGGTTGCCCCTAATTCTCTTTACATATTTGCACTGTAACCTCCAGTCATTAGCTTTAAGCATTGCTAACTCATTCCCTTTCATTCATTCATTTATGCCTTCATTCAGCAAATATTTTCAAGTGCTTCCTATGCCTAGTGTTTGCTGTATTTTCCTGTATTCCTTTTGAAGATAAAAATCTTTAAAATTCACAGTTCAAACAAATAGAAAACAAAACATAGAAGGCAATAAATTTCACCCAAACATTCTGTTCATAGAAATAGTCATTAAGCTTAAAAATATTTACAGGGTTAGTTTTTCATTGGGTCTAATGCAGGGTAAAAGGCTAATCTCACTTGTAATTCTTAGCAGCTCTCTCACTAACCATTTAGTTATTTGATCTCCTTGGTACTTACAATTTTATTCCCTTGTGGGAGTTGTGGGGTGGGGGAGGGGACACTTTGTCTAAAGTACAGAAATTTTAAGACTAACCAGTCAGGAAGCATCATCTACCAGAGTTCTCAGAGCATGTAAAAAATACTGATGGGATATCCTCAATACAGAACATGTGAGCATAGCTTCATCCTCCAACACTTTTCATCTCTCGTATCTTTGGACGTGAAATACACAAGGCAGATAGTCTATCTGTTGGAAATTTATTAAGTTTTTATAAAAAATGGTTGACCATGAAATGAGTGGATAAAATTTTGGGGAAGTTGTACTTGCTTTTTTCCTGCTGAAAATTGACTCTGAGAAGCTTCCATTACTTCCCAACCTGAGAATTCCAAAAAGGTGGGAGGGGGGACTTTGATGGGTGTCCTTAAAGAGTTGCCATCGGCATTCCTGTGTGATTTACTTTCTTGACACACCTTTTGGTTAGCTTTATGCACTAGGTCAAAACAACTGGGAAGAAGTGAGTACTGATGAGGATAAGAAGTGCAAGATAAGAAACAGTATTTTCTTTGTCAGTAGTTTCTCCAAGTTTATATGCTCCCTTGGATGTTCTGTCTGGGTAGAAAGTACTTCTTTAAAATATTCTTGATCCCTCTAAAGCCTGTGATAAGGGAAGTTTATTTGCACTCATTTCCCTTTATGTGAGCTCAACTCAAACTTTTTTCTCAAGATTTTTATTGACCTAATTTGCTCTATACTGTTTTCAGTTAATAACCATAAAATGGGGTTCTGTTTGTTGAAAAGGGAAGCCGGAGAACAGGATGGGGCCATTATCTTGTACTGAAGTCGAGAGTTGAGTGGGATTTCTCTTGTCCCAAACTCCTGCTGGCCCCACAGCCAGGAGGCAGGAAGGCAAATGATTATATCAAGTCTTCACTATGCGGATCTGGTTTCAGCAGTTGGGTTGTTTCTTTTCATCAGCCTCAGATGGACTCCAGCCCCTAAACTGTGGCTGTTTTGCTCCTTGTAAACCCTATTCTCTGCCATGTTTAAAAAAAAAAAAAAAGAAAAAAAAAAAGAAAAAAGAATTCTCTAAAATAGGCTGTATTTGTATAAAAACTGCCTTACCTCCCATTCCTTTTGGGCTTGTGAAGGGCACCAAAGTTTTACCATCCCAAAAATATGCCTTTTGGGATATTGATTTTTAAGCTAATTATTAAGAAACAAAAGATTTAGAAAGAACCTTTGACCCCTCCGTCTTTTCTGCCTAAGAAATCCAGATGGAAAGGCCTGCTCCAGGAAGGGAATCTTAACATATTCAACAGAGCCTTAGGAAGGCTCCAGGCAGGGGCTTGGTAGCTCTATAACCCCCACCCCCAACCCCACTGTGTCCCATTGTTTCTGGGTTGCTTAGCAAGAATTTGCCTGCCACGTGTGTTCCCTTCTTTTTACCTACCTGTAAATTGCCTATTTTCCCATTCCGATATCCCATCACTGCCACCTTTCTCTTTTGTCCATAAGGCATATAAACCTCAACTACCTAATGCCTCTTTGGATGTCCTATCTTAGGACACTCCTCACCCCCTTCATTTACATCCATAATAAACTTTGTATATTTTCTAATGTTAATCTGTCTCTGTTAATTTGATTATTAGCTTAGCTAGAAGAACTTAGAAGGTGGAAGAAAAAGTATTTTTTTTAGCCCCCAAACTTGGATTACCAGTGATGTCAACTCAGGAAGGGAGTTTAGTTTTCCTTTGTCTCCAGTGTCCTACCATGGTATTAAAAAAAAAAAGTCCAAACATGGGATCCTTCATAGCATAAGTGAAGAATTTCAGGAAATCAAGACTCTTTCAAATACTTGTTTTTACACGAGACTTTGAATTTAAGAACCACCTTGGTGTTTCTTTTTCCTTAGCATTATTTCCCTAGAAATACTCCTACTGTGTTTCCCCAAAAATAAGACCTAGCCAGGCCATCAGCTCTAATGCATCTTTTGGAGCAAAAATTAATATAAGACTTGGTATTATATTATATTATATTATATTATATTATATTACATTACATTACATTACACCGGGTCTTATATTAAAATAAGACCAGGTGTTATTAGTTTTTGCTCCATTAGAGCAAAAACGTATTAGAAAAGACGCATTAGAGCTAATGGTCCAGCTAGGCCTTATTTTCGGGGAAACATGATAGTACGTAGAGGCAGAAGCCTAAGGAGTTAATAGTGGGATTATGAATGGGGTTCATTCCACCCTACTCTTAAGGTAGGGTTTTGCTTCTTTAAGAGCTTATTCACGTACAAACAACATTTGACTCTCAATTATTATTTTTTGTTGTCTTGTAAAATAGGCAGGACAAATATTTCCATTTTACAGATGAGGAAAGACAGTGCAGAGATGTTAGGTAACTTGTCCAAGGCCACATAGCCTGACTTTGAACACCACTTTTCTTTCTACTCTACAAATGAGTGCATAGTTTTAGAGTATGTCATGCCGGACGTCAGATGGGGTCTCTGGTCCCGCTCCCCACATAAGAACGCAGGACATGGTGAGGCCAAAAAGGAACATCTACGGAGCCATAGATAGGGGAGTCACACCACTATATTCTCACTGGTGGCTGGGTTGGAGACACAGGAAGCAGGAGCCACACGATGTGCAACCCGCCATACTAACTGCAATCCACTCTTGCTAGCTCAGCCACCGTCTTCTTGCTAGCCCCCATTTTCTGCTAGCCTAGCCACGGCAGTTATATTAGTGGCCAGTGGCTCACTGGTTACAGCTGATGGCCAACTAGCCACAGCTGATGGCCATCCAATCACAGTTGATGGCCATTTACTACCTGAGCCAGCCCCTTTCCACGTGAGGCCGAGAGCCTGGAAACTGCACTCCTGGCTCTGTCCCCATAGGGTAAATTGACATTGACCTCTACCTAAATTATACTCTTGGCGTTGGTCTATACCAATGCCCCTGAGATGCTGTTTGTACATATTCAATCACCAAATATGATAGAGGATCTACTTTACCCCTGCCAACTTGTGTCAAACTACTGCTGGCTGAAGGAGGAGGTAGAATAGGGATGGGGTGGGAGAGTGGAGATTGTAAAGGTCAGCATATAGAAGTTTAGAGCTGAAGAACACTCTTTTAAACCAATACATTAATATTTGTACAGAGGGAAACGGAGTCCAAAGCTTTAGTGTCTGTCCGATGTCTTACGGTCTTGTCAGTGTCAGGGCAGGAACCAGAACCCAGAACCTGATGTGCCCAGTGCCCACTGTGCTTTCACTGAGTGTCAGGAAGCCCCCGCTCCCCCTTTTCCCATTTGTTCTCTCCTGGCTTCCCTGTGGGGTGTAGTGAATCCGCTCTGTGTTGACTGGCGTTGCTGAGTGGTTCAGAAGCTCCACGGTGAAGGACTGTTTACAAACATTTGCACCAAGTGACTGAGAGTTAGCCAGGGCACGAGAGAAGACAGCTTTTCTTGGGATGAATTGGAGAGCAGGGAGAGGACCACAGGATCATGTGAAACATAGGAGGGAGTGCGACTCTGGGGGGTGGGGGGACTGGCAGAGGTTACTTCCCTTTGTTGCGAGGGAAGTAACCTATACCGAGCTGAGATTCCCATTGCCCCAGGGAAAAGGAGCCTGTCCCAGACCAGGAAGGCAGCACTGATCAGAGACAAAATGCTGGCCGGGCCTACACAGGGAAGAATCTGTCAAAGCAGGAGCAGAACCGCTTCAACTGTGGCCATCCTGCAGTTGGATTTTGGTGCCCGTTTCTCCTTTCTGGGTTCTCTGCTCCACCCTGCTCTGCCCAATGGCAGGGCTGATTTTATTTTCTAAAAAGTCCGCTTCCCCGAAAACTTTTTTCTTTCTTTCTTTCTAATGATAAACTTTTTTTTTTTTCCAGGAAGCGGACACAGATTACTCTGATTTCACATGATTTGTCCTGGCACACAGTGAGGTCCAATAAACATGAGCAATGCCCCAGAGAGCTCATACACAAAAGGCTATTAGCTTTTAATTGAAACCCTCCCTCCATCCCCCACTGGCCCCAGCCCCTTCCAGGAACAGGAACTCAGGCCTTTGTGAAGCAGGGTCTATAACAGAGGATTCGGCCAAAATGAAAGGAATCTTGAGTTGACCCAGAGGAGCGAGATGCTCTTTTGCGCCCCACCCCCTTATGGTATTCAAAGGCTTTTCATTTTCTGAGCGGTATTGAAATTCTAGGACAATGGAGGCCAAATCCTTGTGGTGGGGGTTGGGGGTTGGGAGTGAAGAAAGAAGAGAGGGTTGGAAGAGGGGGAGGCCTGGGGGAGCCCATCTTTTGTTATTTTTCTTCTTTCCTACCCATTACCTTAAAAAAAGGGGGTGGGAGAGAGAAAAGACCCAACAAAGTTTGTAATGAATGATGACATCACTTCCGGTAGCCCCACTGCTCCAGCTTCAAGACCAGAGAGACATTGAGAACAACAGACTATTTACAATTTCATTTTAAATTATTTTAAACCCTCCCAAAGGAGTTCTTTGATATGCAAACGTCTCCCCCAAATGGAGATAATTATTTATGGAGATGTGGCCCTTTGAAGGGGAGCTCCAGTCTGGTGGGCTTTGAGGCTTCCTACCAAAGGAAGGAGGTTCCAGATAAGATGGGGCCAGGCTCAGTCACATCTTCCTCCCACCCCTCCTCCTGCCTCCCCTGGGAAGAAAGCTGCTTTAAAGAAGAAACTTCCCAGAGTTGCAACTTACAGTTCAAGTTACAGCTCTCAGGAGCAGGCTGAGGTTCCTCTGGCATACTCCACAGTCAAGTTCCAGGAAAAGTTTCTCTCTTGTCCCTGGGTGTCTCCTCCTTCTGTAGGAGAAGAAAGGAGAGAGAATAAGGCTGTAGCTGTTGTCTTTTCAACCCCTGAAGTCCACTGTAATTTATAAGGTCGTGAGGTAGAAAGACACCAGGGAGGTTTTTGGGTGCCAATTTGGGTGGATATTTAGGGTTGGTAACCAGTCTTCAGAGAAGGTAAGGATAGGCTAGCCCTCACTTGTCACTACAGAAACACCTGTGACTGGGACTGTGATGACCTTGGGGCCAGCTCTTTCTCTTCCCCTGGATTTTCTTTTGAAAATGCTTTAACTCTTTGGCCTGGAGTACCAAGTGCCGAATGAAACCTGCAGGGGACACTCGCTCCCCACAACCTGCCACATCTTACTCCTCCAGGACTTATCCAGCAGCTTCAGAGTTTACTTCTTGGAACTGATTGTTACTGGAGAAAAAGGGAATTCCAGGACATAAAGACTTAAGCAACGCAAACAAAGCCAAACAAGCAGTAGATTGATTAAAAAGAAATAGGTATAGTACACTCTCAAGATGGCGTGAGAGTGGGCAGGCCCAGAAGAAGAGCAACTGCCTCCAAAGAGCAAAGAAGTGTAGGATTTTATTATCTTTACAATGAGGGTGCGAAATATTCAAGATGTAGGGGTAGCACTGCTGACCACTCCTTCCTGTCTGGAAGAGGGATTTGTTTCTTTATTTGGCCCTTGTGGGAACTGCCATGGCGACATGGGATGGAGATTTTTCTTGGCTGCCATGCTAATAATATTATAATCCATTGTAATTAGCTAAAGTTCACCTGAGGGGCAAGATGGTGTCCTGGATCTGCTCTTTGCTGCCAGAATCCAGTTCTGGCCAGTCTGGTAGCTACACCTTTTCTTAAAAGTGACCTCATCTCCTTCATTCGTTTCTCACACTTGCTCCTTCCCTTCCTCCCCACTCTCACCCGCCGGCCCTATTCTTTCTGCCGACAGTAACAGCATCACCTCCCTTCCATGTCACCTTCCCTTCATGTCTCTCTTCATGTCGCCTCCCCTCCACACCCTCAGCTGCCCTTTCCACCCTTTCAAGTTAGCCAACTGAGTGTTTCCTAGACCTCCCTGTGGTTGAAGCACTCAGCTACTGCTGAGCCTAAAATAAAGCCCCCTCTGCTATCACACTGGTTCTCAAGTGCCTCACTTCTTCCCCTAGGGACTAGGCAAGGTGGACCATGAGGCCTTTGTGCCAAAGAAGAGATGCTAAGTGAGGGGCTTGGGCAGCCCCAGTTCTGGCCAATAGTCAGAAAGTTCAGCATCCCAAGGACATCCTTTCATAAAATAAGACTTTTTTTCAAAAACATTTTCAAGGCAGAAAATTGGATATTTCATTGCTTGTCTTGCATGTCTCAGGTTCAAACATGCTACCTTTTACAAATCTGTTTTCCCCAGGAGGGAAGGTTTTCCTTTCCCCCTGACTGGTTGAGGGGTGAAGGAGCCAGTATGGATGAGGCACAGCTGCCCTACTCCTTGCATCCCAGGAAGAGCCCTGAGCCAGAAGTTGCCCAGGAAGATGAGCGTTAAGAAATGACGATGGTGAGAGGCAGAGGCCACGCGGAGGAGACGGGAGCGGTCGGAGAGCACTACCACCATGAGCCTCCTCCACCTGCCTGAGTGAGATGACCCCAGAGTTGCTGCAGAAGCGGGAGGAGTAGACGTTTGACACCGGCCCCCTCTCCCCGCTCACGCGGTCGGTCAAGAACAACCCCCACGTGCTCATCTACACTTGCAACAACAAGAAGCACCTGGGCCGCATGAAGGCCTTTGACTGGCACTGCACCATGGTGCTGGAGGATGTGAAGGACATTGGACCGAGGTCCCCAAGAGTGGCAAGGGCAAGAGATCCAACGCAGTCAGCAAGGTCCACCACCTCTCTGAGATGTGCCTGCGTGGGGATTCCGTCAGCGGAATCGCTCAACGCCGGCAAGTGGGGGTCTGACTCCTCCGGCGGTCAGAACTCACTCCCATCCTGTGAAGACCTGCCCTTTGTTTAAAAAAGTCCTATGTTTAAAAAAGAAAAGAAAAGAGATGATGATGATGAGAATGGTGCACGGATGTCGTGGTCTAGGCTAAGGGTGTGAGGGTGTGAGACCCCATTCTTCCCCAAGAAAAAGACCATAGTTCATAAGGAAGATTTTATTTTTTAGAGTAGTTTCCGGTTCACAGCAAAAATTGAGCAGAAAGTACAGAGGTTTCCCGTATGCCCCCTGCCCCACCCCAAGCACAGCCTTCCCCACTGTCAACATCCCCACCAGAGTGGGACATTTGTTATAATGGCCTGCATGAACACATCATTATTACCCAAAGTCCATAGTTTACATGCAGGCTCATCTTTGGTGTTGTACATTCTGTGGGTTTGGACAAATGTGTAATGATATGTATCCATCTTTATAGTGTCATACAGAGTATTTTCGCTACCCTGAAAATCCTCTGAGTTCTGCCTGTTAATTCCTCCCTGTCTTCCATTCCTTGGGGATCCCAGTGCTTTTTGAATTTTGCTGCTGATAATGGTTTTAGCGGGTTTATGGGATTCTCAAAAAAGAAAAAAAAAATGGCACTTGTTTTACCTTTTTGAAAGGGCATCCTTATTTCCTAAACAGGTTTGGGACTATAGACACTAGGAACAAGTTGATGGGGTTTTTTTGTTGTTTTGGGGTTGTAGTTTTTTTTGCATGATAGAGAGGAGGGATATAACCTTCCTAGAAATCCTGATTCTGCTGTTTGTAAAGATTTTTCCTTGCTGCACTTTTGTGTTTGGAATTCTCAGAGGCAGGCTTGGGCTCTGTAGGAGGAAAATCTTAAGATGATGCAGCATTACAGTTTCCTGGCTGTGCCCTGGGGATTTTCATCAGAGCACTTTACCAGAATGGGCAGACCACTGGACCTCCTCGGCCATGCTTATTTACTGGCCAGGAAGCTGAGACCTAGAAAGTCAGGAATGTGGCGAGGAGGACACATGCCAATTAGGAGCAGACCTAGAAGTGGAAGACAAACAGAGACCTTCATGAAAACAACTTGTCCTTTTTTTTTTTTTAAAGCAACAGTAAAGAATTCTGTTATGTCAAAATTTCGAAGTCCCTAGTGACCACTTTTCATTTCAACCAATATTTTCCTCAAAACAGTATCAAAACAAGGATTTGGGCAGCCTCTGGCCATTTGTAAGGGGACTTGTCCTGTGGAAATAGCTTCCTATAAGATCTTTGTTGGAATAGCACAAGGGTAAGATTTTGGACTGATGAAACAGTTCTATATCTTGATTGTGGAAGCGGTTGTTACACAATTGTATGCATTTGTCAAAATTCATAGAACTGGACACCAAAAATGATTATTTACTGTATCGTAGGTTAAAACATGATTTTTTTTTAAAGATTTTATTGGGGAACAGTGTGTATTTCCAGGACTTTATTGGGGAACAGTGTTTTTCCCAGGACCCATTAGCTCCAGGTCCAGTTGCTGTGTTCAATCTTAGTTGCAGGGGGCGCAGTCCACCATCCCTTGTGGGAGTCGAACCAGCGAGCTTGTGGTTGAGACCATCTGGCTGCCGGGGAGCTCAGTGGCAGCTCGTTGTCTTAGTTCTAGTTGTGGAGGGCACAGCTTGCTGGCCCATGTGGGAATTGAACCAGCAATCTTGTTGCCCAGAGCGCACGCTCTAACCAACTGAGCCACCCGTCTGCTCCCCTCCCCCCAAAAAGTAGATTTTTAAAAAGAAAAAAAAAATTATGTGTTGGAGTCCAGAAAATGTGGGGTATTTCTGCAAACCAGGCAAGGAAGTCATTCTCCCAAAGGGAGAGGGGGACGGGGTGGCCAAATGTTCCTCCACTGTGTTTAGTTTTCCTCAGTCACAGTGGGAGTTGGGAGTACCCCAACCCGATGTGGCTTGCAGTTTAGTCTCCTCTCTGAAGTTCATCCATTTCTATCATCTGTTTTGCATAAATGTCTCAGCATCTGTTTGTCTGTAGTGAGTTATATTACACCCATTTCAGGCATCTTCCTTTTTTCTTGTTGTGTAATTTGCCAGTTCAAATAGTAAGTTAAGTTGCTGGACTTTGGAATCAGGCATGTCACCTGAGGAAAGAAAGGAGCAGAAGAAGAAAATTAAGGCAATGTTTGCTACTGGAAAACATCAGATTTATTGAGCTTTTTAGATCTTCTCTGGTTTCTTTGAATTTCCTATTTATTCGGGCCTGAAGTGTTGTCTGCTTCTTGAGGGACATGTAAGGGCCCTGTGGAGACTTGGGATGTTCAGTTGTAAACGCTGTGCTTCTCCAAAGCCCTGTGACAGCCAGTCCCCAATGGGAAGTTGACTCTGCAGGACATGGGCTCAACTTCACCTCCTCAGCTGACTTCTAGTCTGGCAAAGACACAGGGAGAGGTGAGCTCCGGGACCTGGGGTTGGAGATTCCAAATTCTCAAACCAGATTCTGGCCATTCTCCTTATCCACCCTGCCTCAAGATTAGAAAACGGGAAAAGGGCCCAATGGTCACTTTTGACTTTAATTCATCTTAGTTTCATGAGATATTTTTTATAAAGAGAATTTAGTTTCATTTTAAGCTATGAACTTTGGCAAAAGCATAAATCAGGTAATCTAGTGCTAGTACTATTCTTCACCTATTTGTTTTCCTTTCTTCTGTTTATGTTGATGTTATCTAACTTTTGATGATGAAAGGATTAGATGCATCATGACCCTTTCATTATCACACAGGTACAGATGGCCTTATTTTTCTTTGAGTTCCTTCAGTTTGCCTCATTTTGTTTTGCTGGTAGCCCGATTTGTATTTGATAACCATCGTGAGTGTGCGCATGCACGCTTAAGGGCAACAGACATCCTTTTCTTCTCTGCATTTAACCTGATTGTATTTGTTTTGTCCTGGTTATTTTATTTGTTCTCTGCAGTTTGTAGACCACTGGGGTGTACCCCTCACTCACTCTGGAACCTGGTCTGCTTTCAGCTGAGAAAGTATGACCCTTATTCCCTAGGCTTAACTGTGGTCCTTCGACTCAAATAATAAGTCTTGGATTAACTGAACAATTTTCAGTTCCAGTCCCAGTGTTGTTTTCTCCACCATGATGGCCCTCTATACTAAGAGGAGTGTCTGCTCTTAGGTGACCACAGATATCAGCAGAATAAATGATTGATGTACATGACACTTACCACAGAATAATTATTTCCAGTCCTGGCCGCACATTAAAATACTGAAAGATTCTGTGTTGGGGGCTGCCCCCACACAGGCCTGACTCAGTTGGTGTGGGGCAGGGCCCAGTCGTTTAGTTTAAAGCACCCTGCGATTTCAACATGCAACCAGGACTGAGACCGCCACAGAGGTGGCCCATCACTTTCTCATGTATTTCCTCAAACCTGTTGAAAGCCTGAAACACCCTCTCCGAACCCTCTTGGTTCTCAGCTTCCTGTTCTGTGGCCCCACTCTCTTGGATTACTGGTGTTCCTGGAAGTTCACTGGGCTCAACCTCCCCTGGCCAAAATGGGGTGACAAGCCTGCCTCGCCCCATAGGTCTCACTGAAGAAGTGGCGTCTTTTCTGCTTTTTGTCATGAGTGTCACCTGCATTGTTGGTTCTTATCCCCTAGACTTGTCCTAGGGACCCTTCTGATGGGGGGGGGTGAGCATGTGCCTTCCTCGGGCTTGCATTAGAGATACTGTCCAGCTCCAATGGCTTCGCAAGTACCCATTGGTGATATGTGCCAGGTGCCAAAGAGGTGTCCCTTCCTGCCCACATGGTAAAGAGGGGAGGAGCTCGCGGTTAGGAGATGCTGGCGGGAGGACTGCTGCAATGATTGCTGAGATTCCAGGCCCCACAGAATACAGTTAACAGCAGGAGCATGTGAACCTAAGAGGTCTATTGTTTTAAATGAAATCCGACTCACTTTTGAACAATTACGATTGCAGTCATCTGATTCTATCACTGAAATACCTGTTATTAAGATCCTAATCTGTAAACAAGAGAAAAAAAATACAGGTATCTATTTACAGAGAGGACAGGAGTGTGGTTTTATGTGCTCTTCATTATATTAAGGAGAAATAGAGGAGGCTGGGGGGGAGAGCGCTGTGACGAATGGAAGGGGAAGTATCCCAGGGGTTGACTATAGGTCCCAGCTCTTGACCTGCAGGCCAGTGACCCAACTCCAAGTGAGTCACCTCTCTCCTTTAGCCTCAGTTTCTTCATAAGTAAGTTGGGGACTGTAGTATTTACCCCAAAGGCTTGTTGTGAGGGATTAAATCAGATAACGTCTGTGAAAGTTCCTCTGCAAGCGCCAGGCACTGTATAATTATTAGCTATGACTATCAATTTGAGAAATTGGCTTCATAATGAGCAGCTCAATTAACCTACAGCCTCCTTGCTGGCTCAGGAAGCTCACCTGAGGCTGGATCCACTGCTGGGATGGGCCTACAAGGCCCCATGTGAGTGGTCTCGCTCTCTGCCCTTTGTTCTCTGAGTCACTGTTGTGCTCAGAGAGATTCTGACTGAGGACAGGAGAGTGTGTAACCAGGGATGGGAAGAAGGAAGTGGGCCCAGGAAGCTAATGAAAGGGGGTGTGCTCCAGGCCAGGGGGTGGGGATCGGGGTGGGGTAGTGGAGGAAGAGCGGCTGATGGGAAGGGGATTTGCCCAGAGGGTTCTGTGCCAGGAGCTGTCCACACACTGCTCGCTTTGTGCTGTGCTCCCCACGGGTATATTGGGGGAGTTGCAGGCTCCATCTGAGGCTAGTGCCTGTGTAGGGGAGGAAAAATAATTTTTCCTCTACCCTTGTGGGTTCTTGACTGGGATCCCCATGTAAGACAGATAAACAGGAGAAAAACGAACAAAACTTTAATAACATATAACCTCCTGTACACATGAGAGAGACCCAGGAAAACTGAGGAACTCCCCCAAATGGCCCAAGCCATCACCTTAAATACATCCAACTAAAGACAAAAGAAAGATGTTGGGGGCTGGGTAGGTGACCAGGAAAATCACAGTAAACAAGGGTGCGATTGTTATGCAGATTAAAGTTCGTGTCTTCTTCCTGGGGATGGGCGCAGACACAACCCTCATAAATGGCGATTTCCTTTATACAGGTAAATGTCTCTTACAAAATGAAACTTTTACTCAGAACTTTTCCTAGGTATGCTGTTTCTTTAGAATAATTTGCCTAAACTAATCATAATGCCAGAGACATATTTTGGGGTGGCAAATTCTGCTCCATTTTCACCTGCCACAGAAGTGTCTCCTGGAAACTGGCAGAGGACTCAGGAGGCATTTGCTGAATGATGGAAAGACTAGTTGTGCGTCTCATCCATTGGCTATTCATTGTCCGCATTCAAGCACGTGGAAGGGAGATTGGCCATGGGTCCTACAATAGACAAGGGCCGAGAAGTCCTGGTGTCACAGCAGTGGTTCCCTGGCTGTTATTGGATGATGAAGGAGATGCCTGAGGCTCATTAGTGCTTTCTGACATACGTGTTCTGGGGAGAGGGGTCCACTGAAGCTGGACCCCAGAAGGCTTGGGTGGCCAGCAGGCAGTCAAACACAGGAAATCTGCCCACAGCTCAGTCTTTCTTTATAGCCGAGGAGGCTTTGCCTTTGGACTTGAGAATAGTGAGGCTCTCCCACGTCCTTTTTACCAGACCTATGATGTGATTTCTTATTCACAAATGCCCATTTAGCTGTTTTGTTCATTTCCTGCCAGGCCCTTCTTTAAGGATGTTGAGCAAACGCAGGCAGCAAAGGTTCAGAGATGGTTCTGGAATCCAGGCAGGCTGAGGGTGGAGCCCAGTGCCCTGCCCCTGTACCTCTCGCAGGAGCTGAGCCTTCCCCATTGCCTCTCTGCAGGGTAGAACTGTGTGCAAACCTTGCTCCCTTACTTCCTTGCCAAGATCCTGTCAACAGAAGGTCACAGAGAACATTTTCTAGCACCAACTAGCCACCAGGCGTGTTACCTTGGTAACCTTAACAGTTACCAAGGTTAGCTTTACAGTCTTCTCAAGAACCCTAGGAGGTGGATGCCATCATTTTTCTCATGATTCTGATAAGAAAACTGAGGCACGGACAGGTGTGTGACCCTCACAGGGTCACACACCTAATCAGTGGAGATGCCGTGAGTAAAACCAGTGGCCTGGCTTCAAAAGGCCATGCTGGGTCAGACGGACTCTGAGGACAGACCCAAACCCACTCCTCAGCAACGGCTCTCAACAACTTTGGGGGTTGGGTTTCCTTCAGTTGTAGAGTAGCACTTTGATTCTGGATGTTAAATTCTGGTAACACTGTCCAGTTGCAGATGGCTTAACATGGGGAAGAAAACTTGGACTTTATCTGACTCAACCTGCTTTTGAGTGAAATGCAAAATAAGTTGAGATTTGGGACTATCTTAATCCTCCATCACATGAGGCTGATGACACTGCAACATGAATCTAAGTGGTTAATGGACAAAGTGGGTCAATCCAGCTTTAGCTTAAGCCAGGGGTGGCTGCAGTGCTGCAGAGGCAGTCTTCCTTCAATGAAAGCATCTTCCACTCCTAGCTGTGAAGAAGGAGTGCTCTCCAGGGAGCTGCCCTCACTGCTGGGTGCAACAGTGAGTTTATATCATCATTTCCATAAATGTGCTCAATATAGGAATTGTGGTCTCAGTAGACTAGCAATGGCTTGAAGCTGGAAGTTTAGAGTATCTTACGGAGAGGTAAATATTTGGTCAAAAATGATGTGGAAATTGTCTTTTTTTTTTAAATACCTGAGCCCAGGAAAGAATCAATCAGAAATCTCTATCTCATAGCTAATGGAAAATTGTACATTGGTGATCACAACTGAGTGTCCAATTACTGAAATTGTTAGCACATCTCCTTTGGTTGTATACAGACGAGTGTGTGCACACACATGCTCAACTTTGGTCCTACCATGTGCTATAAACTATTGAACGCTATCATAATGATTACATATCAAGTATATACCATACGTAAAGCACGTTCAAAACATATTATGATCATTAATTATTTTAATTCTCATTAAACTCACATGAGGTAGGTCTTAGCTTCTTCATTTTTAGAAATGCAGAAAAGAAGCCCAGAAAGGTTAAGTAAGTTGTTCAAGGTAACACAGCTTATAAGTGGCAGACCTGGGATTTGAATCCATGCAGTCTGACCGTCAAGCCCACATTCCTTAACTGTTAAGCCAAAGTGCTTCAGTTTTAGAAACTTCATAACAACTGAATGAAGTAGGAGGAATTATTCCCATCACACATATGAGGACACTGAGGCTCAGAGAGCAAATCAGGCACAGTCTCACATCATTGATTCTTATTTTTTTAGTGCTAATTGCCACCACAAACTGCATTTTGGTCCAGTTGTCATGGGCTATATCTACTATAGGTTGTAACAAGTTTGTCTACATACTTTTGCTTGATTAATGTTGCCATACATATACAAGTCTTTTTTTTTTTTTTTTTTTAATGGAATCCAAAGTATTTTTGGAAGTTTGTGTCTTGGGAATTTCCTCTTGGTAAGTTTGTATTAGTTCATACGTCCTCTGATTTCACCCAAATTTTTGGCTGCTGTGTGTTTTGTTGTCTTCGGGTATGCTTTCTGGGTATGTTTATTTGGTCAGTGGTCACTGTGATAAAGTCAGCAGAGCCTGGCTGGGCCAGGGTGACATGTGCCCATAGCACATTTGTCCAGGCTTCGTGAGTGAGCAGCTGAAGGCAAGCTAGTGAGGGCTACGGGCAGAGAAATCTCTGGGAGTCCAGGTGCTGTTATTTCGGAAAGGCACATACCCAAAGGCCAAAGGCATCAGGTGTTGGGGACCATCTGAAAGCTGGATGCCCTGAGAAGTAGGGAGAGGTGAAACCCACAAGAGGATCTTAGAGAATCTTGTCTTATGCTTTTTACTTTGGATGCAAGTGTCTTTACATTTCAGGTAGACAGTGTCTGCCCTCCAAACTTCAGATGGGGCATTAATGTACATTTCAGCTCTAAAATTCTTGCATTTGTTCATGTTTCTACAACTGTTCCCAGTGATGAGGGTGAGGGGGGTAGAAGTGTTGACATTGAGAGGTGTGGCCAAAGAGGAGTCTGACCCGCTTTGTTCTGTTTGCTTTCCTCAGGGACCTGATGCCGAGAACCCTGGAGGGGCAGATCACCATGGAGAAGACGCCCAGTTACTTTGTCACCCGGGAAGCGCCCGCGCGCATCTCGGCCATGTCCAAGGACACCAAGCTCATCGTGGTGGTGCGGGACCCGGTGACCAGAGCCATCTCGGACTACACGCAGACGCTCTCCAAGAGGCCCGACATCCCCACCTTCGAGAGCTTGACGTTCAAAAACAGAACCACGGGCCTCATCGACACGTCGTGGAGCGCCATCCAGATCGGCATCTACGCCAAGCACCTGGAGCACTGGCTGCGCCACTTCCCCATCGGCCAGATGCTCTTCGTGAGCGGGGAGCGGCTCATCAGCGACCCCGCCGGAGAGCTGGGCCGCGTGCAGGACTTCCTGGGCCTCAAGAGAATCATCACCGACAAGCACTTCTACTTCAACAAGACCAAGGGCTTCCCCTGCCTGAAGAAGGCCGAGGGCAGCAGCAAACCCCACTGCCTGGGCAAGACCAAGGGCAGGACCCACCCGGACATCGACCGCGAGGTGGTGCAGAGACTGCGGGAGTTCTACCGGCCTTTCAACCTCAAGTTCTACCAGATGACGGGGCACGACTTTGGCTGGGATTGAAGGCACCCGGACCGTGTAATTTACCACTTGGCTTATATATTGAGAGAGATTATATGTATGTAAAATGTACAGAAATCTATTTTATAATAATTTATTTTTAATTCATGAGCAATTAATTCACTAAGCTGCCTAGCCACGCTCTTTAGAGAGTTAGCTTCATAATCTGTTAACATTCCAAAGTGTGTAACTAATATTTTGTTCTTTTCCTCACAATTGATGGTGCTTCCATTCCCCCTCCCTCCACCCATAATATTTAAAAAGAAGAAAAGCACAACTTGAGATTTTTTTGTTGTTGTTACGGGTATGCAGCCTTCGATCGCTGTCTGAATTCACTTGCCATCTTCTGGTGTCTTGGGTCTCATATTCCAGATTCCATTTCTCTTCTTGCCTGTGTACCTCGTAGGAGCGCTGAGCTGCCTCAGCAGTGCTGCACTCTGAAAGTGAGACCTCACGTAGCAGCTTCCTCACCCACATGATGCCATTTCCAAAAATGTAGAGGCCAGACCACCAGGCTAGGTTTTCCCCTAGTCTGCCAGGCACATGGGGGAATCACTGCCTCGGCAGGGACGTCCCTTCTCATTTGCATGAGAGTGCACCATGCTCCGTTCTCCAGGCAGACAGCTCTGCTTTGACACACCAAAGAATCCCCTAGGTTAGCAGAACTACAGGCACAAACCAAGGGTGCCGGGTGTCGGGACCCAAGGGGGTCAGGTGCATCCAATGCCATCAGCATCTAGCAAGGTGCTGCTAGGTGCAGAGCCAGCCATGTGGGGCACATCCCAGGAGGCTGGCACCCTCAATGGAAGAAAAGAGAAAGATCCCCAAAAGGGCAGGTGGCCTGGCAGAGGAAGGGAATCCTCGGCCCCCTGCTTGATGTCTAGAACTTTTCTCCTTGGAATTCCTAGCTCATCTCAGATTGACAACATGGTCTGTTGTAGTCGAGAGCCAAACAGCAAGAACCAGGAGTGTCCTTGGAAGGACAGGCTAGATAAGCGGGCCCCTTGTTACCTGTGAGCATGTGAACCTGAACTTGTGCAGCTGTCCTTCGTTTTAGCTAGGCCTTTGCAGAAGGGTTGCCGCTGATACAGAATGCTCTCCCCATACCTCTCTGCTGAGAGAGCAGTTGGGGATATTTTATGATGACTAGCTAGCTAGCAGCCATCAGGTAACCACATAGCAATATCACATAATGACATATTCACTTTATCCTTAATTTTCTAAACCAGAATGCTTCTACCATAAAATAATTGTTATTTGAGTTATACATTCATCAAGGAATGTATGGGAAGATATACGTATTGTCAAAATGGTTCGGGTGTGACACTTGTATGTTGGAAGGGATAACTAGCCTGACTGTAAGAAAACTTACGTGAAAAAATAATTTATCTTCAGAAACTGATCAGAGCTGTCACTGGTCTTTAGGCGATGTCTTGTGGATAACCTGGTTTGTATTTGCTCACAAGTTTTAGCCCACATCTAACTAGGTGATGCTTAGCAGCAAAACTATTATATGTCGGTTCTGGGTGGGGCGGGGCTCTGCATTCCTGAGATGTTCTATTCATTTCCTAGCTTTGCTACTGCCTCTACCCAGTAGTCTAGAACCTGCACTTAGGGAACCGCCATAATCATAGCGTGGTTCTCTTGCTGCTTGAGTATCAAAGGCATCTGTATAAGGGTGCTAATTGATCACGTATTTTTCCCGTCAGAAGGCTCATTTGAAATAAAACTGAGAACACCGCTTTTCAGTTATAGCATCACATTGCTCAAAGTAAAAGTCAGTCTCCACGTCTTGCACTTAATTCTTCCTTGCCCGCTTTCTGGCCACTCTCATGCTCTGACCTGGTCATGACGTAGAATCGCAGGAAAGTTCAGAGAAGGGTTTGCAACAAAGTGGGTGGAAAATATTATTGCCTGAGCTTTTCTTTCTCCTTCAAGTCCCTGCCCTCTTTCCAAGCTGGACAATTTTTGATTAAGTTGTTTATTCCCTGCCTTAAAACTGAAACAGGAAATTTTCAGATAGAAGGAGGGTCATTTAGTCATAAACACTGAAGTGGGTCAAGATTCTATTCTGGGTCAAATCCTTGAATCCAAACAGATGTCGATAATTAGCACTGAAGGACTAGAGCAAGTCTTTCCATATAAAACAAATAAACCAAACTTCCTGCGCATCTCTTCATGGGGGTCTGATAGCTTATTGTTCCTGACTGATCCGGACACAGCATCGGTCCCAAGGTTACACCCCATCATGTGATAGTTATTACAGAGCCTGAGCCCCCATGTCTTCCTCCTGGAGAAGTTAGGCAACACATCAGATTAAGCCTTGGGTTTCTTCCTGTTCTAGCAATCTGCAAGGCCACCAGCTTAACTTTCAGCTGCTAGAAGACAGACACCATTTCATGTTTTGGCAATTTGTCCTCACACGTGTTTTTCGTTTCTTCCAGTTTACAGGAAAAGCTTGCTAGTCATTGGAATACTTTATTCCTCTTAGTTTTGTTTCTTTTCTCATTAAAAAACAAAAATATGAACAAAAAAATTGGTGGTTTTTATTGTTCCTATCTACTCCATGCTTTCTTTGAGGCATTTGTATAGTAGTCTGTTAACTTGGTAGGTGGTACCTGGAAAGGTATTTAAATTAAGTGTAATAAATCTTTAACTGGATGATGGAGGAACAGAAATTGTCTTCTCATGAGATTCTCTTTGGAAGTCATGTTGAGTGACAGATACATCATAGACCTTTGGAGAAACAGTTTCAGATCCTGCCAGGATATTTTCATAACAAAGGAAAATGGAAGGTTGCATTTTAGTATGTATTTAAAATGCTGACATAGAAATCAATGTCATTTTTTTCTTTTGTTTATCAAAAAGGATGGTCAATAAAACTTAAAAGGTGTGGTTAGATTTTTTTCACTTTTGTAACATTAATTTATGACTGAGTTGCATTCAGCCCCGTAATCTGAAATACTGTGCAAATTCTAGCAGTGTGTCTTCTATAACCTGGATGTTAGAATAGCCAATATGTACAAAAAAAAAAAAATTAAATCGAGTATTTTGTCCTATGTATAACACAAATTAATTTTACACAGAGAAAGATGTTTCTAGAAAAATGAAATTCTGGTAATTCATACTATTTCTTTGTATGAATAAATAAAATATATTTTACCAACTTATGGGTACTTTTCTGTTTTATGTGTTGTGGGTAGACAGGGAAGCCATATTTTATTCAATAACTAATCACATGCATACGCGCACACACTTACATACCACACAAAGGCATTCTGAGAGCAGGTTGCTCTTTCAGACTGTAAGGGGTCCAATTAAAAATCCATTAATCCACCAATATTTAGGGTAAATTTCTGTGAATGACTCTGGAGGCTACAAGATGGGTGAGAGGCCGCATGCCACCTGGAGGAGCCTACCTCCCCTCCAGGAAGTGCTATCCATTACCAGGACTTGTAGAGCACCGTGGCCACAGTGCTACAGCCTTTCAGTGCTCGGGTTCCTGCCAGGGAAGGTGCATGGGGGCTGCCACGTGCAGGGCACGTATCACACAGGTGTGATGTAAGCAGAGCACTGGTGGATGGGTGATTTGTACCCTTCTCATTTGGAGCATAGTCTCATGTCAGTTATTTAGAGATTGTTATCCTTGAGATAGAGTAGAAAAGGCCGGCACAAGAGGCTTTTTCTGTATCTTTAGCCTGTCTCAAATGACTCTGTTTTCTTGTGACTTAGTATATCATCTGTATGATGATGATTTGCTATTAAACATTTAACTGTTTCACTTAATTTTTTAAAATTTTTCATTTGAGATTTATTTTAATTTTGGTACATTTGTTGTGTTTTAAAGTAGCTAACACCAAATTAATAAATTAATGCTCAAACCCAAAAGTTCTGACTTTTTGTTTTTAACCACTGTATTGAGGTATGATTGGCATACAGAAAATGTATACAATTTGGTGAGTTTGGAGATAGGTATACACCCACGAAAGCATCACCACAATCAATGCCATAAACATATCCCTCACCTACAAAAGTTCCTTCCTGCCCTCTTATTTGTTTTTGTGATAAGAACACTAAGTAGCAGGGGTGGCCCGTTAGCTCAGTTGGTTGGAGTATGGTGCTAGTAGCACCAAGATTGCCGGTTTGATCCCCGCATGGGCCACTGTGAGCTGCGCCTTCCTTAAAAAGAAACACAAAACATTAAAATATTAATTAAAAAACGTATTTAAGTAGGCAATATAGTATCATTTACTATAGGCACCATGGTATATAGTAGGTCTCTAGGACTTAACTCATTTTGTATAAATGAAACTTCTTTTAAAAGGAAACATTATCGTATGTGAAAAACCATTCTCTCTGGCCATAAAAGGAAGTGATCATAAAAACACAATAAAAACAATGCTATTAATTTCTAACTAGCTCAATCTCAAGCCACATTCACTTTAGGCTCACCTATTCTGCCTACAAAGGTCACTCCTGCCGAAGGCCAGCACTTACCTGAGATTTGCATCTTGCCATGAAGGATGGAAGAGATTGAAGAAGAATGACTTGTCCAACGCTGTTTGATGTTGAGTCCACCAGTGCCGAAAATATGAACAACCTGTCCTCCATCATCTGGTAGCACTGTGTGTTTTCTCACACTTTGGGAAACACTGATCACACTAAAAAAGCAGCTTGGGGAGAGACACCCAAGTTGGAAATCAGCCCAGCATTTTGAGAAGGCCGTGAAAATAACAGCCTACTGAAGTGGAGGTCAGGTGAAAACCCGTCTCCATTAACACTTGGTCTTCAAAATCCAGCCTTATGTAGAGACTGTTCCTTTAAATCTAGAAATATGCCACTAGGTGAGACATGTGGTCCTCAACTGCTGACCTGACATTGCTCCCCATCAGTTAGATACCTTTTCCACAGAAAGGCAATAAAACAAAACTAAAGTGCACTTATTAACCTGATGGCACAGTTTAGAGCAATCGTTCTCAAGCTTGGGCAAATATTCAAGTGACCGGGAGAGGTCTTCAAAAATGCTGAGGTCCTAACACACCTCATACCGTTACATTAGGATCTCTCGGGGGTGAGGCCCCAACACTGGTATATTTAAAAATCTCCCCAAGCATGGATCTGGAGGACATATGCTAAGTGAAGTAAGTCAGACAGAGAAAGACAAATACTATATGATCTCACTTAAATGTTAATGTGAAAGCTAAAAAAGACAAATTCCGAGAAATAGAGAATAGAGTGGTGTCTGCCAGGTGTTGGTGGCGGGGGGGGGGGGGTGGAGGGAGGTGTTGGAGGAAATGGAGATATATTGGTCAAAGGTACAAACTTCCAGATATAAGATGAACAAGTTTGGGGATCTAATGTTCAGTATGGTGATTATAGCTAATAATACTGTATCATGTATTTGAATGTTGCTAAGAGAATAGATCTTAAATGTTCTCACCACAAAAAAAGGAACGGTTATTGTATGAGGTGGTGAAGGTGGTAGATAACGCTGGAGTGGCCATCGCTCTGCAATTCATAAATGTATCTAATCAGTACATTGCACACCTTAAACTTATACAATGTTATGTGTCAATTATATCAACAAAGCTGGAAAAAATTAAAAATGAAATAAAATAAAAAGCTCCCCAAATTATTGTAACATGTAGCCCAGGTTGAAAGCCATGGTTCTCAGAGTGGTTTCTGGACCACTGGAACATCCCTTGGGAACTAGACAGCAATGCAAATTCTCAGGCCGCACCTCAGACCTACTGAGTCAGAAACTCAGGGTTTACCAAGTGTTCCAGATGACTGTGATTCCTGCTAAAGTTTGAGAGCCCTGGTGTTAGAGCATAGATTTTATATCATTTTAAAACTAGAGAGCTTGGCTTTCTAATCAAGTATATTTTCGTCTGTACTGTGCTGTTCACCCATTAAGTCAGTCACTAAGCAGTCCCCCCTTATTGCTCTGCATCTCCTTTAAGGGAAACACTGGCACAGTTGATCTCACAGCATTTCAAATAGTGGCCATGTGTGCCTGGCTCTCCTCACTCCACTGGACCCTCTTTGATCAGGTAGCCCCAAGCTGTCATCTATAATGTTGTCCTGAAACTGCCTGAGAGGGGTCTTGTATATCATAAGGGATTGTTTTTTAAGAGCTAAAATCTTTTAAATCTCTAATTTTACCTTACCTTCTAGATTCAAACTTCAACAATATATTCCCAGCACTTTATATGTGATTGATAACTATTTTTTTTTTAATCCTTCACAACGGAATACACAATTGACTTCCTAAAGTCTACCTGTGGGCCATTCGAGGTTAAAGATTCCATCTGGCCATCACGCTCTCAATTCTAACAAGCTCATTAAGTTTACAGTCCCTATCACTGGCATCCAGTTTTTCTTCCCATTCTCACTTTTTGTTATTACTAGGTGTAAAAGATGATAAAATTGTTATGTTGTTGCACTAAGCCTGCTGCAGCAGCATATCTGTGGGCGCAAAGCCTGCATTTCCCATTTGAGAGCGTGAGATGTGTTTGTTTCCATCTCGCAGTCTATTTTTGTGTGAACTAAAAGTAGCTTAAGGACCCCAGTGCATAGTTTCCTGAGAAAGGTGAATATAAGGCATTGAAGATCCTGCCCCTGCTTTGATACCTACCTGTGTGAGTGTATTAGAGGCTCCTTTATGTCTCCCTTTGTAGCCCCCCAATGCTTCCCATTCCAGGGTCTCCATTGCTATGTAGAAGCTGTTATAGCCCCTCCGGAATCCTGAGCTCAAAACATCTAGGCCTTGTGCACTTTCTCTTTCGATATACTTAGCAAGAGAAGAGATAATAAAGGACACCAAGTCTCTGTTTGAGTAAGCACCAGGAAGTCTTGGAACCTCATGACAAAGGGAGCTGTCTGATGGGAGGGATGTTCCGAGAAGTTGATTTTCTTTTTTTTATTGTTTTCTTTTCCCCTTTCTTCTGCACCCCTTCCCCCCAGCTTCCGGTTCAAGCCGTTGTCTCTCAGTCTAGTTGTGTAGGACACAGCTCCCAGGCCCATGCTGGTACTATGAGCCTTGCGCTTCCCCCGGCTGAGGCAGTGGGTCGCTGGTCCTCAGTTGGCCGCTCACAGCAGCTTCCGGCAGCTCTCTCTGGCTGCCAGCCGCTCACAATGGCTGTTGGCCACTCACACTGGCTGCTGGCCACTCACGCTGGCTGCTGGCCACTTACGCTGGCTGCAGCAGCACACAGCAGCCACGGCAGCCCAAGGCAGCCCAGGCAGCTCATGCCAACCTCCAGCACAGCCCAGTTCCCAGGAGTGCTGTTGTTGACAATCTTAGCTGCAGAGGGCGCAGCTCACTGGCCCATGTGGGAATCGAATTGGAGACCTGGGCGTTGGAATCATGGCACTCCAACCACCTGAGCCAGGGGGCTGGCCTGAGAAGTTGATTTTGGATATGATATTCCATACGAACTGGAGCAAGAAGAGATTGGAGTCAGAGATAGGCTGATTCAGTCAATATATATTTATTGAGGGCCTACAGTTGCTAAGAACACAACCCTAAATGACATTTCCTATTTCAAGGAATTCATATTCCATGGGGGAGCTGAAGATGCAACTCGAATGCAGTGTGACAAGGGCCACGATGGGTGCTGTGGGAAACCAGGACAAGAGTACCAAACCTGATTTGGGGCAAGGTAGGGTAAGGGTAGGGTCAAACCTACAAATCTGAGAATATAGCCAGGTGATTGGATGGAGGGTGGTAGGGAGACAGAGGGAGAGATTCGTGTGCAAAAGTCTAGATGTGAATGAATATAGCCTGTTGGGGACTGTAGGCCATGCAATATGGATGCAACATGGAGTGTATCGGGGAAGAGGAGAGAATGGTTCTGGAGTAATAAGCAGAAGATTGTATTGCAGGCACATTAACAGCAGCCCAGCAGCTTTCGAGTTCAAGACTCTTCTATCCAGTTGCCTACCTGACACCTCTATTTGGATGTCTCCATAAGCATGTCAAATAGAAACGTCCCAAATTGAACTTTTGGTTCTCTTAAATATTAATAAATGTCCCCTAATCTTGCCTGCTTGGGAGTGCTCAAGCTAGAAAACTTGGAGTCATTATTGGCATTTATTTCTTTCACATTCCTCATGTCCAATCCATCACTAAGTCCTGTCAAGACAACTTCCAGAAAGTTTCCCAAAACCGTTCCCTTCTTTCTATCTCCTCTGACACTACCACCTGGTACAAGCTACCATCCTGTGTCCCTGGACTCCTGCAGTGGCGTTACCTGGCCTCCCACACCGTTCTTCCTGGTCCTTCCATTCTTCTGCTCATAGCAGTTTGAGGAATCTTTGCAAAACTCAGATTGAATTGTCATCTAGCTGAAAACCCTTAAGTAGCCACCCATTATGTTTCAGATAAATCCCAACTCCTTAATTTGTCTTGGAAGTCCCTATCCAGCCTCATTTTATGGTCTCTTCTCCTTGGTCCCCATGCTTCAGCCACAATAGTCTTTTTCCAATTCCTGGAAGGAGCTACATTCTCTTTGTGGACGTCTTTCTCTCAACTCCTTGCCTAGCTAACTTATACTCTTCTTTCAGATCTTAACATACACCTCTCCCCCTCCTCCCATGTGCATGAATTCCTCAGTGAGGTCTTTTCTAATTGCCTGTGATAGTTATGCAACCCCAAAGCCTTTTCTAACCACTCCAGGCTTTGTGACCCTTTACAATGAAATATCGGAGACCTAAGCTCTGCCTTTGGAAATGAAGGGAGGATTTGGGGAACTGAGGAAGAAAGAGAAGGGATATACCACAACAGACCTTCAGGACAAGTGAACCACACCTCCTAGTATTCACACCCTTGGGTAGTCCTCCCCCACACTGACTTGGCACTGGGCCTGTGACTGCTTTAACCAACAGAATACAACAGAAACAAGGCTGCACCCATTCCAGCACAAGCCCTATATTAGCCTGGCCACTTTTGCTGCTTCACTGAGAACACTCACTCACTCTTGGGGTGCTCCCCCTTGGAGCCCAGCTGCCATGCTATGAGAGGCCCAAAACACCTGGAGAGACCATGTCTAGGCATTTTGGTCAACAGTCTCATCCGAGCTCCCAGCAGAGAGGCAGCCTCCACCGCCAGCCACATTAGTCAGCCACCTTGGGTGTTCCAACCACTCAGGCCCCAGCTGAATGCAGCTACAGTCAACGTGGAACAGAACTGCCTAGCTGAGCCTAGTCAACCAATAAAATTGGGAGAGATTATAACTGCTTTTTGTCTCAAGCCACTAAGTTTTGGGGTGGTTTGATGTGCAATAAGAGATAATTGGAACAATACCCAATCTAAATGAACTTCTGCTCTTATTTTAGCTCAGAGACTTTGATTCTTTTCCTTCATTGCACTTCCCGCATTTTATACTTATGTTTGTATTTGTGTTTGCCTGTTGCCTTTCTCCAGCGCTGGGCTGTCATCTCCATAATAGCAGAGACTATAGTTTCTTATCCACTAGCAAAGTATCTTCAAGGCAACTAATAGTTCTTAATTGTCTGTTGAATGAAAGAATAAGGGGCTTGGACTATATCCTGAGGGCAAAAGGATAAGAATTTTAAGCAGATGAGTGACAACATAGTTTTACATGGTGAAAAAAAGGTGATATTTTAAAATCTAGCTTTTGATGACGGCAGAAAACTTCTTACCTTTTTTTATGGTTAAGAAACAATAAAGACTTTGGGTTTTGAAAAGAGAAGCCTTTGGGCTAAGTCTGGGTTAGAGAAGATGAGACAAGAGAGATTAAAATTTATTGAAAAATAGTGTAAAAGGTAAATTCCTTAGGCAGAGAAAAAATAAATTAAGGGATTTTATTTATTTATTTATTTATTTATTTATTTATTTATTTATCTATCTATTTATTGATTGGTATTGATTGATTGATTGATTGATTGATTGATTGATTGATTGATTGATTGAGACAGGCTCTAGAGAGGCATTTAAGGAGACAGAAACCTATGGGGGAAAGATGTGGAGGGAAACTTGGTTCTGAGAGTGTCTTCCAAGGGACATGGAGAGAAGCCAGGGCCCAAGATTGGGCCCTGTGTGGATTCCTCATGTGGAGGAGCAGGTAGGCCTGTGTATTAGCTTCCTGTGGCTGCAGTAACAAAGTACCACAAACAGGGTGCCATAAACAACAGAAATGTATTATCTCACAGTTCTGGAGGCCAGACATCTGAAACTAAGGTGTGAGCAGCCCCATGCTCCCCTCCGGAAGCCTTTAGCAGAGGACCCTTCCTTTCCTCTTCCAGTTCTGGTAGGCCAGGAATTCCTTGGCTTATGGCAGCAAAGCTCCAGTCTCTGCTTCAGTCTTCACATGGTTGTCTGCCTTCTGTGTCTGTGACTTCATACGGCATTCCTCTGTGTGTGTGTCTGTATCCATATTTTCCTCTTCATATGAGGACCTCAGTCATATTAGACCCACCCTAATGACCTCAACTTGATTACCTTTGCAAAGACAGAGACCAGAAGTTAGGACTTCAACATAACTTTTGGAGGGATACAATTCAACCCATGATAGCTTGCGACTGAATTTAGGTTGTTATTGGGAAGTGCTCTAATTCCCTTCCAATAGGCAACTCCAAAGCTTTTTCTAACCACTCCAGGCTTTGTGACGTTTTACAATGGAATATCGGAGATCTCAGCTCTGCCTTTGGGAATGAAGGAGGGATTTGGGGAACTGAGTAAGAGAGAGAGGGATATGCCACAATGGATTTTCAGGACAAGGGAGACTCAGAAGTAAGAGACAAGTATGGACTTTCTGTAGTTATGTTCTAGTTATCTTACTTGGCTCTGAAAGCAAAGTGTGAACTTTAAAGCCATGGAACTTGGAAGAAAACCAAATTATAATCAGATTAGCACTTTAAAAAGATGATGCTGGCTGCTCTGTGGAAAATAGATTGGAAGAATTAGGAGTAGGGACCAAGGGGTCAGTTAAGGGCCGTTGCAGTGACTCAAATGAAAGATGCTGGTGGCTGGGACTAGGGTGATGGATTGGAGGTGGAGGGATGTCAACGAGAACCACAGACCCAGGTGAAGGAATTTAGGGGGTGAGGGGACATCAAGGATGACAAACAGGCTTATGGCTTAAAAACCTGGGGGGATATGAGTGCTAAAGCTTAGCTGGGAAACTAAGAAGGAGGGGTACTTTGCTACGGTAACATAGACTTTAAAAATGAGGGCCTGGATGGGGTGATGGCTGAGGTTAGGTTCTGGCTGGCTGACTAACCCTTGCTTTTCCAGTTGGCCTGCTTCCCCAAATGTCACAATGTGGGCACTGTCAGATTGAATCAGCTCCTTAAGCGTCTGGGAGCCTGGAAGGGAATGTTGAGCTGTTGGAAGTCAGAGAAAAATCTTAGCCAAACTGGGCACTCTGGGGAAAATTGCATCACGTTATTGAAGTTTTAATGATAATTGTTTATTGTTTATAGGATTTTATTTTGATATGTCAATTTAGCTTTCTTCCCTTAATGATCTCTGGATAGAACGGTGTGTTCATTGATCACTTGCTCAATAGTTGCAGAACGTTCTCACCTTCAATGTTTGTTCTTTAAAGCTTCTTGGGCCCCTAGGGATTCAGGGATTTGGGCAGCATCAAAACAATCTAGTACATGTGTGTCAAGAGACGAGTGTTTTGCAAAAAGAAAGGAAAACTGTTTGCATTTTTCATTGGATCTAGTGTCTCCTATTTATATCCCTTTTCATATCTCCTCAAGCATTACTATTTAAGTGAGCATTTTTTAAGGCAAGTGTACTCATCATAAAACAATTACCCTGACCTGGAATAAAAACACGTTTAAAAAAAAAAAAAAAGAGGTGAGTGTTTTGAACTGGTGATTGGTGACTTGGTTTGATGCAGCACATCATTAAATTAACCCTCCTTACAAAGTGGGAATTCTAAAGCATCCAGTTAGTAATCATAAAATCTGACAAATTCATTCAATAGGATGCACTATTTATCATATCTATATCTGTATCTGTATCTATCTATATCTATATCTAACCATTATCATCTATAGTATATATCGTGAGTAATGAGCTCTCGTCAAGGCCTACAAGTGCTATTTTAATGATCCTGAATTTGAAGGTCCATTTGGGTTTTTGTCTTCTGCTCATATGACCATTTACTCGTGTCTTGTTGGGGACTGATCGTTGGTTCCATTAAGAGACACTAGAAGAGGAACCTAGAGGCTTATGAGAATGGGGACTGATTACAATCTCACAATATCAAAATCTTCCTGCCTCAGTTTTCCCAACTTGAATTTCCTACACTTTCTACCTGCAGGCTCAGCCCATTGCACTCCAGATTTGGTGCTCTGCACCACCACTTACTAGCTCTGTTGCCTTGGGAAAATTACTAAACCTCTCTGAACCCAAGATTCCTTAACAGTAGATTGGAATCCGTGATACTGGCCTAACAGGTTTATAAGGAGTGCAAGAGATTTTATCCTCAAAATATTTATCATACGATCTGGCACATCTAATATTTCATAAACATTGCTTTCCTTCACTCATCCCCTCCTGAGTTAATTTGATCAAGGTGGGACGAATATTTAAAACCTCAGGTTCATTTTTTGGTGGTACCAGGAAACAATCCTATTTGTATAAAGCTAGTGCTTGGTGTTCCAGGGTAAGTCCTTTAAACCCAGTGACCTCAGACCTGTGGGGGTCCCTTCTGCCCTTGCCCCATTGGCCTAATCAGTACGAATGGGATTCTGCGTAGTTTAACAGCTTTAGGATTTCATATTTCCCCTGAGTTAGAGACTGACCTGGATTCTAACTCTTTTTCTTTTTCTTTTTTAATTTTTAAGGCTATTTTATTTATTTATTTAAAAAAAATTTAAACAGCCTTATTGAGATATAATTCAATACTATAAAATTCACCCATTTAAAGTATACAATTTAATGATTTTAATATGTTCACAGAATTGTGCAACTATCACCACAATCTAATTGTAAAACATTTTTATCATTCCCAAAAGAAACCCTGTACCCATTTGCAGTTACACCCCATTTCTCCTCCCCATAGCTCCTGGCAACATCTAGTCTACTTTCTATCGCTATGGATTCACCTGTTCTGTAATGTAAAAAAACAAAATTTCTAATGTTGAATGTTTGTGTTGTTTCTACATTTTATTATTATTAACAAGGCTCTGATAAACAGATTTTTCACAGGGCTGTTATAAGAATTCTTGTCACCGTATCAGCAAGTGATCAAACTGAGAAAGGTGAAGTAAATACGTATCTCAAGCAGTTAGCTCAGCCAGGACTCCAGTCTGATTAGGAAGTCTGTGTCTTTTCCGGTAGAATATTCTGCCTCAATACTTGCAAAGCAAATGTGCACAAGAGGAACAGAGCACCCTGGGGCCACAAACTACTTCTTCCTTGGCGGGCAGTTCACCAAATCCGGTTCCCTGGTTTCCCTCTCTCCTTAGGCCTGTGGGCTGGGCTTCTCCTTTGAAACGGGGTCCTACAGATTAAGAAATCTATTCAAACTCTTCATGGACATTAACATCTTTTCTTTTTGATGGTGTTCTGTGAATGAACTGCCCTGTTTTAGAGGAAAGAAACACAAATATGTCCTTGAAAAAATAAATTTTGACTTGAAGAGTTTGGAAAATTCAATTCTTTATCATCTTGATCATCTCCAGTCCCTAAATTGGTGAAATAACATTTCAAAATGTCATAAAAGAAAGTGGCCTGGATATGCGGTGATTGATTTGGAGGCCTGACAGCTCTAGTACTTAGCTTGGAATTTATGAATCAAAAGCTTTAAAACTTAACCCAAGAAAGTTTTTTTTTAAGTACTACTATTTCCACCTAATTAAGGACTGTCATACAAACATGATTTATTTACAGCTACCATTCATGTGTAGAGTTGAATTATCCACGTTTTTTTAAAAAAAATTCTAATGACTTTTTTACATTAACTCAATCAAAGGGCTTTTAAAAAATATTATCTTTCCCCTTCTGGATAAGAGATTAATGTCTACTTATCATACAAAATTTAGAAACTATAGAAAAATATAATGAGAACATAAAAATCACTTGAATCCTACCACCTGGAAATAATCATGGTGAACACTTATAGGATAATATTTTCAATTTTTCCTGTGTACAGTTGTATATACATATATATGTATATTGTAAAAACTGGATAAATATATATAGTTTTATATCCTGCTTTATTTATTTAACTTTACAATTTTACGTATTAACAATAGGCAGTTAGAAAACATAATCTTAAATGACTTCAAGATAGTCCATCTTATGGGTTTACAGTAATTTGTTTAGTTTTTCTCTATTATTAGAAATTCTGTTTCCTTTTTTTTTTGCTATTAAAAATAATGCTTTAAGGAAAATTTTGTACACAAATATCTTTACATTTTGGATAATTTTCTTAGTCTAGATGTAAACATTAGTAGGATGAATACAGAATTAAGTTATGACCTTTATATAGACTTCAAGGAATTGCTTTCTGTCTTTTGTTAGCAATAGTTATATGCGGAAAATGGTTATTTTGTAGTATCAGGTGAGGAAAGCAGGATATGAAATTTTAGTTTCATTGTTATCTCAGTTATTTAAAATACATTAAAATAAGTGTTATAGAGGAAGGATTTATTTTAGTAATTGCCTCTGAGCAGTGAATTGTTTTTCACTTCTTTAGACTTTTAAACTTTTATACAGTAGGGATTCCTGTGGGGTCTTTCTCCCCCCCCCCCATCCCCATAACACATTTTTATGGACCACCCTACTAGCAAGTTGTGCTCATCTCTGTCCATGCACCGTTTTCTCCTAGTTTACATTCTCCACTTACATTTTTATTTCTTTTTGTTGAAGCGGTTATTTTTATTACTGAAAGTTATACATGCCAATTAATTTTTCAGGGTTTCTAACCCAGAGCCGACCCCTGTGCTTCCCGCCCCCTTCCCGTTCCTCAGAAGGCACTCAGGTTCAACTCATTTTGTGGATGTTTTACATTTTTTCTTCTTCAAAGTCTTCTCATGCCAAATTACTCTAAGATCCCGTTTTATTATTGGATACATAATTAGTGCTGAAGTCACAAAAGTTTCTTGACACTATTCGTGTTAAAAAAAAAGAGTTCAAGTAAGTTAAAATGAGTTTTTCTTGGGCTAGATTAGATCAATCCATGATTAAGAACTATTTAATTTTAAAGAGAAATGTACTAAGTTGTATGTAAGTACAATTATAATTACTTACAATTGCATGTAAGTACTAAAGAGTCTTTAAGCATACTGCTTTTCAAAATGTTTTAATTACTGTATTTATTCAGAATATATTTATTGAAACCGAACTCTATTCCTGAGAGTGGGTGTAGAGTACTAAGCAAAACGGTTGAGGTCTTTGACCTCATGCAAGTGATGCTCTTTTGGGAGATAAAATCATTCTAGTACCAATTCTTATGTGTTTTCCAACACCGCCAAGCAATTAATCTACAGAGGGTGCCAAACAAATGTATGTGCATTTTAAGAAAGGAAAACTGTATTAAAATTGTAATACTCAATATATACCGATACCAAAAGATAAATACAAGTCACGTTTGACTTCTGCAATTACAAGAGGTGTTCAAAGTGGTTACCATCAGCGTACAGACACTTCTGATCATGGTGAACTACTGCTTGAGCAACGTTGACCAAAGTGTCTGCTTGCATAAATTTTGTTTGGCACCCCTGGTATTCTGACACTACCTACTAGATCCCACAGGTTAAGGGATCAGTCTTACAAGATTGCCCCCCTCTTCAGACACCACACACAAGTCCAGGTTGTCACTTTGCCTTCTGACGGGCTGTAGAATCTCCACTGTTCAGCAACCCGGCAGCTGACTAAATCTTGTCTTTTTGGGTTTTTATGGCGGCTTAATTACATAGGCATAATTGACTAAATCCTTGGCCTTTGGCAATTGAACTCCATCTCCAGCCCTTCTTGCCTCCTGGAGGTGGGAGGCAAGACGGAAAGTTTCAAATCTCTGAGCTTGTGGTTGGCTTCACTGGCAACCATCCCCCATCCTTTGGTGCTTTCCAAACGTCACCTCATTAACATAACAAAAGACACTTTGATTGCCCTCAGCATAAAAAATTCCAATGATTTTAGGAGCTCTGTGCCAGAAATGGGGACAAAAGCCAATTACATATTTTTTATTATAAATCACATTATCATAGGAGGAAATTGGCATACCTGAGATAACCAGAAGTAATTACAAATAAATATGCGATTACAAAATGTGGTAAGTATTCCGGAAGACAGCACAGGGCATTATGAACAGAGGGACATGATTTCATCTGAGGAATTCAGCGAAGATTGTGAGCTAGGACCTGAATGAAGGAAACAGATGAAGATGATGAAGGAAGGAAAAATAGAAAATGGAGTGTTGCAGGTGGGTAAACAGTATGTGCAAAGGCCTTTATGTCCAAACAATACTGCCCAACCCATGATATACAGTATTGGGGTGGGGGACATTTTCCCCTTACCCCTTTTGTTCTTCTGGCTGGTCAAATAATTCAAATGACATACAGCAGATTTACAGGAAAAAATAAAATTTTCATACATGCCCATGGGGAATCACATAAGCATGAAAATTCCAAAGACAGTGAGGCAAAATGAGGTATATGTCATTTTGGACTAAAGGGGGAGAGGTTGGCAAGTCACAGGTAGATGAGAAGGAGCAAACATTTGGTAAACAGCGTCCTGGGGCCACCCAGAAACAGTGGGACACAAAGGGGAATCTAGCAAACAGATTTGTACTTGGGTCCTCCCTCCCTGTTTGCCACACTTAATTCCATGTGCTAATCATATGCTAAGGTCCCCTTCCCCAAGCAAATTTTTCTATCTGAATCTCTTTAGGCAGGTAAGGGGAGGTAAAAAAAAAAAAAAAAAATTCTTGCGGAGTCTATTGGGCTTTCATTGTTTTCAGCTGAAATTAATCTACATGCCAGAGTGGCACATCCCGGAAGACTCCCTCTGGACCCCCACAATAACTACAGGACTGTGTAAACCGGTATCTATGTGCAAATAACCCACTTTGGCTAGTGGTCTCTTATTCCATAGATAAATGATTTGGAAGCATTTTTACAATCCTAGCTGTGTTCTTATTGAGTGCTTGAGCTATGCCTGGCACACTGCCTTATGTTTCATCTCAAAACCTAGCATTCTGAGCTATACCCGTTTTACAAACATATTTACCATGTTACTATATGGTAATATGGGTAAACATATGTACAAACAAGGAAATGGAGGCTTCAAGAGTTGAAGGAATTTATCCAAAGGCCTCTGGCTCATAGATGGAGTATCTGAGAATTGAACCTGGCTCACACTCAGCTACTGTGTTGCCCTGCCTTCCATGCCTGGGCTGTGGCCTACTTTTATGTACACCTGTTCAGCAAGGTAGGCAGATTGGTTAGCTGAGAATGTATATTATTAGCCTTTTTTCTACTCTACTGTCTTTTAAAAATAATATAGACTTATGAAACCTGCAAATGATATGATTAACTCCTATTAGCATAATGTTATTTATAAAGATAGCAATTAACCTCTAGTAGTCTCTTTGTTGCCTCAACAATGAAAGTGAGAGAAAACCCTGTTGTCAGAGGCCTACTCAACTCCTGAACAGGTCCTTTGCTAGTCAGTGGATGTTCCACTCCAGCCTTATCCGTTTGTAGCTTCCTTCTTTTGCCCTTGAAATGCATATAATCTGAGAAGTAAGGCAGGGTCATTTGGAGGAGCCACAAGTCCTAAAGTACAGTTTTTCATGCATGACCTTTGTTTGAGTTGTAGGCTTTTTCCTGAACATCTATTTACAAATGTGTTTCAGTAGGATGTAGAAAGAAGTAGAAAAATTGCTGTGTACTTATTGTAAAAATTCAAACAGTACAAATCATTTACCATCTCTCCATCCAAATACTGCTATTTTTCTGTACATACTTACATATATGAAGTATGTATACAATTCTGTAGAAGACTGATCACTTCCTAAAAGTTGCTCTGCTAAATATTTACTTTCACTTAATAAAATATCATGAATATCTTCCAATAACAATAGAATTATTTTTATTAATCATTGCCTATAATTCCACGTTCCATGGTTTTACTTAACCATTTACCTGATGGTGAACTTTGGGTCGTTTCTAACATTTTACTAGCATAAAAACTGTTTCGATGGATATATTTATATATATATTTTACATAGCTTCCGATTATCTCTGTAGGGTAAATTCATCAATATGGAATTTCTGATTAAAGGCGTAAATATAGTGTTTCCCTGAAAATAAGACCTAGCCGGACCATCAGCTGTAATGCGTCTTTTGGAGCAAAAATTAATGTAAAACCCGGTATTATATTATATTAAAGACCCAGTCTTATATTATAGTAAAATAAGACCCGGTCTTATATTAATTTTTGCTCCAAAAGACTCGTTAGAGCTCACTGTATGGCTAGGTCTTATTTTCGGGGAAACACGGTACATGGAAATGCTTGGTCTATATAGTGAATCTTCCCTGCACCTGTTTTCCCCCTAAAAGTGTGTGAGAGTACCTGTTATCTCATATCTTTACCAACAATGGAGGTCACCACTCTTTTAAATCTTCACCACTCTGATAGATTTAAAATGATACGTGTTCACCTATTGTCAGACTGGTCCACGTGGAAAGGCTTCAAAGGCACCAGCCAAAAGAAAAGCCTTGAAGGATGAAACTGATCCTCCTCTTTGAAGATCCAAAATCTCACTCTTTTCTGGCCCTCATAATGATCAAATTCCCAAGAGACTGACTCTCCCCAACTGAAATGCACAGGGGGCTGAAAGTGATACCCAAAGGTTCATTATTAATTGTCAATGAATTAACAACTGTCACAAAGCCCAGAAGTCCACGTGTGAATAAAACCAGTACATTTGGTCTCAGAATGCTCTGTGTGAACTGAATGTTCATTGGAAACCTCTGCATTGGTTTTGTGTGATAAATCACTGTCAAAGGGAACAGAAAAACGTGAAATCACTATTGTCAGCACCTTCTCTCTATGTAAGCTGACTACATAGGGGTCAAAAAGTTGTTTGATAAACATGGAATCAGTACAAAGTCAAAGAGAATATATAACATCATCAGAGATGCCAATGGGTTTGATTTGCCAGAAAGAACAACACTTGGAGTCTGTTAGCATAACTTCACACCTTCAGCTCCATCCTAAGGACAGCCCTGCCATTGAGATAGGGCATATTTGCAGTAGGTGGTTACCCTGGGCAGCATTTGGATGGCATTGCTAACACTGACTGTCACGCGGGGTGTGTCATGCACGGCGGCCTGCGGGGTCTCAGCTCCCGCTCCCCACATAAGAACTCAGGACATGGCGAGGCCAAAAAGGAACACCCACAGAGCCATAGATAGGGGAGTCATACCACAATACTCTCACTGACGGCTGGGTTGGAGACACAGGAAACAAGAGCCACACGATCCGCAACCCTCACTCCGCCGCTTGCAGGCTCAGCCACCATCTTTTTGCTAGCCCCCCATTTTCTGCTAGCGTAGCCATGGCAGTGATATTAGTGGCCAATGGCTCACTGGTTACAGCTGACGTCCAACTAGCCCCAGCTGATGGCCAGCCAATCACAGTTGATGGCCATTTACTAACTGAGCCAGCACCCCTCCACGTGAGGCCGAGAGCCTGGAAACTGCTCTCTGGGGCTCTGTCCCCACTCTGACTTCTCACTCATCTTTTTCTGTTCTTCCATTCTAATAACGCTTTCTAATAAACACATTCTTTTTTTTTTTCCATGCTGATCTATAGAGTGGGTTGTTGTGAAGTTTCTTGGCTATCCTCCCCTTCAGATGACCTGTTATCTGACCTATCAAGTGTTTATTTTTATTCATCTTTTTCATTTGGTAAATATAAATGGGTGAGGTAAGAAAAATATGTTTATTTTCTATATTAATCAGGACTGTATTTACCAGTGACAGAACACTAGCTTGATTAGCATATAGAAAAGCAGGGATATTTATTGGCTCAACTATCAAAAGCAAGGGAATGATGTTGGACTGTGAGATTGAGTTGGACTGTGGACAACTGGAATCAGCAATACTAATATCATCGATTAGTCATCCAGCTTATGGTTCCTCAACATGGCATGTAACTGTATTGGCGTCATTCTTTCCCACTGTTGACCAGGGAGTGAGGGTGTGAAGGCATCTGTGTTGGCATGGAGAGGGTGGTGTGGAGATGTGGCTGAGAGAAGTTCCAGATTCAAGACCTTTATGACATGAACAGAGATCAAAGATCTTCTCTGCCAGTTCCCATTAAAATAAAAAGTCTTGAGAAGAATCTGATTCCTCCAGCATGGGTTACATGACCATTCTGGTGCCATGCGAAAATCAGTAATACCATTTTCCAGTAGAATTTGGTTATTCTGCTATGCAGGAAAAATGATGTGTGTCCACTATATTTACTTATTATTGATCAATAGTGGGGTAGAACATCTTTTAATGCCTTTATTGGCCATTCCCAGTTTGTCTCTTATGATTTCTCTATTCAGATATCTTGTTCTTTTTGGAAGTATGTGTTTTTTCATAGCTGGATTTTTAGGCTAGCCATACATTGGTTTCTCACAGTGTCTGACCACACAGCTTCGGCACAGTGACATATTTGTAAACTAGTGCACTTGAACAAGGCATCCAGCTGTTTGTCAGTCTCAAGGGAATTCATACATGACCTACCAGTCATCTTGCTACCAAGAGATTATTCTGAAGGTCACAAAGGGCAACACTGGTGAGATCTCATTACTTTCTCTGCTGGTGTTCTTCTCTAACTAAGGGCAAAGAGTAAATCATAATTGTCTAAGTAACATACTCAAAAGGTTGCACTGAAATATATTCATGTAAGCTCACCAGCAAGGGACATTTGACTCTTTTCAGAGAAGAAAATTAAGATAGTGCGGTAGGAGGATAATTATCCTCCATGAATCTCAGTTAAAACTGTAGAGAGAAGCAGGCTTTTGAGATTGCCTGTTGTAATGATGAGGGATATACTCATATTTATTATATGGTGGCTAAGAATCCTGATGCCACCAATTACTAGTAACATGATTTTTAGGAAATTAATTTTTAAAGCCCCAGTCTCCTCCTCTGAAAACTTATGACAAACATAATCAGCTTAGCAAGTGATACAAAGTACATATTCATTTAGTATTAGACAGTATTATTTTTTTCTTGTTATTAGTTATTATCATGTGAAGAGGGTTCACGATTTCAGTTTGGATGCTCAAAACGCTTATAGCAACAAGAATTCTTTGAGAAATGATCTGCCCTATATCATGCTGTCTCTCAGCGGAATGGAATCATAAAACTTCAAATAGCTCCATGGGGAAACAAAGGGTTCTATGATCACACTAGTTTGGAAAACACTTAACTTAGCAGAGTTGGACAGGTTCTTCAAAGATTCTACTCTGCTAATATTTGTGTAACTGCCACAACATAGCCACAGTGATATTTTTGAAACAGAAATAGGACTATGTCCTATTTTTTTAAAATAAATTTTATTGGGGAACAGTGTGTTTCTCCAGGGCCCATCAGCTCCAAGTCGTTGTCCTTCAATCTAGCTGTGGAGGGCACAGATCAGCTCCAAGTCCAGTCACCATTTTCAATCTTAGTTGCAGGGGGTGCAGCCCACCCTCCCACATGGGAATTTAACTGGCAACCTTGTTGAGAGCTCTCACTCTAACCAACTGAGCCATTCAGCCGGCCCTCCAGAAGAACAGCCACAGCTTGTTGTCTTCAATCTAATTGTGGAGGGCACAGTTCACTGGCCAATGTGGGAATCGAACCAGCCACCCTGTTGTTCAGAACTCGCGCTCTAACCAACTGAGCCGTCTGGCTGCCAGACTCTATTTTGACTTAAAACTTTGCATTTGTTTCCATTGCACTCAGAATCAATCTGAGCCTTCTACTTTGACCTCTATTGCCTTATGTAATTGGTTCTTTAGCCTCTCCAGCCTCACTTTGTTCCCCTCTCTCCCTTGCTCACTAACACATGCCACGCACATTTTGATCCTTAAACAGGTCAAATCCTTTTATGCCTCTAGGATTTTGTACTTCCTGTGCTCTCTTTGGAGTGGTTTCCCTCCATCTCTTCCCATGGCAGGCACATCCTCATTCTTTAGTTCCTAAGAGTTCCCTCCCAGCCCTGAAGGAGGCCCCTCCCCTTCTGGTTTATTTCCCTCAAGTGAGCTCTCAGTTCACACACTTCAAATGAAAACTTGATGAGTGTGTTGGAAATGTTAGAAATTTTGGGTTGTTTTCTAGATTTGCCTCAGTTCTCTATTGTCAAAGACAGTTGGTCTTCATTCATCAAGCGGACTATTCCTTTGTGTTTTCAGCTGTAACTTAATGTACTCTAGAACTAAAAGGAGTGAGACTATGCATGATGTCAGCAGGAATACTTACAACAAAGCAAGAGAACGGCATCAAACAAACCAGCCACTCGATCTCCATTATATCAAATGGCTTGCTTCACCAATCCCCTTGAAATCTCTAAATGGCACTATAAGATCAATTGATGGGATTTGGAATTTAATAAGAACATTTGTTTTCCCCTTGAATTGGGGAGTTGGAATGGGCTGAGCTGACTGGTTGCTGGCATTGGGCAGCCACAACTGAAGTGCTGCCCTTTCACAGGGCAGACCTGTAACAATATCTTCATTTAAATGTCCTTGGATGGGCTTTCACCAGCTCTGTAAGTAAACTTTAGCCCATCAATTAGCAAGTTGCTGCCAACCATATGGGAATCTCCGGAGACATTACACAGAGGCACAAGGCCCTGGTGATCCATTCAGGTATTTGTATATTCTTTGGAGGAACAGCCGGGATGATAAGATGTTGGAACTTTTGCTCTCCAAGATCCCAGAGCGCATCCTCCATTTTGCAGATGAAGGAGCTAAGGCTCAGAGATATACAGGATAGAAGACTGGGGGAATGTGATGTCAGAGCTGTTGAAAACCAGTCCTCTTGATTCTTTGTCTGAAGAACCTTCCACTACAATGCAGAATCACAGTACCAGAAATAAAGAACACTTAATACTATGATGGGGCAATGTCATAGAGCACACTTCACCATTTACCAAGCAAGAGGCACAGAGAATGAGGGACAGGCAGTTGAGGGTTGGGTGCACTACCATAGCTGGGAGCAGACAGGTACCTTAGAGAGTATGCCAAGGTAGACTTTAAACTGGGTCTTGAATCAGAGCAGCTATAAGAAGCTGGGACAGGCAGTAAGTGAGAGGACTTCAGAGACTTGAAGAATAAAGGGGAATGTGGATGCTTTCTTGATACTCACTGATCCATCATTGTTTCCTCTAAGATCTCTACCTGCTCTTTGTCTCAGGTCCCTCTAACAGCTTCTTGATTCTTGTTCATCATCCTTCTGTCTTGGCAATACGGCCTATATCTAATACATCGATGGTCATTAGGGTCTAAGCTCCTAGTTCCTGCCCATCAAGACACTCCTCAGCATGGCTTTGGAAGTTCTCTAATTATGGATGATTTTAAACTTTCATTTTTTCCTGTCTGATCCTTCCATGATTATTCTTGTTCCTCCATCTTTACATTTATCAGATGACTTTGGCACTTGCCATTGCCAGATGTTTAAATCCCCAATCGTTGGGTGACTCTTTGCTCTAAGTTATCTATGTTTCTCACACTGGGTTGTAAACAGTGTCCACTTCTGATACTCTGGGCTGGCCTCCCTGTGCAGGAGCAATTGCTTAATGCTCTGTTAAACAAGCTATGTCTCTGCTTTCCAGTTAACACAGTAGCCTCTGCTATGGTCTGAATGTTGAAATCCTAGTCCCCAGTGAAATGGTATTAGGCCACGGAGTCTTTGGGAGGTGCTTAGATCGTGAGGCTAGAGCCCTCATGAATGAGATTAGTGCCCTTTTAAAGGAGATTTCACAAAGCTCCTAGTCCCTTTCCACCATGTGAGGATAAAACAAGAAGTCTGCTACTAAGAAGAGGACCCTCTTCCAATCACAATGGGACCCTGATCTCGGAATTCCAGTCTCCAGAACTGTGAGTGATGAATTTCTGTTGTTTATAAGCTACCAGTCTGTGGTATTTTGTTGCAGTAGCCTGAGCTTCTGGTTTCATCATTTGAGATGCCCACCTGGTCCCTGGAGACAGTGCGTTTTTAAGCCCTAGTACGGAGGCATGTGCTTAAATATTCTTGTTTATTTAATCGTGGTACATAAAATTTACCATTGTAACTACTGTGTTTCTCTGAAAATAAGACCGGGTCTTATATTAATTTTTGCTCCAAAAGATGCATTAGGGCTTATGTTCAGGGGATGTCATCCTGAAAAATCATGCTAGGGATTATTTTCCAGTTAGGTCTTATTTTTAGGGAAACACGGTATTTTTAAATGTACAGTTCAGTGGTATTAATACATTCATATTGTTGTTTAACCATCATCACCATTCATCTCCAGAACTTTTCATGTTTCCCATCTAAAACTCTGTCCCCATTAAACACTAACTCTCCATCCTCTTCTTCCCCAGCCCCTTACATCCACCATCTCCTTTCTGTCTCTATGGATTTGACCATTCTAGGTACCTTATCTAAGCGGAATTATACAATATTTAACCTTTGTGACTAGTTTGTTTCTCTTAACACAATGTCCTCAAAGTTCATCCATGTTGTAGTAGCACATATCAAAATTTTCTACCCTTATGTAGCATGTAGCTTAATATCATTCCATTGTGTGTGTATGCCACACTTTGTGAATAAACACCTTGGTTGCTTTACAAATATATGGTGATGGAAGGAGAACTGACTGAGTGGTGAACACACAATGGGATTTATAGGTGATGTAATACAGAATTGTACACCTGAAATCTATGTAACTTTACTAACAATTGTCACCCCAATAAACTTTAAATAAAAACAAAACAAACAAACAAAAAGCAAGAAATACCTGGGTTACTTTCCCCTTTAGCTATTGTCAATAAGGCTGCTATGAACATGGGTGTACAAATATCTGTTTGAGTCCCCGCTTTCAATTATTTTAAGTATATGCCCTTAAATACTCTCTTGTGTAGGTTCACAATGAAAAATTTTCCCCTGAAGGAGAGACTCACAGGTATATTGCTCCCTGCTCCCAATTCACAAACTAGAGGTGGAAGGGGCTCACATTGGGGTGGACAGCTCTCCAGGTTTTACATGGATGTTTAGGACTGATATGGGTGTTTTGTTTTCCCCTTTGTAGGTACAGGCAGCAGGAAGACCTTTCCCCCTAATGACTCCCAAGGGGGCGCACTGTTACAATGTATAGGGCAGTAATGGGAACTTTGGGCTGAATGTTATGTCTGACCTCTGCCACCTTCCCCTTAAATGGTTGTAAAAATGGGGGAGTGTGTGGGCAAGAGATTATTGTTACCTTAATTATTTTTGAGTCTTGAGAAATTAATCAGTGTCCCAATGATTGTTTACATTAGACCATATAAGAACCGATCCCAGCATAGCCAGCTCGTCCAGCTGTTCACAGATGTTGAAAGGAGCCATCATGTAAATCTAGGAGGCTCGTGAAGAGTAGAGCTGAGTGTATTTTCCTAATGATGTGTAACTAGTCAAAAATGAACTATTTGGTTTCCACCCCAAATTTAGTTTAATCCATGACCTTTACTTGCTCAGAAAGGAGGGAGTTCAAAAATATGCTATGGCTACTGAACCCCTTTGAAAATGGTGGTTTTCTTCCTGGATGAGATGAGTATTTCCGTTACTGAAAAATATGGCCACAACACAAAGCCTGGATTTTAATGGTACCGACCTGTTTTATTTAGCAGTGTGAATGGCATCAAACTGTTTTATGAAAATTAGGAGATGCAAGTTTGTCCTTAAATTTATGTTTACTGATTCCTCTCACAAGCTTGTTTATACTAACAATTTCACATTATTTAAGAGAAAAGGGTTTGCTACACTCTACAAAGCCTGGATTTTAATGGTACCGACCTGTTTTATTTAGCAGTGTGAATGGCATCAAATTGTTTTATGAAAATAAGGAGATGCAAGTTTGTCCTCAAATTTATGTTTACTGATTCCTCTCACAGGCTTGTTTATACTAACAATTTCACATTATTTAAGAGAAAAGGGTTTGCTACACTCTGTTAACTCCAGACTAGCCACAGTTAGATTTTATTTACTTGTCTCTCCATTCAACAAATATTTCTTGGAAGTGTACTATGAGCCAAGGGTCTTGGTTGGGCTCACTCCAACGCAGAACCTGAGGGAAAGATGTGAGTGCAGATAGGTAGTTTATTTGTGAGATAACCTTAGGAATTGGGAGTGAGGGAGGGGCACAGTGCAACAGATAAGGAAGGAGAGACAACCAGGGCATGTTAATGAGTGTGGCTCTATCCTGCTGTGGGTACCTGAGAAACCAGGTGGGACATCTCAGAATTGTCCATGTACAGGGCAAAGACATTTCATATGTCCATCAATGGTTGAGAGTTACCCTGGGGGCATTCATTTGTCTACATATCTCTAGCAAACTCCTGAATGGAAACAAACTTTTTATTGTGGTGGGGGTGGGGGAGCTGTCAGCTTGTGGGAACCTGTGTTCTCAGAGGCGTACAGGCGATAGGGGGCTGGGTCCCGGCCATCCCATCGACAGTGTCTGCTATACTAACGTGGACTAGTGCTGGGGATATAGTGGTGCACGAAACAGACACCTTCTCTGATCTCCTTTATGACGGAAGACAGACTTTAAACAAAGCGACCCATAAACACTGGTTATAACGGTGTTAAATGCCACACAGAAGAAGTCCGGGGTAAGTTCATAACAGGGAGCATGACCTCATCTTGGAAAGAAGTTTGTTTTAAATTCCAAATAAATGGATTCTTAGTATGATTCATCGAGTATTTATTTATATGCTGTGTTTTAAATTTGGTGTTGTGACTAATTCCTACAAATTTTTGTGATCATCCAAAGAGCTACCAAAGTATAAGGATACCAGATGACAAGCTACTTCTGGAAACTTTTGGAGGTTTTGGCAAACTGATTGCAGCTAGATTGTTCGACTGAGCATTTACAAGAATGGTTTACACATGGATACATTTAAAAAACAAATACGTGTTTTCTAATTATAAGAACGATATAGGTTTACTAGAGAAAACAAGGAAATATATAATATATAGCATATATTATACATAGTGATTATAACATGTAGTATACATTATATACTATACAATACAATTATATAGAATATACTATAAATAGTAAATATTATGTATTCTGTATATACAATGATTTTATACATATATATAATTAGTGCAGAGAAAAAACGCATTGTTTAAGGGTAATTTCCTTCCTGTATGTTTTATTCACATGCATTTGGTAAGCCTTTGATGGTCATGTATTTAATAATCAGTTTCCCTTATCTTTGGATGATCCTAAAAATCCATTGCATGTAGTAAGTTGTAAAGCTGCAGAGGTGTGGATTTGAATCATATACTAAATAAGTGAATGAGTCTAGTCAGCCAATTATTGAGCAGGCTCATTTTATGAGAAAAGTTCTATTCTCTGGTGGTAGTTTAAATTTGGAGATATGCAAAAATTTCCAGGCCTCTTGTCTTTTGTGACTATCATAGATACGTTGTCTGTGAATGTCAAGATCAGGTGTGTGTGGTGTGTGCATGTGTGTGTATGCATATATGTATTTCCCATGTTTTTGGTAGAAATTACACCAAATATGCAGTACTTTCTAAGCATTGCAATTTTCCTCATCATGATAATTTTTATGGCTGGATGATATTCTATGGCATAAATACATCATAATTTGTTTCTGTTATTGGAATATAAGTTACTTCCAGGTTTGTGTTATTATAATCAATATTACAGTGGATGTTTTAGCATTAATCTGTGTCTGAATTTTTGGTAATTTCCTGGTATAGATTTCTAAAATTGCAATTTCTGAGTCAAAGAGAATGAATATTTTGAAGGCTTTTAATAATTGTTGTCAAATTACTTTCTAGAAAAGTTGAACTATGCATATAACTTTTCAGAAAATTACTCAAACTCTTGAATTATATTTATTAATATGTTTTGTCACAATAATCAATCTTGTTATGTAAACAGCTTTTAGATACTTTAGTTTTATTATAAAAGGAATAGGAATTCATTAAATAATAGTGGGAAAAGAGAAAATAAAAAACTCACCAAGATTTTTTATATAGATTTAACCAAAATATATAATTTTAAAGTAAGCCTTGCTTGTGAGTCTATATGGAAAAGCATGTACATATGTGCCTGCGTATGTGTGTGGGTGGGGGGGGCAACACAATGCTGGACATTTCCTCCATTTTTTGTCTTCCGCCGTTGGTATATTTTTCTTTGATTTTTTTTTTTTTTTAAAACCAGGAGTTTAGAGGTGGTTTCAGAATGACCATTTCTATCCTTACTGAGGTTATTTTTGAAGACCTAATGTACCAGCCAAAGCATGAATGCCTTAGGAAGGAATCTGTTTTTGTTTTCTACAAGAGGTTTACAGACTGTTTCTAAAACTCCAAAGGAGATAATTTTGGCATGAGACATGGTGTTTCCTCAAAGAACGATTCCCTTTCATGAAATAAAACCTGCCTATTGACAACACAAGCTTGGAAACTTGGTATCTTTAATAGCTATTTCTCTTCCTCTCAGAAGTAGGAGGAAGGACAGGAGGCCTTGAACCCCTCTGTTTTTTCACATTTATTTACTTAATTCTCTCAGGTTGACCATTGGAACCAATGAGTCGATTAGGTCAAATGGTTGACCAATGCAAGTTAAACAAGTTACTTGCCAAAAAAAGAAAAAGCAACCTTCTTGCTTTTTAACCACTCAATTGACCAAATGAAATTCTCTCTTTCCCTTTCATTCTGTTTGTGTGGTGTTGACGGCCAGTTGAGGCATCCAGGACGGAGTGGTGACTAGGACAAAAGAGCAGATAACACTTGAAGTTTTGGCCGACAAAGGGGTCAGAGGCCAGAAAAGCAAACAGGGATCAAGGGACTCAGATAACTGGGGCAAAGCACATGCAAACACTGGGTCTCTGGGAGAATGGCAGGCTGAAGAGCATCACAGGCAGGCTGGGTACATGGCTGCCTGCGGAAGGCTGCTGCTGTGGAGGCAGCTGCTTGCCCAGCCCAGCTGCACTTTCTCCCCTTTCACCCTGGTGAGAACCAGCCCTCCTTGAGTTCTGCCTGGGGACCCTGTAGGTGCTGAAAACTGAAAGCAGCTGGCAGGTAGAAGTGCGAAGCAGAGGGAATACAGATCTCCTACAAAGGCAGAGCACTGATATTACTTTGAACAATCATGGATTTATTGCTTATTGACCAGGTAACACGATGAGATTTTATTTTAAATTATATGTTTCAGGTGTGCAACATTATAATTTGACATCTGTATACACTACAAAGAGATCACCCCAAAAAGTCTAGTTACTCTCCATCATCAGATAATTGACTCCCTTTACCCCTTTTGCCCACTCCCCAATCTCCTTCCCCTCTGGTAATCATCAACCAGTCTGTTCTCTGTATCTATGACTTCATTTCTGTTTTATTTTGTTTGTTCTTTTTCTTTAAGGCTCCACATATGAGTGAAATCATACAGTATTTGTCTTTCTCCTTCTGATTTCTTTCAGTTAGCATTATACCTTCAAGTTCTATCCATATTGCTGCAAATGGCAAGATCTCATTCTTTTTTATGGCTGAGTAATATTCCATTATATATATCATATCTTCTTTATTCATCCATTGATGAACACTTAGGATGTTTCCATATCTTGGCTATTGTAATTGATACTGCAATGAACATAGGGACTTACATATAGGTATTTTTGAGTTAGTGTTTCTGTATTCTGTGGGTAAATCCCAGCAGTGGAATAGCTAGATCGTATGGTAGTTCTGTTTTTAACTTTTAGGAATCTCCCTACCGATTTCCATAGTGGCTGTACCAATTTACAATCCCACCAGCAGTGTATGAGGGTTCTCTTTTCTCCACATCCTCTGCAACACTTGTTATTTCTAGTCTTTTTGGTAACGGCAATTCTAACAGGTGTGAGGTGATGGCTCATTGTGGTTTTAATTTGCATTTCTTTGATGATTAGTGATGTTGAGAATCTTTTCATATGTCTATTGGCATGTGTATGTCCTCTTTGCTGAATGTCTATTCAGGTCCTCTGACCATTTTTTAATTGCGTTGTTTGTTTTTTTGTTGTTGAGTGTATGGGTTCTTTATGTACTTCAGATATAAAGCCCTTATCAAATGTATGATTTGTCAATATCTTCTCCCATTCAGTGGATTGCCTTTTCATTTTGATGAGGCCACATTATGTTTTGTACAGGGTGCTGGGAGCCAGGTTCTCAGTTTATGAGAGGTTGCCCATCCATCAAATCTAACAGGAAAGGAACAAGCAAAAGAAAAAAAAGTTAACTGAAGACTCAAGTTTTGATATGTGCTTCTTTAAATCAAGTCCTATATTGGGTTTCCCAGAGGCAGTCCGCCAAAGATTTTGTGCAAGTAGTCTATTTGGGAGGTGATCGTAGGAAACACCTAAAGGGAAGTGGTAAATTGAGATGTCGAAGGAAAGCAATAAAGTATGCATTATTGAGCAGATTACCATGATGGACAACTGGGCTCAATGTCTCTGGGGAACCCTGAGAGATTGTATAGAGCAAACTGCAGTTATCCCACCCGAGAGGAAGGGGAGATGAGCTATTTATCTGTCAAATCTTTCCAGTCATTGGTTGAGAAATTTCCCAGGAGGCATTGTATCCCTGGCTTGCCCTCTCACCGTCTTAGTGGGTTCCCAGTGGCCAGATGGAGGTCAAGGGCAAGGAGTTGGAGTGTGGGCAGTGTAAGCCATTCCAGTCAGTGCTCGTGGCAATGGTTGGGTGCAAAGGGACAAAGCAAAGCTCCCAAATGTATGTGTAAGAAAAGGTAGGTGGGTGTGCTCAGTTATCAAGCGAACTCGACATTCCACTCAGAGAGGCACGTGAGATTCAGCCAGGAAAGTCCTCACTACTTACTGTCCTCCTTAATGATCATTCCTTCAATTTCATTGATCAAAAGAGGCAAGAATACTCTTCCTCCATCAGCTAGTCTCCAGCTTTTCCATCTGTTTGGTGGCTTTTATTGTGAACCTCAGGAATGTGTCTCAAGTAATGAGTTTGTTTTTTTCATTAATCATTTCTTTGTGCAAATCCAGGATTATAATGCAATGCAATATGAATTATACCAACTTCTAAGCGGCAAAAATCTGGATAAAGCAATCAAGGAGAGAAGTCAGTGGACAGCCATGGACTATGTATATCTGTTTGCCAAGTTTGTAATGTACGAGATAGCAGCCTTCTGAAAATTTTGATTTATGTTTCATATAATCATCTATTATCTTAATTTGTTACATTCCTTTTAAACTCACCTGAGGGCATGTTCTTTCAGAAGCTCAATTATGTGCAGTTAGTTGTTTGACAACAGTTTTGGCAAATGGTTATAACGAGAGTAGATCTGTGTGTTTGACAGACAGCAGGACATAGCAAGCTTCTCAACACGTGCCTCTGGGAAGGGACCCACGGTGTCAGAGAATCCTTCTGCAGATTTCCCTCAAAATTTAACACATTGATTAGCATGGAGACTGAGAAATCGTGACTTCTTACTCAATAGGGTACACTTCCAATAAGGAGTGGGGAGGAGAGTATCACTCAACAAATGTTTATAGAGCATTTACTACGTGCCAGGCCAGTGATTCTTTTTTTTTTTTTAAAGATTTTTAGTAAAATATAGCTAACATACAATATTATATTAGTTTCAGTTGTACACCATAGTTATTCAACATTTATATACCTAAAGAAGTGATCACCACGATAAGTGCAGCAACCATCTGACACTGTACCACATTATCACAATATTATTGACTATTCCCTGGGCTGTATGTACATCACATCCCCATGACTACTTTGTAACTGCAAGCTTCTACTTCTTAATCCCTTCACTTGTTTCACCCTTCCCCAACCCCCTCCCACCTATTACCCCCCAAAAATCTGGTACCCATCTGACACCACACATAGTTATTACAATATTACTGACTATATTCCTTATGCTGTACCCTATATCCCCATTACTACTTTGTAACAACAAATTTGTACTTCTTTTTTTTTTTTTTTTAATGATATAACGTGTTTTATTGGACACCTTACACGGGTGTGGGTGGGACCTATGGGTGGGACAGGGCATCAATGACAGCCTCAGTGAAGTCTCGGCAGGTGGCATAGCCACCCATGTCAGGAGTTCGAACCTGTGGGGGAGAATTGTCATCATCCTGTGGCCTGGGCCCATCCCTAACCCTTCCCTAACATAACAGTCCCTTAAGAAAGCCAGCCCCAGGACAACCTAGGCTCTGCCCAGAAGGTAATTATGGTCTACAGGTTTAAGGGCTCTTGTCTGGTCCACTGTACTGAAGGGAGGTGTAGGTGGTATGGTCCTCATGAAGTTGGAGGGAATAAAGGGCTCTAGCCCCCATAGGCGTGCAGGTGGCCGATGACAGACTTGATGAAGTCGGTTGTGGTGCTGTAGCCGCCCATGTCTCGTGTCCGCACCTTGCCAACTTTGATCACCTTCTTCACTGCATCTGCAATCATGTTGGAGTGATATTCTAGATTGAGGTGCCGTAACATGTTGGAAGCTGACAGCAGCATGGCTGTGGGGTTGGCTATATTCCTACCCACTGCCTGGGCAAATGGGTGCCGGGCGCCCATTTCAAAGACTGCATACTCTGCACTGTAGCTTTCACCAGGGACCACACCAGCTCCCCCAACCAGGCCAGCAGCCAGATTGTCAATAATGTTTCCATAGAGATTGGGCATCACCAGCACATCAAACTGGTAAGGATTCTGCACCAGCTGCATGCAGCAGTTGTCTATGATCATTGTGTCAAACTTGATTTTGGGGTACAGTTCAGCAACTTCCTCACAGCACTGCAGGAACAACCCATCCCCAAGTTTCATGATTGGCCTTGTGGACAGCCGTGACCTTGTCCCGCCCCTTCTTAGTAGCATAGTCGAAGGCAAACTTTGCAATCCGCTGAGATTTGGTTCGAGTGACAATCTTCAAGCACTCAATCACGCCCCTCGCACTCTCATGTTCCAGAGAGCTGTACTCCCCTTCTGTCTGTTCTCGAATGATCACCAGATCGAGATTGTTGTGTTGAGTCATGTACCCAGGAAATGACTTCACATGGACGACATTGGCAAACAAGTCCAACTTACGCCTCAGTCGCATATCGTAGGAGGCTAGTTCCCCCTTATACTCCATCGGGGTGTGGATCTTTCCAATGATGGCCACCTTATTCTCCTTCATGGAACTCAGCACTTGCTCCAACTTCTCCTCAGAAGCCATATTCTGCACCTCGCTCAAGTAATGCTCCTGGAACTCCACTGGGACACTGGCAGCCTTGAACACCTCTTTGACAGCGTGCATCAGCTCAGGTCCCGCGCCATCTCCTGGCAGCATGGTCACAGGAAAGGCGCCCTCCACCGTCATGTCCTCGGCCTGGTTCCACGAGGCGGCGTGAGCCACTGCCGAGGTACAAAGGCTCCTCCATGCCCTGGGGTTCGGGGCGGTGACCAGCGCTCGGGTCAACCAGCGGGCACAGCTGAGAGCCGCCATGTTCTCCCAAATTTGTACTTCTTAATCCCTTTTCTCTGTCTTGGCCAGGTGGGCTTATGTAGTAGGTGCCCTATGGGGCCCCGTGGCACAGTCTCTCTGGTCACCTGAGTCAGGTGCTCCAGGAGTGTCCCTTGTGTTTGTTGTGTGTTTCCACCTGTTGTAATTGAGCCTTGATTGTTATTGGCACATTAGTGGGTAGGATTGATCCTCAGGCTGATTGGCTGTGGGGTTTGGCCATGTCCACAGCTTACAGGCTGCTGTGTGTGGAGCTTACCCCATTGAGTGGGATTCGCCCCAGCAGGCTCTGGTGCCTGTTGAGACCACCCTTTGTGCATGCCACTTGTGGGGCTAATTGGGTGGTACTCTGCTGTGACCTGAAGCCAACATTCAGGTATATTGGTTCTAGTTTCTTGGAAGAGGCTTTAATGCAGGCCCAGGTCACCCACTGCCTGTGACTGGTCAGGGGCTACCTGGTAGGAGGTACAAAATGATCCATGGTTGTTTGCAGCCTGTGCTTACCCTGGAGGTGCATGGGAGAGGCCACACTATGAACTGAGGATGGCTCTCCTCCCTCTCCTCTCCTCTCCTCTCCTCTCCTCTCCTCTCCTCTCCTCTCCTCTCCTCTCCTCTCCTCTCCTCTCCTCTCCTCTCCTCTCCTCTCCTCTCCTCTCCTCTCCTCTCCTCTCCTCTCCTCTCCTCTCCTCTCCTCTCCTCTCCTCTCCTCTCCTCTCCTCTCCTCTCCTCTCCTCTCCTCTCCTCTCCTCTCCTCTCCTCTCCTCTCCTCCCCTCCACTTCTCCTCTCCACTCATTTCCTCTTCTTTCTTTCTTTTGCACTTTTAACCATTTTTAAATATACAGGTCAGTAACATTAAGAATATTCACATTGTTGTGCAACCATCACCACCATCCATTTATAGAACTCTTGGTCTTGCAAAACTAAAACTCTGCACCCATTAAACACTAACTCCTCATCATTCTTCCAGACAGAGGCAACCATCATTCCACTTTCTGTTTCTATCAGTTTCACTTTATATACTTCACATAAGTGGGATCATTCAGTATTTATCCTTTTCTGTCTGGTTTATTTCACTCAGCATAATATCCTCGATGTTCAATCATATGTAGCATGTTTCAGAATTTCCTTTCTTTTTAAGGCTGAATAATATTCTATGGTACGCCATATTTTGTTTATCCATTCATTTATGGATGGACACTTGGGGTACTTCCACCTATTGACTATTGTGAATAATGCTGCTATGAATATGAGTGTATAAATATCTGTTTGAGGCTCCGCTTTCGATTCTTTTGGGTATATGCCCAGAAGCAGAATTGCTGCATTGTATGGTAATTCTATTTGTAAGTTTTTGAGGAACTATCATATTATGTAATAGTTTCTTAAAAATTAGTTACATGTGGCATCTGAAAGAATTATCAATGAAATTTTTGTGATCTGTTGCATCAAGATTTATTAGTCTGTCTTGCACTTTGAATGGATCTTTAACCCATGCATAATTCTTAAAGTAGTGTGCATGGGTCATTTGGAAAATATTGGTTCAGTGAGTTTTGAAGATCTTCCAAATAATGATTCATTTTTAATACAATATAAAACAATCAAATTCATTAATATCACTGTTGCTATCATCAGAAAAGTCTAAGAATTTCAAAGCTGTCAAGTTCATGGTGATGGATATAAGTTGTCTAAAATTCTAATTTTCACCTGAAAGCTTTGTGTTTTATCATTGGCAACCAACACTGTCAGTTGTTTTCCTTGAAGTGATGGGTTCACTTTGTTCATTTACAAGAACAAGTTTGTTAAATATCTAAGTCTGAATCACTATAACTTGTCATTTTTCAAGTAATAATAATATTCCATAAAGGAAGAAAGCTCAATTCAAGCAACTGCCCAAGTACTTTTGTTGGAGACAACTGTCGTCCTTTGGTATGCAGCAGAAGTGTTTTATGTGTACTTTCCATTTTGTGACACAGAATATTAAAAACACAGGTATTCAAGGATCAGTCTGGATTTAACAAAATTAAGCATTGTTACTGTTTCATCAAGGACATTCTTTAGTGATATTGCCTTGTTTTACTGCCTGTGTGTTGAGAGTGAAAACTAGAATGTCTACTAGTTAAGTTTGGCTACTGACTCTAGTTGTGCTAAGGCCCGAGCAGGTTTACTCCCTGTTGCTTTTGCACCATTAATGCACGTATCACCCCAGTGAAAAAGGCAAATAACAGCTTGAAATTTTTTGAGAATAGGTTGGATTTCACAGATTTCCTGAAAGTTTTCTCTAGGACAGTCTGGGTCTGCAGGCTGTCCTTTGAGAACCACTGCTAAAAATGATACTGCTTGGTTGAAAATCCAAATACGACATACTAAACACATATGTATAGTGTGTACCTTCCTCATTTGTTTAAAATATTTTATTTTTCTTCAGAAATGTCACAGATTTATGACAGCAAATATATAACGATTAAAATCACCAGTAACCTCATCATCCACAGAACAACTATTATTAATAATTTGCTTTCTATGCTTTCAGATAAAGGTGTATACATACATCTACCTAGATATATACCTTTTAAAAATGGAATAATATTAAACAATTATATAACCTGTGTTGTTTGTATAATGTTATGGCATACATATTTTTCCATGCCATTAAACATTCTTACACAAATACATATACAAGATACAAAACAGATATAAAACAAAAGGCCTCACATCCTATGACTACCTCAAGATTTTAACCAAACCCAGTTGTTGCAAATGTAACTTTTCTATTGCTTTGCTATTATAAAAATGTCCACCCGCTATTCTCATGTCAAGTGTTATATATGAATTTATATTTTATTTCTTAGTATAAATTTGTAGAAGTAGAGTTGGTAGATAATAGAGTCTTTATGTTTTAAAATAAAAATGGATTTTGTGTAATTGTCCTCCAAATAGTTGTATCATCCTGCTGTCTCATAGGACTGTAGGAGAATGCCCAGTTGCCAGATGTTGGACTTCTGATGTACATTATATCTTCCTGGTCCCTGTGTTGGAGTGTTTGTCTCTTCCCATTCTTTAAGGATGGAGGGTCTGCTCAGACTGTTTGCCCTTGGCCCATTCTCTATCCAATTGTGTAATCCTTACTTCACCTCTTCATGCATGCGAGTATGCGCACGCGCGCACACACACACACACACACACACACCCCTTGATCTGCAGGAGGGCAGAGCTGATGTGCACATCGCCCAGGTCGCTTCCCTCAGAACTTACTTATTCATTCTGTGTTACTGAAATATCTCCTAGTTCCAAAGTCTGAGTTTCTGATACTCTAGTCTGATAAAAGACACTAAAGAGTAAAATTTCCAGTAGGCATGACTTCAGATTCTGTTCCTCTCTCTGCTCCATGAACACGCTCCCTAGGCAAGATCCCCCACTATGTAGCTTCCTGTAAGGCCTTGCATCTGGCTGCGTAATAACTTGGTGCATAGGAGAACTGAGGTCATCCTACTTGAAGAAAACTAAACCCAAACTGACTTCCCCTACATTTGCAGGCTTGAACATTTGATTGTATTCCAAATTTTCAAAGAGAATGGAGTTCATTATGGTCCACTGAATTTTCTGTCTCTCTCTCTCTCTCTCTCTCTCTCTCTCTCTCTCTCTCTCTCTCCCTCTCTCTCTCTCTTTTTTTTTAAGTAGGGCACAGCTCACAGTGGCCCATGCAGGGATCAAGCCTACTACCTGGGTGTTATTGGAACCTTGCTCTAACCAACTGAGCTAACCGGCTGTCCCTCCACTGATTTTTTAAAAAAGTTATTTAAGTTGTGGTAAAACACACATTAACACAAATATTGCCGGTTTAAGCATTTTTAAGTGTATAGTTCATTGACATTAAGAACATCTACATTGTTGTACTAGTGTCACCACCATCCATCTCCAGAACTTTTCATCTTCCCAGTTGAAACTGTACATATTAAATAACTTTCCAGCCCCTGGCAACCACAATTCTACTTTGTCTCTATGAATCTGACTACTTTAGGTACCTCATATAAGTGGAATCATGCAATATTTGTCCTTTTGTGACTGGCTTATTTCACTCAGCATAATTGGCTTATTGATTTCCACAGCCTGCTCTTATGAGCCCCTAGCTGACAGCACCAGTATGGTTCAATTCAAGCGTTTGCAAGCAGATAACATCAGGATTTTCGTGTTCCTGCGCAAATTTGGTCAGGAAAGGGGATGCATGAACAAGAGTTCTCGCTCTTGAGGGATAATTTGTCTAAATGCGTTTTCAGAAGAGAGAGAACAGCATCACAAGTAATGAGGCTTCATTGAAAGTCTATTGATTTAAACCACAAAACTGGAATTTCTGGCCTCTTTTCTCCTCCTCTCCCCTCCCCTTCTTCTCTTACCCCATCCCCTCCTTTTCTCTCTCCCCTCCTCCTCCCCCCTCCCCTCCTTTTCTTCCCCCTTCCCCTCCTCCTCCTTCTCCCGCTCCTTCTCCTCTTGCCATTTCTGAGGTGAGGGGCACACCATCATGGACCAGGAGGATTTCAGAATCACTGGGACTTCACTGTCTTTCCTCTAAAATGGAAAGACTCCTCCTTCCAAAGGCTAGTTTGGATCTACTGTTCTGGTTTTGATGGAATGTTGCAGAGTTAGGCTTATCTTCGTGGAAATTTGGGTACAAGCATTCAAACCCTCAAGTTACTTTCCAATTCTTTATTTTTTTAAAGAGGATATTAAATCGTTTACTGATTACACGATAATGGATGACAGACAAGCTTCATTCCCATCTATGATTTTATTTGGTACCATTATTCAATTTAGATACATTGCATAGGATGTGCCAACAATCATTAATAACCAAATAAACTCCATGACTCTGCTTGGGTCACTCTTGTAATGGTGAGCTCCAGGTCACCAACACAGTACTCGTCAATTCAACTACACCAAGGTTTCTGAAGACAAGGCTTCCGAGCCCAAGCAGATTGTAAATAAATTTCAAATGGACCTGGCATCACCCTGAAGGAATTCTAACTTCACACTATTGGGGTCATTTACCAAGATGGCTTCAGAGCAGACTAACTTTATACAGCACATTAAAAAAACCAAAAAAAGACACATTTATTCAGTGTCATGATCAGACTATTACATTTAGCAATCAACAGCATGAGTGCAAACCACCCCCCCCCAAATGACATTAAAACCCTTTGTTGGAATGCTTTATACTTTCCACAGAACAGAAACTAAAATAACCTGTTACACATTTAGTCACAAATACAGTCCTCAAGTTTTTTGCCCACACACACGAGTACTGTCTAAAACATGTCTTCTTTGTGGCAGCTCGGCTCTGCCACCCCTGTGTGTGGCTGAGCTCACAAATCTGTTGTAACCTGTAGCTGCCCTGTCACTCCTCTGGCTCTCCTCTCCTGCTAAGCTTTGTTTCCTGGCAGTAATTAAAACCTTCTGCCACTGCCATAGCTACTGCTGCTGCTGGAACCACTACAGCCACCTTGGTTTCGTGGTTTGGCAAAGTATTGACCTCTACCACCACAGGGGCCAGAACTTCTGCCTCTAAAGTTTCCCACTTTCAGGGTCCAAAATTTGAAGATTGATTGTTGCAATTGCCAAAATCACTGTAGCTTCCGCCACTTCCAAAACTGCTTCCATCATTACCAAATCCATTATAGCCATCCCCACTACCACCATATCCTTCACCACCATGGCTGACACCAAACCCACCTCAACCACTGAAGTGCCCTCCACACCAAAGTTGTCGTTCCCACCAAAACCACCTCCTCGACCACCGCCGAAGTTTCCAGAGCCACTGTGACCTCTTTGGCTGAAGCACTAGCCATTTCTTGCTTAGCTAGGGCTTTCCTTATGCCACAGTTGTGGCCATTCACAGTATAGCATTCCTGAATGACAATGTTGTCTACAGAGTCATGGTCATCAAAGGTGACAAAAGCAAAGCCTCTCTTCTTGCCGCTGCCTCGGCCAGTCATGATTTCAGCCACTTCAGTTTCCCCACACTGTTCAAAACCATCTCTTAGGCGCTGTGCTTCAGCGTCGTCTTTAATACCACCAACCAAAATCTTTTCCACAGTGAAGTGGGCACCAGGTCTTTGAGAATTTCCTCTTGAGACAGCCCTCTTTGGTTCCACACCTCTTCCATCCACGCGTGGCCTTGTGCATCCACCTCCATGGCGGCCTCAGGGACAAACCCAAAGCCTCTGGAGCGCTTGGTGTCCGCGTCTCTCATCACCACACAGTCAGTGAGCCATCCCCATGGCTCAGGATAGCTCCTCACATTCTCATCGGTCCTTTCAAAGCTCAAACCTCCGATGAAGGCCTTCTGCTGATGTTCAGACTCTTGGGGAGACTCTGACTTAGAAGTGACGACCACAGGAGGGGAGACGTCCACAATGTTTCCTCGGTGGCGTCCAGCGTCCACCGACAGAAAGGAGTGATCTCCCAATTCTTCATTAAAGTTAATTTAAGTTATCAGCAGAGTCTAAAGAACGGCATCGGTTCACGACAGTCTATGCAAAGCGTCCTGGGCGGTCTGCGGTCAGTCTGTCCACAGACCCTGGGCTGGCCGGGCTGTGGCCGCACCGCCTTTCTCCCCTCCCCCCGCCTCCAGCACCGCCAGGCCCGCGCCGTGGAGGCGGCACAGGGCACGAGCGGGCACTCAGAAGAGCACGCATTTGCTGCCCGTGCAGCCGGGGCTGGCCTCGTCGGGCGGGCTCACCTTGCGCAGCCTGCGCTGCCGGATCTCACGCACCAGCGTGTAGAAGGCGTCCTCCACGCCCTGGCGCGTCTTGGCCGAGGTCTCCACGTAGGGGATGCCGAAGCTGCAGGCCAGCTCCTGCGCCTGTGGCGTCTCCACGGTGCGAGCGGCCAGGTCACACTTGTTCCCCACCAGCACCATGGGCACGTCGTCCGAGTCCTTCACCTGCCCGATCTGCTCCCGGTACTGGTGGATGTCCTCGAAGGACTTGGTGTTGTTGATGGCGAACACGCAGAGGAAACCCTCGCCGGTGCGCATGTACTGGCCCCGCATGGCGCTGTACTCCTCCTGGCCCGCCGTGTCCAGGATGTCCAACACACACGTCTCCCCATCGATGACCACTTGCTTCCGGTAAGAGTCCTCGATGGTGGGGTCGTACTCTTCCACGAAGTGGTTCTGGAAGAACTGGATGGTCAGGGCACTCTTCCCCACGTTGCCAGTGCCCACCACCACGAGCTTATACTCCGTCATGTTGCCCCCAGGGACTCAGCACGAGGTACTGTGCAGGTGTCCTGTCCCACCGGCTCACTGGAGCTACAGCCCCTCGGGCCCGGAGCGCGCGGGTGGGGGCGGGGGCCGGGCGGGCGCGCAGCTCTCCTGGCGCATGGGCTCTGTGGGCGGTGGGTGCGGCTTCGCCTGTGGGCGTGGGCGTGAGCGTGGGGGGCGGGCCCCAACACTGTATATTTTGAAGAATACTTGTTTTAGTAGCAGTAGTATCTAGCGTCTCGCTAGGGCTTGCTTTGTGCCATGCATGTGCGCATTGAGTGCTGTGAGGTGCTTATTCTCAGGGCTGTTTTTGTGAAAGAGGAAACAGGGCAGAGGTAATAGATAACTTGCTAAAATCACAGTATATGTCGGAGCGGGATTGGAATTCAGGCAGTCCAGGTCTAGAGTCTAGGGGCTTCATAAACCCACCCTAAGATTCCTCGTCTATCAACAGACTGCTGAGTATTGATTAGACTGATTTCTTGAGGAAGGAACCTTTTAAAAGTGATGTAACAGTTTTATTTACAAATATTAATAAGTATTAAGTGCTGGAAGTGATATCGTTGGTGATTATGTAAACATAATGAAACTTTTTAAAGTAGTTTTTGAAAATATTTTGGGGGCCTCTGCAAGCAAAAGCATTGGAAAACTCTGTTCTAGTTTACAGCTGATTTTGGAAGAGAACAAGGATCATAATCTAATTTGACTAGAAATAAAAAGTGATAAAAAGTTATTTAAAACTAATAGAAGTAAAACAATACTTGGACTATCAGTTTAACGACCTGGAATACGTCAATGCAGTATTAGTAAAAGACAAAGTAAGAGGCTGTTTTTAATTAGTGCATGAAAATTACATCCTTTATGAAAAAGAGAATCAGGAAAAACTCCGTTTTGAGAAAAACATGAAACAAAGCAAGTGTGAAAGGTAGGCAAAGTGAATTACACCCAAACAACCACAAACCCAGCAAGTATAAGCAAAAATTTAAATGGCCTTTCTTTCTTGTTAATAATGATATATGAAGCTATGCACTACTTTTTAAACTAAGCAATCAAACCTAGCAGAATAAGCCTATGCATTTCATCCAGGATTATGACAGTGGATTATGAAAGGCCCATCGGGAGGAGACAGCTGGTTCTAGGGCTCCCAGCCACCTATTGGAAGTTTAAAGGAATTTTCTGCTTTCAGATCTCTAGCATGTCCTCTACTTCACTACCAGAAGTAGATTATGACAATCCCTATGGCGCTAATCAGAGGGGTCTCAGGGCAAAGAGGTTATTTTATTCAATTACAAGAATACTCGATGACTATCTACAAGGAGCTCAGAGCTGTAGTAATTGAGGACAGTTTTGGGATACAGAAAAGATGAATAAGACAATGAGATAGTTCTTAAGGAGTTCATTGTCGTCAGGGAGAGGAGATAAAGAGAAAGCAGGGAAGTGAGAGAGAAAATTGAAAAGTGAGTGTTGTAGTAACGGTGGTATGAGTGCCGGGAAGAGAGAGAGTAGGGATTGTGGTGGGAAGCAGGTGACTGAGATGGAGGTGGTGCACGGATGGTGTTTCATATCAGCGTAACAGTGGTCTCCAAAGAGGAAAACAGGGCAGTGGAACAGAACTACAATTCAAGAGAACTTTCCTGAAATACAAAAAGACTGGAAACTGCCCACTGAAAGTTACCATGTCCCTACGAGTGCCAACCCAGAATGACTAATACCAACACATATCTAGTAAAAGTTTTGGATTTAAACAAAGGAAAGAAATCCTTTGGGCAAGAGGTAAAAAAAGTCACTCAAAAAATGAATTGGATTATCATCAGATTTTTGACAACACTGCTTTATGTTAGAGGAAAATGGACTAACATCCTGAAGACAGTTTTTTACTGAGGAATATTCCAGAGGACGAGTTAACAGACAACTGAAATGGTTAGAGACAGTACCATTATGGCTGGTGTTGAGCTCTCAACATCAAGTTACTGTAGAACTAAGATTTAGTGAGGGTTAGCAAGGAGACAGGGCGGTGCTTAGGATGGCTGTTATATGATCTGGCAATGCAGGTATGGAACAACCCTGGCAATAAGGGGAAAATGGGAAGGATATGCAAAAAAAATTTTAATTGACTCTCAGAAATTAAATTTGGCATGCTGTTCTGAGACTGTTGTGTGTAATATGGGAGAAGCAATGTCCTTTTCATATTGTTCACCTTTCACCTACCGGGATAGAGCCCTCAGATATCACATTGACCTTTAATAGCTCTCTTTTACCAGGGTGTGTCTGTATGTATGTGTGTGTGTGGGTGTGTGTTTAATTTGCCACTAGCCACATTGGGGGTGCGGGAGGGGGTTACTGTACCTATATAACACTATTTGGTTTCGCAGGTTTCTGGTTCTAGGCAGAGGGCCTCTGTTCATTCCTATTGTCATTCTCACCGTATTCCTGGCTGTCAGGCTTTGTATGTTTTTAAATCTCAAAGAATATTTATCTTCAGGCTTTTTGTTTATTTTATTAATATCTAAATGTCTATCCTGGGCCACTGATAGGCATTGTCCATTTCCAATTAGATTATGAATGGAATTAATCCATCTTTCCACTGGAATATTCCTTTCTGCTGAAAACCCAGTCTCTCTCATGATTTTATCAGCCATGACAAATGCTCAGTGTGGCTGATTTTAGTGTCATTGAATGGCCAGCAGTTTAGTTCCCTTCTTTCCTTTTTGTACTTTCTGTGGCAGAAAGGAGAAAACAACCTTGGGTGTCTGTTATTCACCATATATACCGTATTGTATTTTTCTCCATAGCACTTAGCACAGTGTGACTGTTATTCGTGTGTTCATCCACTCTCTCCTGTGGCAGCACGACCTTGTTTGTTTGTCACTGTTTCCTCAGCATCTGACGGCAATGTTATCTTAATGTTTGTTGAATGAATGCAATGCTTTTTGATATTATGTATTTGTGATAAAGTAAATATGTTTGTTCTTAAAGGAAGGCTCCATTAAGTGTACTAGGCTTTATTATAGAAATTTAGAAGAGACAGAAGTACAGGGAATTTTGTCAAATTCCAGAGAAACATTCTTAAAGTTTCTCATGGTACCTATTATTCTTAAGATTATCTACATATCTGCCAGACATGAGAACGTTTTTTTCCGACCAAATAACTAGCTGTTGCATGATGTTTCACCTAAGTAAATAAACGAGTGAATAAAACAAATGTTAATATTTTAATAGATTGAGATAGGGTTATCATTCAACAATATTATATACCATCACAAAATATTCTATTTTCAGTAAGAAAAAATGAAGTTTTTCAGCTAAAAGTAAGCTACATTATGCATAAAAAACATAAAAAGCAAATGCATAGATAAACTTTTCCTTTAAAAATAAATGAATGAAAGTATGCTATATACTAGGGGTCCCAAAAAAATGCATACACGTGACTTGTATTCATCTTTTATTATCAGTATATATTAAGTATTACAGTTTTAGTACAGTGTTTTTCTTTATTAAAATGTGGGTACATTTTTTGGCACCCTCTGTATATAGTTTTCACCTTGATTTTTCAATATTTCATATTATATCTAAAAGATTGCTCCATATCAATCAATGCATATAGAGTTTCCTTATTTGTTAATGCTGCTCTTTATTCCACTGTATAGATTTACAATAATATATTTTACTAGTTATCTATTGATGGACATTTAGGTAGTTTCCAGTCCTCTGCTATTAGAACCAAAGCTGCAATATCTCATCCTGTATTTAGGTTATTCCATAAATCTGAGAGTATGTGTATCTGTGGGATGAATTCTGAGAAGTGGACTTTCTGGACAAAGGGTCTATGTGTTTGTAAGTTTGATAGATTTTGCCAAATTGCCTACTGTAGATGTATCAATTTACATAGCAGCAATCGATTAGTGGGCCCTGTAACCACTCTTTAATGGGTACCTGGGACCTTTGTGGTCTGGAGGGGCCTGGGAAAGGCACTGAAGACTTGGATTCTTTCTGAATTGAGGGGACAGGAGTTTAGAATAAAAATGAGGACCCAGGCAAGCCTGCTTATGGGGAAAACAGGACAGAGTATTTATACTTGAGAGTGTTGTGAATTTTCTGGAATGTATAGTCACATTGCCAAGCTCAGATATCCATGTAAATGCATGTAGGCCGCTGTAATTTACTGAGTAGGTGTCTATTGTTTAAAGGACATCTTGGCAGAATTTGTACTAAGAAATTTCAGAAGCTTGGGTCTGTTGTCCTTAGGGCCCCAGGCCAAGGTGCTTTTTGGCCACTGGACCAATAGATTCTTAGCTGATATATATAAATATTTTTTTTGAAAGAAGGTGGGGGAGACCACATATCAAGGAGTGATTTCTGTGCAATCGATGAGCTCAGCCGTGGCACAGGTCCAATTTCGTCATTAAGGCCATGTGTACATGATGTGAAAACAACCTGTGAATTCCATACGTTCACATATTTGGTCTGTTCAGTGGGGGGCACGAAGGGGGAAGATCAGTTAAACTGATTGTTAGGTTTAATTGACTGGCTGTTTGAATTGATGAGACAGTTCCATTAAAATGGTCGATCCAATTAGGCATGTAAGATGATTGAAAATACAGGATCAATTGCTTCTGGTTTAGTGTTTTCATTCAATGCAGGCTGTAGTGGTGGTCTTCATGCTGCGTCCCTTGTTTTAGCACTTGGGTGGCCCAAGTTTGGACTGGGGCTTCCAAAGTGTGCCATTTAATCCCCAGAAAGCCCAGGCAATGCAAACAATCTGCCTCAATAATAATAGCAGTAAGTGTAGTTTACTATTGTTTTTATTGTATTTTGAATCACAAAGGGATAAGGGTAGCGTAATCTTTTTAAGAGTTTAGGTTCTCTTAAGGTTCCAAGTCAGTCCTGTAAAAATAGTGATATATATGTTTGTTGTCATTATTTTGTGGGCACCTTCTTGTAAGCTCATTGCCTAAGAAATTCTTGGTTAATTTCCTTAAAATTTAGTCACAAAGTACTACCAGGCATAAGATAGAGCTATGCTATTTGCCAGTGGTTAAATAATAAGCATCGCAGGATGATCTGAGAAACAGATCAGAGCTGGCTTTTTCCTTGAAAGTCTACAATTGGAAATAGAGACTTTTATAAAAACAGTTAATCTTAGCAATGTTAAATAACATATTATGCATTATAGTAATGCTTTTTCATACTGGAAGAAAATAACCACGCCAAATTTGGAAAATAAAGGAAACAAAAGAAAAAAATCTCCGGTCTATCACACTAGCCAAGTTGTTATTACCACTTTGAATTTTGGGGGGAAGAGACAGGTAAAAATAACTCAAATTAAATCTGTATTTTAGGATTATTTCCTCTTTGTAAAATAAAAAAAATTGAGAGTAAATTATTTAAAAAGCATCTAGGTACAAACAATTTGATGTCTTTCTAATCTTAATTGTATGCAAAAATTTTATTAGAATCTTCTTTAATTTGGAGAAAAGGCTTTTTCACAGATCTAAATCCAGAAATAAAAATCCTCCAAGTATCCTGGCCTTTATTTTCTTAGGAGTGAGAATTTACTTGATACTGACTTTTTGCAAGTGTGAGGCAAAATCCTAGTTTTTATTGCTAACGTTTCACATTAACTCCTCACGTTGAAGAGGTACAGAAATTTGTGTCTAGGTGTCAGGTCGGGTTCAATTTCAGTCTCGAGGCATTTGCAGTGACAATTGAACATCAGAAGATGACCTCCCTTTGAGGCTGAGGGTGAAATGAGTTGAATCTCTTTTGGCTTTTTGCTATTTCTTATGAACTGACTTCTAAATAAAATCATTCTCTTAACAAGTGGCTATTTAAAAAGCCTGGTCCCAACACTTAGTGTACACTCAGTTACACTACTGAGTTAATACATCTCAATGAAGGCCAAAACATGTGTTCTGAAAGAACTAGGCTCTCTTTCAGTAAATATAATTTAAACACTTAGAAAGTTTTTTATTTATTTACCTATTTTTATTTTTTTAATTGAATTTATTGGGGTGACATTGGTTAATAAAATTATATAGGTTTCAAGTGTACAATTCTATATAATACATCATCTGTATATTGCATTGTGTGTTCACCACCCAGAGTCAGTTCTCCTTGCATCACCGTTTCCCTCTGGTAACCACTAAACCGTTGTCTGTGTCTATGAGTTTTTGTGTGTTTGTCTTGTTCCTTTGTTGCTTTCAGTTTTATATCCACATACGAATGAAGTCCTATGGTTCTTAACTTTACCTGTCTGACTTATTTCGCTTAGCATGATAATCTCAAGATCCATCCATGTTGTCACAAATGGCAGTATTTCATCTTTTCTTATAGCTGAGTAGTAATATTCCATTGTATATGTGTACCACGTCTTCTTTATCTAATCATCTGTCGAAGGACACTGGTTGTTTCTATGTCTTGGCCACCGTGAATAATGCTGCAATGAACATAGGGGTATATATACTTTTGCAGAGAAATATTTTCAATTTTTTTGGGTAGATAGCTAGAAGGGGGATTGTTGAGTCATATAGTAACTCTATTCTTAATTTTTTTTGGAACTTTTATACTGTTTTCCATAGTGGCTATATCAATTTACATTCTCACCAGCAGTGTATGCGGGTTCCTTTCCCTCCACAGCCTCTCCAACACTTGTTACTTGTCTTTGGTGTATGGTGACAGATAGCAGTCTAGTTTCATTCTTTTGTGTGTGGCTTTCTAATTTTCCTAGCACTCTTTATTGAAGAGGCTTTCTTTTCTCCATTGTATGTTTTTGGCTCCTTTGTTGAAAATTATTTGCCGATATATATGTTGGTTTATTTCTGGGTTCTCAATTTTGTTTCATTGGTCTGTGTATCTGTTTTTCTGCCAATACCATGCTGTTTTCTTTCTTTCTTTTTCCCACAATTGTTTTATTTTTCAATTGCAGTTGACATACAATATTATATTAGTTTCAGGTATACAACACAGTGATTAGACATTAATATAACTTACAATGTGATCACCCTGATAAATCTAGTACCCATCTGACACTATAAATAGTTATTACTATATTCCTTACGCTTTGTAGTAGTATAATTTGAAGTCACGGCCTTGTTCTTTTTTCATAGGATTACTTTGGCTATTCGGGGTCTTTTGTGATTCCATACAAATCTGATGATTTTTTGCTTTATTTCTTTAAAAGATGCCATTGAGATTTTGATAGGGATTATATTAAATCTTGTATTGCTTTGGGTAATGGTGCTGGGAAAACTGGAAAGCCACATGCAAAAGAATGAAACTAGACTGCTATCTGTCACCATACAACGAAATTAACTCAAAATGGATCAAGGTCCTAAATATAAGACTTGAAACAATAAATTGCATAGAAGAAAATATATATGGACCTTGGTCTTAGAGAGGATTTTATGAATTTGACCTCAAAAGCAAGGGAAGTAAAAGGAAAATTAAATGAATGGGGCTATATCAAACTAAACAGCTTCTTCACAGCAAAAGAAACCATAAACAAAACAGAGGCAATTAATCTCCTTTTTTTAAATGAAAAAAAATAAAATTAATGAAATAAAAGAACAGAGTGACACTAAACTTGCGTCTCCAGTCTTATTCACACATAGAGTCACGGAGGAAAGGCTCACCCATTCTATGTGAGCCAGGAACTTCTACTGATCTCAACATATTCAATCATGGAATGGGGAATTGAGAGTTACATATGAGAGGAGGGGAGAAACTGGTTAGGAATAGAAGAGAGCAATGACAAAGAGAAAGAAAGATTCCTCAAGTCCACCTTTAAAAAAAATGTGATAAACTATATAACAATATATAACATAACTTTTTACCGTTTTAACCATGTTTAAGTGTACAGTTCAGTATTAATTATATTCACAATGTTGTACAACCATCACCACTACCTCTTTCCAAAACTTTTCATCACCTCAAACAGAGATTCTGTAGCCATTAAGGAATAACTCCACATTCCCCCTCCTCCAGCGCTTGGTAAACTCTGTTCTACTTTCTGTCTCTATAGATTTGTTATTCTATGTATCTCATATAAGTAGAATCATATAATACCTGTCCCTTCGTGTCTGGTTTATGTCACTTAGCATAATGTCTTTAAGGTTCACCCATGTGGTAGCATATGTGGACACTTCATTCCTTTTACAATATTACATTGTATGAATATTTTGTTTATCCATTTTTTTTATCCATTCATCCAGTGATGGACACCTGAATTGCTTCCACTTTTTTTCTCCACTATTTCCATAGTTGTAAATGCTACTATGAACATTGGCATTCAAGTATATCTGTTCAAGTCACGGCTTTCAATTTTGCTGGGTGTATACCTCAGAGAAGCAGTTTTCCTTTTACACCTTACCTTCTTGTGCTCTGTCTAGATAGACTGACCTACATTGCAGACGTGGAAGCAGCAGTCAGTATGGGGGAAAGCAAACCAAAAGTTGGCAACAAAGTGTTTTTATTTTGTGTTTTAAACTGGAGACAGACTTTAAGGGGAAAACATCCAAATAAAAGCAAGGCACCCATTTCCTCCCTTCTCTCCTCATTCCTCCCCTCCCCAAAACATTCCAGCCACCCCCTCTCTCCTCTCAAGTGTGTGAAGAGTGACTGGACTCCTGTGTTTATAAGTCTCCTCTGCAATTGCTCCTTCAGGACTTTATTAATGACATTTACAATTCCCATTATAAGTAAACCATGCTGTTCTCCCAACACCAGGCCTTGGAGAAGCCATTACCCTGGTGATCACAACAAAACTGAATTCTAATGGGCTGCCTGCTGGTGCAATATGCTGTGAGTAACTCCCTGTGTTCTGGCAGTAAAAACAAATTAAATTAAAGATCCCTGTTCACCAAAGGACTAATTCTAATTTTTGCAAAGTTTCCATTAAACAATATTGTCTACAGAAAGTATGCACTAACATTCTCCCTCTGGGAACTAAATGGAAAGGAAATTCCAATAGGAGGACTATTAAATTTCCCCATTAATTTTGTGTTACACCCTTTTAGCATTTATTAATAATATTAGGAAGATTCAAAGATTTGTTCTCTTTGGATTCTGTAAAGCATTAATGGAAATGAGATTTCATCGGGGAGAGTGAATTGCTGAAAATCAGAAACGAAAAAAGCAATAGATTAAAAGGGAATTTGCTTTGGTAATAAATATGGTAATGGAGTTTCCCCCTTTTATTAATGGCATGGAAACATTTCAGGAAATATTTTAATATTGTTTTCCCCTGTAAGAATCTTAGTTCAAATATTTTTTTCTTTCACCATTTAATGACAGTGATTTTCACCTTGCCTTTGATTTTTGCAGTTCTTGAAAGCCGTGCGTGGCCTCTGCGAAAAGCAGGTGAGGTTTCCATACTGCTGGGGGCATGGGGAAAAAATGGCACCTCTGGGAAGAGGTGTGTGGGTGGGCTTCCCACACTGATAGGTTGGTTTGTTGATTATTACTTCAAGACTGCAGTGAAATGTTTAATTTCTTCCATTCCATTTTATTTGAGATGGATTCCAGGGTTCTCAGATTATTTCTTAGGTACATGTGAGAAGTACAGTGCTTAACCACGGGAGTGTAAAATGTTGGTAGAACAAGAGAACAAAACTTACTGAACACCTAGCAAGTACAGGGGACTATGGACCAATACTTTCATATAGTTTTTTACATTTTGATTTTGATTCTCACAGTAGAACTTTAAGGTAGATATTTTTATTTTATGTTACGGACAATAAAACTTGCCCCAGGTCACATAGCTCGTCAGTGGCAAAACTGGAATTCATTCGCTCATCCATTCAACATGTTACTTTTTGGTACCAATTTTGCACTAGGCATAGTGCTGGGCTCTAAGGTTCAACAATAGTGACTAAGACAGATGTTCATGATCTAGTGGGGGAGAAAAACAAAAGAAGCAATTATGACAGAGAATGAGAACTGGTTGTGAGAGAACACAGAACACCGCACTTTGGGGGGCCAGCCTGGCTAGGGTGGGATTTAAAATCCAGGAGTGACCAATTCCAAATCCTATTGTTTGTCCCCTGTGTCCTGTGGTGTCCACTGAAGCAGATGGAAGATTTTATGGATCCCTTGGGTACTGAGGCCCCAAACCACCATATCTTACAGTTTCTACCATGAATCTCAGAACAGAGATCCTTTGGGCCTGCCGTTTCTGGGCTCACTCCTAAAGTGTCATTCAGCCTTTGGAGCCCACAAATCTATAAACCCCCAGTTTTAGGTAAATGAGGATCCTTAGAGGTAAATGTGAGTTGGAATCAACCTGAGCACTGGAAGCAGTTGAGAAGAATCTTCTAGGGTCTCTCTTGGGATGCTCATAATCCCTGGCAAAACAAGGATTATTGTGCCCAATGTGGCTTGCCTGGGTCTGAGTGAAAAGCAAGCAAGCCGCCATTCAGATATTTCTAGTTCTCTAAAGGAAAACCCATTTGGACCTCTCAGAGTGGGCCAGAAGTATCTTTTAGCAATCCATCATTAGGACAAATGAACAAAGCTATCCTGATCAGTAAGTTGTTGCGCAGAGAATAATTTCCCTGGTGGGCTGCTAAAATCGGTGTCTCTAGAAGCTTAGAAATCAGAATTGTTTTGTTGTAAGAAGGGGCTCGTCACTATATCAAAAAATTTAATATTGGGCTGTCAGGCACTAGTCCAGGTGGGTGGGGAGGTTTGACCTGAGCTCAGGTAGAATGGGCCTCTGGCCTTCCTCTGCCATCCTCTTTCTTCCTTTCTTTGTGTGTATCTCTCTGCTTCCCTCTCTGCCTATCTATGCATGAGTCTCTGTATTCTGCTCTGATTCCCTTTGATTCATTTTGGGATATCTTTCTCTTCTGATTTACGTCTTTCCCTTATTTAATCATAGTTTGTATCTTAGGTTGGGTTCCCCCCAAAGCAGAGACAAAGCTGGAGATTGGTGCAAAAGTGAATAACTTGAAAGTCTTACAAGGGAAAACTTGTAGGGAACTAAGAAAATGGGTGTGGGGAGGGAAGGAGGCCAAAGCAACATGGCAATATCAAGCAAAGTCCCAGGAGGGTAACGTTGGCTCAGTTTAGAGGGGGCAGGGTAGATCACACTGGAAAGTCATTCCTTGCTGGGGCAGCGACAAGGAGCTGGAGTATCTGTTAGCGGCATGTCTCAGTCACTGGTCAAAGATTTAACCCGCTCTCTGGATTCAAAGGCAAAGTGGGCAAAGTAGGCCAGGTGCTGGCTTTTGGGAGTGAAAGTACATAGGCAGCTGGTGTGCCTGCAAATGGAAAACGGCCATGGTGGAGCAACGAAAGCGTTCAGAGCAGTGTGAAAATGGTCTGTGCATACTCTTTGTATTTGTGTCATTTATTGAGATGTTTTATTACCTTTTTTCTTCAAAAGCAGATGGGTTGAATGTTTCATGTGTGTGTTTTTAAAAAAAAAACGCAAAATTTATTGATGTGTACAGTGTTTTATCTTCAACTTTCAGTTATTAAGTTTTTTATTTGGCTGTCGCTTCACAGCAGTGCTTCTCTGCGTGTGGTCCTGGGACCAGCAGAACCATCATTATGGGGGTACTTGTTAGAAATGCACGCTTGGGTTTCCACCCAGAAACTCTGGAAGTCTGACTTAGAAATCTGGGTTTTAAGAAGATCTCTGGTGTTTCTGCTGCTTCTTAAAGTTTGAGAATCACGGCTTTATGGACTAGGCAATTGTTACAGAGACAGGAAAAGGAAGAGGGAAACTCACATTTATTCAGTAGCTACTTTGTGTTAAATAAAGTCCTAAGTACTTTATATTCATGACCTTATTTATTAATTATGACTCTTACCTCCTGTGAGGTAAATATTGTAAGCCACATTTTCCCTAAAAGTGGAAGTCAAGAAAGTAAATTGACTTGCCTAAAGTCACATAACTAGAGGCAAGGTCAGGATTTGAACCCAGGCCTGACATTAAAGCCTGTGCTTTTTCTAATGCATTGTGCAGTGTTAAGAAACTAGATGCCTGACAGAGGCATTCACAATGCAAAGTAGAGATAAGTTTATAGCCTTGGGGAAGACACAGTCTTGCCTGGGGCTCTGGCAGTGACCCCACATGTGCATGTCCTGTGCAGCAGCAATCAACAAGTAGCAGTGGAGAAGCAGGGGCAGTGCAGATCAGTACCACAATGGATGTGAGACAAGAATCTCTTTCAAATATTCTGGGGAAAGTTGATCCTGAAAGGAAGTTGGGGGAAGCTAACTAGCTTCTGCTATTATGAGAGTAGGGGCTGTTCGAATGGCACGCATTTGGCTTTGTAATAACAAAATGACAATAGTGTAATTGTGTGCTAGTGATGGAGGTAAAGGTGGTGGTGATAGTGGAGTTGGTGGTATTGGTGGTGGTGGTGATGGTGGTGGTTATAATGGTTGACATGGTGGTGATGATGATGGTCGTCATGGTTATGGCAGCTACCTCGTACCACACTCCCATTAAGTACCGGTTATTGTATTATAATAAACTTTGCAGGTATTGTCTCATCTAATCCTATGACAAGCAATGTGAGGTGAGGAGTGGAGGGTGCCACTACCACCGTTCGAAAGATGAAGAAACAGAGGCGTCTGAAAGGCACACACTTTCCCAAATTTAAAGTGCAAAAGCTAAAATGGAGTGATCTATGCATTGATAATAAGGGTCCACCCTAAAAGAGTACTTACTTTATACCAAGTACTCTGCTTAACAGTTCAGTTCATCCTCATAAGGTCTTTATTAGGGAGATATCATTGCCTAATAGAAACATAAAGACAAGAGGTAAGTGTTGTCTTGCTCAAAGATCTATAAGCAGCAGAACCAGGAATTGACCCAGAGCTCACATTTGACCACTGAACTGTGCTCTTGCAGCATACATTCAGTGGGGACTGGAATCTTTGCAAGATTTCATGACGACTTACTGGATTTTTTTGGTGCTTCCCTAGAGAAATTGTTGCAGTTCCTGACTATATGAGCCCTTGGGAACTTTTGTTCCCAATTTTCAGGGGCATCAAAGAGTTGCATGTGTTTGCCGTTCTTTACCTTTCCACATTTGGCACATGAAATTGCACTTATCCAGTCCAAATTCCATACTAATTGACTGATTGAAACAGGATTCTATTTCAAGTTTGCTTTGTAATTGAGCACTCTTCTCTGGCCATAGCTTCAGGTCATCCATATAAAAGAAAAGACAAATCTTGAAGTCTTATCTCTTTCTGAGAGAGTAAGGATAATTTGGCTCATTTTGTATCCTACTAGAGTAGGTTCAAAGCTAAGCTAAATTACAAAGGGCTCCAGCTGTCACTCTGGAAGGTGCCTTTTTGTACATCCGTTTGGAAAGGATTTGTTCCCATGGAGGCTCCTATACCTTACAGATATTAAATGCTGCTTGGATGGGTGGGCTGGGACTCAGAAATCTTTTCATCCCTGTAAGATTTTCCTTGTAATTGAGGTACTCTTTGATAACGTTTGACTTGTATTGACTTCTCCTAACACCTCTAATTAATAATCCTACTGTTACAAAAAAAATGTGGATGCTGTGTCTTATATGAGCAGTAGTTTGAGAATAGTGGTTTAGCAGTGCTACTCAAACTGTTTTCTTTCAACTAGTGTTGGTCTAGAACCAGTTTGTTCCTGGTTCCCAAGGAGATCCAGAGCTCTCACCATAAGGTAGATCTGCTAGGTAACAAAGCACGCTGTTTAGCTCAACTGATATGTTTTCATAGTAAGACTTTCTCGATGAAGGAAGACTGCACAAATTTACAGTCTGGTGTAAACACCTATGTTCTCACAGACCAGTTTTAAAAAGTTTGAAGTCTAGCTACTTTGCATAGCTTTGGTTTACTGCACAAAATCTGGAACCAAACTGCCTGGGTTCAAGTCTTAGTTCTGCCACTGGGTGATTTGAGGTAGCTTACCTAACTTTTTTGTGACTCAGTTTCCTCAACTATTAATTGAGAATGATACCTACTAGTCAAATATGTGAGTATATGTGGGATAGATAAATATATCAATAGTAACACTATGCAAGTGTCAATAACAACAACAGTAATAGCAATAACAACAGCAATAATTACATGAATGAAACAACCAGCACGGTCCTGCAGGGCCAGTTAGAATTGTGACTCTCTTTTGAACTGAGATAGTTACAGAACGGTTGAGTTAAAGAAATGAGAAAATGGGGCCAAGGCTGAGCTTGTAATTAATTGATAAGGATGTGATCTCTAGAGTTTTAATTGTTGACTCTCCAAATTGCCATTCTTGCCCTCATCTATCTCTGAAGATGAGAGGGGCTCCCAATTAAAAAGTGACCAGGGTTGGGGGAAGGAGGAAAATGGTTATTGCTCATTCCAGCGGTTTTGTTCAGTTGAGTGCAAATTGTGAGCTCCATGAAGATGGTATTTGTTGTTTAGCAGGCACTCTACAAATATTTGTTGAATGAATAAATGAATGACTACAGACATCACCAGAAATGCAAAATTATTCAAACTGTGGATGATTTAAGGTCTATAAATTAGCATGCTCTAAGATATGAAACAAAGAGAGAGACTTTACAAAGGGTCTATATATTTGTCACTCTGTTAGCCCTGGCTCAAAGTAGCCTTGCCGAGATTATTGGGCTTTTGTCCTTTTGTTTAAAAGATGATGTGAAAGCTGAGCTCCAAGCAACTCACATTTTATGCATCACAGTTACACTCTCATTACATGTGAACAGAACTGAAAGTCTATTTGTCAAGTTTTGCTTTGGGTCCTAGAATCAAAACTTTGAACTTTTCTCCATGCAACCGAATACTGTTTACTTCTGATGCTGGAAAATCATGGCCTTCAGAAGCCATGGCCTTCAGAATGGGAAATACATTCTAAAGACTCCTAAAATCAAGAATTCCAGGAATATTTTTATTTAAAGAAGGGCAGGATGAGAAGCTGGCATGTTGTTATTTGTTCCCACCTACTTTCCCCGGTGGTAAAAATGAAGATTGGCAGAAAGTATTGGATTCACCTAGAGACTGGATCCAGATAGTTTAAATTAAGAAAGCAGGCTACTTTTTGGAAAGCTGATTCTAATTTTAGTTATTTCTAAACAATTATTTTTAATTGTGGCAAAGTGCGCATAACATACCATTTGCTATCTTGACAATTTTTAAGTGTACAGTTCAGTGGTATTAAGTACAATCACACTGTTGTGTGACCATCACCACCATCCATACACAGAACTCTTTTCATCTTGCAAAACTGAAACTTTGTCTCCATTAAACACTAACTCCCCATCCTCTGGCAATCATTATTCCACTTTCTGTCTCTATGAATTTAACTATTCTAGGTACTTCATATAAGTAGAATCATACAGTGTTTGTCTTTTCGTGGCTTATTTCTTTAGCATAACATCCTCAGGGTTCATCCATATGGTATCACGTGTCAGAATTTTCTTCCTTTTTAAGGCATAATAATAGCCCATTGTATGTATAAACCACATTTTGTTCATCTGTTCATCTGTGGATGGACACTGGAGTTGCTTCCATTTTTGGCTATTGTGAGAAATGCAGCTATGTACATGGGTGTGCAGATATCTTTGAATCCTGATTTTAGCTGTTTCAAAAATGAGTCTTGATATTTTAATCTGAACACCAGAGCACCATAGCCTAAGGTAGTCACCTTCAGTAGCTTCCCGGTCTTTATTATAGACAGATTTTGTTTTCTCTCTCTCTCTCTCTCTCTCTCTCTCTCTCTCTCTCTCTCTCTCTCTCTCTCTCTCTCTCTCTCTCTCATGCTTGCTTTGTTGGGAGGCATGTAGGCAGAGACAGCCTTTTCTACCCTCACAACACCTTGCAAGGTGTTTAGATTTTATCAGAGAACAAATAGGAGAGTTACCAAACATAACTGTGGAGAAATTGACCAAATGGAAATAATGGATTAAGTTTTAGATTTAAGGTATAAAGTAACTGTAAAAGCTAATGTCTTCATGTCGGTAAAAGGTCTGACTTAAAGATAGATCCCCTGGATGTAATGTTGTTATTGTTGTTTTTTAGTAAAATGAACTTACTATCAGATAATGCAAGTCTCTATTTGCAAGGTAAAGTAATCTGAAACAACACGTCCAGTCAAAACAGAAAAAAATAAATTTGAGACATGGAACATAATACACTCAGGGTGTCTTTGTAGAGCTATGGAATTCTGGTTTAACTTAATAGAGAGAAAAAGCACGAAATAAAGCTAGTTGAAGGAAACAGAAAAGTGCATGTACGTGCTGGGACTGCGTGGCTGCCCTCCTGGGCTTCGGTAGCTGGGTGACACCCGTGCCTTTCGGAGTGAAGCTAAGGTAGGCACGATGTGGGCAAGTTTCCAGAGCTTGGAGAAGGCTCCTGGCAGTTGCAACCATGCTCTTTTCCCCTACTGATAACTTGCTTGGTCTGGACATGCATGTCCCCAACTAGTGGTCAGTGATGTTGGAAAGGAAATGGATATGGTTTATAATTATGAAAAAAACAATATGCAGAGAAAAAAGTCTGAAAGGAAATACACTAAAATGCTCAAAGTTTGGTTTGGGTTGGTGATTTCTTCTTTTTTTTCCTAGTAAAACCTTTTTTGTGTGTATAATGGAAAGCACTATATTTGCTAAATTAGGGGGGAAAAAGATATGTCCATCTGACTTGGTGTTCTCAACCTATGGCTGCTACCACTAGTGAGAAGTGAAGGCCCATGACTCTGGCTTTGACATTCCCTGCAGTCACCTCTCCCACAGCACAGTCCCCCTTCCTCCTGCCCTGCCTGTTGGGGGCTTTTGTCACTACTGGACATTGGCGTTCATTCTCTTGTCCTAGAAGTGCCCAAGTTTCCTTTTGGGGAATCACTTCTCCACCACTGGATGGTCTCTTGGTATAATGGTGAATAGCACCTGCCTTCCTTCTGTGGAAGTCAGAGGGGCCAGTGGAACCTCCTACTAGCATGTTTTCTCTTCATCATCTGCTTTAGGGAAGAGGTAGACGTGGCACTTAAGGCCAGTGATGTCACTGGAGCAGTGAGAGCTGGAGCCACGGAGGAGGGGCTGCCCTACAGGGGCTCACGCCAAAGCAGGGCTTCCTCTTCCTTCCTTCCTTCCTTCCTTCCTTCCTTCCTTCCTTCCTTCCTTCCTTCCTTCCTTCCTTCCTTCCTTCTTTCCTTCCTTCCGTCTTTCCTCCCTCCCTCCCTCCCTCCTTTCCTTCCTTTTTTTTTACAGCTTTATTGAGATATAATTAACACGATACAAGTTGCCCATTTAAAGTGTACAATTCAGTGGCTCTTAATGTATTCACAGAGTTGTACAACCTTCAGTTTTGAAATATTCTCATCACCCAAAAGGAACCCATTTCTCTCCAACTCTCCCTTCCCCCCAACTAATCTACCTTCTGTCTATCAGTTTACCTATTCTGGACACTTCACATACAGTCGATTTTTGTCATTTGAAGTAACTATGTTCTATAAAGTTGCCACTAACACCGAATTAATTAAGACTGAACCATTGTTCTCCTGGAGGAAATACAGGGTCAGTTTCCTGTGAACCTCTGATCATAACATTTCATCAACAGGTCACATACATAACCTTATTTTATGTGTGTTTATGTCTAAAGACATCTCATTTGATATCTATTGTTGATTTATTAACCTTTAACAGAACTTATCCAACACGTTTTTTCCATAGGGCACATTGCAATCTTCTTGCACACAGGGACACAAGACAGTACTTCAGCGCTGCACCTGGCAGCCATTTTAAACAGCAAAATCACTAACAAAAAAAGTACAAAACTGTGGCACCAAATAGACTGTGAAAAAGACATGTTTTTACAGTAGGAGAGCTGAAACAAGAAGGCAGAGTGTGACCTTATTCTACCTCAGCTGGGAAAATCCCTGTCAGGCAACTGAAATTTTTCACTACTCTGTGCATGTCTGTGAATGACCAGGAAAGCTCTCCAACTATTGATTTGGACGTTACAAATAAAATTTTAGTAAGTAGGTGAATTTGCAAATGTGGAATCCAAAAATAAAGAGGATTGCCTGTAAATGATATCGCACAACAATGTGGTCCTTTTGAAAGGCTTAATGTTTTTAAGTTTCACCCATGTTGTAGCATGTGTCAGAACTTCATTCCTTTTTGTTATCAAATAACATCCTATTTATGAAAAATGCTGTTATGCACATTATATGTTCAAGAGTCTGTGTGGACATATATTTTCGTTTCTCTTGGGCATATAACTAGGAGCAGAATTTCTGGGTTACATGGTAACTCTGTGTATAAGCTTTTGAGGAACTACTACGGTGTTGTCCAAAACAGTTGCACCATTTTACACTTCCACTAGCAACGTAAGAGGCTTTCGATTTCTTCACATCCTTGCTAACACTTCTTATTATCTGACTTTTTGACTATTGCCATCTTACTGAGCATGAAATGGTATCTCATTGTGGTTTTAATTTGTATTTCCCTAATAACTAATGATGTTAAGGGTTTTGTGTGTGTGTGTGTGTGTGTGTGTGTGTGTGTGTGTGTTCGCGTATATGCATGTATATTGGCCATTTGTACATCTTTGGAGAAATACCTGTTCAGATCCTTTAGGCAGGGGTTCTAAACCGTTTTTGTGCCATGTACTCTTAAGGCAGTCTGGTGAAATTTATGGGTCCCTTCTCAGATTAAAACTAATTACAAAGAAAGCCAATTATATTGAAATAAAGTTATTAAATATATTTTAAAAATCAAATTTGTCATTTACCGTGTTTCCCCGAAAATGAGACCTAGTCGGACCATCAGCTCTAATACATCTTTTGGAGCAAAAATTAATATCAGACCCGGTATTATATTATATTATATTATATTATATTATATTATATTATATTATATTATATTACATTATATTATACCTGGTCTTATAGTAAAATAAGACTGGGTCTTATATTAATTTTTGCTCCAAAAGACACATTAGAGCTGATGGTCCGACTAGGTCTTATTTTCGGGGAAACACAGTAATCATTTTAAAATCTCTTTACTAGCATGTTAAATAAAATTATGAAGCAGATTTAATGCCATAATCTGAAGGTAGTAATAAGTATTGTAACAATATTGGAGATATCTGCAACAATTGAAATGAGCTGCAAAAATATATTTGATTTTGATTGGCGGCAGAATCACAGCACTGATATTACTGAGGTTTGTTGCCTACACTCATAACTGAAGGAAATGCTAAATTTCAGTTAAAGTTAATGAAAAATATAATGTAATATTTTTTTCCTTCCAAGATGACAGACCCCTGGAATTCTATTTATGTCTCCCTTGGTGAGGGGTCCATGGATCCTAGGTTAAATACAGCTCCTTCCAGAACTAGAACATCCATAGAAGGAGGGATCAGGGGAAGAAATACCCCAGCCTCTCTCGTCCTTTGTCCTCCAAACTCATGCACTGTTTTCCACTGACTGGAATCAACTGGTAGACAGAGAGTGAGGGAGTCTGGATGATGTAGTGCATAGGAATCAGACCCCTGTGGCACAGAATGGGGCAGGGAAGGTAGACACTGAATCATGGCTGGGATGTGGAGTGGAAGGAAGGGAATGAGGGTGAGGTGAATTGGTGGTGTTGGCACACTGAGAACACCCAACACAATCACCAAAAGACTACTATGTGGCTCTCTCTTGAGCTTCCATACCAGGAAATGGAAAACGATGAGGGTCTTGCCTTCCTAATGAAGTTTGGTTGAGAGTAATGTTTCCTAAAGTAACCTTCTTTGGAATATGCTGGGACACATTGCAACATCTAGCCCACATTTTGATTTTGGAGACTCACAGTACATCTAAAAGCAGCCTATTAAAAGCTCTGGGAAGATCTGCAGTGATGAGACTCTTTTGAAAACTCTAATTTCCCCAATTCGTGCGCACACACACTTGCCTCATGGCCCTTGTATTAACAGAGCTTTGCAGAACACCAGTTCGGACATGCCAGTTTAGAGTACTGTAATTTGTACTCATAGGCAGCTAGCTGTCAAAGCTGTTTTAAATTCCTTATCTTGTTTAGCCTTCATAGCATCTTTGTGAATTAGAATTTTGAGATTTAGAGAGGGTCCATGCCTTACCCAAGATCACACAGCTGCTTATTGGTAGAGCAGGATAGGAAAACCAGTTCTGTTGGTACCCTATAAAATAATAAACCCATTTTTTTCTCCCTAATGCTTCAGTCTTCAGATATCACCCAAATGAACCCAGTTGTTGACTTTGCCCCTTATGGGGTAGCTCTGAAGGTAACTAAGTCAACAGCCTCTGTGGCCTTGTTATGTCTTCTGGCTCCACTGCATCAAGAAGCTTTTGATTTTTGTAGAGAAACTGGCAGGAGTCTTGGGGAGAAAGGTAGGGCATCCTGGATTGTGTACACCCCGAGGGAGGGGCCCCTGCCTACGCAAGCATTACAGTTCTGGTGGCAGCCGGTGAGGACACAGTGAGAAGGTGAAGGTGGCTGTTTGCAAGCCTGGAAGAGAGCTCTCACCGGGGACTGAATCTGCTGGCACCCTGATCTTGGACTTCCCAGCCAACAAAACTGGAAGAAATAAATGTCTGTTATTTAAGCAAAAAAAAAAAAAAAAAAAAAAAGAGAGAGAGAGAAGGAGAAGAATGAGGAGGGGAAGGAGAAGAAGCTTTTTTTAAGAAGGAAAGAAAAAAATTCTGCAGTGTTTCTTATGTGAAACAACTTTCTCAGTAGGACAGATGTTTCATCCCATTCCTATTTCCAAGCGCTTCCTACTTTTGGAAAGTGACTAGTCTAGAAGGAGAAAAAAATGATCTGATCGATGTAAGCACACAGATTGGGGACTAACACGTTTTTGCCCGCAGTAATAATGGGCTTTCCTTAAGGGGGCAAATGTTCACAGCAAAGACTATGTCCTGGAAGGATAGAACATTTTCATCTATTTGATTCTCTTACAGTCTTGAGAGCTAGGTGGGGTGATCAGGGCTTAGAGAGGCTATATGGCTTGTCCATCTAGTAAGAATGAGAGCTAGGACATGTGATTAGAAGGCCTCAGGATCATTCAGGCCAGGGCTCTTTCCACTCATGACACTGCTTTGAACTTTCAATAACCAGAGCACAATAATGGTGTGTGATTTTTGTCTGTAAGCCTGTGAGGAATGGCAGGTGGGGAGCTAGGAAGTTTTGAGCTGTGTTCTAAACAGAAGGAAAGGCATTATTAATAGAAAAGGAAGTCAGGCGTGAGTCCCGAGATACACTTGGTATACCATGTAGGGGATCGGAGGTAAAGGCTTGCACTTGGCTATCCATCAGAATAAGCAGGCACCTAAGTGGTACAGAGGCAAGAGGAGAATGCAGGGCCAAAGGAAGAAGGTCTTCAGTCATGATCTGCCACCAAACAGCCATAAGAGCTTAGGTTAGGTATGTGGCCCCTTTTTTGCCTACTGCTCCATTTATAAAATTGGTAAAGCGGGTGGACCACTAGACTGCAGCAGCCAATGGAATAATAGGAAAGTGTGTGACTGCATGCAATATACGGTACTGAGGTGCAGGTACAGAGTCAGAAAGATTTCTGTCTTCATGGAGTCTAGAGAGAGCAGCAGCCAATGGAATAATAGGAAAGTGTGTGATGAGTAAACAGTGTTGTTCTAGAGGCTTTTAACTTCAAATACCAGATATTAAGGATTCCCAAAGAATTTGACACCAAATCTGAGAAAAAAGAGGAATAGAAGGTAGCTCGGTACAAGAGTGATGATGGGGAGTGGAGAGAGCAGTGTTCCAGGGAAAAGTAGCCGAAATGTGCAAATGCAGAGATATAACCCTTTGAAGAATTAAAAGGAATTAGCTTGAGATGAGGTGGGACAGGATTGGTGGAAGGTTTTGTTTTCAGTTCCTTCCTCCTGATTTACATGTTATTTTATTAAATTTTATGAATGGGCAATATATATGCACATAACAATATCCCAAAGGTATGAAAGAGCATAAAATAGAAAATATGTCTTTCTTCTCCTTTGCCCCCTAGCCATCCATTTCTGCTTCTGAGACAACCCTAGGAACCAGTTTCCTGTTAATACTTTCAGGAATATTTTATGAATTTATAATATAAATGTGTTTCTCTACAGATGGCAATATTTTATATACCATTATTGCTTTTATTACTTAACTATATATCTGATTTTATTACTTAACCACATTTTTTCAAAGTCTGTTGGTTTTAATGGCCAATCTGAGAGGTAAAAAAGTGGTATCTCATAATTTTAGTTCTCTTATTTCAAAGTTAAGCTTCTTCTGGTATGTTTCAGAGCATCTCTATTTTGTATTCTGTGAAAAAAAAATTGTTTACATATTTGCGAATATTTTGTATTGCTTTGCCAGGACTTTTTATATATCAGGAAAAGTAGCCTTTTGTGATATGACCTGCAAATATGTTTTTCCTAGTCTGACTTTTTTTTTGTTGCTTTTTATATGTTTTTTTGATAGCTTTTCTTTTTTTTCCTGGTAGTCAAATTTATTAATAATTTTTAATGGCTTCTGGGTTTTACATAATATTTTAGGAAAACTTTCTTTTTTCTAAGAAAAAGGTCTCATTTTATTTTAATAATTTTATGAATTTGTTTCACGTTTCTAATTTTCTTTTCTAATTTTTAAAATTAGGGAATATTGGGGAACAGTGTGTTTTTCCAGGACCCTCAGCTCCAAGTCAAGTCGTTGTTTTCAATCTAGTTGTGGAGGGCGCAGCTCACTGGCCCATGTGGGAATCGAACCGGTGACCTTGGTGTTAAGAGCTCGCGCTCTAACCAACTGAGCCAACCAGCCGCCCCACATGTTTCTAATTTTCACGCATCTGTAATTTCTTTTATTATAAGATATGAGTTAGAGACCTAAATTTATCTGTTTTTTCCAGACGCCATCCACTTTTCTCAGCATGACATTTTATAATCTACCTTTTTTCCCCTCAAGTTATTTAAAATGCCGCCTTTATTGTGTACCTTTATCATTCTCAAATGTATTTGGGTTTATTTCTGGATTTTCCATTTGACTCATTTATCTGTCTATTCCTGTCCTGGTTTCAGGAATAATTTCAATTTCAATTTCTGTAACATATATGTATTTAATATTTGGAAAACTTAGCATCTCTTTCAGAACTCTTCTGCCTATTCCTTCCGTCAGGGAAACAAGATGGAATAATAACTGGTGTGCTTTTCTTTTGTGGCATTCTCAGGTCCTGAGATCTAATGTTTCCCTTTGGCTCTGTCTACCTCTGGCTGATTCAAGGAATTACTGGATTTTTACTAATGAACACTTTATTCTGTTTTTGATCTGCTTTTTCAGAGTTTTTATCAATCCTTCCTGGACCCTGGGAGAAGGGATTGGATACGTTATTCGTGGTAGAGCTTTGACTGGAACCTAGGTTTTCCTGACTCCAGTTTAGGACTTAATCACTATGATTAGTACTATGATGACATCTTGTATTATTACTACTAATGTCATCATCACCCAACCCCCAGAACTCCTATTAAAATACACGGTGCCAGGCGCTGTGCTAAATATTTTTAATATGTTATCCATTTCATCTTTACACAGCACCCAGAGGAGGTGGAATGTGTTTCTCTATCCACACATAACTGTTGGTGGTCACTACTGCATGCATTCCACCCCCTAACACGTTCCCTTTATTGGCCTTTTTCCAGCCTCTGACCAGGAGCCCAGGCATCCAGACTTCCTAGTGCTACAGCAGACAAATTGCTGTATGAGTGTGTTTTTATTTCCAAAGTTGTAAATTGCACCAAAATAGTTTTTATACAATTTACAACGTGTCTGACAAGTAAACAGATTGTTTCTGCCAAATCCTGATTTTTAATTGAACCTGTACTTGAGTGGGGGGCACAATTAATAGCCCTACCCATGGGGGCATAAGGCAACAGTAGAGGCATTTGAGAATGTCTCCTGGGAAGGCCAGGGGTCAGAGATCCCAGTTTTCTGGATTTGGTTATTTTTGGAAGTGTCTCTTAAAGGGCCACTGCAGGGGAGTCAAATTCACGACAGCCATTTTGATAGCAGGCAAGTAACAAAGCAGTTCTGTTAAGCCACGGAACTGAACTTGGACTTAATTTGACATTAACGGATTTGGTAATCCCTAAGTTTGTTCTCTGCATGCCTGAAAAGTGATTCTGCACACAAAGAGAGGACTTCCCTATCTTGTTGGGCATTTTGCTCAGTGATGGCTTATTGGAGAATGAGGATGTTTGGCATTTCACTGATCGAGTGAGAGATGCCAGCACATGCAGCTGTGATCTGAGTCTTGGGTCACTCTGCCGGTGACATGGCATCATACATAGGTGGTAGTTGGCACATTGTATACCTAGGTCAGTGCAGGGGTCAGTGCAAGGACGTGTGTGCTGGTGTGTCTGTGAGGAACAGCGTCATGGCTGGTGCACCATATCTATTGTGAGAAGAGAGGAGCCGAAAGAAACTAGAAGACAATGGCCTGCATCATGATCCCTGGAAACAGAATGTGGGTGGCCAAGGTGATCCCCAAATGTTGGTATTCCTGTAGCTCCTGATTCAGTGTTGTGGGGGCCCAGACATGTTCACCATTTCTTGCAGTTATCCAAGATCTCATTTGAAATTCCAACAATCTTGCAATCTGGGTGTTATTATTCCTTACTTAGCTGTAAAGAAATTGAGACCCAGAGATGACTTGCTCAAAGTGTGAGCCGTTTTTCTGCCTTCAGAATTCAATATGAGGATAATCTTTTAATGAGATATAGAGGAATGGATATTTCTCTCTAAATAAATCTAAATGTTTTGCCTCAAAAAAAAAAAATTGTTCCTCAACCCAGTGTCTCACACAAATTCCATACATGCCTTCTAAAAATGCAGAACAGGATAGAATATTTCTTTTCTTTTATTTTTCCACAATGAATACAATGACTCTGTTTAACACACATTTATTGACCACTTCCCTGGTCTCTGGCACTGTATACATTGTAGGATGTGATGATGCAAAATACAACATTTTAAAGATGTTTCTCTATCTTTTAAAATATAGAAACATCTTTAAAAGCAATATATTTAAATATCAGACAGAGGAAGAGCAGTTGTCGACCTTGATGGCCTTTCTGCTCCTCACTTTCCCTAGCTAGATATTCTCTCTTTTTTGCTTCCTGCTGCCCCAGCAAACTTAAAAAACACTGTGAAATACATGCCCCCTCCTGTGGAAAAATTACTGAAACCTGGTTTTCTTTGTGAACTTCAGTCTGTGGTCCTTTCTTTGGAATAACCTCATTCAAAGCAGATTTTCATCTTTGAAGGATAGATTTGACTTTTGGAAGCTGGAAAAATCATTTAGCGCTAAGTATGGTAAATAACGTGGATAACATAATTTTGGTTTAAAACCATGTGCTGTTATAGAAGAGAATGATTTTCTTGCGTGTTTTGAGACTATTTTCAAAGGTGATTCCTAATATTTTACCAGTGAGGGAAAGGCTAACAAGTAGTGCAAAACTATGAAAACATTTATTTAGAAAAATAAATTCTGGTGTGTTTGTCATGAAAAGTCAATGTTATTACTCTTATAGTTATGTCTGTACTTTGAATTTAGGAGATACTTCTCAGCCAGCACATCATAATGTATATTTATTATACATGATAGAAAAAGATTTCTAATTTTTATTTCCCTCGTGTTAGCAGTCAACCTGAATTTCTCATAATTCTTAGTTTATCACCAAGGATTTTGAAAGTGCTGCCTTAGAGTCACATATGTTGTAAGTCAGCCTCACAGCTCCAGTGAGCAATCCAGGTCTTTTTTGTGAACAAATACAAAGTCATAGGATTTTAACTAGTCTACTCTTGTTATATTATGTTTATATTATACTATGCTATAGTATATTTTATATATATATAATATATATAGTATAGTTTATATTATATTTATATTATATTATATTTATATTATACTATATGATATTTTAAAATATTCAGAAAAGAGAAAAAATATTAAAGTTCCTTTAGCTGAGGGCTAAGATAACTTATAATATTATAAAATCAGTTAAAATACTTTCATTGTAGGCCAAAGAGTCATTCAGTTTCAAGGGAAGATAAGAAATGCTAATGGAGTGAGTGATGGCTAACAGTCTTGTGGTCATGGCAATCATAGTACCACTTACCTGTAAGAGGAGGTAGGAGGGCTCAAGGAGGTTATATTTTATTTGGGAAACAACAGCAAAAGAGAGAAACCATAACCCATCTGATGAGAGTCTTGGAGGAACTTAGCTTTTTGATATTGACATTTGTATTTCTTTTATTTAATGAACACTTGTGGGGTGTATGTCCATATTTCCCTTGATTTTTGGGGTGCACAAAAATTGGGTATATCAAATGAGGACCAAGAACCCACAAAATGTCTGAAGAACTTGTTGGTCTTTTATGACAAGGCTCTACTTGACATTTCTCATTTAATTTTTATTTGCAAACTCTCACTTATTTTCTTTCTCAATTTTAAATACTGAAATTATCCCTTTACTACATCTGGTGCAGAAATACTTAGGGTTTGACTACATTGTCTATTTCTTTTCATTTTTGTAATTTGAGGGACCACAATTTAGCAAAGATATTAAGGAACTTGCAATATCTGAAGAAAGGCAAAGTTTTGGGTTATTGGAACTTATACCCTGAGGTAGGGAAGATAGAAAATCAAAAGGAAACCAATAAGTGAACACTACAGTTTTTAAAAATAATGGAAAGAGAACTGACTCTGGGTGGTGAACACACAAGGTGATATATAGATGACATATTACAGAATTGTACACCTGAAACCTATGTAACTTTACTAATAATTGTCACCTCAATAAACTTTAATTAAAAAAAAAGAAAAAAAAATTCGATTCCAGTTGACATACAATATTATATTAATTTCAGGTGTACAAATAATAATTAGACATTTATATAACTTATAAAGTGATCACCCTGATAAATCTAGTATCCATCTAACACCATATATAGTTATGACAATATTATTGACTATATTCTTTATGTACACTTTACATCCCCATGACCATTTTGTCACTACCAATTTGTACTTCTTAATCCCTTCCCCTTTCTCACCCACCCTCCCAACCACCCTCCTGTCTGTCAACCATCAAAATGTTCTCTGTATCTGTAAGTTTGTTTCTGTTTTGTTCGTTCATTTATTTTGTTCTTTAGATTCCGCATATAAGTGAAATCATATGGTATTTGTCTTTCTCTGTCTGGTTTACTCCATGCAGCACAATACCCTCTAGGTTCATCCATGTTGTTGCAGATGGTAAGATTTCATTCTTTTTTATGGCTGAGTAACATTCCATTGTGTATATATGTATATATAAACACACACACAATGGAATGTTACATTGTGTGTGTGTATGTGTGAGTGTGTGTGTGTATATCACCTTTTCTTTAACTATTCATCCACTAATGGACACCCAGGCTGCCTCCATATCTTGGCTGTTGTAAGTAAGGCTGAAATGAACATCCGGATGTACATGTCCCTTCAAAGGAGTGTTTTGGGTTTGTCCGGTAAATACCCAGATGGGGTTAGTAGGTCCTTTTTTGTCTCTTGTTATAGGCTTTGTTTTAAAGTCTATTTTGTGTGGTATAAGTATTGTTATCCCAACTTTTGTGTTTGTTTTCATTTTCGTGATTATGGTTATCTTTTTTCATCTCTTTACTTTCAGTCTAGGTGTGTCTTTCCATCTGAAGTGAGACTCTTGTAGGCAACATATGTAAAGATTTTATTTTCTTATCCATTCAGCCACCATATCTCTTTTGATTGGAACATTTAATACATTTACATTTAAAGTAATTATTGATAGGTACATAGTTATTACCATTTTATTATTCATATGTTTTAGCTTGGGGCTGCTCAACAAGAAGTGTGGGACACACTGAGGCCAGATCCTGCTTGTTTGGAGTTGTGAACCTTTGAGAAATTTTAGGAAATTTCTGCAGCTTGAGCCAAGACAGGCTGTATGGAAAAGCCACTGGACACAGCTTGGATGGGTCCACAGTTTTGGTGGGGCAGTGTCTCAGATAATCACCAGGGTTAATCAGGTGGATGGAGACTCAGATGTGGCACCCCCCTGTGTTTGTATGCTGAGTGGGAGGAGGGCTCAACAAAGAAACAATGTATTCTTACAACACTTCTGTTTGGAAGAAAGCTGCCCCGTCCATCCCTCACCCTGAAGCCAGATAGTTCAATTACTTTTTGTATGTCGCTGGCACCTGTTGAGCTGCTGCTCCAGTGCTGGAGATCAGGAACAATAACTGTAAAGGCTGGAGAGCGATGGGATGAGCTTGGGGATTTAAGGGAGATGAAGAAGACCAATGTGCTAGAACAGAGAGAATAGTACAAAATAATATGAGATGAAGTCTAGGAGGAGACGGGGGCCATGATATAGTGTCTATGAGATATTAAATACTTAGATGTTATTCTAAGAATGATGGAAAACCAATGGAACTTTGATTTATGTTTTAAAAGATTGTTTTGGCTACTATGTAGAAATGGATTGTTCCACTGCCCTTTCCTTTTTTCCTGTATATAACATGCCTTTAAAAAAATGTTTTTAAGATATTCTACTTATCATTGGTACTGAGAAAATTGATTATCCTTTGCCTTGGTATACTTTTTCTTGTTTCTTGTGCTTCATGGAGTTTATTGAGCTTTAATGGAGTGTGGATTATCCCGGTCAAAAAAACTGGTCATATCTAGAAGGAGTGGGAGAGGGCTGAAGGTCAAGTTTTAGGGCTTTCAAATATTTAGAAGTTGGGCAAGGAGGGAACTGGCAAAGGGTCCTGAGGAGGAAGAATAGTCAATGGTATAGGATGACAACCAGAGGGGTTCAGTGTCATTGAAGCCAAAAGAGAAGTGTTTCATGATCTGGTAATGTAGACATATTTATTGAGAGCTGTTTCAGTGGAATACAGAGGCCAGTGTCCAGATCTGAATTATGTCTAAATACAGATTATTTTTCAAAGAGCTGGCTGAAAGGAGGAGATACTTAGGATGATATCTCAAGGGAGACTTGGTGTAGATTTTAATAAGCTCGAGAGAATTGAGAGTATTTATAGTATTAGGAAAAGAAAAAATAGGGAGAGTTGAAGATATAGATAGAAGGGGATAATTAATGAAGGAGATCAGACAGTATAGAGAAGAGACACAGTTAGGAAGATGGGGAGGGGTATTGCTTTGATGGGGAGAAGGGACATGTCATTCTCTGAATGTGGAGGGAATCTGAATGTGTAGATTTGCTTGCCAGATGAGGACAGATAGTTGAGGTTGATAGCCTCAATTGTATTGCTGAAGGTGGAAAAATGATCTTCTTCAAGTAGAAAGTTAGGTTTTAGTAGGGGGCCTGGGATGAATGTAAGTTTCGTAGATTGCTAATGGAAACAGAAGACAACTATCCAAGGATGAGTCAATGGCGTATTGGATTATGCTGAATATCCATTGGAACTGGGAGTGCAGATATGGGAATGGTTGGTTGCAATGCTCAGCAGCCTCAATAATGGCCAGTTGTGAGATTTGTGGCCTTGATGTATGGTGTTTAGTACAAGATCAGGGGTGCAAGGCGCTACAAGTGATGGTGAAACAAAGTTTCAGATGGTCAATAGTATCATCTAGGCAAGGTTGAGAAGTAAAGGAAACTGTCTTAGGGGCATAGAGGGTCCTAGGACCCTTTTTGAAAAAGGGATGATAACTCAGAGGACTTTGTATAAAGACAACTTGAAAAAACCGTTGTTTTTCTACCTGCCTCATACAGTTATTATAAGGTGTAAAGGAGTAAATTCATGCACAGTCATTTAACTACTGCTTAGCTCATAGGAGGAGCCCGGTGGCAGATGCTGTTGGAGTCCTGCACCACACTCGGTACCCAACTCTGACTTGAGCTGTAGCTCTGCTGGAGTTTCTGGGTGTGTTTATGGTCTCTCACCTCCAGGGCCTGCTGTCTCCTTTCTCCAAAGCAGCAAGCATTTGCCCACTTTAATGCCTACGTGCATCCAGGAAGCGGAGGGAGTTGTATGTAAAAGGCTCTGCCTCTTGTCTTTCAAGAAAAAAAAAATTAAAAAGGCATTTGGATAGAAAACCTGTTGACTACATAGGAACAAAAATTGAACTGCTTTCCAAATTCACCTGTGCAACACCTAATGGTAAAGGAAATAAAATGACATCAAGAAGAGCTTGGAGGCAAAAAGAAAAAAAAAAAAGAGACTGCATTCTAATGAATCTATATTCAGGAAACTTGTTCAAGTGAAAACGCAATGAAAAAAATACTATTAAATGTGCAACCTACTAAACTAAGCAAAGTTACTTGAAGATCTGTTTTAACTGATGATGAAATTAAATCAAAATACGGAACTCTAGAATGTGAGAATCATTACAACTACCACATTGAGACAAATGCAAAGAAGATTAGGTCTAGATGATTGTTTTATATGTGGTTATAGAACAGAATGAAAATGTGAAAAAACAACTCTTGAAAAAATAACATTTTAACTATAATAATGTGGGTCTCATGTGTTGTCATATGAAAACAAAAACTGAGACCAACTGCAGAAAATACAATTTCTGCATTATTCATAAGGAGGGTATTATTTCATTCTTAATAAGGATAACTAAAGAAATAGATGTTCCAGGATGTAGTTTTAAACCTTAAAACAAGAACTCGTTGAGATAAAGACAGTATGCATACTTTCCAAATTACAAAAGAGATGGGCAAAGAAAACAAATTTCACATATCAAACATAGTCATCAAACATGTTGACATTTTTGGTCTTTAATCTTCCATCTCCAGGGACTTCTGTGACTCATACTTCCTGAATCTTAGGATCATTTCCAATGTCATTAATGCAAGTGCCCTAGTTCTGACTATAACTGTCTCCCTTTCCAGCTCTGTTTTTAAATTATAATCACTAAAGCAGTTTGGGATCTCACGGTGACCTCTAGCCCTTTTGTCTATTTTCCCTTCAGCCTTCTCCATCCTTCACTTTGCAACCTTAATCTCGCTGAGATTGGAGATTGGAGGGGCCATTATTTCAGTGATACTGCTGCTGATACTGTCACCTCCCTTGCCTCCTTGGGCTTTTGTCATACTCCATCAGGCAGAAATCCAATCCCAGAGCAACCCACTATATGCTTTCTTTCTCCCTCTGTATTTGAGCAGCTGCAGAAACACACAACAGGGCAGATTGTACCATCATAATTTCATGAAAGTCAGTCTTTATTGGATACAAAAGTGCTAGACAATCCTTCAAGTATCTCTGGTCAACTCCTAGTCCCACTCTTCACAGTGGCTATTCCAAACTTTTCCCTGCCTTCTCAAATGCTCAACTTTCCTTCCACCCTACCATCTCTCAGCAGATGCCCTTATTCCATGTTTTACAAAGCATAAACATTATTAGATTAAAAAATCCTCAACAATCCTGCTACTAACCCACCAATATAGCCACATTTGTACCTGTCTGGTCTTCCTTCCTGCCTTTTACATGGAGGAGCTGTTTCTCTTCCTTATGGAAGCCAATTCCTTAAGTGGGCTTTGGACCCTGTCCCCTTCCTCCTTCTTGGGAAATTTATAGTACGGATTGCCTTTTGTTTCTCCTGAACATCCAATCTCTTCTTCTCAACCTCAAACAATTGCCTCAAATTGTAAACATTAAAAACAAAAATCCAGGAGTGACCGGTTAGCTCAGTTGATTAGAGCATAGTGCTGATAACATGAGGGCTGCTGGTTCCATCCTGCGTGGGCCACTGTGAGCTGGGCCCTCCTTAAAAAAAAATTAAAAATAAAATAAAAATAAAAATCTATGTTATATATAAAAAAAAAAAAAAACAGAAAAGAAAATCCATTCTCTTAAAAGAATCATCTTGCCTCCAGATTCTGTTGGGAGTTTTCTGAACTTACTATCTTGACTGACTGACCTCCCATTCACTTCTCAACTCACTTCAACCTGGCTTCTGGTCCCATCCCTTCACTATGACTACTCTTATAATGTCACTAGTAACTTCCATGGTATTAGATCGCATGGCGCTTTTTAAAACCCATTCTACTTCTAAGTGACATTAGGATTCTGCTCCCAATTCCAACATGTGGGCTTATTCCCCCAGGCCACCAAACAATTCTCAGACATAAGCCACATGTCCTACAATTCAACTCAATTCTGACATTATCTGCCCAGAGATGGCATTGGATTCCACAAGCTAAGGGCTCAGTCTTATAAGACTGCCCTTCCTTCAGATGCCAGTTGCAAATCCACGTTGGCGTCTGGGCTTCTGACCTGACCGACTGGCTGTATAGATTAGACGTTCCCAGGACTTCCTCTTTGGGTTTGATTAATTTGCTAGAGGGTCTCAGAACTCAGAGAAACATTTTACTTACTAGACGGCTGGTTTGTTATAGAATGATACAACTCAGGAACAGCCAGATGGAAGTGGTTACACATGGCAAAGTATATGGAACCTGGGGTGCTTCCATGGTGTCTCCCAGTACACCATTCTCCTCACATCTCTGCTGTTCACCAACCCAGGTCTCCCAACACCATCCTTTCAGGATTTTCATGGAGGCCTCATTTTATAGGCACGATTGATTGAGTAATTGGACATTGGTGATTGAACTCAATCTCCAGCCCCTCTCCCTTCCCCTGAGGTCAAGGGGTGGTGTGGAAAGTTCCAACCTTCTGATCACATGATTGCCTCCACTGGTCACCACCCCCCATCCTTAGTTGTTTTTGAAAAATCACCTCATTAATTTAACAAAGACACCTTTATTGGTCTCAATACTCAGGAAGTCCTAAGGGTTTTGGAAATTTTGTATCAGGAACAGAGTCAAAGACCAAATGTATATTTCTTATTATAAGTCACAATATAACAGACATTTGTTGCCACTAACTATTCTTGTTTTCTCTTGCCCTTGCCTCTCTGATACTCTCTTCTCTTTGTCCTATCTCTCCATGTGTATCTTCTCTGTCTCTTTTTCAGGATCTCCTTTTTCTTCCCTGCTGCTTCTACATTTTGGAGTTCATGAAAGCCCTTTGTGTTCAATTTTGGTTATACGACAAAGTCATCTGGGAGGTTTTAGTAACTACTGAGGCCTCGTCCTTACTACCGACTGTTTCAAAATGAATCTCTGGTGGTAAAGCCCAGCCATCCTTACATAAAAATCATATATATTAAAATATCCAAGTAAAACAGATGTTTGGATACATTGCTGGTGGGAATGCAAAGTGGTACACATCAACAATACAAAATACATATGTACAAGGTTATTCACTGTAGGTTTATTAACGTGGCTTCATAAAAAATTTGTTTTCTTTTGGAAGTTTTAGAGTTTTGAGTTTTATAGTTAGATCTGTGACCCATTTTGAGTAAAATTTTACATATGGCATAAGGTTTGGATTGAAACTGTTTTGTATGTGGATATTCAATTGTTCCAGCACCATTTGTTGTAAGGATTATTCTTTTCCCAATGAATTAATTGCCTTCGCACCTTTGTTGAAAGTTAATTGTACGTGGATGGGTTTATTTCTGGACTCTATTCTGTTCCACTGATCTATTTGTCTATCTGGTTGCTAGTATCACACTGTATTGATACGTGTAACTTGATAATAATTCTTGAAATCAGGTAGTGTTAATTCTCCAACTTTGTCCTGCTTTCTCAAAGTTGTTTTTGCTGTTCTAGGTTGTCAGCATTTCTGTAGCATTTTATAATCTGTTTTTCAATTTCCACAAAAATGTCATGGGATTTTGCTTGGGATTGTGTTGAATATATAGATCAACTTGGGGAGAATTGACATCTTAACAATATTGGGTCTTCTGATCCATGAACACAGTATGTGTCTCCATTTTTTTGGGTTTTAATTTCTCCCAGCAAGCAGTTTTCAGTATAAACTTCTTGCACACATTTTGTCAGATTTATCCCTAAGTATTCCTTATTTTTTTGATATGTTTTAAAGGATGTGTTTTATATTTCATTTTAATTGCTCATTGATAATACATGGAAACACAATTGGTTTTTGTGTTTTGATCTCATATCCTGCAACTTTGATAAGCACATGTATTAGTGTTGGTAGCCTTTTGTAGATTTCACTGGATTTTCTTTATAGATGACCATGTCGTCTCTCAGTAAAGACAGGTTGACTTCTTTCATTACAATATAAAGAACATTTTTTTTCCCTTATTGCATTGACTTGAACTTCCAGTGCAGTAGTGAATAGAAACGGTAAGAATAGGCACCCTTGCCATCTTCCTGATCTTAGTGGGGAAGCAGTCAGTCTTTTACAATTAAATATGATATTATTAAATTATATTATTCTCTTTTTTATTTCTTCTTTTGGATTATGTATTATTTTTATTCCATTTTATAGTATGTTAGTTAATTTGCAATAACCTTTCTACTTTGATGACTTATTAGCAATAATCTTTTGTTTTTCAGTGGTAGCTTTGGGTTTATAGTATAAATTTTAATCTTATCTCCGTCTGTCACCTAGTAACATAATACCCCTGCATGTTTAATGTAAAAACCCTGCAACAGAGCACTTCAGTTTCTCCCCTCTGAGTTTCTGTGCTGTTATTATCATTCATTTCACTTCCTTGTGTTATAAAACCCATACTGCAATCCATATTATTTTTTAAACAGTTATCTTGAAGGATGTTAAATACTAATAAAAAAAATTATGCATTTGTCTCACAGTTATCATTTCTGTTGCTTTTCGTTCTTTTTAGAAAGGTTTCTCAGCCCTGGAACCATGGACTTCAGGGCCGAATGATTCTCTGTTGTGGGGGCTCCCTGTGCATTGTGGGATGTTCAGAGCACCCTGGTCCCTATCCATCAGATGCCATTCGCACCACCCAGCCTTAACAAAAACTCTTGATCTTTTCTTCGTCCTCTCATACACAGTCTACTCTAACGGTCCCTGAGAATGGCACTATTGTGCATACTGTTGCACCAGCCTGAAATCTAAGAAGCAATCTTGATACTTCCTTTTCCTTCATTTTTTCATGTTTCATCATCAACTTACATTATTTTTACTTCCTAAATACGCTCTAATTTCATCCATCTTCTCATTCTTTGCTGCCACCCACTTAACCTAAACGATAATTTCTTACCTAGACTACTACAATAAATTCCTAACTTCATCTCCTGTAGCCCTTTTACTTCCCTCCAACCTATTGTTTATACCGCAGCTAGTGTACTTTTTAAAATGTAAATCTTGCAAAACCCACCCACCCATCCCCAATTTATAACCAAAGTAATTTGTTTATGCCTCTTATGTAAATATAACCCCTGCAATGTACTCATATTTGGATAGCAAAGAAATGTATCAAGAGGGACTCAAACTTAGTATCATACTCTATAAGGAGACAATTATTGAGTACTTGAATAAATATCAACTCAAAATGAGAGAGAATATTGTATTTTCAGGAGAGAAAAGTGAGGAAATCATAGGAATGAAAGCAAATGTTTGCATGGCAGAAAAATCAAGAACTTCATTCAAGTTCATGCAACTAAACTTTGTACCAACTTTCCATCCTCAAGAAGTGTCTACACCTCCTGTTAATGTACGAAGGAGAAAGTTTAACCTACCTTTGCTATACAATTATGATGTTCAGTAGCATCAAGACCCTGTTCTAAGTACCCTGCAGGACACAGATAGCAAGATGAATAGGACATTGTTTTAGTCTCAAGGATATACTCAAGTCTTCCTGTCTCATCAGTTGCCTATCTTCCACCAACTCTTTCCACTCCAAGAGACTCCATCATCGCTCCCTTCAACCATTAACATTTTGGCATATGGCTAGGTAGTCAGTGGTCCTAAGATTAGAGGGGAGGGGCAGGGAATCTCAACAAGAACTTGTTCAAATTACATTCAACTTAAGAAGAACAAATGACTCACAGTAGGTATAGAGGAACTTTAAGCTTTTTTTTGTAAATAACAACAAAACACACTACCTGAAATCAAAGACAAGACTTTCCATTTGAAATCTTTCTCTCTGAATAGAAACAATAAAACATTTCAAGTTTATATTCTGGAAAAAAGTGGAGCACCAAAAATGGATAAGGGAAGAAAGAAGAGGGGGAGAACTTGGAAAGATCAAAGAAGGTGCTATGGATGTTAGAATCAGATAAAAGGATTTCCTATAAGATGTTCTGCTGGTAAGGCTATAAAAGATGGCATTGTTACTGTTTGGTAAGTAGGAGCTTCCAATTTGGAGAACACTCTCCAAGGTCTTTAAAAAGGGAAGGCGACCATTACAGTCTTGTAAGAATGCTAGCATTTGTAAGCTTTGATTCACTCCAACCCATGTTGCCAAACAAACAAACAAACAAACAATCAATCAGTCTTTTGAACTTACCTTCACAAGTAAAAAGGCTTCTTATGCTGGGCTTGGATCAGAGTAGCCACCAGTGTGTGTTCACGTCCTTTGTAAAAAATCAGAAAGTAAGAAAATTTTCAGATTGGAAGAATGTTTAGGGAACAGTAGGTCTTTTTAAAGCAGTGAAACCCTCTCTTCTGTTAAAAATCTTATATGGAAAACCAATATTTAAAAAATGAGAGCAGAAATGAGATTAATGGGGAAAGGAGGGGGAACTAGAGACATGAATCCCATCTTCCTATACCTTCCAGCTCTGAGCTGTGATCTGAGGCACGTTTGTAAAAATGCTAGGGCTATTTGGAGCACCATTTCACAATTACTCACTTAGTCTTCTTCTCTCTGCTTGCAAATGAGGAAATTGAGGCCCAAGAGTTTAAAATGACTCATCCAAGTGCCATCACACGAATAGTGACAACTGAGGCTTAAGATCTCTCCTCGATGTTAATATGTGGTGAAGTTCCCTCTCCCAAAGCTCTGATTATGCCTACCTAGATTCAGTTGGTCAAGGAACTGAATTTCTTTTTTGGAGGGTTATTTGAAGGGTCAAGGACGGATCTTAAAAATAATTCAAGTGGCTGACATGAGGGCATGTAGCTTTGATACCCATGGTTGGGCCCCCGAGAGATGAAGGAAAAATGTTGGACCAAACAAAAAATGACGTAAGCACCGAATTTTAGAATTGATTCCATCTTTTTATAGACACCTCCTAGGCTGCAGGAGGCCTCTGCCAATTGGAATGTCCCAGGGCTGTGGCCAACATCATAAGCATTTGCTGTGAGATCCTGGGCTCGAAGGAAGAGCAATGTCTAGGCTTCAAATAAACTAACACCACTTCAGTCCCAGCTTCCTGTTTCCTTCAGCCTTTGGGGTGGGAGACTTGCTGTCTTTCCCAGGTGGGCTTCTGGCTGTCTTTCCCATGTGTCACTTCTTCACCTCTAGAGACTATTATAACCATCTCTGGTTCCCATGGAAACGGTCTGTGAGCCTCTTATGGGTATGACTCGTGTCATGGCTGTGTGTCTGGCACACTGATTTGTACAGAAAGTGCTGGTTGATAATGTCACATCCAGAGCTTGGGGGGTGGTTTTTGTTGGAATGGGGTTTCTAGGTAGCATGTTAAACTGGGTGTGGGAAGAAAGCATGGTATTTGTGGGTAGAAAACAAACTGGTTATTCATATTGGCTCAACCTCTAACTTATCGTCAGATTTGGGGATTATTACGTACACTTAGACTTTGATTTCCTCCAGTATAAAGTTAGGAAGACAGGCTAGATGATCTCCAGGGTCTCTTCCAGTCAGAATCCTCGTATCTCTTCATCTGCCTAATGCCCGTCGCTACATTTAGGAGCAACCACTTGATACGTGCTGTATCTATTCATCACGACACCCTGCAGTGTACAGGGGGCATTCTCCCACTTCACAGGTAAGGAGATTTAGAGGCAAGAGGGTTAGAAACTCGCTCAAGTTCACAGAATCAGTACAGGACAGAACTGGAATTCAAATTCAGATTTGCCTAACTCGGAAGTTCCCACTCTGCCGTGCTACCTTAAACTTGTGATGAGAAAGGTAAAGGTTGGGGTGAGGGACACTGTAATGAAGGGACCTTATAAAGTCATCGCTAGACTACTACTTATCTCCATCTTGCTCAGGAGTTTTACCTACACCTCCAGCCTCTGCTTTGTTCACTTTGAAGGGGAGAATGCTCGTTCCTCTTTACACAGCTCAATTTGGGTCCAGTTTTAATTACCGAACCTGGATTCTTCCTAAAATCTCTCCTAGGTCTTGATTCTCCTCTGGGACCTGTTCTTTGTGATATATCCTCCCTGCTAATGGATAGGATCTGAGTTTCACGGAGAGTCAGAATGTGAGATCACCTTAGCTATACCTGGCTTTCTAGGCTGTTTCTAACCAAGGGATTTTGGCTTGAATCAGATCTCTCTGGAAACAGAAAGTTTCCATTGATCTGTGAGAAGATTCCTGGCACACAGGATGGCCTGACCTTTTTGGTTTCTGGTTCTCTGTAGAGGGAATTGTTCGTTGTGCCAAAGCATTAAGCATCCTAGCTGAATGTATTGAGACTCATTTTCTTTGGCTTAAACTTGTCTTTGAAAGTGGAATATTCGCAGAGGCCTAGCAGTATTTCCCCAGCATTATGTCTTTTATTGCTAAGTGACATTGAGTTTAGATTTGTGCAATGGAGCAGTCTTCCTGTGCCACTTTCTTTCCAAGTTTGGTTTTCTGTATTTGTTCCTGTGTGTTTCCTATGTGTTCAAGTCTGATCTGCCTTCCAGTGGGGCAGAATGCTGGACTCTGAAGCACTGATGCTTCAGGCTGGAGCTGACTTTGGGAGAAAAGCAGTGGCTTCAACACCCCCGGGACCAATGCTTAACCACACCATTAAAATGTTTCTCTGACCAAAGTGTGATGGTGAAGGGCATGGCTCTCTCATGCTCTTCTCCAGGTATACTCCCATTTGTAGGAGTTACAGTTGTACTTCGGTTTTCAAATGTAATCCATTCCGGAAGACCGTTTGAGTTCTGAAATGTTCGAAAACCGAGGAACAGTTTCCCCACAGAAAGCAATGCAAAATGGATTAATCCATTCCAGACCTTTAAAATCAACACCTAAAACTGCAAATTTAGCATGAATTTTACTATCTAACGATACCATAGATCCATAAAATTTACGGCAGTTTCGTAAACCGAAATGTTCATCAATGGAGATGTTAGAAAACCGAGGTACTACTGTAATTAAATCTCTGTTAAAATTTAAAAGTAGGGCCTATGAAATGATATAAGAAAACAGGGTACTTTACAATTTTCAAAAAGACTCGATATTTAGTTTTGCAAACGTGTTCACAGTCTAGATGGTGCTTTAACATTTCTTCTCTGTTCCCCTTCCACTGCCCTTTCAGTCCATGCCCAGGCTGGCCTGCAGGGGGCCTTTCTTCCATCTTCCTTTTTCTCTTTCCTACCACCCTTCTTTCTTTTCCAAGCTGTTGAGACTTGAATATATTTTCAAAAGTCCCACTTCATCCTGTATCTTCCATTCCTCACTCTGTAGCACCTACAAGTAAAAATAAAAAACCAAAACCAATCTCTCTTGCTTATAATGAGCTCATCTCATAGCGTAACCGAGATACACTCTTGCTCTAGAAACATTGTCCCTGAAAGTTCCAAGCATGAAAATGAAGAGAGGCAGACAGAGTTTCCTCTCCTGCTACATACAGAGGGTGCCAAAAAAAATGTATACACATTTTATGAAAGAAAAAAATCTCTATTAAAATTACGCTGATAGTAACCACTTGGGGCACCACTTGTAATTGCGGAAGTCAAACATGACTTGTAGTCATCTTTTGTTATCGGTATATATTGAGTATTAAAATTTTAATACAGTTTTTTTCCTTTCTTAGAACGTGTATACATTTTTTTGGCACCCTCTGTATATATACAGTTGACCCTTGAACAACACTGAACCCCACACAGTCAAAAATCCATGTATAACCTTTGACGCCCCCAAAACTTAACTACAGTTCTTGGCATCCTTGAAGGATTGGTTCCAGGATTTGGTATTCCTGTGGATACCAAAATCCGAGGATCCTCAAGTGTAAAATGGTGTCGAACAATACATCCAGTCAGCCCTCTGCACCCGCAGATCCCAATCTTGAATAAAAAATTCTCTTTTTCGGGCTGGCTGGGTGGCTCAGATGGTTGGAGCGCCGTGCCCCTAATGCCCAGGTCGCAGGTTCGATTCCCACATGGGTCAGTGAGCTGCACCCTCTACAGCTAGGATTGTGAAAACAGTTCTCCCTGGAGCTGGGCTGCCGTGAGTCGCTGGAGGTTGGCATGTGCTGCTGCGGGCTGCTGTGTGCTGCCGCGTGCTACCATGTGCTGCCATGAGTGGCTGGTGGCCAGCATGAGTGGCCGAGAGCTGGAGGTAGCTGCTGTGAACTGCCGACTGACAACCTGACAACCGGCGACCTACTGCCTGGGGGCGGGGGGAGCGCAGGGCTTCCTGTGTAGGACGCAAGGAGCTGTGTCCTGCACAACTAGAATGAGAAGCAAAGCTTTGAATGGGACTGGGTGCAGGGGGAGAGGCAGAAGAAAGGGGGGGAAATTCTCTTTTTCTTCCATGATTGGTTGAATCCACAGATGTGAAAGTTGTGGATATGGAAGGCTGCGTGTATTTATTGAAAAAAAAAATCTGCAGATAAGTGGACTCACACAATTCAAACTGTTGCCTTCACAAGGTTCCTGTGCTTGGCACTTCAAATGTCCAATATTCAGTAGATGAGGGTTTGTAATAAGGAAAGATTTATTTATCGAGAAGATTCCAAATGAGAAGATGGGAGCCCTAGTGGTACCTCAAATCCATCGTAAGGGCCCTTCAAGTTCAAGCATCTTTTATCACAAGGGAAGGGAGGAGGGGCGGAGGAAGAGATGGGATCCAAGGTAGAGCAGAAATCTCCAAATCTGTTCCCAGCTGGTCAGGCCTGAAGTTCCAGTAAATGTTTGATAAACAGCCATTGCTTTACCCGCATTTCCCCACCTTTTCAGCAAAGGCACCTTCTGATAAGGGGCTGTTTTTAAAGAATATTCTTCTTAGGCAGAACTCCTCCTGGCAATTAGCTTATCTATAGCAGGAGCTATTAGCCTAAAGGCCGTGGGAGAGATGCAGGCTGGAATTAAAGGTAGAGTTGTAAAACCAGTGTTGTTCAAGGGTTAACTATATTATTCTAGAAAAGAGGGTAAGATACCAAGATAAAAGGGATGAAGAATAAGCCAGAATGAGGAAGTTCAGAGAAACTATGATTCTGATTTTGGATCTTATAGGAGTACGATTCCCTTCTACCTTGGGTGGAGACCATCTGATCTTTACACCAGGGTCTTTGCTATATTCCATTCTGTCTTCTCCAACCTTCTCATTTTTAATTTGCTGTAACCTGGCATTTATCTCGTTATAGAAGCTCCACCCCTTTTAAATAGCTTAGGCTTCATTTATATTTGATAAAGATTTTTTAATTAGAGAAAATAAAAATCATCCATAACTCACCAGAGACAGTCGAGTAACGTTTTTTCCTTCCACTCTTCGTCTACATATATGTGTTTAATGTTTTTGCTGTTTGTATTAATACAATTTTATATCCTTTTTTCTCTTAATGTTATTTTGATAGCTCTTTCTTGGATGTCAACAAAATCTCATATTGAGACAGGTTAGCTAGCATGTCCCTAGGTAGACTGGGAGGTCCCTGGTGGAATACACAAAGGCAGCCACATCCTGAAACTCCAGGTTTTGAAATCACTCCTTAGCTCCAGGACATAATGTAACAAGGCCTTGAGGTTAATCATAAAATTCCTTTTGGCCTGACAAACGGAGGAGATCTGATAGATAAGAGTGGGTTATTTTGCTAATTCCTTCAGGCTGGGCAAGCAGAACAAACCTGGTAGACGAATTTCATTAGGAGGGCCAGCTCCCTTCTTCAAACAGCTCCCCTTCCCCAAACAGGCAAGGGAAGGTATAAAAGTAAGAGCTTTTTCCTCAGTCCCGGGGCACCCCCATTCTGGACCCCCTCCCACTCGGGATCTCTGACACTTTGCTTTCAATAAACTATCCTCTTTTTAAAACTCTTTGTCTCTCCTGGGTCCGTGTTTCCATTCTTCGGTCTCACGAGACACGATCCCGGCTCTCACTCACTCCAAAGTCCCCTGCTTCATTTGGGGACTCACAGAGACATATTCTTCCTTCAATATCACTTAATTTTTAGGTCTTTCTCTTTTCTCATTCTCTAGAATCTCTATAGAGATATACTATACTTTAAGATTACACACACACACACACACACACACACACACACACATAAATACTGGGGGTGCCACAAAAATATATACACATTTTAAGAGAGGTGATTAGGTTGGTGCAAAAGTAATTGTGGTTTAAAAGATTAAAAATAATTGCAAAAACCGCAATTACTTTTGCACCAACCTAATATCTATGCTCAAGCCGTAGTTCGGCGTCATCAGAAGTGTCTAGACGCTGACGGTAACCACTTTGAGCACCTCTTGTAATTGCAGAAGTCAAATGTGACCTGTATTCATCTTTTGTAATTGGTATACTTGTACATTAACATATATACTATACAGACTAAGATGTTATATGTTTTGTGTATATATATACATGTACATATGTATATTTCCTTTTTTTTAACTGTGGGATTTTTCTTCTTATGTGTGATGTTACAGATTAACCAGAAATAAAATTCATTTAATACATCTTTAAGTACACTTTGACCATCTATTTTATAGTTATAAAACTGCTTAAGATGATTTTCCTAAATCTTAGTCTTTGGTGGCAGTAGTAGAATGGTCAGGATGTCCCTGGTAAGATGTTCCACTCAGTATCACATGCAAGGTGATGTATACCTTTGGACAAGTCCCTTACTCTCTTTCCAGTGATGGTGACTACGTGGGGTGGAAAATGCCAAGATAACAATGCTGGTCTTGTTGTATGGAGGTCTGGATAAATATCTATTTGGAAGAAAGCAAGTAATTATAGAAAGGATCCAACAAATGCAGCCCTTAATGATTTCCTAGCACATTATGCAAAAAAAAAAAAAAAACAACTCTTGGAAAGAAGTCCTCTTCCCTCCATGATAAAGCAACAATTGTTCCCTCAACAGATTTATTTGAACTTGACTTTATGTTGATCCATGGAACAGAGAAGAAGCTCATTTGTTATATGTTATTGTTATTAACACACACTTACTGAGGTATTTAGAGAATATTATGGTTCAGGAAACACATAAAAACAAAAATTACACCACACACGCTAAGTAGCAGATGAGTGTTATAAGACAACTCAAGAACGTTGAACGGGTATGAGGAGACTTGAGTTTTAGCTCTGGCTCTAAAAATAACTCAAAGACCTTAACCTCAGCTGCTAAAGGATGGGGTTGTACATTGATTTCTAGATTCTTTCCAGTTGAAGTTGCTGTTTTTATTGCTAGCACTTATTGATTCTGCTTAAGTGCCAGGAATTATGCTGGGTTTTCTGCATGAATGGCTTGTTTGATCTTCTCATTAACCCTGTGAAGAAGGGCTCATTATCTGTAACGAAGAGATAAGGCAATCCACGACGAAAGGAGTTAAGTAACTTGTTCAGTGTTTAACTGGGATTGTTCAGTGTTTAACTGGGACTCAAATTCGGGTCTCCTTGACTCCAGACCTCATGAGGTAGACCCTTCATCATTGCCATTTGAATGGCAGAGGAGAAAATGTCAGCTCTCTGTAAAGTGGAGCTGAAGGAGGAGGAAAGCTTGATGGAGGAGGTGCAGGCAGGGGATGAATCCTGAAGAAGGATGGGATTTAGATCAGCAACAGCAGGAGAACCCCAGAGGTGAAGACATGGCATAAGCAAAAAGGGAGTGTGTCGTGCGGGGTCTCCTGCGGGGTCTCTGGTCCCGCTTCCCACATAAGAACGCAGGGCATGGTGAGGCCAAAAAGGAACTGGGTTGGAGAAACAGGAAGCAGGAGCCACACTGTTTGCAACCCTCACTGCACCGCTTGCAGGCTCAGCCACTATCTTCTTGCTAGCCCCCATTTTTTGTTAGCGTAGCCACAGCAGTTATATTAGTGTCCAATGGCTCACTGGTTACAGCTGACGGCCAACTAGCCACAGCTGATGGCCATCCAATCACAGTTGATGGCCATCTACTACCTGAGCCAGCACCCCTCCACGTGAGGCCGAGAGCCTGGAAACTGCTCTCTGGGGCTCTGTCCCCACAGAGTGACATCTTGGTTTGGTGATTTAAAAGTAACTAGTATGTTTTTGACACAGATTTGGCACTACTTGAATACTTGATGAACGAATAAGCAAATGAGTGAATAAAGTGTTAGGTAGAAAGCCTTGGAAAGGCTGTGATGTATTAACCTTGAACTTAGGCAGCAAATTCCACAGCTATATTAGATGAGTGCAGTAGTGAAGAATCGACGCAGATTTTTCACATCCCAGTAAATGCTCTGAGTCTTTGCTTCAGTCATGCTGCCAGTCCTTATTTGTCCATCTCAGAAAGCGCATCAGTTAGGGATTCTCCCTTACCATGAATGCAGCTGTTACTGGGCAGTATCAAATCCTTCTTCAGGACAATTAAACTGAATTATGGGCAATGGACACAGCTCAACTAGGGCATAGTCCTTCTTTTCTTTCCACGTAGCTAGTTGGGATTAATCCAAGTGACAAGCTAAGTCCATGTGGGTGGCCACTCGACCATTCCTTGGGGCGCAGGTGTTTGCCAGAGCCTGGCATGTGATTATGAGGGAGACAGGAGCTGCGAAAAGCATTTTAAATGAGCACAGTCCAAGTCAGCACTTTTGAAAGACAACAGGCTTCAGTGAGTGTAGAGCAAGGTCCTTTCTTCCCAAGAATACTAATGAAACTTACAGCACAGCCAAATTGCTTCCACACCGTCATTCTTTCTCAGGATCACTTGTTACATACAAGTAACGTTAGCCAGATGGTTCACGCCAGGTGGATTCCACAGAAGAAGAACATGAATACAGCATCTGGGCCATTCAGGTGAGTGGAAAGGTGCCCAGTGTGTGAAACTTAAAATGCTAGTGGACTTGGTATATGGCTTCTGTTTGTCCCCCTGTGTCATTAGAAGAGCCTGCAGCTGAGCCGTAACCAGGTGTGCGGCCATTTGGCAATCAGCAGCCGACATGGGCAGCCCTACTTGGTTTTTCTCCGACTCGCTTCATTCAGTTTTTCCACTGAATGGGGGGCAGGAAGGAAGAGTTAGGGGAGTATCTGTGGGAACTTGATCTTCAGAGTGACACATGCTATTTTCAGTGCTGCTTGCTTGGTAAGAGAAAATAATCTGATCCCTGGTAGAACAGGGATTTCATGGCTTTTTTAACGACTTTTTTCTCCAGTCATAAAAATGACATATATTCTTTGCAGAAAATTTGAAAGTTAGCAAACATATAGATAACTAAATAAAATGTATCCACAATCCCACTACAGAGACATATGGTTAACACGTTACAAGTATTTCTTAGTAAGCATATATAAGAACATGTGTGTAAATATATAAACATATTTATTCTTTTTTTTTTCCAAGTTGGAATTGTAGGGTGTAAGTTATTTTTATCCTGTGTTTTCCATTTATTATTCTGTGAATGTTTTCCCATGCCATGAAACATTCCTCAGGATCAATAATTTTAAATAACTGTAATATACTGTGTAAATATACTTTATTTAACCATTTCCATCTCACTGAACAGTCAGCATGTCTCCAGTTTTTCTTCATTATAAGTAACTAGGCAATGAATGTCCTTGTACATTCATTGAATATGTGTACATTCATCAAATATGTGAAGACACACATATTTGGTTTCCTGAAATAGTCTCAGTCCCTAGAATCCTGTATCGTGGGGAAAGATTTTCCTTACAGCTTAAACAGAGTTTGGGGTCCAGTTTCAGTCATGGGACCTCATGCATATGAAGATGTGAGTGACAATTTTTCGAGTGAAAATATAAACCTTTGCAATGATGGGGGTAACACCTACATTCAGGCGAAGTAGCTCTTGAGGTGAATATTCAGGCTGCCTCACAGTTGTATTTTTCTCTCTGCAGTAAGGAAAAGGAAGGAAGGGGAGTCCCATTACTCCTGTCTTTCCCCTGTGTCTGTCTCACAGGAACTCAGAAGGCAAGAAAACTGACTCTGGGTGGCAAACACAATGTGATATATAGATGATGTATTACAGAATTGTACACTTGAAACCTATGTAACTTTACTAACCATTGTCACCCCAGTAAACTTCAATTTTAAAAAAAGTTTAAAAAACAACAAAAAAAGAGAACCCTTTCCCTCCTGTATGTCCCCTTCCTCCAACAAACACTACTCACGGTGCCATAGACTCACTCTCAACCTTCTGTTGACTTGGTCCTCAAGTAAAATACGTGCCTCATTGCTAGGTTTTGTCCAAGGACTGTGGCTTAGTTCATGGGAGAAAATAAACAGGTTTGCTTTTTCTCTTTGCCAAACAACCAGTATGACACCAAACAACTGGGAGCTGTGATGTGTTCTGCTGAAAGGAACCCCTCTCTTATCAGAAGATGGGAAGGAAGCGGTGAAGTGTCCTGTGTTCCTGAGGTAGGAATCTCATGAATGTCCAGTGTCAGGAAGACCTCTCTGAATACAAGCATTGCAACGGCGCAGGCCCAGCTCAGCCCTCGGTGAACCAGAGACTCAGTTCTCTTTCTGGCTTTGCAGGATTTTTCTAATATTTCTTTGATAATTTCTTCATTTCAGTTTTCTGAACTCTTTCTTCTGGATTCTGGGCCTCTTTAATTAATTCTCCTTGTGTCTTTTCTTTCTTTGCTTTTATTCCCCTTTCTTTTCTTTCTTCCTTCTTTTCTCTATATTTTTGGAGGCTTCCTCAAATATGTGCTCCTCTCGGGAGACCTCTGCAGCTGAGATATCCCACTCCATATTTCATGGTCACACGCGGGTGTGGGACCAGCCCATTCTGTGTCTCTGCCGCTCTAACCAGTCTCAAGGAGGCTTTGTCTGTATGTCCTTACTTTACTTGTAGGGCTTTGTTTCAGCTAGACTTCAGGCGATTCTCAGTGATGGTTGTTCCGTAGTTTAGTTGTAATTTTGATATGATTGTGAGAGTAGGTAAGCACAACACTTACTTCCTCTGCCATCTTGACTAGATGTCAAGTTTTATTTTTAAAAATTACCTTTATTTCTTTTTGGAGTCACTTGTGTATCTGTCATTCTCTGTCTCACTGTGTGTGTTCCCTAACTGCCTGGTAGATCTTTCTGTCTGTTCTTATGTAAGAAGTAGGGTCTAGGAAGGCTGCCTGGATTTTGTGAGTGTGGTGGGCCTACTGTATGGTCAGGATTCAATGTGGTGTAAGTGGACAAGGAGCTGGGGTGCTGCAGGTGGAGGGAAAGTTATACTCTGGAGGGTCACTATTCACTTTAACTGTCCTCATTCTCCCCAGATGGTGGTTTAATTTTTAGAGGAAAATCTTGATATTGTTCGCTTGGGAGTAAGTGCTTGAGCACTTGCTATTCTCCAGGGAAATGGAGAAGGTGGTTATAGACCTTTATTTACTACCCTCGTATCAGCCCCATTCCTCACTTCTTCACTCTAGTCTTCCTGTGCCTTCTGGGACTCCACCAGGCACAGAGGCACAGGCTCCTCTGTTTGCATTTGGGGCTGTGGAGTCATCTGCTCTGTTTCATCCATCAATATTCTTCCATCTGCTTTTAATTTAATTTTAATTGTTATGATTATGAAATATTTTAAATATATGAAAAATATTAGGACACCCGGGTACCTACCACCCAGATTTAACACATGTTAACATTTTGCCATATGTACTTCAGATTCCATCTACTTTCCATTTTTTAGACATTAGTTCAAATCGTTCACTTACTGATGTTTTTTATCCTGCTTCTCTGTGTCGTGCTTGTGATTAAAAAAACAAAACAGAAAACAAAACCCATTACTATTAGGCTTTAGGGGGGAGGAGGAATAGACACGTAGTTTGTCATCTTGAAATAGTCGTCTAGCCATACTTTTACTCTAATAATTGAAAAGGCATTGATCCAGGCTGGTACCTACCAGTTCACTTTGAATTTGGTGGCATATGAAGTAACCAAGTTTTATCGTAAATACTGATGTTTTTCCTTTAACCCATTCAACCAATTATGTTACGTTTCTACTATGTGCTCAATATTTAAAAAAAAATCTTTGGGGAAAATACAAAAGAAGCAAAATGTATGGTCTCTTTCAAACAGTTATGGAAACAGAATCAATAGGCATGCAGGTCTTTAAAGATTAGATTTATAGTTTGTAGTTGACTGGTGCTTTACACATTATAGATTGCCTTCCCGAAGCTTTTCATCTGATCCCTAAAACAGCTAAGTCAGTGAGGCAGGGACCATATCGTGAGTCCCATGTTGGAGAGAACAGACATCAGTGTTGGCCAAGGGCATGGGAAAGGCTTTTTGGCCGAGACAGGACTTGTGCTGCAACTTGCTGTGTATCCAGGTGACAGAGACAAGCAACAGGGCTTTCCCAACTCCTTACCTTGTTAATCGCCTCATGTGGACATTCTTTCTTAGCATGAAAAGAGACTAGACTGGGTTTTCAAGAGCAGGTGAACTTTACAGGGTTACTAATAGAAACTTATTTGAACTAAAATCAAGCGACTACTTCTTTTCTTCCTTCCCCAATAAAAAAAATTTTTTTTCATTAAAAAAATACGCAAAGGCCATATTTTTAAAGCAAGGGTCCTTTCACCATGCATGTACCAGCTAATCCCATTGAGAGCCGAGTGGATCTTTATGAACTAAAAATACAGCATAATAGGTATGGAATAGAGTCTTAGAATTTGGGGAGTCTGTGGATTCTCTTTTACCAAAGTATCTTTTGTAAATGAAACAGGGCTTTATTTCCGATCACAAAGGGACAAAGAAGCAATACATTTTCATTTTAAAAGATTCAGACAATATGAAATTCAGTAAAAAAGAAAGTAACCATCGTCTCTAATCAAGGGTTTCTACTTCCAGGAATGGTGGATGAGGTCATTTGGATTGATTCTCTACCTATGGACATATACAAAAGCAAGCCAAGTATGAAAAAGGTCCTCCTGAAACCATCAGAGAATTAACAAGGGAGTATAGAAGTACCAGGCCAAAATCCAGGGGGAAGACAGCAATCTAGAGGTGAGATTGCGATGTGGGACCGTTGTGTCTTGGAGGCACTGAGGATTCCAGGAATGGTAGGTGAGAGGTAAAGAAAACGTTTAGCAGCTTTGCTGGGATAGAGGAACAAAAATCAGAGTCAGGACTTGCTAAATGTCAAGCATACGATACTTGTTGCCCAACAGGCAGAGCAGCAGTCCTGGGATGTCACCCCACTGCCTGGTTTGCAGATGCTGAAGTCACCAAGAGAAACAGGACTCACATAGGCACTGGCTGGAGCAACGTTTTATTCACATAGATAAGAAAAAGAGCGAGGTCAGCTTCGGCAGTGAGCGTGGGTCCCCCATGGCCAGTGGGTGATGCAGTGTGACGGTTTGCAGGTAAAGGACTCGGTAGGGTTAACCAGGTGCCATATGACACACAAGCAGAACATGGTAGGACATATCAGACCTGGAACAGAGAAAGATATTCCGAACAAGGCACTATGCCCAGGCGAGACTGTGAAGGCTCCTTATCTCCCTGTAAGGAAATGTTCCAGGCCCAGGGTCAGTCAAGCAGAGATTAAAAGATTTCTCTCATGAGACTGGCTCCCACAGACTTAAATGTGGGGACACTAACGAATAAGCCGAAGTGGGGTTAGAACCTCGAGTGGCTACACTAGGAGGAAAGATAAGTCAGAAGTAATACAGCCCTTGGTCGCAAGTCGTCTTGGTGGCCCCATCATGACATAAAAGATTAGAAAAGCATGATTTATAAAATTAACCTCATTGACATAGAAAATTGCATCTAACAACTGCTGATTGCATGTTCATTTTAAGCTCACATGGAGCATATACAAACTAAAAAGGAATTTTAAAAATAAAACCGTATTTTCAAAAAAAAACCACTTGATCTTGTGGATCTTTTTTATGTAAGTACAGATTTCAGGCTGGCCTTTTTTTTTTATATTTTAGTTTCAGGTGTACAAAACTAAATGCAATAGTTAGACATTTCACCCCTCACAAAGTGATACCCCTTCCCCCAATCATGATGGCCTTTTTAAAGACAAAGTTATAATAAGCAGCCAAAGGGTGTCAGAAAGTAGGTGTTAAAGCTGCTCAGTCTCATGTCGCCCCCCCTACCCCCCACGGCAGTGTGAGAATGTTGCATGCCATGGCATTTACCAGAGCATTTGGTCACCCACTGTTCTGTCCTTTCTCATGTATGCCTTCCTGATTTATCTGGAACTCAGGATGAGTACCTTACCTGCAGAGTATCCTGGCTTCCTTTAGGAACCGCGGCCCTAGCCAGCCAGACCTCAGTTGGTATCAGAGTTGGGGGGAGTCAAGGGCTTAAGGAGAAGTCACGGGGTTAAGAACATCCTCCTCCACTAGTTCCTGAACTAGGCTGAGCAGATGAGCCGTCCGGCCACCCCCTGATTTTTTGAATTGAATTTCTTTAAAATAAATTTATTTATTGGAATAATAGATGCACATGATTAAAGAATTAAAGCGCTTAAAGGGATTATAAATGAAAAAAAACCATGGTACCCTGTTCCATCCTTTTCACTCCTAAACTCCTTTTCTTTCTCAGAGGCAGTGACTTTGAACTCCTTAAGCTGTTTCAACTGGAGACTGTCAATCATACGCTTATACTACAATATACAAAATTTTCAATTTTAGGCATTATGTTTTGACTCTAGGCTATAAAGATACAGAGGATTTAGTTCATTCATAATGTCACCCTCACCTTTACCTTTTCTTCCTCATCTCTCCAATTTTAACATCATCTTTTTTCTCACCTATTCTTTACACTTACACCATATTTACATATTTGATTATTGTTCCATCAATTACAGACAATGGCTCTCAACTCGTCCCGTAACAAATACGGTGGTAAAATGGTGCCATTAGCTCTCCTTCCTCCCTATCCTTCCCAGTTTCTGCCACCTCTACTTTAAATTTTTACAAAAATTAAGGTTGGTTCCATTTACATTCTATTCCAGAGATGGAATTGAGTTGTTTGTACTTTATCTACAGGTCAATTCTCCAAGAGAAAAGTTGATAAAACAGTGTTTACATTATTGTAACTATGTAAATATTATTCACACTGGAACCAGATACTGTAATAATACTAATGATACTATCTTTTCTATACTGCTTTTTATTTTTCCTAGATTTCAAATTGTCTCTCACTTTTTCTTGAACCATTTCCTTTTCTTATATTTTCAATGTTTGCTGCCCTCTCTGCCCAATCACATAATATATTGACTTTATTTACCCCTCAGATCTCCCCCTGACAGCCTCTGTTCTTGTTCACCTTCTGAACTGCTTGTTTCCTATGCCTGGGATTTCTTGTCACAGCTCCCTTGGGTTGGTTCCACTGGTTTCTATTTCCCATGTCTTCCTTTTCTTGGCATTTTCTCTTTTTCCTATAGCATAATCTCAAGTAAAATTTCTAAAGACATGGTTGGTGGGACATAAATATTCTGCATTCTTTTATGTTGGAACGTGACTTTATTCGCTCTTTACATTGGATCACTGATATGGCTTAGTTGAAAGTCACATTTCCTCAGAAATTTGAAGCTGTTTCATAATTATTTTCTGGCTTCTACTGGTGTTGATGAGCATTCAGATATTAGTCTGATTCTCATTTTTGGTGGGGATACTCTTCTATTCTTTCAAAGTTTTGAATATTCTTTTTATCATCAGTCTTCTAAAATAATGAAGTTATGCCAGGTATGGTTTTAATAAAACTTTAGGACACTTTTCAATATTGATATTTTGCCAATCAGCTCTGGAAAATATACCTACATTATTTCTTTGATAATCTCTGCTTCTCTGTTCTCTTTTTCAAAATTTCATTAACCAGATGTCACGCCTTCATGGATGTCTTATCTCCTCTCTGATATTTTTATCTCTTAGTTTTTCAATTTCCCGGTTTAAAAAAATATTTCACTTTAAGTCCAAGTTTTTTCGTTTTTGTTCTTTTTAGGAGTTTTAATTTTTGTCCTTATTTTGTAACAGTTATTTTTATATAATTTTTGTTAACATTATATATCCATAAAGGTTAAAAAGTTAAGTAGGAAAACTCGTTGTCTCTCACCCCTCAGTTTCCTTATTTCCACCGGGACCTCTACTTCAGCTCTCTGTTTTTAAATAATATGCTTGTGTTTCTTGTCTTCCTCCTCTTCCTTTTCTTTCTCCTCCTTCTCTTCTTCCTCCTTATTCTCCTTCATAGTCTTTAAAGTTTTAAACATTGCTATTGTCTTTCTACTTAGTACTGAAAATACGGTTTTCAGCGGTCTTTTTTCTTCTACCCCCATCATCAGTCATACCCTTCCCAGCCCCATTTTCCCTGTAGTAGTTATACATGGTCACAAAATACCACATAAACAACCACAAAATCTCAGTGGCATAAAGCAAAAAAATCGTTTATTTCTCTCTTATTCGCAAGGCTTAGATGATCTAGGTCAGGCAGCTCTTTGATGTAGACTGAGCTCCCTCATGAATCTGGGTATTGACGAGGATTGGCTAATTTTGACAGGATTCAGCTGGGGCAACAGGACAGTTAGGCTCTCCTCCCTGTGGCTCTCATCGCCTCACAGGCTGCCCTTGGCATGTTCTCAGGGAGATGGTAGAGGCACAAGAGAGAAAGCCCATTGGCAGCTTCTGCTAACATCCCTTTGACCAAAACAAGCCATGTGGTTAATCTCAGGATCAAGAGACAGGTGAGGTCATTTTGCCCACGGTGGGGTTACACGATAACTGCAAAGTGACAGGACAAAGGGCGTTGGCACAGGAAGAGATGCAGAACTGGAGCCGTCACTGCAAGCCCTCCTCTCCGTACATCCGTATATAAAACGGACGTCCTAGTTTTGGTTAGGTCAATATCGTCTTTCTATAACATGCTGCTTTCTCTGGAATTAATAAATGTATTTCTTTATAGCGTTTATCTGTTTTTACTGATTTCAATTTCAAACTTTGCTAATATTCTAATTTTACTCCTAAGATAGTGAATGCTATCTAGCAAGGATTCTAGCAATTTCATGTTCCTGAACAAATCTGTCCAGGAAGCATTTGATCTGTTGCAGTCTGGGTCTGGACTGATTGACGTGCATACTGCAGTACTGAGGCATAGCTGTCACTTGTGGTCTCCTCCTTTGTCAATTTAACCCCCTGTTTGCTGTATCCATGTCTTCCTGTTTTTCTGTTCACCCCTCCTTGCATCAGTGGCACATGTTTTCCAATAGCTTCCTGAGAAGGCATACCTGGGAGGTATATCTTTTGAGACCTTGAATCTACGAGAGGGCTTTTTTCCACCCTCACACTTGATTGATGGTTTGGACAGCTAGAAGTCTACGGTCTTTGTAAAACTTTGCAGGCCAGTATTTCCCAACATATATTATCTTGTTCTGACGATGTTAATATGTGTCATTTATAAAAAGTATTTTGAGGGCAGGGCAGTTTGATAAACATTGCATTAAAAGAGTTAAACTGCTTCCTCTCTGAAGAACTCAAGAGTTTTTAACCTACTAATGTATATTGTGACTCTCCAAGAAGAGGATATAATGTGCTGTGTTTTCCAAATCGTATTTCATCATTGGAAACTTTTCCCTTGTTGCATCATAAGGGACTAGTGTTTTGCAGAACAAACATTTGGAAATGGGATAAGAGAATTTCGAACTTGAGTGCCCTAGTTTAGGACCTATAAAGAGGCTAATTCTTCTTGCCCTACTGTCCCTCCCCAGAAGCCAGGCTTTAAAATCCTCTGCTTACAGCTGGTAGTGATTTTCAGAATGGGGATGTGTGCAGGTAGGAGGGGAATAGCAAACTAAGAAAGTATGTGTCCAACAGAGAGACCAGAATGGAAGAATTTAGGGTTTAAAAAATATGTGTATAGTGATATATCTTAAAATATTAGCTGTAATCCTTTCTACAGTGTCTAGTATGGGAGTCATTCCTGAGTCAATTTTCCTCTTTATTTTGTGGTGGATGATGGACATATTTAAAAGTAAGTCTGTCAGACTCCCTTTGGGGGAAGTACTCTTCCTCATTCGCAGGCCACGTGGTCCTGGGGAAGCAGGCCTTGTCCTCTCTTCAGACGGTCATGTGGCCCAGTCCTGGCTGATGACAATCAACCACGGGAATTTTGCAGGAACTTTTGAGAAAAGAGACTATTATTATTATTATTATTATTATTAATTATTTGGATTGCCAGCTGTTTGGATAATGCAAACTTAGGGCTGCTGTGGCCTTTTCTGCTACCTCTTCTGAAGACGCTGCCTGAAAGTGTAGCCAACACAAAGGAAAGCAGAGTCAAAAATAGAAGTTCACAAATTCCTGGAGTCATCCTTTGAAACCCTAGATCAGTCTTACATGATTTATTAGTACCATCTTTGGACTTTTCAGTGATTGAGGAAATACATCTTTTTTTTCTTTTCTTTTTTTTTTAAGGAGGGCACAGCTCACAGTGGCCCATGCGGGGATTGAACTAGCAACCTTGGTGATTTAAACAACCTTTAGTTGTTTAGAGCACCACGCTCTAAACAACTGCGCTAACCGGCCACCCCAATACATCATTTTTAAGTTTCAGCTATTTTAAGTTGGGTTTCTATCATTTCTAATGAAAAGAATCCAGACTAATAGAGTTCCTTTGCCTTCCTTCACATTATAGGCTATTAGGATTAAGTGGAAACAAAGGTAGAAGTGCTTATTATATCGTTACAACTCATCAATTATTAGTTTCCATTTGTACAATTTTTTTCTGTTTTTTTTTTCCCCCCAGAACAGAGTGTTCTAGAACACAACAGTCTACTGAGACCAACTAAGGAGAAAGCAAGTAGTCAGAAATCTGGGTAACCTATATTCCAGGACAACCAGTATTAAACACTGGGATGAAAACTTGCTGCTGAGATGAACAGTAGCTGAGTGAGTGTCAGGGTGTTGACCGTGGGATGCCAGCTAGAAACATGGGGCCCTACATCGGTTTGGGCCAGTTCTCTGAGATTTGTCTGCAGAAGAAAGCAGCAGCAGCTCTCTAGCAGAGGAAGGTAGGCCTTTACTTGGTGGTGCACACCGGCAGCCATCAATGCTCGTGTGTCCCCTGACCTGCTCTTGGTGCACACACCTTTCTGTCTCCCCTGTGGGCCAATTCTAGGGTTTTAAGTGCAAGCTCCTTGGCTCTCTTTAACATGTGAAGGAAGTCAAACGGACTTTCACAGGTGTAGGCAGGGGTTGGTTGCTAGATATTCTGTTATAGACACTCGTGTTTCTTTGCCTTGAGTAATGGTTCCCCTTCTGGATTAATAAGCACCGTCCTGTTTTATTTATTGCTGAGAATTAATATTAGAAAAAAAATGGATTAGTTTGTGGATTAGAGTATCCTAGTTACAGATCAGAGCATCTGAGTGTCCTTTCCCTGCCTTCTCCAGCCCAACACACATGTACGCATGCACATTTGCACATGCTCACACACATACACATATATACTCACACACACACACACATGCTCATACACACACCAGGACAACAATCGCCATGTTCCAGACGGGAGGTGTGTTTGCAGACAGTTGCGTGACACAACCTGCAATTCCTGCCTCACTGGAAAGGAGCCTAGGGCAGGGAGGTGAGTGGGTGGCTTATCAAGGTCTTTTCTGCAGTCTCCCTCATTGTGTGAAATGATGAGCTTGGTGACTGGGGATAAACAAACTGGTAGAGTTTTGGCTTTGCCTCAGGAGAACAGCCCTCCTTTCCCTGGGGTGGTGTCTGCTGTGTCCACTTTTGGCCCGTTCCCTGTGGAGGAATTGTTTATACTGAGAAGTAAATATGGGAGATAAGCAGAAAGGAGGAAGGTGTATGTTTGTACATGTGCAGGTGATGTTTGAGCTTTCCTGCAGCTCTGGAAGCATTTGCAGCATCAGCATTTGGCCCTGGGAAAGCATCACAGGCTGGCAGGAGTCCTGCGAGCCCTCCTGGTCTCTTGGATATCATGACACACCCACCCTCCCTCCCCACACTTTGTGGGTCTCTGTGTTCCAGTGTTCCACTGTGTCTTTGCAATCAGGCCTCACCTCGAAGGACTTCCTCCAAGAGACCTACCTTGGTTATTTAGTAAGGTGACCACCTCTTGAATTGACCCCCAACTGTATCATGCTGTTTTTTTTTTGTTTTTTTATTATTTTTATCCCTCATAGCACTTACCAGTATGTGAACTTATTTTATTTGCTTGTTTACATGTTCGCTGTCTGCTTCCATTTACTAGAATATAAGCTCCTTGAGGTCAAGGATTCTGCCTTCTTCACCTCCTTGTCACAATCACTTTGCGTAGTTGGTGGTACATTTCAGGCATCCAGTAAATGCAGTATTTGTTGATCAACTGACTGATCCCTGGCCTAGATTGTCTGAGGATTGGGAAGAAGCAAGTTAATAAACTTAATTCTCCAATCTAAGGATCTGAAGTACAAGAATAACAAACCTTCATTAACGTTGTGAAGGAGTGTGGAGTGCATTCTATTATGAATGTGATGGTTAGTTTTATGCGTCTACTTGGCAAAGCTATGGTCCACAGTAGTTTGGTCAAATACCAATCTGGATGACTCTGTGAAGGTAGTTTCTTAAACATGTGATTAACATTTAAATCGGTAGACTTGAAGCAAAACAGATTACCCTCTATAATGTGAATGGGCCTCATCCAATTAGTTAAAAACCTTAAAAGCAAAGACTGATGTTTCCTGAAGAAGAAAGAAGTTTCAAGATAGCAACATCAACTCTAACCTGAATTTTCAGCTAGCCAGCCTGCCCTGCAGATTTCAGACTTGCCAGTCCTCACAATTGTAGGAGTCGATTCCTTAACATAAATCATTTTCTCCATATGAAATATTACATTTATAAGTATAAATATAAATGAATATATAAACGTAAAAGGATACATATGTGGTGTGTGTGTACATATATATATGCACACAGTGGGATATACCACCTATTGATTCTATTTCTCTGGAGAGCCCCAATACAAGGAGTAGGTCATAATAATAGCCCCCCCGTTTCCTTTAAAGTTGTTCTGTGCCAGGCACTGTGCTAAATGCTCAAACAAATCATTCCATTTAATCCTCACTACAACCCTGTAAGATAAGCATTATTATTGTTGTCCCCTTGTAATGTGAAAACCAAGGTCCAGAGAGGTTAAGTAACTAAGCCAACATCACACAGCTGGCACATCATGGAGTACCAAACCCGAATCTGCCCAGTGCAGAAACACATGCTCTTAATCACCATACAACACACTGAAACTAGGACATGAATCACAAGTAGCTCTTACCTCTGAGGGGCTTGTGGTGTATTATGGGGAGGTATAGACAGAAATAATGATAATTTACAAGGTAGAGGTTGATACGATTACAGACAAATCTTAAGGAATTTCAGGGGAAAAAAGATTAGTTTTGGCTGCTGTGGGTCACGCAAGGCTTAATGGATAATAGATGCAATCTGGGCTTTGAAGAATGGATGGGCCTTGATCACATGGGGCTAGGGAGGACGGTCTCTCTAGATCCACACTGTCAAGTAGAGAGATGGTGTGAGCCACACAAAAGAGCCACATGAGGAATTCAATCATTTCTAGTAGCTGAATTAAAAAGTAAAAAGGTACTAGGTAAAAATTACATGTAATAATATGTTCTATTCAGCCCAATATATAACAACTATCATTTCAATAGCAATGTAGGTCACAATTATTTGTGAGGTATTTTCACATTCATTTTTCGGTACTAGGTTTTTGGACTCATAACACATCTGAGTTCAACATGTGATCAATGTAAAAAAAAAATACAGAAGAGGTGTTTTACTTTATTTCCTTCCCAGTATATCTTTAGGACCTGGTACGTATTTTCCGTTACAGCACATCTCAATTCAGACTCACCACATGTCAAGTGTGTGATAACCTCATGTAAGTCCTTGCTACCGTACTGGACAGAGAGCTCCTGAGGGAGGGCAAAGCAGGCAGAGACACAGGGTGTGTGTGCAGGGGACTGAGGATGATTTTCAGCTTGGCATGGGATGTGTCTGAAGGAGAGTTGTGAGCACCATAGTGGAAACATACAGGGGACCAGATTATGGAGCTCCTTGGATTCCAGCAGAAAGTGCGCAGATGTTAGAAACAGGTAAAGAAGAGCTACTACTCTAAAAGTTATTTGAGAAGAGAAGAAAGCTCTGCCTTAGGAAGACATCCGCGTGAAAGATGAGTGGACAGTGGAATGGCAAAAGAAGGAGGGATACCAGTCAGAAAAGCAGTGTGACTAGTTCCAGTCAGAGGCTATGAAATTGAACTAAGCCTGGGACTCTGGGTATGAAGAGAGTAGCAGATGTTACCAGATAAGAGTTCACAGGCATTGACTGGCAAGGGAGAAAGAGCCACAGGAGAAGTTTAAAGAGGGCTCCAAATTCTCCAACCTGGGTGACTGGGAAATAGAGTGGCAAAGCAAGCAGCTATGTTTTCTGTCAACAGATTGCAAGAGATTTAGTCTTCTTCCACTTTGGAGAGTCGGAATTATCAGGGCCTCTTCCTTCCTCCTGACTGTGTCTTGGCCCGTCTCCAGTGGGAAGAAGAGCGTCCTTTTGAACCCTTAAGAATGTCTCCGTATTATGCAGAGTTCATCCATTCTTCATTTTGTCTAGGCTACAGGACCTCAGCATCCCAATGGAATGTCTCTGGTTCTTGGAATCCCCAGAAGGGAAATATGCCCTCGCCCCAGCGGTGCAGTTAGATAGCAACTGGATCCTACTGCGGGATGTGTGGCTGATGATGTGGTATTTTATGCTCTGTGCATCTCTAACTGCTCTAATGAACTGGAAGTCTGGAGGAGGAGTGGTGAAGATTTACAGCTTTCACTTGGGAAACCTACCTCACGTCAAAGGAGGGATTAACTGGGCCAGGCAGGACTCAGCTCAGTGGTTGCTGATAGCAAGTAACAAGGACTATGAAAGCCTTCTCGGTGATTAACACCCAGCACTATCTCGTGTGCCTTCCTCGCCATTGTTTATTTTAGATAGTGGCCATCCAGGGAGCCTGCTTGGTGTGTGTCAGACTTACTTAATAGGGAGATAATCTGGGAATAAGAATGTACAAGATTGTTATGGGGGAGACAGTGGGTGAGAGAGTCTGGACTCGTTCACATGTTTGATGGCTGCATACTTGGTTATCTAGGGGAGAGCTCCTGGAGACTTCTCCGACACACCTCAGTTTCTGGAACTCCCCTTTCCTTAATCCTCAATCCTTAATCCTTTCATAGTTTCTTCCTTGATTGTATTTAGAGTCCCGGTGTCTGGGTTCAGGGTTGCCTACTTGAATGATTCATTTTAAACTTCAAGTTCTGATCGTTTTCTTCTCCATGGTATTCATTATCCCTGCCCCCTGCTTTTTTTCCTGTTCTCCTAGATCTCTGTTCAACTTTCTTCTTTCTACTCACTTTTAGTTTTTCATTACATTAATTTCAATTTTCAATTTACTTTTATTCACTGAAGCACATAATGGTTGAGGCTCTTTTCTCAGATTTCCACTATTTTTGTTTGTGTTGTTTCTTATACTTTTTTTCCTTTTCTATTGGCTCTGTTCCTGAAACCTTCATTACACCTTCTCTTTACCGTTTTCTCCCCAACTGTCCTTTGATTAAAAAAAAAAAAAAAAAATCAGTGTAGACATGTCTGCCTAGTGCAAGGGAATTTATACTACGTAGATTATCTCCAGAAACTAATGGGAGACGAAGACCTTTAATAGGATTCAAATCATAAAGCTACAGAGGTTAGCACTGCTCATTGGAAATGTGACTCATTGATTGAACCAATACTTTTGCATTTATCCTTTTTTTTTTTTTTTTTTGATTAGTCAGAATGAATCAATTCCAAAGACTCTAAGACTCAACAATGAGGAAGGAGTATGACTGGGATTCTCTCAATGACATTAGCCCTGTCACAGTGCCAAAGAGTTTTTGATAGTCTCTAGGGGATTGTTTATGAAAATTACAAACATGGGCTACTCAGAAAACTCTGCTCTGGATCAGCCCATGTCAGCCATCTGAGGATTAGTGTTTGCCGTTCCTTCTATTAGCATCATCCCCAAACGCGAGGGGAAAAACCTAACCACCCCAGCCCCCTTCTTAATAATCCAATTTGGATCAATTGACCATATCATCATTCAAAGCCTTCTTTAACCTCTTAATATTCCGCTCATGTGGACTCCTAGGATAATGAGTTCCATATGTTAGGAGGTGATTGAGTCTATCCTGATATATTTAGGGGAGCTCCTACTTGAGCTACTCTAGTCAGGCCAGTGTTTTTCCCCTTCCATGTGCCCTCCAGGGACAACTGGCCAGGGGCCCTCTGCACAGTGTTCTTCCTTCCAGTACCCCTTGTCACCGGGGCAAGCTGCCCCAGCCAAGTGGGAAGGAGCATTCCTTTCTCAACCGACTGTGAAAATGATCAGAGTCCCAGAGCTGAGTTTTCCATCGTTGTCTCCACAGTGCTCTGCAGCCAGACTGCACCCATCCATCTGCCTTTATGAGCAGCAGCATGAAAGGTGCTGGGATTTGGATCAAGGCCTCTTGTTTTCAGTCTCTGGAAATAGGAACTTAAGTAAGTCATCTGATCTTTCTCAGCCTCAGTTTCACATCTGTGAAATGGACATGCCACCTGCTCAAATGACTTCTCAGAGCATTTGTGAGGAGCGAATGAGAAGACAGAATGCTTTGAAAACTGGAATGTGTTACATAAAAGCACTCTTAGTAGAGACGGGCCCCAACTTATAGCAGTTCAACTTATGATTTTTCTATTTTACAATGGTGCAAAAGTGATATGAATTCGAATTTTGATTTTGATCTTTTCCCTAGCTAGTAATATGTGGTACATACAACCATTCTGTTCTTCACTTTCAGTACAGTATTCAATAAATTATGAGACATTCAACACTTTATTATAAAGTAGACTTTGTGTTAGATGATTTTCCCCAGCTGTCGAAGTGTTCTGAGCATGTGTAAGGTAACCTAGGTTATGATGTTTGGTAGGTTAGGTGTATTAAATGCATTTTTGACTTAACGATATTTTCGTCTTACTATGGGACTTAACACTTTTGTACGTCGAGGAGTAGCTGTATGATCATCCTTTGTGAAGGTGGATGTTGGGCCGTCTTCTGTTGGAGGATGACATATTGAAAGGTTAAGGTTTTCCATTTCTGTGCCCATTTCCACTTTGGGTTTCAGACATGTGGCCTCTCCTACTTCTCTCTTCTTGACCACTTGTTGGCCTTCCAGTTGGCATCTCTACATTTGAGAAACTCTTTTTGTCTTTAAGTGTGGTCTCTTTAAATGTGGGCTGAAGTAATATGTCAGTGCAGAGTTTCAGTGCAGAGTGGGGCATTTTCTAATCCTGTCTGAGTCGTCTTTTTTTTTTTTTTAATTTTTATTGGGGAATATTGGGGAACAGTGTGCTTTTCCAGGACCCATCCGCTCCAAGTCCAGTCGCCCATTTCAATCTAGTTGCAGGGGGCGCAGCTCACCATCCCATGTGGGAATTGAACCGGCAACCTTGTTGTTAAGAGCTCGCACTCTAACCAACTGAGCCATCTGGCCGCCCCTGAGTCATCTTTTTTGACTAGCGAAGATTAGACTGACATGGTGACAGTGCATCCTGTAGGCTCGGAAGGACTCTAACCAGTGCAGAAGAGGTGGGGCTCATTTTAACAGAGCCGTTTCCAGAGAAGCTTAGAAATAAAGGCTGATAGGGACACCTGCTTGCACAGAGATGGGATAACTGTGCATGGGAGAAAGCTGGGCACATTGTATACTTCCTGATCCCACTGGGTATTGAATTCTTGATAAATGCTTCTCTCTCTCTCTCTCTAATGAAATGTCATTTTGTTTTAGTTACAATACTTTAAAAAAGGTTTCATCCCCTTTATGCATATTATGCATTTTGGCTCTCTTAGTCCTGACAATCTGGGAGGTTGGTATTATCACGTTTCCCATTTTACAGATGAGGACACTGATGTGTAGAGTGGTGAGGTGACTTCCTTAGATTACCAAGAGGTACAGCTGGGATTCCAACACAATTTTATCTAGCTCTAAAGCCCATGTTGTTAACCAAAGAAAAGGGGGACGTTTCCAGCTCTGGGTAGTAATGTTAACACACATCCCTGACCTCTATCGTGTCTTCTAAATTGTAAAAGAAATTACTAGAAGATTATTGCAAATAGGGGAAAGTCCATATTCTTGCTGGGAACTAGAGAACACAGTCGTCCATGTGCTGAAAACGTTGCGAAACTCCTTCAATTTAGGACTTGACAAGGGGGGAGAACTCAGGAAGTGGAGGAAAGCTTGAGCACAACCCCATATTACCGCAGAGGTTGCAGCCAGGTGGGCGTTTAGTCAACACATGCAGTATAAAATCATCATGACAGGGGGATGAATGTACTGGGGTGAGGTTTGCTCATGGAGACATTCTCTTTCTCCTTAAACATTGCTCTTTCAAATGACAGGGACCTGGAAGCCAGCTAAGAAGATGGTGAACCTTTCATTCCATTCTGCTTATACTTTATTCAGCAGAAATTCCTTGCAGTATCATATGTGGACATAGTCATCTTTCCACTGGCTAGCCCTGCAAAGCCACAGTGTTTTCACTGCTTTTATGTTTCATGGGGGATTTCCATGGGTGTCTGGAGGGCACAGATGGAAGTTCGTGATCATTTTGTTATCTAGCCCAGAAGACCTAGACTTCATTCTTTAGGACAGAAACATTTCCACAGATTCTTCTTCCTCTTCTCCTTCTCCTTTTTCTTCCCCCTTCTTCTCTTTCTCCTTTTTCCTTCTCCTTCTCTCTTTCCTCTTTCTTTGCTCCACCTACTCCTCATCCTTTTATAAGTTAATCTTAATTTTACCAAGGGTATCTATTTTCATATATTAAAAAGTAAAGTAGTACTTAAGGACTTATTAGAAAAATGGTAGTCCTTTCACTTACCCCTTCCCACCACACAGGCCTACTCTCCAGAAACAAAATCTTTCAATTCTTTTCATTGTCCTTTCTTCTGTGTTTCTAAATATATATCCTTATATGGCCACTTCTTGATTTATCAATTTAGATGTTATCTACTGATATCATACTATTGTAGATGATGATTTAGCTCTTTTACACTCATCCCCTCTTGCCCTCCACCATACCCCACGTCCACATACACTCTCACACTATTTTTAACAAAATCTTGTTACACTTTTTGTGAAATCACTATTCATAGTTAGAGTTATCTCACCATCTAGATATTGCTATTGCTGAGCTAAGTATTGTACTAGTCATATATAGTTTTTCCTCTCACAACTCTGGTTTTCTTGGAGTCAGTAAGACTTTTTAAAATTTGTTTTAAATACATCAGATAATCCAATGATTCTTTTCTGTTTTTTTCTTGGAGTTCTCTATCTTTCTGCTCCATTCTGTACTGTATTCTCCTTCACAGACATCCTGGGATTTCCTTTCCCGGCTCTCCTGTTTAGAAACGCATTTTCCTGGCCCCTCAAGTACCCCGTCTTGATTTATGTGCTCATTTTGATGGAAGACACCCTCAGAAGCTTCCTGAAAAAGAAGACACACAGTAGGTATATTTTTGGGTTCCTCACATATCAGAAAATATCTTTATTCTTCTTTCACACATGATTAATAGTTTGACCGAGTGTAGAATTCTAGGTTGGAAATAGTTTTCCCTTGAATTTTGAAGGCATTGCTCTGTTTTTGTCGACTACCCCTACCTACTCCCAGTTAGCTTTTAAGATCTTCTTGTTATTTTTGTCTCTTTGTTTGTGTCTTTCTTCATTTGTTGTGCTGAGTTATAATTGTATCCTGACTGCATCCTATGTTCATTTTTTTCCTGAGCTCCTTATTGGAGATTATTGGCTTACTGAATTAAGTCTCCAGTTTTTTCCCCTATTGTGTAACTCTTTATTTGCTTGTTCCACTATGAAAAGCTGTCTCAGCTTGGCCTTCTAACCCTCCTCTGAATTGAAATAAATTTTTGACTACGAAATTTAAAATTTTCATATTTTCTTGCTCACTGGTCATTCCTCTTGTTTCTTATATCCTCTTACTCGTTTCATGGAGGCAATGTTATTTCTGTGAGGTACATAAAATAGTGTTTTTCACAAGTTTTCTTTTGCTTTCTGTGTTGTCGATGTTTCCTAAAGTTTTTGTTTTCTAAAAATCATTTCTTGTTTTGGCCTTTATTTCATATTGGTAGCCTTCCTTAAACCTGAGTGATCCTGGTCTACTGATTTCAATGCAAGAACCGGACACTAAAACACTAACTGGAAAGTCTTTGTGCCTTTTTCTGGTGGCTTTCACCACAAGGTGAGAGGCTGGCGACCCTGCTCTTCGTTTGGTCAATTGTATATTTTTTTTCTCTCTGTGGCTGTTTAGCTCCTTCAGAGCAGAATCCCCTCTCCTGCTTTCTGATGGTAAAGACTCGGTTGTCTGCCTTTTGGAAACAGGGAGTTGAGGGTCCCACTGGTGAATGTGTAAATTTAACTCAGTCCCCCTCTTCTTAGCCCTGCCCCTCATTCCTATTCTGCACTAAGCTTGGAATCCTTATTTCAGGAATGTTTTTGGTTCCATTTCTCTGAGAATAGGACACTGGTCTCCAGTAGGGGTTGGGTGTGTGAGTATGTTTGCTGGGCTGCATGGAAATGGAGGAGAGGACCTATGGTCTAAGTATTCCATGAAGAAGCCCTCCCTTCACCTCTCCCTAACGTAGCACTGGGTGCTGCCCCAACCTTTCTGATTTTTCCGGGTCCATCAGCCCTTATCAAACTGGCGCCCCCTCCAAAGGCAATAGAATGAAGTTTCCACTGATTGCTTACAGCAGTTACCCTCTCTCTGCTTTCTGTCTTTCAAACTTATGGAACATTTTGTTCAGGCTGAAGTGTCCTCTGCTGCTTCTTTCATCCTTGTAGGGTTATGCCTTTAAAAAAATCCTTTTGTTCCATGAAATCAGGTTTCCAGAAAGAAGGGATGGGGTAAACAAGTGAGTTCAACCTGCCATGTTTAATAGGCAGCCACTGTAGACCTATGAAGAGAACTGCAGGATGACGAAAGTCAGAAATGTCTAAGGAAAACTGATCTGCAGGTGGTTCATCAGAGACATTAGTGAGGGAAGTGACTACAGGCAGGAGGCCATCCCAGAGGTTTCTGTAGATTCTTGATGAGAGAGGGTAAGTGCAAGGTGAATGTTGATGGATGTGTGTTGTACTATAGCTAGAAAAAGAAATGAAGCAGCAAATTTGAGAAGGCAATCAGTGTCTCATTAAGCAGATGAGTTCTATATTTGGATCTCTTTCTTCTCCCTACATTTTCTTTAATATGCATTCTATTGGCATATTTGTCCCATCTCTTCTCCCTTTCTGTACCTTTCATTTCCCTAGGGGCCCGGCTACTGTTTCTTTTTATTCAGCTATCTTTTAGACCAGTGTTTCTGAAATTTTAATGTGCATAAGAATCACATTTGCAAAATGTCGATTCTGACTAATAAGCCTGAAGTGGGGCCTGAGATTCTAAGTTCCCAGCAGTCTCCATGGTGATGTTGCTATTGCTGGTCCACAAGATTCTAGAAGAGGTTGGAAGATTTGGAAAAGCCAAAGCCTGAAGGGTATTCCTCTCCAGAGGTACATTCCAGCCCTCTCTCTCCTTCCTGCTTTGCTCTCGCTCCTCTGCCCTTCAGCAGACTTGGGCTGATTTAGGCCTGGTTTTTCTGCAGTGTATCATTTCCTGGAATCGTTTGTATTAAGGTCTGCTCTACAAGACAGGGGCTCCAGAAGGCCCTGCTGCAGTGACAGTTACCCTAGTCCTTTCCTGCTCCTTACACCCTGGGCATTGAGGACCATGCACAGCTCAAAGAACAGTCTGCAGCACCTACAGCATACCTCCCACCTGCCGCCTTGCTTTTTCATTTTCCCAGTGTTCTTGTTCCAGACCCATATCTAGTAGGCAGTCAACTAGGAAAGTGGATAGAAGGAAATAGTCGACTCACTATGGCGATGTAGCTTAAATCCCAACACCAAAATTTAGGGGGACTGTCACCAGATTTCTTTTGACACAATAAACTAGCAGTATTTAATCACAGAATAGAGAAAACAAAAGAAGGCCTTTGCTTGCTTTACATAGAGAGACAGAGAATGAGGCCAAAGTGACCTCATGTGAATTTTCAGAATTAGCATTTGCTGTTTTCATTTGCCTAATGTAATTCCAGTTCTGCTTATTCTGTAGGGATTTCATTCGTCTGATGTGGTTTTATAAGAAGTAAGAGAAGTGGTTTAAGGAGCAAAAGGAAAAAACCAGCTTGTTCATTGTATCTCATTTTGATCTGTTTGTAATGAACATAATTAGGGTTGATTTTTTTTAATGCAGTTTTTTTCTTCTCAAAAGCCTGAAATGAATTTGAGACCTTGGACTTTATCTAGCCTGGATCAGTTCAGAGTAGATTCTTTCTGGATGTTGTAGTCAGTCAGGGTGGATCTAAGCTTCTGCTTCCTGGGGCGATGCCTGTGACATCCTGGAACTTTGCCTTGATATTGTCAGTGGGGTCAGTATGGGCAACTTCAAGGATGATGTCTTCTTCGTACAAGTGAGTCATAGTAATGAGATCTCAGTTTGGCTTTCTGTCATGCCCAGCCTCCTGCCAAAACTCAAACAGATACAGCGAAAAAGGGATATTCAATCGCATCAACAAAAACAGCATGGTAAGTTTTGAAGAGTTCACCGTTGGGGAATCCAAATGAATCGCTAACGTTTGCCCTGGATTATGAGACTGTACCTCTAATTACTTATTCCACAGAGGGTAGGAGCAAGAGACCCAGAGTGAGGAAACGGATGTATAATCATTGGCTCGCAGGTTTGCACACTGTTATTTGGTACAATATTAACATCCCTTTATGTTTCTTGAGCATTTGCCCGACTGTGTTTTCTCAGCAGGGTGGGCGGGGAGGCTGATGGGATCTTGAAGTGCCTGGCTGGACCTGGGAATTGGAAGCTGCTGTCAATGGGGACATTTGCTTGGCTCACTGGCTAATGAGCGAAAGATCGCCAAGAGTAATAACGTTTCAGTGGAATTTCCTTAATGATTGGCACAGTTCGTTAAGAGAAGAAGCAAAACTAGAGATACCCTTGGGAGGGATTGGGGGGGTGGGATGGTCAGATCATGGAGGAGGGTGCCGTGCCTCAAAGGAATGTGCCTTTCACACAATTAGGAGTTTTGAAGGAAGACAGAGTCTGGACACAGCTGAATAATTTTGGCTAATTGAGATTTACATGGGTCAAAGACCAGAGGTCTTGCTGCCGTGAAGGCAGGATGACATCCGTTCTGGATCCCTGGATGAATAGTGGCCCATATGTGCCTGAGGACAGCGGAAAGTGGCGCCTCCCTGACAAAGAGCAGCTTTCATGGGATATGCTCTTCCACCCTTGAGCCAGCTGCTGGCATTCAGTGGTGTGTCTCATGGCCTCCAATTTACCCAGGTGGAGTCACATCTAATAACTTTCCATTGCCCTCCTTCTCTAGGAGTGAGAATTAATGAGGCATCTCTGTCCCCTCTACTGTGTGTCTGTCAGGGATACTGCCTCTGTCACACGTGCTTCTGAGGTGAAGAAAGGCTGCCACGGAGGCACTCACCATGTTGTGTTTTGGGTGTGATAAGGGCTGACCACCACCTTAAATGCAGCGAGTGTGAATTTCTGTCTACCACAGATATTCCACTACTTTGTTCTTTTTAAACCTCCTGTCTCTGACTGTAAGCCCCCTCCCAGCCATCCTACTCGTGTAATGGAAAATTAATTCATAGTCATTAAAGAAACTCTTTCTTCAAGGGTGGGGCAAGGGACTGCCAGGCCAGATGGCACCCATGTTGCACATTGGCAAAAGGCACCCCTTCCTGGTGGAGGTGCACCTGCACGGTGGTGTGTAGCGTGGCCAGCTGAGAGCAGGCTGGATCTTAGTTCCTGCTTGCCCTTGTGGCCAGGCGCCCTTCTGCAGGCGCAGATCACACAGTTGTGCCTTATAGCCCTGGTTATTTGGTCTGAAGCGGCACTAACGTGTACAGTGGCCCCGAGTCTCATGGACCATCCATACCACTGAGATGCCCATTGTCCCAGCCCCCAATTCCCTTCAGGTCCTATGGCCAGAGCCCTCCTGTAGCACATAAATGCCTCCTCTGAGTTCCGGCCTCTTTGGTGGATGGCCACATACTTGAAGACTGAGGTCCAGAATCCGGGAGACTCTGCACTCCTCTTCCTCTCTATGGGAAAACCCGAACACCTTTCTTCCATCTTGCTGGCCTCAAAGGCACTCCCTTTCTTCCTCCCTCTTTTCAGACACTTAGCTTAATTTTGTCAAGTTTAGGCTTTATAAAAGATAGGCAGAACTGCAGCTCTAGATGTTCCACCTTCTAAAAGTCCCTGAGGAAAGGAAATACAATGCTGACTACCAACTAGAGATGGAAGGGAAGAAAAATATAGAGAAAGCAAACACAAATTGATGTTTCAGTGTGGTATCCTGCTACATTTATACCAAACACTAAGTTTCCCTGAAGGAATATGAGAAGAAGCCTGTGCTCTCCTGAGACAAATGAGCCCACGGTGGTCTTCTGAGTTGCTCCAGCTTTGCACAGACTTTGAAGAATATTTATCAGTGGTTAACAGCTACTCTAGCTGGTTGGAAAACAAGTCCGTGGTGAAATTTCTTCTGTCTTCAACAAAATTACTATCATTGCATTTTTTTTTTTTTAATTTCTCAAGATAGACCAGGGCAATTGTGTGATTATCTGAAGAACCACTTGGGGCTCCTTCAATAATTCAACAAGAGCTGAGTTCCCATTATGTTGAGTGGATGCGTGGGGATGGAGGGTGGCATGTAAAACATGGCTCTGCCATTACTATATGTGACCTTGAGCAGACGGCTCCATCAGGAGCAGGTTGGGGTAGGATTGGATGATTTCTTAGTGAAGTCACCATTGTTATCCATAAAAATGCTGTAATACGAAAGTCATTGTGTGCTAAAGAGAAGACCGGGAGAGGCTGAAGAGCAGGTCAATATTTGCTTTTCCCTTCTCATTTTTGTCTCTTTTTTTCCTCCATCATTTCAGTCCATTATTTCTGTTTTTCTTTTTTACTCGCTTGTTCTCACTTCCTCCTTCTTCCATTCATTTTTGTTCTTATTTCTTCCTTTTTTTGTGTGTGTTCCCTTAATGCTTATTATTATTTATAGTTACTGAATTAAATTTTATAAGCTTTGACCTTAAATTTAGCCAAATTGAATGTTTTATATTTTCATCTAAACACAGAAAGAACAGTCAAACCAAAATTTTAAATTGTTTTTAAATTGGCACATAATCCTCAAATATGGTTTTTAAGGAAGGCCTCATTAAAGAGAAGTGTCTCCCACTTGTACTAAAACTGGTGAATGGAGGAAAAGACCTTGTGGCATTGTTAACCTCCGAAATAGATATTAAGTAGATGTTTGGCTGATGGAGGCTACTCAGTGGGAAATACCTCATTGCCTTGGTCTTAGATGAGAGATGCAATAAGATGGACATATTATGAAAATAATACTAGGCTGAAATGTCGCTGTGAGTGCACATATGTTCATAGGTAGATTAGAGTCAATTTAGGGTCATTAAAACATCAGCCTGTTCTGGAAAATGAGCTCAGCTCTCTCAGAATTTCAGGTCCAGCAGGTTAGCTTTCTGTAGGTCAAACAAAATGCTCAGATTGGCACAGGGCCTGCTTGGCTCTCACGCAGAAACTCCGTGACTTTGATACTTAGTGAAAAATGCACATCTGGAATGAAACCAGACCTCACCCTTTTCAAGCTTCTGCTCCTTGATATTTAATTATTATGACTTGGATGTGACTCAGGCTAGAGACTTTCTTTTTAGCGATGATCAGAACTGCTCTTGATGCATAAATCAGGAATGCTGTTTATTTTTTTAATTGGAACATGTGACTAAATTTATTTTTCAAATCTTGAATGAACAAATCTGACACTTACAAAAACACATTAAAAATGTTCAAGCTATGCATAAAGAGTAGTTTTGCAGACTGCTTTCTGCAGGTTGCCATATCTTTCCTATGATGTTCTGGTGAATAGTACTATTATTTATGTCTTGGGTCCCACTTGGAATTAAGATTCTAAGAGTTACAAGGGACCTCATGCATCACCTGGTATAATCTTCCTTTGACAGAGAAGGAGATTGAGGTTCATGGGCTGATATCACATGCCAAAGCAACTCATTAGTGATTGTTAAAACTGGGCCTAGAAACTCTGTAGTACTTCTGACACCATCCCCTGACATTTCCAACATCTGCCTCTCCCCAAGTATGGAACATGTATCATTGCTCCTGAAACCATTTTAGATGGTAGAAAACATCCAATTAAACAACTGAACCATGTAGGGATAAGGCCTTTCCAATTCTCTTTTTCTCTTCCTGATCGCACCAACTTGATCCAAATACTGTCTCAAACTCCAAGAACACAAGGTTGAATCAGCTACATACAGTTTCTCCTTTCCAGGAACTCTCAGCTGAAGAACCTATTTCTCTAGATCAAACTGTATAAGTGAATGTGTGTGTGTGCATGTGAGTGTATGTGCATGTGTTTGAAAGGTCAGATTCACAAACTTTCCATTGTGCACTTACAAGTTGGAAAGTTTGTGAACTTAATTGTCCGTGTACCATATTCATGTGTATACATTCGTACTGCATGTTTTGTCTGTCTTGTTTAATTATGAGTTTTCTTGTATGTAGCCTTTTTCCCCCCATGTAAATACATTCTAGGGAAAATTTTTCTGAGAAGCTAAAACGCCCAGTGCATACTCCAAGTCACCACAGAAACAGTCTTTTTTTTAAAAAAATGTTCACAACAATAACTCCAGTTAACATCCATCATGATACAGAGTTACATTTGTTTTTTTCTTGTGATGAGAACTTTTAAGATCTATTCTCTTAGAAAAGGAGATCTTAAGGAGAAAAAAATATCTGTCTTGGGTTAGTCTTTAACTTGAATATTTGCTAATCTTCCCATTTAACTAATAGACAACAAATCTTAGGCTCAGAGCCTTGGTCAGGGAATAGTCTTCCAGTAGAATTTAACAGCATTGGTTTGTTTTCATTCTGTTTATAGAAAGTGTACTAGTTATTTGCAACTATGTAATAAAATATACCAAAACTTAGCAGCCTAGAAAAACAATAAACATCTATTATAACACAGTTTCTGTGGGTCAAGAATTCAGGAGCATCTTAATTGGATATTTTCCACCCAAAGTCTCTCATGAGGTTGTAGTCACAATGTCAGCTTCATAGTGTCAGCCAGGGCTGCACTCATCTAGAAGTTTGACTGGGGCTGGAGGATCTGCTTACACAATGGCTGTCACATGGCTATTAGCAAGAGGCCTTGGTTCCTTATCATGTGGACCTCTTCACAGGGTGGCTTGAAGGGCCCCTCACAGACTGAGTGATCCAAGAGAGAGCAGGCAGAATCATAATGTTTTTTATGACCTAACCTTACAAGTCACACTCCATCTTTTCTTCAGTACCCTATTTGTTACATAGGTCAGCCCTCTTCAGTATGGGACAACATAGGGGTATGAATACACGGGGACAAGAAGCATTGGGGGCCATTTTGGAGGCTGATTACCACAGAGTGCGATACTCATTTTCTCTTTATGGCCATGTCATAAATCTGCCTTTTAAATAAATATATTTAAGTATTAAATAGCTAGCCTGGTTTAAACAAAAATATTAGCATGCTAAATTCTAACATAGGTGGCCCCAGGTATCATAAAAATTGTAGAAATATAGAGGAATGGGCTACTTTGTCAGCATTGGTCCCAAACCCTCTGGTCATATTGGCTGCTGAAGGCAGTTCTCACCTCAGTGGGGAGAGGGTATACAGTGGTAGATTTCCACGTGGAAAAGTCCCTTGCTAACGGCAATGATCCCTTTATCTTAATTCTGAAGGTATCCTCTTGTCTCTGATGTACTTTGTGCTGCCACCTTGTGCACCACAGGTGGAACTAGGAGTTATGACCTTGAGATGACCTGAGTCCTTACTCCAGGTCTCTTTTTTGTTTTTGCTCCTGCCTCCCTGCTTCAGTGAGTGGTCTGTCCAAAACCAGATATGACTTTACCATGGTATGAGGTTTGTTAGGGAACAAACTCTATAAAGGGTCGTTAGAGACTGTAGACTTATCCTGGTTTATTAAGTACCTTCAATTGATGAAGTTTCTTGTCTAAACATCTTTGATGTTTATTTTGTTGAATCTAGCTTTTTTGTACTCCAGAAATTTCTTCACCTGGGGCCTTGAGATACTAGAATATCTTTCTAGATATTATGTACCCAAGTTCAGGCTGAGCCGTCCTACAGGCAGGCTCTAAATTCCAGGATTGCTGGTGTACCCCTGGTTACTCATATTTATATTTATTTTTAATTGTTTGGTTTTCTTTGTGTTTATGGCTAATGTCCTTGCTTTTACATTTTCCCAAAGCTTCTCAGCGATATTTTCTACAAGGTCAATTATATCAGGAATTTATCTGTTCCAATTTTTTTTCCTTAATACATTTCTCATTTGTTTTCTATCTGAACTATACAGCCCTTATCATAAACTATTACTTCTCTTTGTTGTATTTATTGGAATTCCCTTTGTCTTTCTTCTGGGTTGTATTTGCTGTTTCTTGTATCTCCTGTTTTAACTTCTTTGTTTGGTGAAGTATACATTCCAGTACTTATTTAGGTTAAGATAATATCAACAGAATACATGGTCATGATAGCCTTCAATGTATGTGCCTCTTAAGTCTGCCCCATTTTGGACCAGTTATCATTTAGCTGTGGTGTCCAGATGTTATTTTGTAATCTCCTTTCACACCAATCTGGAACTTGCCATCATGTCTGTCTTGTGTTGTATTTCTTACTTTCTGTATCCTAAATCAAATTTATATAGATTCTTCTTGTGGTGGAGAAAATCCTCTTAAGAAGAAATTCCATGGGAGGTAAAGTTTTTGGAATATTTCAAGTCTAAATATTTCTATACCTTTTTAAAACTTTTTTTTTAATAAAAATCTAATATACACTATTATGTTAGCTTCAGGGATACACCATAGTTATTCAATATGTATATACCTAAAGACGTGATCACTATGATAAATCCAGCATCTGACACCATATCACACTATCACAATACTATTAACTGTATTCCCCATGCTGTACATTACATCCCCATGACTAATTTGTTTTATACCTGGAGATTTGGACCTCTTATTCCACTTCCATCTTCCACCCATTTTAATTTATCAATTAATTTATTGATTAATTTATCAATATTATATTTATTTAAAGTGTGCAGCATAGTGGTTAGACATTTATATAATTTAAGAAGTGATCCCCCTGACTAGTCTGATACCCACCTAGCTCTAGACATAGTTATTACCACATCATTGACTATATTCCCAGTGCTTCCCCCATGACTATTTTGTAACTGCCAATTTGTACTTTCTAATCCATTCATCTTTTTCACCTTGCTCCTCAACTCCTCTCCCTTTTATCACTCATAAATCTAGTACCCACCTGATACCATACATAGTTATTACAATATTATTGACTATATTCCTTGTGCTATAACCTACATCCCCATACCTACTCTGTAACAACCAATTTGTACTTCTTAATCCCTTCCTTTTCTTTCACCCACACCCTTGATGCCCCACACCCTTGATGCCCCAACCACCTGGCAATCATCAAAATGTTTTCTGTATCTATGAGTCTGTTTCTGTTTTGTTTGTTAATTTTGTTCTTAGATTTCACATATAAGCGAAATCACATTGCATCTGTCTTTCCCTGTCTGATATACTCCACTCAGCACAACACCCTCCAGGTCCTTCCATACCACTGCAGATGGCAAGAACCCATTCCCTCCGATGGCCAAGCAATATGCCATTACATACGTGTACCACCTCCTCTTTTATCCATTCTTCCATTGACAGACACCCAGGCTGCCTCCACATCTTGGCCATTATAAACAATGTTGCAATGAACATAGGTATGCACATGTCCCCTTGAATTAGCGTTTTGAGTTTCTTCAAATAAATACCCTGAGGTGGGATTACTGAGTCCTTCATCGTCTCTTCTTAAAGTCTATTTGGCCTGGTATAAATATTGCTGCCTCAGCTTTTCTTTTTCTTTCCATTTGCATGAAATACCTTTTTGCATCCCTTTACTTTCTGTCTCTGTGTGTCTTTCCATCTAAAGTGAGTCTCTTGTAGGCAGCATATGTAAGGGTTTTTTTTCTTATTCATTTAGCCCTCCTCTATCTTTTGATTGAGCATTTAATCCATTTACATTGAAAGTAATTGTTAATAGATATGTAGCTATTGCCATTTTACTATTCATAATTTTGATTTTTTTCCCCCATCTTAACAAAGTCCCTCTAACATTCCTTGTAATACTGTTTTGGTGGAGATGAACTCCCTTACCTTTTTTTTTGTCTGGGAAACTATCTGTCCTACAATTTTAAATGATAGCCTTTCTGGGTGGAGTAGTTTTGGTTGTAGGTCCTTGTTTTTCATCACGTTGAATATTTCCTACTAGTCCCTTCTGGCCTGCAGAATTTCTGATGGGAAATTAGCTGACAGTCTTATGGGAGCTCCTTATACGTTACTAGTTGCCTTTCTCGTGCTGCTTTTAGAATTTTCTCTTTGTCTTGAACATTTGCCATTTTAATTATAATGTGTCTAGATGTGGGCCTGTTTGGATTCATCTTGTCTGGGACTCTCTGCACTTCCTGGACTTGTATGTCTATTTCCTTCAACAGCTTAAGAAAGTTGTCAGTCATTATTTCTTCAAATAGGTTCTCAATCCCTTGCTTTCTCTCTTCTCTTCCTGGTACCACTATGATGCGAATGTTGTTATGCTCAATGTTGTCCCAGAGGTCTCTTAAACTATCCTCATTTTTTTGGATTCTTTTTGCTGTTCCGATTGGGTGGTTTTTGCTACCTTGTCTTCCAAATCACTGATTTGATCCTCTGTTTCATCTAGTTTGCTGTTGATTCATTCTAGTGCATTCTTCATTTCAGTTATTGTATTCTTCTGACTGGTTCTTTTTTATGGTTTTTATGTCCTTTTTAATGCTTACTGTCTCTTTGTTGAAGTTCTCACTCAGTTACTTGAGCATTTTTAGTACCACTGTTTTGAACTCTGTATCTGGTAGGGTGCTTGCCTCCATTTCATTTAGTTCTTTTTCTGGATTTCTCTCCTGTTCTTTAATTTGGGACACATTTGTTTGTTTCCTCACTTTGGCTGCCTCTCTATGTTTGTTTCTATGTATTAGGTAGATCTGCCATGTCTCTCAGTCTTGGCTAGGTGGGCTTATGTAGTAGGTGCCCTATGGGGCCCAGTGGCACAGTCTCTATGGTCACCTGAGCCAGGTGCTTCAGGAGTGTCCCTTGTGTGGGTTATGTGTGCTCTCCTGTTATAGTTGAGCCTTTATTGCTATTAGCACATCAGTGGGTGGGATTGATCCTCAGGCTGACTGGCTGTGGGGTTTGGCCATGTCCACAGCTTATGGGCTGCTGTGTGGGAAGCTTACCCCACTGAATGGGATTCACCCCATTGGGCTCTTATGCTTGTTGAAACCACCCTTTGTATATGCCACTTGTGGGGCTAATTGGGAGGTCCTCTGCTGTAGTCTGAAGCCAATTTCCAAGTATTTTGGTTCTGGGGATTTTGGGGAGGGGATCCAGTGCAGACCCAGCTCAGCCACTGCCTGTGACTGGCCAGGAGCTACCTGGTGGGAGCTACAAAGTGACCCACAGTTGTTTGCTGCCTGTGCTAAACCTGAGTGGCAAAGGCCATGATGTGAACCAAGGATAGCTGTCACCAGTACCAGGCCTGGGGTAACTCCACAAAAAAACAGGACACTTGGAAGTCTGCTGCCACCTGCCAACTCCCTTAAGTTTCAGCTACTGATAAAGCCTTGTGCAGTATGTGAGCTGGTGAGGCAAGGTCTCAGGGAATCACTAGAGTGGGAAGAGTTGTGATCACCAGGTTAATGTAGACTCTGGTTTGGTGCCAGTACTGAGCCTTGAGCAACTCAGAAAAATCTCAGAGCACACCAATGCCAGTCACCAACCACCTGGGGCCCATGGACTCTGATAGATTTCTAAGAAAGTATGCAATGTGGGAGGGTCTGACTGCTCACGGAGAAAGTGCCTTCAGCCGTGTACGAGTTGGATGAGGCAGGGTTCCAGCTGAGTCAGCAAGGTGGAGCAGCACAACTCACCAGGCCAGTCAGATTCAGATTTGGCCTGTGGGGGTGGGCTCAGCACAAGAAAGATGATGCCCACCACCTGTGGCTGCATGGGAGCAGGACCCCTCACTGGGAAAATGCCTACTGTCCTCCAGTCCTCCTGCTCTAGTCATACACCTCAGTCAGCCCCCGTATGTCTCCAAGGCCCCGGAGTCACTATCTCTCCACTGAAGCCCAAGGTGAGTATTTGTGAGTGTCTGTGTGGGGGGTGTTTAAGAGGACATCTGGGTTTCCCTGAAGCCTTCCATCCCACCTGAGTGGTTGGAATCCCCACTGTTTTTAACAGCCAGGTGTTGTTGGGGCTCCTCTTCCCGGCACCAGTACTCCAGGGTGGGGAGCCTGGTGTGGGGGTCCAGGGTCCCTTGCTCCACTGGGGGGAACCTCCATGGCCGGGATATCCCTCAACCACCACAGGGAGGTTTGGGGCCCGTTCCACGTCTCTGCCCCCCTACCAGTCTCAATGTGGTTTCTTCTTTATATTTTTAGTCATAGAACTTCTGATGGTTCTCCAGGTTGATTGTTCTATAATTTAGTTGTAATTTTAACGTGTTCATGGAAAGACACAGGCACAGTGTTTATCTACTCCACCATCTTAGATCTCTCTTCTATACCTGTTCTTGATTATTAGTTTGCTGGATATGGAATTCTAAGTTGAAACTCATATTTCTTCAGAATTTTGAAGACATTGCTCCACTGTCCTCTTTCAGTGTTGCTGTTGAGAAATTCAAAGTCATTGTCAACCTGACCCTTTGAATGTGATTTACCTCTTTCTTTCTGGAAGCTTGTGGGGTTTGTCATTTATGTTCTGAAATTTCACCATGATTTGCCTAGGTGGAAGTCTAATTTCTTCAAAGTTACCCTTTCCATTTGGAAACTTTCATTTTCATTTCTGTTTGGCAAGAGTTTATTGAGCTTATTGTTGATGACGGTGATTCTCTTGTCTCTGCTCTCTCCTTTGGAATCTCCAATTATTTAGATGTTGGACTTCATGGACCACTCTGCTAATTTCCCTATATTTCCTTTCTTGTTTTCTCTTCTTTTGTCTCTTTTCTGAGATACCTGCAACTTTATCTTCCGACCTTTAATTTATAATTTCTAATACCATGTTTTTAATTCCTAAGATATCTCTTTTGTTCTTTAAATGTTTCTTTACTAAATGTAGAATCCTGTTTCCTGTACATAGTTCATGGAAGTAATACATTCTAAAAATATTCTTCTCTCAGGATGTTAGTAATATGTACTTGAAGCTGTCTTCTTATAGTTTGTTTTCTACATGTTGTTTCTAGATGTTTGTTTTAGTCTTTGTCTTAAATGTTTGCCTTGTATCTGTTCAGTGTTAAGAATGAGGGACTATAAAAGCTAATTTGAAGTTCTGAGCATGTGGGTGTAGTCTTGGAAAAAAGATACTTGAGGGAAATGACAAGGCATTTAAAATACCATGTGGTCATTACTGTGATTGGGACAGCACTAAGTGTTACGGGGAGAACTTGACATGAGTGGGTGTCTGACTTTGATGGTGGGTCGAGGGAGGCTTGCCTTCATGACTGGGAGTAGGACTTAGCCTGAGCATTCCAGGCCCAAGGAACATAATTTATTTATTCATTCATTAAATATCCGTATGTATCAGGCACTGAACTAGGGTATGATAATGAATAAAACAGACATAGAGAAAGACAGACAATTAATCAAGCAATTAAGTTATGAGGAAGCCCTGTGTTACATTTTTTGAATTAGAAATTTGAATATAATCTCCCTCAAAAGACACTGTCACAGAGGTAAATGGTATTTCAGGTATCTTGTGGGTGAAATCCGATTTCAGGGACTAACTTGGGAAAGACCCCCACCATTTGCATCATTGTAAATTTCAAAGGCATGCATTCAATTTTAAGTCCCCTCTAGGTACTAAATCCTCTGTAGGCATTTTGCACTTCAAGAAACTGACTTTAAACTGCACTTTTGGAGCACTTTTAAAGTTTTGGCACTGCCTATAATTTTATGAATGGCAAAATGTGGAGTTAAATTACTACCAGATTTTCTCTTGTTGGGGATGGTCTTTCTTGAAAGCCTTTGATCCTTTGGGCATGGATGCTGAGTTCAATATGTTTTTAGCACCATGACTTTGGGAAAGTCACTTAATTACTTCATGTATATGTACATTAGTGTGTGTGTATATGCATGTCTTTTTTTATGTGTAAAATGAGTGGAATGGCTCTTTCCCACTCATCTGGAATATCAATGTACTTGTCCCACCTGGAATATTATCAGAAACATCTTAGCTATGTTCACTCCAGTAGAACCTGAAAGGGCAATGAGTTAATGTGGGGGGAAATAAATGAAGTAAGAGTTGAGAAATGGTTTTTCATTCTGGTTTTGTCAGCAGTTAGGTGAGCACCCTTTCACTTTCTCACCCAATGGTTTTTCTCATTTGTAAAGGGGGTCAATACTATGTGACTTACTCATTTACCCCACTCAGGGAGAAGATCAAAGCAGGTGATAAGTGAAAAGTCAAAAGGTTGACACAAATTTGAGACATTTTTCTGGCAATGATAACATCAGGCGTGTGGAAATTCTGTAGGATGGTGCACCCCTCGCCCCGCTGTTAGGACAGCAGAACTAAGCTGTGAAAGCAGGCTCAGAACAAACTCCAGGGTGATCAGAGAATGCTTCTGAGTTTTGTTCTTACTCTCACTGTTTCTGGCTTATCTGGGGGACAGGCCACCCCGCAGCAGGCCATCCTGTGGCCTACCTCAGAGAGACCACAGGGTGCCTGTTTTACAGGCCATCCTCCTTTCCCTGGTGGACTTGACTGCCAGTAGTATGCAATAGAAAACCTATAAGTTCTCAAAGTGTGTTCTTCAGGTCAGCTACATCAGCCTCACGTGGGAACTGGTTGAAAATGCAGAATCTCGTATCACATCCCACTTACTGAATCAGAAACTCTGAGGGTGGGGCCCAGCAATCTGTTTTAACAGATGTTCCAGGGAATTCTGATGCTCTCACTAAAGTTTAAGAACCACTGTCTCAGAGAAGCACATGACTTAGAATTTTATTAAAATTCAGATTCTGATTCAGGGAGTCTGTACTGAGGCTCAGAAAAGGTTCAGCTTCTCCAAATAGCAGCCAAACTAATGATGCATCAGGGCCACAAACCACACCGTGAGTAGCAAGGCCATGGAGGAAATAGCTGGGATGCAGGAGAGGTGGGTTCTAGGACTGGGCCTGCCACTAACTTGGTGGTGATGATGGGCAGCTCTTACTCCCCATTCCACCTTCAGGGTCTTTTCCAGGTGTCTAAATGGGGGTCAGATCTTCCCTCAGATTCTTCCCAGCTCGATATTGTATAGTTCTAATTTGATGAATTATTCTCAGGATCTGTGATACCTAGGATTCTCCCAGATTCTTAGGAACCCCCCTCAGTACCAGAACAGTGCAGTAGGATGGCTAAAAGGAAACAGCTGGATGCAAAAGAAGTGGCTCCTTAGGTTGGTGTAACAGCTGGCAGAGGCATCTTTTACCAAAGAGTATGGCTGAGAGGCCAGGCTGGGACAGGCTGGGAAACCCACATCAGAATATCTACCGCCTGCAGCGTTCTTACCGTTGGGTTTTGGAAACACTTTATTGGCACCCTAAGATCGCAAGTTCCTTCGTGTCAGGATGATGCTTCTCAGAGGCACCCTGGCTTTGGGGGAGATGGGTTGGGTGAAGACTCTTACTCTGGTTGTGGAAAGGGTCCACATTTCAGATAAAAAGACCCTTTCCCAGGCCTCCATGGCCACTTTATACATCCTTTCCTGTTTTATAGGACACACACAGCTCCTGGCACCTGGCAGCTTTTGGGGGTTTCCTCTTTTCTATCGAACAGGTTGACTTTATTTCCAGAGCTTTTCAAAACTCCTGTGGTAACACATCTAGTTCCCAGGTGTGCGAAATGGTTGGGCTGTTGTTATAAACTTTCCCAACCCACAAAGCTAAACTCTGCATTTTTGGTTTGAATTTCTCTTTCCCGAGCAGCTCTGGCTACTGTGAGGTCTTTCCCACTTCCTGGGGAAGCAGTTTGCAAATGCACAGATGTTGAGGCTGCAGTCTGGCCCGCAGCTGCCCTTACAGGAGCAAACTCACCAGTACAGAACTTTAGGAGCCTTCCCCCACCCCCACCCCTTCCCCCTAGTGTCAGTATTTGTTTAGAGGAGATGGCGGGGAGGGAGAGGCAAATAGTGGGCCAGAGAGAAAGACATGATAATGGATACATTCCCGCCTGAGGACTGCTTAACACAGTGCATCATTCATTCCTGGTCTGAGGCCAAACCAGACCTGTTGGGTCCAAGGTGGTGGTGGTAGACATATGGCAGAACCTGAATTAAGGTTCCGTCAAGCCTTTTTTGTTTGTTCTCATGATTACTTTTATTACACAAGTTTATATTTCTTGAAGAAAAGTTAGAAAGAATAACTCATAACCCCTCCTTTCACAAGTAATTATTATTAGCATTTAGCGTATTCCAGGCATTCTTTTTCCCATAAACCTAATAAGAATGTGTACATATCCATGTATTTACATTTTTAGTATAAATGGGATCATAAAGCACTTATGTTTCTATAACTTCCATTACAAAATTATTACTATATTACATGCATCTCAGCATGTCAATATATAAGCTTCAGCCTCACCATTTTTAATGGCTGCACAGTACTCTATCATATGAATGTACTATAGTTTTTAGAATCAGTCCTCTGGTTTTTAATATTCAGGCTGTTTGCGATTTTCTATTGATGTCATCTGTGGTTGATGAACATCGATGGCATTGTCCTTGGCATAAATTTCTCAGTGCAGAATTGGGATAAAGGGTATGCATATTATTCAAGGCATTTGGAACATCTGACCAAAGTGAATCTAGAAAAGCTGTAATAATTTACACTTCCCTTGGCAGTGTATAAACACGTGTACTTATTAGTACCCTTGCCAACTAGGGATCCTTATTCTTCTTTAATTTTTTTTTTAATTTTGTCAATTTAACAAACAAAAATGATATCATATTATTTTAGCTTCTTTGGTTACAAATATGTGGAACCCTTATTGGCCATTTGTATTTTCCTTTCTGTGAATTGCCTGTTCGTATCTTTTGCGCATTTCTTTTTCAAATCTGGTACCTTCCTTTTTCTCATTGATACTTAAGGATATTGTTAATTTTTTGCCCACTATGTGTTGCAAATATTCTCCCCAGTTTGGTGCCTGTTTTCTACTATGATTAATGGTATTTGGCAATGTGCAGATACTTTAAAATTTTATACAGATAATTCACGCAGTCTACTGTGAGGCCTCTGTCTTCGGGAGGCTTGCTTCTGAGGTGTTTTAGACACAGATACTGGGGCCGGCTCTCATTTGTCAGAGACCCACATGGCACTGTTGAAACTAAGAATTTAGAGCAAGATGTTAGTCACATCTGTTTTGCTCTGAATGGGAGCAGCACATGTTCCTCTAGGAGCTGCCCTGGATCCTTAGCAGGTGTGGAAGCATTTTTGTTTGTTTTTAGTTTGAATTGTTGGTGTCAGGTATTTCCAAGGTCAAAGTTCCCAAAGTTGTTTTACCTGGAGTTCTCTTAGCTTCAGAAAACATGGATCCCTTTAGTAGGGGTCCAGATGCATGGGCTATAATGCCAGTGGTCTTACTGAACTCAGGAAATGAAGCCCTTTTCTCATTTATAAGGTCTAATTTGGTACTGTTTGCTTTCTGAAAGGAAGTGCAGTCTTTAGTGGCATTGGGAGAATAATCAATGTAATAAATCGATAATTGAATTATTATTTCATATTATTAAATAATTTCATAATTTAATGGAAAGGCGAAGTCATTTGGCCAATTGAAAATCTCTACCTTTGTGATGGAAAAATTACCTTGGGATTTCAAACCTTCTCTCAGTCTTGCGTGTTTCTCTCTTCTGACCTCCAATCCATCACCAAGTTTTATAGATGCTTTATGACAATTCTTTCTCTCTTTTTTCTTATGCCTCTTGCCTCTTTTCTATTCTTAAGGTACATCCTCACGGAGGTCCTCTCCTATCATAATTGGGTTTTTGTAATAATTCTCTCCTTTGCCTCCTTTGTTTCATTCTCTTGTCCTAAAATCTCACCTGGTCCAGGGTTCCCTCCTCATCTCCCTGCCTTTGGTGAAATACTTTCAGTGGCTTCTCATTTCCTACACACTATTGCTCAGCCCCCAGGACCCTCACCACCAGGCTCCAACATACCTGTCCAGTTTCCTCCCTCAGGAGGCCCCGCATGAACCATCCTCCCTGCCAAAGGGGACGGTGTGTGGTCCACAGACCCACCTGCCTCCATAGCTCTGCTCAGGCCCTTTGCTCCGATGAAACAGCATTTCTAAGGTCAAAGTTCCCGAAGTTGTTTCCCCTGCAGTTTCCTTAGCTAAATTTAGAAGAGACGAGACACTCTAAAGATGTCCAGCCCTAGGGTTTTTCTCTTCCTGAGAACCTTTAGATAAATTATTTTCTTCATGAGCACTTAAACTATCCAGCCCTGCACTGTTGTTTTCCGTCCTGTTTCTTGTCCCCACTCTCCAGTGACACGGGGCCTCACAGGGCAGGGAAGCAGCCACTTACTTCTTTGAATCACCAGTTCTCTTCATCAGTATGCGTTCCTTAGGACAGCTCGTGGCAATTTTCCTTATTAACGTGTTAAAAGTTATTGGTTCTTCAAAAAGTTAAACATAGAATTATCACATGACCCAGCAATTCCACTTGTAGGTATATATTTAAAAGAATTGAAAACAGATGTTCAAACAATTGCTGGTACACAATGTTCATAGGAATATTATTCACAGTAACCAAAAGGTAGGAACAAACCAAATGTCCATCAGTAGGTGAATGGATAAACAGAATATGGAATATCCATACTGGAATATTATTTGTCGTCCTATAAAGGGAGTGAAGGACTGATCCATGCTACAATGAGGATAAAATTATTGTAAATGAAAGAAGCCAAACACAAAGCTCACATTTTATTACTCCATTTATACGAAACATCCAGAATAGATACCTCCACAGATACAGAAAGTACACTGGTAGTTGCCAAGGGCTTGCGGAGGGAAGAGATGAGGGGGAGTGATGCTTAATGGCTAAGAGATTTGCTTTTCGGGTGATGAAAATGTTTTGGAACTAGGTAGAGGTGATAATGGCACAACATTGTGAATGTACCAAATGCCATTGGATTGTACACGTAAAAATAGTTGATTTTATGCTATGTGAATTTCATTTCAGTAAAAACAAAGAAACGGGAAAAGCTTTGCCTGGTGCCACATGAAGTTAGAAATGCCCTAGCATTTCAGTGTTTACCGAGTTTTTCTCAATGTCTCATGAGAAAGTGACGCGTTCTGGAGGTGGGTCACGGGATATATTTTCCCGGCTTTATATTTTCCCGGCTATTTCCTGGTTAAATATTAGGATTCATTGCATGAGCATGCCTTATTACGTCCCAAATAGAATTTGTTGTAAATTAGGAAATTCACCTTTGATATTAAATTATGAAAAAATTATCTTCCATTCGCTGTTTTTCTCAGGTAAGGTGAACAAATAAAGTATGACTTTGTTCCCTGCTACTTAGGGATTTAGGTTTTCCACCAGCTGCCCAGGGGCCACTCTGGTACCTCCTGGGCATAGTAAACATTGGAGGACACCTGACCACAACCCTTTGTTCTGTGGTCTTCTTCCTAAGGGCTGATGGTCCTTATTTTCTTGTGTTCCTCCCTCCATTCCCACATCTCAAACGCTTTCACCCCTCCCCCCAGTACAAGGTAACACTTTGAAAACATTTAAGCTTGAAATGACTAATCAAGCTACAAGGAGAGTGAGATAGATCCCAAGAGTTTGGGGAAACACTGAGCAATGATGCTTTCTGCTCTATTGAAATGCAAATATGCCAGCCACAGACCCCTTTGTTACAAAATGAGGAATGAAGTGTTTCTGGAAAGCCCTGCTTCCCTCCAATTTTCTGCTACCATTCCCTGGCTGACCCTTGGCTTTGGATTGAATGTGATTTTGCTGAGTCAATTTTATTTTTATTTATTTATTTTATTTAATTTATTTATTTATTATTAACTTCAGGTGTGCTGAGTCCATTTTAAAAGGTCACAGCTAAAGATGTAAATTAAATGAATACAAAACTTATGCTCCTTTTATGTGGAGGCAGAAGGGAGAGGGGGGAAGGAGAATGTATGTTGCTCCACCCTTTAAAAATCTTTATGTCTGCTGTTTTCCTTTAGGTCATCCAAGAAATAGTCATTGAGTGCCTACAGTGTGCTAGTCACTATAATAGATGACAGGTGTTTTATGATACATCAGTGAGATGTCGTTTCTGCTTTCAAGGAGTTTAATTTTTCTTTATCTTAAAAAAGATGCAATCATTTTTAAGCTCTGACAATTGTGAAAGTCATGGCTTAAAATGATTTCAGTTTTCTTTCCCATAATAAAGAGCCAGCCTTCCAGTTCCCTCTTTTTCAACGGACACATTTATTTCCTTTTATGGGGTTCTCGAGGCTTACAGCAGCTGAAGTTGTTCTGGGAAAGAGACCTGCTAATGGAAAGAACTGGGGTGTAGTTCCGACAAATAGGCCTTTCCAGCTTCAAGGTCCTGGAAGGACCCCACGTGTGGGCAGGAGGTGGCCCCAGGTGGGATATGCACCTCACAGTGTCACAGGCAGTCTCGGAATGTCTGGGACTCCTCCAGGGCTCACCATGTGTGGGCTTACATGGCTCTGAAGAGGAGGGCTCCTTTTGACATCTGCAGTGGAACAAAGCCCCGGCCCTGGAGAGGGAGCCCTCCTGAAGTTGGAACCGAGGCCTGCTGTGCATATGGCTGGCTTTGAAAACCTTCCAAGACTATAGTCTGCTTGTTTGCACAGCATGCTGCTGCCATGTTCACTTACGGGCCTCAAAACAACCAAAGTTCAGGAAAACAGACCTGCCATCTGGAACTGCCTCTCTAAAGACCTCAGAGAAACCTCGTGGTGGAGTATAGTTCATGCCAGCCTAAATGACCTCTCTGGGCCTTGCACCGCATTAAGTGGTTGTCAGATTGGGTTCCATGGGTCCTCACGAGGTAGCGTCGCTCTGAAGAGTGGCCAGAACTCGCTGAGCTCTTCACTCTGCCCTCCAGTAGTGCCTCCATGAAAAAACAAATTTGACCTTGCCTTCCTCATGGGAATATTGTTATTGTGATATAGCTTGGTTTGCTTGGGATACTTCTATTTAACTCTGCCGTCCTGGAGAAACTATTATTAGCACCTCTTCTTACTCTGTAAAGTGTGCTGGTTTGGATAATAAATTATATGAACAGCTTCGGTGATGACCTAGAATAGAGGCCTGTAGGTCAAATCTGCTCTGCATGAGTTTGCTTGGTCAGCTTAGGGTTATAAATAAAAGCAATTGTGAACATTAGTAGACAGGACATGCACCTGTCTTTTTCCACAGTTCTCACCATTCCCTAATGTCTTGTTCCTACTACGTGTCTATTGCATGACGTCCTTTGCAGTCTTTTTGAATGTCAAACCCTTGACCTCAAAGCTGTAGTGCTCTTGTCTTGACTTTGTCTAATTACCATATTTATCAGTAGGGCTGGCTGGAAAGTTTGTGAGTGGCACCGCACTCCACTCCACTCCAAACTACAAAAATGGCTGGTGTAGGGTATGACCCTTTGGAGTAGGGTCAAAGACCTGTAGCTAATGACCTTATTTCCTAATAATCTTTCTGTATCTATTGTAAGATCCCCCAAATCTGGATATTCTTGTTCAAGGAGGTGTTAAGCATACTCCTGAATTTCTGATGTGTCAGGAATAATTTCAACTGCAAATAACAAAACAGCTGTAAGGATAGTGGTTTCATCAATGGAGATATTTAGTCATCTCACCTAAGAACGGGCGAGGTTGATTTAGCACACCAAAATGGCAGCATGCTGGGTTAGCTCTTCCTGGTACTCTTGTTCTCTCCCTCATGGTCACAGATAGCTACAGCAACACTGCTCATTGGTCCTTAGAGTCGCTTCCCAAGCAGGAAGTAAGGGGCAGAAGCAAAGGTTTTCTTCTGCTAAGCCTTAGTCTTCTTAATCTAGATGGAATGTCTTTCCGAGTAGCACACATACCAGACTTCCCAAGTCAGAGTGCTCAGAAATGTGTTTCAGGAGCCCCTGCTGCAAGGGAAGCCGGGGAAAGAGAGGGATTACCATGAATGTCTTGTCCTAGACCTTGCAGAGGACGTGCCTACTCTGAGAGCAGAGCTCTTTCCCCATAACCTGAACAAAAAACCAGCTGTGTGACCATAGGGAAGGAGGATAGAAATAGCCTTTCTGTGGGCTGTGAACAGTGTGTCCCATACTTGTTATGAGATATTTTCTTTAAATGTCCGCCTTACTTTCTCTAAGTTCCTTTCACCAAAATTCATTTTGCACAAATCCATTGCCATTTTAGTTCACACCCCAAGGAAATCATCAGTGTCATAATTTTCATAAAAATCTCCTGCTTTATGAACGCATTTGCCATAACCTTTATAAAATAGAGGTACGTTTACCTGGACCTTATAGAATAGATAAGGTTTAATCCACTAGGTAAAGCTAGAGCATGTTGGTGAGATTTGGTGACGATGGACATAGGAACCCACATTGAAAGTAATGTCCTGATTGGTGAATAGGGTGTGGGAGACCCGGATTAGGAGTCACTGTGTATGTCAGATGAGTTCCTTTAGTTGTAAGGACTAGAAAACACAAACCAAGCATACTGAGAGAAAAAAAAAAATTGTGTGTTACATGATATCTTTTGTGTGTCGAGATCCACAATTTAAGGGATACAGTCAAAATCTATCCTTCCTCTCTTCTTCCTCTATGAAGTCTCTGTTCTGAGATATCTTGTTGGGTCCCCAGCAGCTTCAGCCTTGCATTTTCACAATGGCCAGTCCAAGGCAAGAGAGAGTCTGCTTCCTTATGTCTCAAAGTTCCAGAATGAGGCTCATCAGCCCTCATTGGCCTGACTGGAACCAATCACTATGACCGCATGGCATGAAATGTGCTGAATACCTTAGTGTAGGTCTGGGGTTGGAAAACTCTGCCATTTTTGCCAATAAAGATTTTTTTGGGAACACAGCCATGCTCATTTGTTTAGGTATAGTTTATAGCTGTTTGTGCTACAATGGCAGACTTAAGTAGTTGCATCAGAGACTTTATAGCCTGCGAAGCCAAAAATATCTACTATCTGGCCCTCTATAGAAAAAAGTTTGTCAGCTGGCCTCGGTCTAAGTCATGTAGTCTACCCTTGAAGAATATGGATGGAGTCAGTTGATTCATCCAGAGCTCTTGGGCTGAGAATGGTAAATGTTCCCCTTAAAGCTCCCCCAGAGAACACAGGAAGGTGATGAGGATGCTGGGTACCTGTTTGACAGGTGTTACTGTGGTGTGCATTAGGGTGATGGCTTAGGGGTAGGGATCCTGTGTGTTGTAGTTGGCTAGGTATTTGTTGGATTTCCTTATTTATGGGGAGGAAATACAGAGAGGAGCTGGTACAGTTTAAGCTTTAGTGGGAAGTTTTGCTTTCTAGATCCTGAGAAAGATGTCACTGTGCTGCTAGATTGCTAACTGGAGATTGTTTTGATTTTAAACACTGATTTTGGGGAAGTATATTTGTGACCTAACGGAGGTCTAAATGTAGATGACCATGGAAGTAGTATGGAGATAGGTCAAGAAGGAAACACGGCTGGGTGACATGCGGGTGATTGGCTGATCATCTGTATTGCCCAACTACTGTTGAACGACATCCCTTAGTGGCCTGGCACAGGGACAATGTAAGGCCGGGTCCCCTTCAAAATTTAAGTATTTTGGGTGAATAAAAGAAAATATATTCTTATTAAACCTGTTGAACCTAGCAAATATATTAGATAATGACATGAAATTTTACAAATTTTTTGATCTGTGGAAATAATAGGTTGAAAAGTGTAAGAGGAGATTCATCAAGAGTACACATCAAGTTCCCTATTTAGGGAAAACAAACACATATATACAACACTTGTGCACTATATATACAGGATGAGGGGGACCTGATTTAGTGCAGTCCATATGAAAAGCACCTGAACTGATTCAACATGAGTCAGCAGTATGAAAATTAATTAATAATCATGAGGAAAAGGTGATCTTTCAAAATATGGTGCTGGGTTATTTGGGTAACCATATGGAAAAAGAAAACTATCTTGACCCCCTAACTCACACCATACACAAAATCAATTCCAGGTGGATTGCAGGCTTAAATGTGAAAGGTGAAACAATAAAGCTTTTAGGAAAAAGCAACTCAGGAGAACACCTTCATGACCTTGGTGGAGGAAAGTTTCTTTTTTTTTTTTTTTTTTACTAGAATACAAAAAGTGCTAGCCTTAAAGGGGAAAAACAAAACAAAACACGGAACTATTATAAAAATTAAAAACTTTTTAAAGAGAGACCATAAAAATGATGAAAAGGCAGCCAATAAGATGGGAGGAAATTCTCTCTCTCTCCCGCTCTCACTTTGTGTCCACCCAACAAAATAAAAAGCTCTACAAATCATTAAGAAAAGCCCAGAAAAGCCAATAGAAAAATTGGCAAAAGATTTGACCAGACAATTCATAAAAGGAAATATCCAAATGGCCACTAATTATATGAAAAGGGATTCAACTTATTTAGTCAAAAAGGGAAATGCAAATTAAAACCATTACATGTTACCATTATTACACCACTTCCACCAGCACTGCTAAAATGAAGGAAACTGACAATACCTAGTGTCAGAGATAATGAAGAACAACACTGCTAGTTGGAGTGTAACGTGATGAAACTGCTTTGTAAACTATTTCATAGTACCCACTGAACTAATCATATGCATACTCTGTGACTCAGCAATTCCATTTATAGGAATATACCCAACAGGAATGCGTACATAGGTTCACCAAAAGACATGCTGGAATATTTGTTGAAGCATTGTTTGAATAGTCAAATGTGGAAACCCTGGTGTCCACCTACAATGGAATGGATACAGAAATTGTGCAATATTCATACAATGGGATGCCATAGAACAACGGGATTGAACCATCTTAAATTGTAAGTATGGCCAGATCTCACAAACATAATGTTGGTGAAATAAGCCAGACCCGAAAGCCCGCATACTGTGTGAATCCATCTATACAAAGTACAAAACAGGCAAAACTAATGTAGGTGCAAGAAGTCATGAGAGGTTATCCTTTGGAGGGAGTACTGGTTGGTAGTGGTCTTCAGGGAGGCTACTGGCACTCAGGTGATTTCTGTTTCTTGATCTGGTGCTTAACATAGATGTGTTCAATTTGTAAAAAATAATTTGCACAGACTGTATGTGCACAATACTTCAGTAGACAGTTACAATTGTAATGTAAATGGACCAACTAATAAAAAAGCAAATTCAACTATATTTGTGTGCTAGGGGTGCTAGGCTTTCTCACGGAAGCCTTACAACAACAGCTGGGCACACTGATCTAAAGCCAAGTGACACAGGAACCAAATGACTCATCTTCAGGCCTGGTTATGTATTTTATTTATTCTCATAGAGCAGAAATTATGAATTGGTAGCCCATGGACCTGATCCTCTAGAAGAGCTGCCCCAGCTTAGTGCTTTATTTTTCAAAAATTAGTTGCCATGTGAAGTCACATAAAAATTGGGTTTCCATTTTCTCTGGAACTATTGGAAGATCAGGCAATGCTGGTCTCCTTCCACCCTCACAGTGAAGGCCTGTTGCTGAGTGGTAGCCACTTGCTTCCCTTCTGTGTGCTCTCCAGTTCCCCACAATCCCCACCACTCCCTCCTGCTTCATCTCAGGCTGTTCCGCTCAATTATGTTCCTTGCCTGATACCAGGCTCAACATCCCTGATTTGGAGCTTCCCAAGTTGCTTTCAGAATCTCTTTTCATTACCTACCTTTGTAAACTGAATTCCTGATTTATGTTGTGGTGTTTTCTCTTCCCATCTCTTCCGATGTCATGAGTTCAGCTGCTTTCCACACCTGTGGTATTGTTCGTGAAATGGTATTGTTCCCCTTTACACCGGCTGATTTTCCACGTAGGTCAGTTTGATATTTATAAAATACATTATTCACTAGTGTACATAGGGCTGGAGTAGAAGTTGTATTGGCAAGAGGCTGTCAGTATCACGGGACTGTGATTTGGATAGGTTGATGCTTAAAGCAATCATGAAATCCTTTCTCTCTCTCCCATTACTGATTTGTTCATTAATGAAACAAATATTTGTTGAATGGCAGGTACTGTTGCAGGCAAAGGGATGCAGCAATGAACAATTCAACATCCTTGCCTACTTGGAACTACAGTTTAGGGAGGCCAGACAGAAAATGCAGACATATGTACATCTACACCTACTTGCATCCTTATATAAAGTCATGTGGTGAAAAGTTGCTCTGAAGAAAAATTAAGGAGGGTAAGAAACAGAGGGGAATGCAGTGTGAGAGAGGAGGAAGGGTGGGGCTGATAAAGTGATAACTGAGGTGAATGAAGCAAGTCATTTGGCTCTTTGCAATACAAGTAGAGGCAGGTGCAAAGGCCCTGAGGCAGGAGCAAAGGTGGCACATTGGAGGAATACTAAAAAGGTCAGAGTGGCTGAGGCATGAGCAATAGGGAAAACAGCAGGAGGAGAAAAGTTCCCAGAGAAGAAGGAGGCCGGGGAGAGGCAGTGTCTAATCCTGTGCAAACCTTACACCAAGCAGAGCCTTTGGAATTTCTGTTAAGTGTGTTGGGATCCATTAGTGGGATTTGGGTAGGGAAATGATGTCCAGTTTTCATTCCTCATACTTTGCTGTTTCTTCCTTTCCTTCTTCTCTGTGCCTTAGGCCTGCCAGGAATTATTTTGCCCCATGGAGGGCTCTTAAGGGGTTGCTGACACCCAGAGGTACTTTTATGTTTGGAAATGACAATTCAGATGTCCATCTAAATGCTGAATGGAAATAATAGCTGAAAGTAGCTTTATTCTTATTTATAAAATAGTAGCTTTATTCTTATTTACAAAATAAGAATAAAGATAATCATTATTATTAGTGGGCATTTTTCTTAAACAAGTGTTTTACTTTGTCATTTGTGCTATTTGTTTAATAGATAACCAATTATGTGTTCATTTAAGGTATGTGGTGGCTGAGAAGGCACTGTTCTCTGGTGAGATGATAGGAAGTGGAGAGGAAAGAGTAGCTTGGGAATAGAATTTTCCAGACCCAGCTCTACTTGCATCATTCATTATTAAAGATTCCTCCCAGGGCCTTATATTTTGTTGCTTGTCAATTCTGGTTTGTTTATGGTACTGTGAGTTGTTGCCTTTCCCTGCTTTAAAATGGTATTTTAATGGAAAACTGGAAGCAATTTTAAACTGGAAAGTAGATGTTTGGTTCTAAGGAAATTTGCCCATGGAATATTAACTGAAGAAGCCCTATCAGTACCCACGAGTACAATGGTGGTTAATGAGTGAGGGAGTGAAGTTGTAGGGTGGGAGAATCGGTGTAAATAAACCCAGGAGAAACAGACCACTGTTTCAGAGTAAGGACCACTGTGGACTGAAGGTTAATTTGAACATGAATGGGATCTCCATAGCAAGTTAAGGAAATGAAACTGTAACTAGGTTAATGAGAAATCAGAACGTTACCATGCATATTTTGACTGAGGATGCCAAAACAGGGCTGTGAGAAAAATGACCTCACCGTCAGGCCAGTGTGCGGACAGTTTTGAGGATTGTCCTTGGATGGAGGGCACTTGTGTCCCTGAGTGAAGAAAAACCTTGTAGGTTGAAGGAACAGAGAGGTCTGGAGATAACGGTCCCTCTGGACTTTGTCAAATTGCGGAAGAGTGAACTGGGCAGGGCACCCAAGTGTCAGTGTTTGAGGGGTCCTGAGCACAGATGATATTTTTTTTCCACAGATGATTTTAAACAGAAACCCATTTGCAAGTAATAGGCTGAAAATTAGTGCAAATGTGGTGATTAGTTAATAGTTCTGTTGTCATGTAATGGTGGGAATTTCTTCCTCATTTTTTTATCTCTTCAACAAATATTTATGGAGTGTCTATGATTTGACAAGCTCTAGGCTGGTCCATGTAAACAAATAATTAAAATAATTGCAGACAAATGTGATAATAGAGGTTTAAACAGGATGCCTTGGGAAAAGCACCACTTAGGTTTATCACTTATTTATTTGTACTTAGTTTCTTGTGAATGTGTATACAGAAAGTATTTTTTTTCATAAATCAAGAAACCTATTTTCCTCTTAGGTTCTTTTTTGTGCATCTGTTTCAAATAAAATGGAAAGACTTAGCCTGATTTAGTGAAAGTCACCTAAATGTCCAGCACCTGCTGGTATCTGGGGCAATGAGGCTGGGGAATGCGATACAGTTTTTGGCCAGAAGTATCTAGCTTTATAAAGATATTACCTCAACCTCTTTACAGTAATGAAACAAATGACGTTGACCATCATGGGTGGTGGTGATAAGACAGGTCATTCCAGCCAACTCCAGGATGACCTTTCTGGATTTCAGTGGAGGTAATGACTTGTAAAAAATTCACACAAGGGCTTTCTTGAAGAATTCTTCAGTTCACTTTGACTATTGCTCATATTTCTTGTTCATAAAGGTGGTATAGTGCTCTTCATTCTTTTCTTTTTTTTTTTTTGTCCCGAACCCAAATCAGTAGTAGCGCCCTGTCAATGAAATACAGCTCAGAAGTGAATATGTCACAATATTGACATTAAATAACTCCAGGCAAATATTTTTGGGAAAGAGGATAAGTGGCAATATGTATTACAAGTAATGCATAAATCCGTTCTCTTTCTAAAAGATCCAAGCAGTGTGTGAGCATTCAAGCAAATTAGCATTTTTATGGAGCTAATGTAGGCTAGGGCATGGCTCCCTCATTGTTCTGTTTCATCAACTTTTTTTTTTTTTTTTGGCTATTCTTGCAAATTTTCCTTTCCTTATGAAGTTTAGAATTAGCTTTTTACAGTCCATAAAATTCCAAAGTGATTTAGATAAGAATTGTTTGAATTTGCCTATTAATTTGGGCAGACTGTAAATTTTCATGGTGTACCTCTCCATTTATTTAAATTCTTTTATGCTTTTTGGTGACTGATATTCTATAGTTTTATGCATATGGGTCTATGCATTACTTTTAGATGTTTTATGTTTCCTGTAGTTATGGTAAACAAAACATTTTTTCCTAAAACATTTTCTAGGCAGTTAATGCTGTTGTACAGAAAAATTCTTGTCTGTTGATATCCATCTGCTTTGCTGAACCATTTCATTGATCTAATAGTTTTTAGCTTATTATTTTAAATTTCCTAGATTGATAATATTACCATCTGAAAATATAAAGTGTTTTTTACTCCCTTCATCAATATGAGGTCTGACAATTAAGTTTGAGAACTTGTTGCAATGATGTTGCTAACCTTTTTTTTTGACATCAGAGGGATTATTCATTATGAATTTGTACCAACTGGACAAGCAGTTAACCAAGTTTACCATTTGGAAGTGCTAAAAAGGCTGCATGGAAAAGTTTCACCAACAATTCATGGCTCTTGCATCACGACAATACACCAGCTCACACGGCACTGTCTGGAAGGGAGTTTTTAGCCAGTAAACAAATAACTATTAAAACACCCTTCCTACTCACCTGATCTGGCCCCCAATGACTTCTTTTTTTACCCAAAGATAAAAGAAATATTGAAAGGAAGACATTTTGATGACATTCAGGATATCAAGGGTAATATGATGACAGCTCTGATGGCCATTCCAGAAAAAAAGTTCCAAAATTGCTTTGAAGGGTGGACTAGGCACTGGCGTTGGTGCATAGCTTCCCAAGGGGAGTACTTCAAAGGTGACTGTAGTGATATTCATTAATGAGGTATGTAGCATTTTTTTCTAGGATGGGTTTGTGAACGTAATTGTTTGACTTTGTAGGTTTTCAAATCCTTGGTGTCTCTCTTCTCCTACTGGTATCCCTATGATGCAAATTTTTGTATGCTTGATGTTTTTAGATGCATTTGAAGTATTTCGATCTCTGTTTTTCCTTCTCTTAATGCATCGATGTGGCTCTACACTAAGTATAGTCTTGGTTGGCAGTGGGAGCTGACATTCTAATTTTATTCTGATTTTAATGGAAACATAATATTTGTTGTAGTTTTCTGATGGTTACTCTTTATTAGATTAGGAAGTTTTCTTCTATTATCAGTTTACAAAGGATGTTTTCTGTTTTTTAAATTATTTGTTTTTTTCAGTTATAGTTGACATTCAGTATTATTTTATATTAGTTTCAGGTGTACAGTGTAGTGGTTCGACATAAATATAATTGATGTGGTGACCCCCCTGATTACTCTAGTACCCACCTGGCATTGTACAATGTTGTTGCAACATTATTGACTCTGTTCTCTGTGCTGTACTTTACATCCCCATGACTATTTTGTGACTATTAATTTGTATTTCTTAGTACTTTTGCCTTTTTCACTCAGCTCCCCAACCCGCCTCCCTGCTGACAACCATCAATTTGTTCTGTGTTTCTATGAGTCTGTTTCTGTTTTGTTTGGTAATAGCTTTATTGGGACCTAATTCACATACCATACAATATACGTATTTAAAGTGAACAAGTCAGTGACTTTTCATCTATTCACAGAGTTGTTCAACCATCACCACAATCAATTTCAGAACATTTTCATCACTTCCAAAGAACCCTACACCCCTTAGCTGTCACCCCCCAATGTTGCTAGGAGGGGGACTGGTGGCATGTCTTTAGGGTGTAGAGATTCTCTGTGTCTTCTGGAGCTACTATATTTTGTAGCTTTTGTGCTTTTTTTTTTTTTTTCCTGTCCCTGCTACCCTTACAACTGCTACCTTCTGATTAGCATGGAAGAGGAAGGAGGAAAGAGAACCTGTTCTGAGTGTAGCTGTGAAAGGAGCACTCTGTTAAAGAGCTCAGTTCTTTTCCTGTTTCTTGGAGCCATCGTTCTGGCTTCATAGCCCCTCTGAACTATTTCTTCCCCTGAAGAAGGCTTCATCTGCATGTATTCTGAGCTGTGGTTTCATCTTTGGGTGTGGTTTGCTCGTATATGTTAGACCTGACTCTATCTGCTTTATCTCTTATGAATTGCTAAACATTTCTGGTCCACTGATTCACTGGTGGCACCCTCTTTTCCAATTATATTTATGTCTTCTTTCTCCTTTTCATCTCCTTTTTTTTGTTTCTCCCTTAACAGTACTTGCGACATCATGGATTATGTTACATGCTCTACCACCTTTTGACTACTGGTTGGTGTTCTGCAAAATTGAGGTTTTAATCACAACCCTTTTAATCTTCACATCAACTGTCTTTTTAGAGCACTTGAAAGAAAGTGGGTTTTACATATCTCTTTACCAACTTTGATTTATTTTTCTCTGATACTTCCACTATGTTTGCTGAAGAGTTCAATAGAGGAATATGCCTCATGATTTCAACTATTTTGATGTTAAGTGTCTCTATACAGGTACTCTAAAACATATACAATATTGATTATCAGCAATATACAGAGAGGATGATTGTCAGCCAGGCAACTCTTCATGGCTTCTGGGTACAATTGGACTTAGAAAATATTCACAAGAGAGATATTCTCATAAGTCTTAAGGTATTTATGCCAGAAGAGAAAAATCTTGCCTTACAGCCAAGTGGTATTTCCTGAGTCAGACCATCAATCCTCATAATGTGGTGATGGGGCCAGATGCTGTGGAACTTCTTGATCTTAGGTTTGGTAATCTTTTTTTTCTTTTCCACTTTGTGGAGTAATTAGAATGCTAGCTCCAAAGCACTTGCCCAATAAGTATTCTAGGCAGTTTAATAATGCTTTCCAACTTGTTTTCTAATAATCCTACATAGTCTTAAATAATCATCTCCTTAACCGCCAGCTTTTCTGGTCTGTTACCATTTGTTAAAAAACAAACATGTCAGAATGGGTTTCTGCTTTGATGAATGAAAAGTTGGTATTTCAGACCTGAAAATATTATCGTGTAATAGTGGGACTAGCTTAACTCTAGATGTCCCTGTGGTCTCTAGGTTTCTGGGATTGTTTTTCCTTTAACATCTAAACACCAATAGGCTGTGCCTATCCTGACAGCATAAAGTTTAGTCTAGCTAATTTGAAGCTTTCCTGAGGAAAGTATGGCCATTTCATAAATCCACCCTTACTTTCCCTCTCACTTCTCACCTCAATCTGAAGCCCCACATACCTTACTCTTGTTGTCTCATAACTAGTGTCTTTTGGCTGCTGTTCTTTCCCCACATGTAGACATCTCCCCTCCTCTGATTCATTGAGGCAAAGCTAAAACTATCTAGCACATTAAGTAAAACTTTAGTAAAGATTTTGTGTGTCAGATCCTACTTGTTTTCTCTAATGTTCTTTATTTCTTTTTCACTTTAATAACAAAATCACAAGTTTTAGCTGGATGCGAGGTTGGGAGTTGAACTGTTTCCCAGCCTTGCTTGCAGCTAACTTCTGGCCAGAATTGAAACAAAGTGATAAAGTAGTGTGTACAACTTCCAGGCTGTATCCTTGAAAGAAAAGTGATTTCCCTTCCTCTCCTTTGGCTGGCATATGGATGTGTTGGCTGGTGCTGGAGCAGCCATCTTGTATGATAAGATGGAAGCTGTTTGTGAAGCAAAGAAGAACAAAGGGACAGAAGGATCTCAGGTTTCCAAAATTCTGGAGTCACCATACCAGCCTTGGACTGCTTAAACTTGAATGGAATGAGAGAAATAAATTTCAGTTAGGTTTTAACTGCTGCTTTTTTGGCTATATAATATGGGATAATGAAATGGAATAATAGAAGGAGATTTAAACTCTGGTTAATAGATATTTCGTAAGACAGGAAAGCAAGGAAAATGTGGGATCTTGACTAATAATTCTGAAAGTTGAGGAGGAACAGAGTTAGGCTTTGGGCATTTTGAGATGCTTATTTCTTGATGATAACTTCAAAGGGAAGGGTTGCTGATATCCTACTATAACTTTGCCCTCATTAAGGGGACATGAAAACTGTAATGCTAGATAATAAAATATATTTGTAAACAAACATTCCCAAATTTAAAGATTCAAATTGCTACACTATAGGCATTATTATATATATAAAAAAAGAATTTTGGATTTACTTTAAGACCATATGTGTAAGCCATGCAATAAAATCCGCCTTACTAATTAAAAGTCACAGCTCATTTTCATATATATTGATATCACCCAACTTGATCCTCTTTCTAAATCAACAGGTTTATATCTGAATGACCTTTGGTTATTTCCCAAAATCAAATCTATCCTCCAGGGATATAATTGTAAGTCTATTTGAATGCTGAAAATAATGGCAAAGAGAATTTCAGAAGTTGTAAAACTGCAACCTCACTAAGGGAAGCATTCCTCTCTCAGGGCAAGAAGAAAAGGCACTTTGGGGGTGGGCTGGGTCTTACTCTATCACAAACTTGTTGTTTTAATTTGTTTGCCAATAACCAGTCACATTGGCATACCAACTGGATTTCCTTGTAAATTCTACTTTTGTTACCATCCTGACATCAGTGCGAAAACTCACAATGATACATATGATCTTAGATCTGGTTGCACTTGAAATTTAGGTTTCAGCAGGTGGTCACCGGGCACAGACATTTCACACCAAACCTGAATAGGTCTGTAACTCTGCCTTAGAAAGCAGCTTGCCTATAAATATTTCACTTCGAGTCAGACAAAAGCTGGATGGATGTGAGGCCACTTCAGACAAAAAGCAGATAAATTCCTGCTTAACATGTACCTGATGCTTTATGATTTCTGCCCAGGTTCAGATTTCCTGGATCAAATGTTCCCAAGGCCTGTGAGGTCATGTGGTTCCAGAGAAATAAGCTAAACTTGGTGTATATTACAGAGAAGCCATCCCATCCTGGTGTGACGGCTCTGAAGGTAAGTGTTAATCCCAATCTGATTTCATGTGTGTGCAACAGCTGTTGGGAACATTAGGACTGCCATCTGTGTCCAATGGAGCGATTTCCTACCACTCAGCCTCATATGGCCCAAAAGTTAATTTAGTGCATATTGGGAAATTCCTGAAACAACATGAGACTTAACACCATTTTTTCCATCAAATCCTTGGAGTTTTTGTTGATATTTAGAGAGCCATGGAGGTGTGAAACTTCAGGGTTGAAGATGGAATGGTTTACTCATAAGATCTGGGACCCTTATTAAGAGTTCTTTCTATAAGTTAAATTCATGTGTTTTTCCAAGAATAAACCCAGCGCCACACTTGGAATAAAACTGTCCTTTAACCTTGTGACAAAAATCCTGTGTTTTCATCGGTGATTGTTTTATGTATCAACTTGGTCATGCAGAGTACCTATTGGACTCAATATACATATTTGCATATGAAAATCTTAATGACTTGGATTTACAGTCAATGATTTTACGCATGGAAAATAAAACCAGAAAACACATGGAAATCTTGAATTAGAGTTAGTGTTCTCCGACCTCTCCTAGGGCAGGGCCTATCTCCCTAAAATTGTTTTTTTTATTTCCCTCCATTCTTCATCCCATTCCTTCAGCATAATGAAAATATCTGCTTAAGCTGATTTGTATCCAAGTGTGAGTAAAAGAGATTTGATCTAAATTGTAAGCCGCCCCGAAGATATGGATTTGCATTTTTTGAAGTGATGTTTGGTATTTAATCTGAATTTAGCTAAATGAATTGATCTTGTTATCCAAGCAGCTGCTGACCTACACATTCTTTGGGTCTTCTCAGAATGAACAGGATGGGATAGGGTTGGTACCTTTCCCCATTTCAGCTTCCCTCTTCGATTGATCCAGTCATCAGCAGTCATATCTGTTTGAAATATAACTACGATTAGAGACATAACTTTTTAAAGCTACAACTAACTGATAATACAGTCAATTCATGGATATTTAATACATATGCAGCCTTTTAAAGTAACGTAGCCATCAAAACATTTATTTGATCACCTACTATGAACCAGTCAGGTTTGTGCCTGTCCATGTCTGGTTCTTTGTGTAGCTTTTTCATAGGACTACATTATATTAAATACCTACTAAAGGATTTGGTGTGATGGAGACCCACTGGCCTTTGCCTAGCAACTTTCACGTCAACTTCATTTCTCATTTCCATGATTATCATTCTGCCAGACCCTCCGCTTCTCATGGATACACATTCGCTGCAGCTTCCTGATTAGTTTTCCGACTTCCAGACCAGGTAATTCTGAATCAGATTCACTTTGTTGGAACTTTCCCCTGAAAGATATCCCACCCAAAAGTATGTTTTATACACAGATCAACTTGAACCTTCGGAAGCAGAAGCACCAGCAGCACGTCCAAGAAGTAAGGATCACGTCTTATTCATCTCTGTATTCCCAGAGTCCTCCTGGCATAGACAGCCAGTGAGCATTTCATGTCAATCAATTTGTTTCTCACCTTGACCATCTCCTGGAGTTTTATTTACTACTTCAACTCTCTTACAATTCAATTGCACCAACCCTGGGTCTCACGACCAATTTAATATGATACGAAAAAGAACAAAAATCTAACTGCTTAAGAAAAACAAAAAATGAATTTATTTGTTCCTTACTTCAGTGTTCCTAAGAAAAGGACACCTGTAGATGGGGAAACTCATCAGTATGAGATTCCAAAGTTAGCATATGTATCCATTGGGACAGGATGAAGAATGTGTGACTCGATTATTTTCCGAATCAGAAGAATTTTACCTACATGACAAAAATGGACAACTCAGAACAAGACGACATACAGAATATCAGAGAACAAAGATATCTTCAGTTTTTTTTCTAACCATGTTATTGCTCATAAATCAGCATAATAAAAGGAAGCCATAGAGGGTAACCTGTCTCTCTTTGGTGTCCAGAGTATGGACATCAGGTTGACATGACATGTACCAACAATCATTATAATGAAACCTCCTTCTCAAGTTCTAACACCTGCAATAGTACTTGAAAGGATAAAGCCTCTAGCTGCAGTGGGTCTGTGAGGAGAAGCCCATTTACTCATTCTTTCACTCATTCAACTTATATTTATTAAATGACCGTATGGAACAGGCACTCTGCATCCTTGGAATCTGTGAAGTTGAACCACAGAAGCATCCGTTTTTCTGGAACATAAATATTGTTGATGTCACATATATCCATTGACATTTTACTTAATAAAAGCAGGCTCAACTCCTTGGCAGAGGACAGAGAAATTTGCGATTACAATCCCAACAAACTCTATATAGTGGGGAGGAAAAAAGAGAATGGTGATAGTATTAGGAAGAGACAATGGTTGCAGGACCGCCAAAACACAAATCTTTATGAGGAGGGCTGAGGGAAGGCCTGTGACCCAAGCTAGGCCAATTGGATGCTCCGTTGAGGGAATTTACTTCTTAAGTAGAGGAACAAGAAAACTGAAAACTGTTGGCATTCAATTCCACTCAGCTGCAGCCTCCGGACCTCATTGTCCCTGTTCTGTGCAGATGTTAGGGTCTCTGATCCCTGATCTCCAGGGCTGCTTTCTTCTCTTCGGTTTCCTAACCTGGTCTTCTGGCCTCTTGTCTGTTCTGTGAGCTCCTGATCCTTTCCAGTAAATTACCTTTAGCTTAAGCCAGATTTAGTTTCTGTTTCTTGCAACAAAGGAGTCTTAATACCTGCCCTAACCTGTCTTATAAAGGTAGCCACCGAAATCACCTGTCTTTCTCTATCCTCCTGCATGTATGTGTCCCTGATCCACCTACAGCAGCTCCTGATCATATCAGTGTTTTTAAAAAATCACTTACGCCTTCATTGGGCAAATATTTACTGAGTATTTAGGGATCATTTTAGGTGCTCGAGATGCATTGGTAAAAAAAATAGACAAAATTCTAAATGCTGTATCTTTATGAGTTTTCTTTTAATGAGGGAAGACAGACAAGAAGTAAAGTTTAAAAGTACGTATATATGTTAGATGAAATGACTGAGTGAAACAACGAATCTGATAAAGGGGATAGAGAGAATGAAAGGTGAGAGGCTGTTGCCATTTTAAATTGAGTTCTTAGGGAAGGATCACCAACAAGGGGATTTTTAAGTAAAACAGAGTGGTGAGATAAAAAGCCATGTGCATACCAGCAGGAAGAGCATTTCTGGCAGAAGGCACGGAAAATGCAGAAGTGCCACAGTGGAGAGTTGCCTCTAGTGTTGCAGGAACAAGAAAGCTAGTATAGCTGGAGTAGAGTGAGCAAAAGACAAAGTTGTAGGTATTGAGATCAGGGATGTTATGGGGAGTGGGGGCAGACAATATAGGGCCATTGTTAAGACTTTGTTTTTTATAGTGAATGAGTTACGAAGACATTGGAGGGTACTGAACAAACATCTGACATATACAATTTTCTTCTGTGCCCAGCATCTGTTGGCTTTCGAGGACCTTCACCATTACCACATGACCCATGTTTCTCATCCTTGACTTCAGTGCTCTCCTCTGCTTCAGTTAGACTGGTCTCTTTCCTCCAACCTGAACACTCTACACATTTCCATGCCTGATCCACTCTCCAAACCCCAGCGTCCATCGAGGGTCATGTCCGATCCCATCTCCTTCCTAAAGTTTTCCTCCCTTTAGCCGATCTTGCCCATTTGTGAATCTCTCATGGACTAACCTCTACACCCTCCAGTAGAGATGTAGCACATACCAACCTTGTACGTTACTGAATTTTTCATGTATGTCTGCCTTGTCTATCCAAAAACTATAGATTGTAAACTTTTGGAACAAAAGCACCATGTCTTGCCCCTTTTTGTAGCCCCTTGAGTGCTTGATGAAAAGCAGTTTCATATTACTTGAAACAATCTCCAAGGCTCTCAGCATGTCTGGGTTGTGTTTCAAAGGTTTACAATGGCTCCTTCTTTCCTAGGGGGTCTTGGAAAGTTACAAACGAATGTGTAACTACATGGTTTGTTCAAGTAACCGAACAGGGTTACAGTGTAAGACCAATCATCACAGTCCATTAATCGGGGTTGTTCAGGGAAAACGAAGCTCCAGGTCCTGGTTGAGCAATCGGGGGACTCGAGGTCATGCAAACCAGGTCCAGGGGTTTTGTCTTGGCCCCAAGAACAAGCTACAATTGTCCACTCCGTGCTAATACACATTGCCGGCCATGGAAATGTACTCTTTAGCTCTGCAGCTGAATGGCTCACACAGCCCTGTGATCCTGGATCCTATGCAAGGTTAACTAGCCTTCTATAAACATTAACACCCATGGGAATGGCATGCCGTAATTATGGATGAATATACCCTGCCCCTAAGTACTTGTCAGTTTGCAGAACTCACTCTATAGACCAGAGTGCAAATGTAATTTGTGTGGCAATGTGGATAGCAGTCCCAGCTCTGTAAACAGGCTGCCTGGGCTCAGGAAACTGGGTTTGTGTCTTCATCGGAATGTACCTGCAAATCCAGGGTGCAGAAGCTTCCCCAGATGGACAACTGGGCTCAGAGCCCCTTCAGATCTCTCATATTAACTTCCCGCTACTGCTCACATGCACGCCAAGGGCACAAATGAAAATGCCCAAATTTTGGTTAAAAAAACAAAATCACATTGTCCAGCTCTTAACTCCCAGGGGATTTCCTCTTAAGTCAGAGACTGAATATATGCCTTTTTTTCAAATTCTTCTATCAATTGTTACTAGAGCCAGCAGACCTGGCATAGTTGCATTTATGCTATACATGGTTGTATACTGTTGTCCGTATTAAACTCTTGGTATCGGAATTTAGGGAGGAGTTGGATGAGGTCTCCAATGTCCCTTTCCATTTTCCCATCTGACTACGTGTTATTTTTAGCCCAGCGGTGCGTCTGTCTTATAATAAGAAATGGAGATTGTAGTCACAGTCTCGGGAGCGGAAGAACTTTAAAGATAATCTAGTCATTTTTCCCTGTTGTCACGGTAGGACACTGGTACTTACAGTCCGTGAATCCCTTTTCAGTCACACAGCACTTACAGGGCTAAGATTCACACCCTCGTCCTCTGGTCCTCAATCCAGAGTCTTCCCGTTATATTAAAGTCTTTTAAAAAGTGACTTGTCTCAAAGATTTAAGCAGACATTTCACAAAAGAAGCTATATGAATGAGCAAAAAGAACATTAAAAGGTGTTCAACATTATTAGGTATCAGGGAACTACAACCTAAAACCACAGACACTAGCTGGAAGGAAAAAAAGGCAGACAGTGCCAAGTGTTGCTGAGTGCACAAAGGAACTGCAACATTCCCAGATTCCTGGTGGGGATGCAAGGAGGTGCAGCCACTTGGGAGAACTGTTATCAGTTCTTATAAACTTACACATGCACTTAGCACAAGACCCAGCAATTCCGTCTAGCTATTTACACAAGAAACAAAAAATGTGCACAGTAAAATCTGTACATGAATGTTCATAGGAGCTTTATTCAATAATAACTCCAAACTGGAAACCCAGATGAATGCTGGTATATCCATACCATGAAAAACTACTTAGGAGCAGAAAAGGAATCACCTACTATTAGAAACAAAACATAGAGGAATAAGGATGAACTAAAGAAGCTTGACATAAAAGAGTACATACTCTAGGATGTCATCTGCATAAAGTTCTAGAAAAGACAGATCGAGTGATGGGCAGGGGTTGGAGCCGGGGTGGGGGTGGACTGCAAAGGGACATGAGGAGGCACCCAGGGCCACAAAGTGTTCTCTATTTTGATTATGATGCTGGTACCACAAGCATATGTTTGTCCAAACCCTCCCTCCTCTATACTTCAAACGGGTACATTTTATCAAATGTAAATTACACCTTGATAAAGTTGGCAAAAGAGAATAAATAGTAATTTGCTCCTAAATCACTGCAGGCAGTGTGCAAACAAGAATGTGTGACTTTGAAGTTGCCATTCAGAAAGAGTCTCAGAGGTTGCTGCTGGGATGGGGGTGGCAGGGCAACAGGACCTTGCTCTCTCAAGTGCTCTAGCATCGCTGGCTGTCACATACCTCCAGACTGGGCTCTAGCCAGACCTTTCGCATGCCCATTGGAGCAGAGCTGGCCTCAGGCCAGGGCAGATGTGGAAAAACCACTTTGCCACTTTTATCTCTGATGGAAAGCCCTTGTTCAGCTCGGCTGAGATGTGTTTATAAATCCGCGTTCTGGTATGGTTTAAATTTGCAACTAGGAAAGGGACGTGGCTCCTTTTAAAGGAAGCAGGCCCTGCAGAGAGCAGATATCCCCAGAGGAGGCTGAGTGGGCCCATAGCATGAGAAGGCAGGGTTTATATCCGAGAGGAGGAAGAGACCTGGTGAGGACTTGAAATTCTCTGAGGCAGGGATTTGAGGCCAGGGTGAGGTGAAGGGAAAAAGTGTTAACTGCGGTTCTGATGCTGCAAATACTGCCTTGACCTTGAATCTCCTTTGGTTTCTGACTGTGGAAGAATGAAGCTTTTTAATAAAATGTAACTGATATGCACTGAGGATCCCAGTTTGTGAGTCAATGTGCCAGATGCTTGGCGATGCAAGATGAATAGAAAAGGCTTCTTTGAAGAAGTGTTCTGTCTAGTCTAAAAAACAAAAAGTATTTACATAAATCATGATTTGTGCCTGCCCCAGGCCTTTTAGGTGAAGCTGGCCCTTTGGAGCTTTGCAAAGCCCAAGTAGTACTGACAGACACCCCGTGCCACAACTGCTCACCTAGAATGTCCTTGAACTCGCCAGGTTGGCCCCATCTCCCAACAATTCCTTGAACTCATTCTCCCCACTGGTCTTCCTTTAGCTCCAGGCTCTGGAATCTCAGCCCTATCCTCGTCCTGTGGGCTCAGATGCCCCATCTGTACCCATTTTGCTCAGGCGCTGGCCTGAACTTGCCCCAGCCCGGGGGGTTCCCTTAGAAGACAAGCCAGCCCACCAGTTTACCCTTCCCCATGCAGGAGGAGAGGAATTGGCAGATGCTAAAAGTGGACCAGATGCCTCTAGTTTTCAAATTGGTATCCTAGAACAACACTGTGTGTAGTGAATAGGATCCGTTTTTCAAATGTGGTCTCCGATCCATAAATAATTAGTGCTAAAAAATATGACCAAGGGATGGAAATGGGGTAAAATACACCACATTCATTCCTGAACTTGACATCAGCATCATCCCTGTCATACCTGTGATAAATAACAGTTATATATTGGGCAGTAGTGGGATAGCAGGTCATATTTCTAAAATACTATTTTGATCATTCCCCCCCTTCTCCAGAATCTTCAGTAGCTCCCTATTGCCTGCTGGTGCTAAAAAAAGTCTGTGCTCAGTGCCTGCCCGGTGCATAAGGGACTGAGCGCAGCATTACCCTCACTGCCTGAGCCTGACACACTTCACTGTGGCCCTGTGTGAAGCGGTCCTGGGTAATGGATGCCCCAGTGTTGTCGCACTATAAAAAATGAGCAGTCCCTCTGTCACCACTTAAAGGGGACCTTTCAGAATCCTACTTTGCTTATATCATGCTCCCCTTCCCCGAAGACACACACATTTGGGGAAAGAAATTTGCTGAACTTGTTCCAGAGTGATGCAGATTTCCTTGCCTGACAAGCTTGTCGATTCACCTATAATATAGATTATGTTCTGGTCTTCAGTTATTCAGCTACATAGGGTTTCAAAAATTCCCTAACATGCAACTTCACCCAACTGACTGGATATTCCTGTGTCATCCTACATGTGCCTCTGCTTTCAGGCCAATGGTGGACAATGTTTAGAAATACATGTGCTGGGCCGGCCCAGTGGCTCAGGCGGTTAGAGCTCCATGCTCCTAACTCCGAAGGCTGCCGGTTCGATTCTTACATGGGCCAGTGGGCTCTCAACCACAAGGTTGCCAGTTCAATTCCTCGAGTCGCACAAGGGATGGTGGGCTGCGCTCCCTGCAACTAAGATTGAACACGGCACCTTGAGCTGAGCTGCCGCTGAGCTCCCGGATGGCTCAGTTGGTTGGAGCGCATCCTCTCAACCACAAGGTTGCTGGTTCGACTCCCACAAGGGATGGTAGGCTGCGCCCCCTGGAACTAGCAACAGCAACTGGACCTGGAGCTGAGCTGCGCCCTCCACAACTAAGACTGAAAGGACAACAACTTGACTTGGAAAAAAGTCCTGGAAGTACACTGTTCCCCCAATAAAGTCCTGTTCCCCTTCCCCAATAAAAAATCTTGGAAAAAAAACCCCTTTTTTTAAAAAAAGCAATACATTTGCTTTTAGTGATGTTGCTTTTAGTGTAAAGACTATTATTGGAATATTATTATTACCTTAAGATCTCCAACTTCTGCTCACCAATTTTAATCCCTGCTCAATGAGTCCCAAACCTCTGAGTGATGGCATTGGGTGACAGTGAATTCAGTTCTCTCCACTGTGTGTAAATGTCTTCTCCAACATGTAGCGTGGCAGGAGTTCCTGTTTCTGGTAGACAGGCCTGTGAGTGGTGGACCACATTTTAGAAGGTATTTCATGGTGAAACCATTGTTGGCACTGCTTACTTTAACCATCATTTACCTTGTTTTCAGTCAATGTGATTGCTGTACATATTCATTGTGGGGGGAAAAAAGTCTATATCTTTTCTTCAAGTCCTGGTTTTGTCTCAGCATTTCCTGGAACTAGCTCATTAGCGAAGTATCGAATGTGCCATGAGATATGTCTCTGCATATCATCGATGGGAAGTGACTATTCTCAGGAAAGGGAAGGGCATGAGGACAGACTAAACCTTCGTAAAGTTTAATGCGTTGGTCATTATGGAATGCAACATCATTGGGAAATCCATTACATAGGGCCCTTTCCCCACAAGTTGCAGGGTGAGTTGTGTAAGTTCCAGAAGGTCTTATTTTTCCTCATTGAATAATCAAAAGTAAACATTTATGTTGGCTTCTTGTTGTTAGGGTACTTTCAGCAGTAACAGAAAATGCCACTGAAATTGGCCTAAATAATAAGACATTTGTGGCTTACGTGACTGGAAGTCTTAACAATAGGGAATGGAATTTAGGGTTGGTGAATCTGCAGCATTTAGCACTGTCATCAACAACACAAGTTGTCAAGGTTCCTTTCCTTTGCCATCTGTAATGCTGGCTCCCCTCACAATTGTAAGGTCTAATGGTTGAAGGGGAAAACAAAGAGCCAGTCATGAAATAAAATCCTTCCCTTCCATCTGAGGCTCACCTGTAAGCTCTGGAGCAATAACGAGCTAGGAGAAGGCCATGCGCTGAGTGGTTTCAGTTCAGTTTCCTCAGACAATCTGATGGGATTGCAGTGTTCGGCTTTGATTAGTCAATACTTATCTCATTCCTGGCACTGGCATTATTTCCTAAAGCATTACGGATGTTACAAAATGGAGGGAGAGTGGAAAGCATGTTGGGAAATTGAACACAATGTCTGTCATACTGTTCAAAATCATTCAGTTAAGGGAAGGGGTGGGGAGAAAGGAAAACCAAGCTTGACTGAGTAATTTTTTGGCACCATGAACCACAGCCTCAGTGATGCAATTGAGAATATCCAGCCTGATATTTAATTGATAAGGAGACACGACCTTTTGTTTGATTCTTTGCTGAACACTGGCCAGAATGAGTGAAAAGAGTAGAATAATTTCAGCTGTGCGTTTTCTCCTTCTTCTCCTCTTTCTTCTTCCTCTTCTTCTTCCCCTCCTCCTTCTCCTTCTTCCTTTCCCCCTCCTTCTCCTCTTTCTTCTTTTCCTCCTCCTGCTCTTTCCCTCCTCTCCCTTCCCTTCCTTCCCTTTTCTTCCTCCTTCTCCTTCTTTGCTTACTTCTTAAAGAGATCATTACTCCTCCCCTGCCCCATTACTGCTAAAACCACTTTTTGGTGCCTCAAAGAGCAAAAGTTAAAATAGTAAAAAACGCAAACTGTTTCTTAGGTAGATGACTTATTTGGAACTACATCAAAATGCTGCTTAGTCACTACCACATGCCTCCCACCCCACTTTAAAAAATATGTTCCTGCTAGACTCTAAGAGCTCAGGAAAGTGAGCAAGTTAAGTCCAAACACATACCAGAATAAATTAAATAACAGAGTTAAGGAATTTAAATAAATATGTCGTGGTTTTGCAGAAGTGGTCAATTATGTTTTAAGGTTGAAGTGCAAGGCTATTTGCTTGGAAGTGATCTTGGTAAAGGAAAGCTTTTACAGGCAAGAGAAAGGATGGATTTGGTACTTTTGGAATAGGTAGTACAGAAGGGCTATTAGCAAATGGATTTTTTTTTTTAAAACCTGGAATGTTATACAGGGTGTGCTGCACAACTTAGTTTACAATGATGTTCAGATAAGAGTTATTTAAATTATCCATGGGAAACTCTGATGAAATACTTCGATGAGAGACAAAGAAAGTGAGATGACTAGATAGCTACAAGCGAAACTTCCAAAAGGGTAGATTGCCATGTCATTTGAATGTGAGGAAAATAAAATAGTTGGCTGTGGCTTCCGATTTTAGTTTTGACTTATCTGCAAGCCTTCTGCAGACTCTGGCAAGTTTGATATTCTCAGTAGACTTCAGTTTTCTCCTGGGGGCAACATTTGCAATGCATCCAGTAAAGATTCTAGAAAGATTCCTGAGAGTGATCTTGGTTGCTGTCTCTGGCACCTGCAGGGTGTGGTATGGAATCCTCTATGCCCAGCCTAAAGTCTCCTGCTAGGACTCCTGAAAATGGTGGAGCTAATTGAAGGCATGTCTGGAGAGCCAGAAGGCTATGGCCACCTTGACCATGTCCGCAGCTGGTGGAAGCCTTAGAAGCCTCCCTGCTCCCCCCTTCCAATGGATACATGTGGTGGGAACCTAAACTGTAGGGACAATCCCACCAATTTATTGAGGAGCTGAGGGCACAGGTATCCAGTGAACGCTGCAGCTTACTCTCCCTACCAGGTTGCACTCCCACTCCCATGTCCTAAGCCAGGTTCAGATAAAAGAGTTTCTTTTTCTACAAACAGCAGAAAAATAGAATTTAGTTTCCCATTTCTTTATTCTTGCCTGAGCTGAGTTGGATACTTCATGAAATGCTCATATTACAGGATTGACTTGCTCCTTTTTTATTCTCCCAATTTAATTCATAAATACCTTCTTCTTATAAGAAATTTTTGAATAAAGAGATTTCAAAACGTAGTTTGACCTATCCACTCTTATTTCCTCTATTACCTGTTTTTCTTATTCACTTACACTCATGAGAGCATAGGTAGAAACATGGTTTTGCTTCATGATTATTTTTACGTAATTAGAATTATTATTTATAAATTATTCTACATGCTTAGAAATCCTCTGCACATAAAAATGTGGACTTAACTTTATTCTTTGTAAATGTAGCAAAACATTTAATAGTGTATGAAATACTTTCCAATAAATATTTATATATTTTTTCAATGTTTTCTTATAATGAATAAAACAGAAATAAAAATCCATTTATCTACCTTTCTGTGAACCTGGTGTTTCCCTAGATTGATACTTATAAATAAATTTTAGTATGTCTATTGTAAGATTTTATAGATAACTTTTGTAAGGTTGAGGAAGTTCCCTTCTGTTTCTAGTTTGTTGAGAGATTTTATCATTAGTGAATTTACTTTCGATTATTGGGAAAGTGACATTGAAGACATCCAAACGAAATGAGAGAGGCAGACATATATCTATTTGGGGGAACAGTATTCCAGGAAAATGGAAGACCACATGTAAAGGCTCTCATGCAACAGCCAGGCTAGTATTTGTGGAAATAACTAGGATAAAAGAATGTTTGGAGTGAGAGGATGAAGAAGGCAGAGTAGTGAGAGATGAGATCAGAGGATGACCTAGAGTAAGATCAGATAAGGCTCTGGATACATTGTAGAAATTGTGGTTATTATGGTACTAGAGAGATAGAGAATTGTTTGAGCCAAAGATTAACGTTATCTGATTTATTTTTCAGAAGGTTCACTTTGGCGGCTACATGGAAAACAGACTACATGAGAGTAGGCGTATGATTAGATAGGAAGCTGTTTACTACTGATTATTTCAATCAGTGAGCTAAGAGGTGGCTTGAAGTAGGGTAGCAGCAACGAAGGTGTGAGAAGTAGTATTCTGCATACATTTTGAAGGTAGAGAAAACAAGATTTGCTTCTGGATTGGATGTGGGTTTTGAGAGAAAAAGAGGGTTCAAGGATACTTCCGGAATTTTAGAGTTACTTGGAAACTGGAAGAACAGAGGTGCTAATTACGAAGAAGGGGATTGTTATGAGAGTGCTCACTGTAGTTTAGACTTTGCTTTAAGAGCTTTACATGGATTAACTCATTTAGTTCTTGCTACAGTTGCATGGAGTAGGTTTTAAAATATCTGCCCCTTTCTCATAAAAATAAGTGAGCAAATAGGGGTTAAGTAACTTATTAAGGATACACAGCAAAAAACAGAGCCAAGATATAAACCCAAGCATTTGGGCTGCAGAGTGTTCCCTTCACTATTAATGGGATCTATCCTGTAAAAATGTTTAAATCCCCTTTGTTTGCAGCTGTATGTCCTCATTCATTATCAGTGTTATTTAATTCTGTCTTTTCTCTTTTATCCTCCATTAGTCTTTGTAAATACTTACCTATTTTGTTGGTCTTTTCAAAGAACCAGACATTAGTTTTATTGAACAGCTGTTCTGTTTTTGTTTTCTATTTTATTAATTTCTACTTTTATCTTTATTAATTCCTTCCCTCTTTGTTTTTTCCCCTTTGTTGTTGTTGTTGTTGCTCTTTTTCTATCAACATTGTAAACTGAGGAATGATGATGCATGTTAACATAAAAGGATTATGGAAAGTATGGGGTATAATTGTAGGAGGCTGCAAATTTAAGCCTCTCCAAGTACTTTTCTTAGTAAATTAAGGTTGTTGAAATTTAAATGATGTTACAGCTTAAACACATGGTATACTAAGCATGATAGAAAATGACTGTAGGGAAGTTGATTGCTAAAAGTGGGGAAAAGGAAAAAAAATTATAGAACAAGATTAAATTAGAATTTAGTAAAATTAGTTACACTTGAACATTGACATGAATTAATGCCCTTTTAGAAGAGAATTATCTTTTTTGTGTTGGTCATAAAGGAGGTCTAGGACTATGTTTCTGCAGTCCTTGTGTGTGAGGGGGAGCAGAATTTCGCCACCCCCAAATATACCTTTTTTGTATTTATTTTAAGCTGGTTCTTTTTAAGAAGCCAAAGACTCAGGAAGAACCTTTGACTTTCCTCTAACTTAACCTGCTTAAAAGAATTTAGACAGAGGACCTCCTCCAAGAAGGGAGCTCTCATCATAGATAACTGGAATTTAATAGGAACAGGTGTGATAGGGAAGAACATAGCAAGGCCCATTGGATCAAAACCCTCTTTGTGTCCCATTGTTAAAGACAGCCCAGCACACATTTATTTACCCAACACTTGGCTTTTCCATCTCCACTGAATTGCTTTCTTCCCCTTTGAAGTCTCAAACCACAGTCTTCCTTTCAGCTTAGCTCAAGATGGCATATAAGCCTTAACTGCCCAATGTGTCCTCAGGCTCCATATGAATTTAAATTCAAGCTTAGCATGACCTTTACCTATTATTGTAGTTCTTGGGGTATACTTTGATTTTAAGTGTTTGAAATCCTTAACACCTAAGATAATTGATTTACTAAATTTATCATTTTGAATTTTTAAAGACTTAAAAGGGTTAAGTGCCTGATAGATGTGTAAGTTTGCTAAAGGTTTGAAGTGCTTGAATGAATCAGTTATATTAAAATTATTATTATAATTTAAAATATTTGAGGATCTTTAGTCAAGCTTATAAATATTATGAACTATTTAGGGAAATATTTTTCAAATTTAAATTTTAATCAAAAATGAATAAGTAGGTGCTTTAAGTGTTAATGCAATTACTGGATTCATAAACAGAATATAATGTGTTTAAATGTTTAAGGAAAAATCTGTTTTTAGATGTACAACTTTGAAAAATTGGGTTTTGATGAAAACTCAGCTGTGAGCAACTATTAGTGTTTCCAATTGTGCACAGTCCCCCTTTGTCATTTGAAATGAACTCAGGTTTTGAGTTGAACCTTTTTTATTTCTTTCAGTCTTCATTGTTTTTCTAAATAATTCATTTGAGGCTGTACATCTTCCTTTTGAGTACTGCTGTGGCTGTGCCCCCTCCACCCCCTTTGGAGACAAACAGTGCTATTATTATTTTTTTTTTCAGAATTGTTTGTAATATCAGTTTTGATTCTTTCAATTCTTCAAAATGGCCATGGCCCCTTGTTGTGGGAGGCTCAGTTCTTCTTGCTGCACAGTGAAGAATCAAAGGTCAGCAAGCTGATTAATATGCAAGCAGGGTTTATTAGTGATGCGTTCTCTTCCTGAGAATGGCCTAGCGGAGGTGGGAGAGAGAGGTGTAGGCCCTCCCTCCTCTTGTCCCAAGGACTTATGGTTGGCTGGGTGGGGTGAGGGAGTTATATATTGATTTGGTGGGAAAAAGGTGATGCATGTTCTAAGATGGGTGGAGATCTGTTGACTCAGATCCTTATCTTGCTCCAGACCACCTCTTGTCATCTGTTGTTGTAAAAACAGACACTGTGGCTGGAGGCAGTTAAACAAAGCTATTTATGAGCTTTTTCTGTAGGTACTATGGACCCCCTCCCACACCACCCCCCTCCTTCTCCTACATTTTCTGACTTCTACCTAACACTCACCAAGTGGTCTTTGCATGAAGTATTCTCTTTTCAGAATCTTCTTCATGTAACCCTGCCCCTTCTTTATCTACCTAATTCCTACTTACCTGTCTATTTTGACTCAAGAAGGACTTCCTCTCAGAGGGATTCCCATCCCAGGGCAAGGGCAAAAACAAAACAAAAACACACACACAAAAACAAGCAAAAAATCAAAACTATTAAGCAACCAAAAATTAGATTCAAAATAACTCTAGCTCATGATTTTTACACAAGAAGTATGACTCATGACATAACTGAAATGCAGCTTTGTCCCCTACTATCCCTTTAACTTTTATTCAGTGAGTAAATTTCTTTTTTTCATTCCCTGCCCCACTGATGAAAGCCCTGGCATACATGACTCTGCTCATACCTAGATAATAGAAAGTCCTACAAAGATCATTCCAAGGCCTCCATTCAGTTTCTTTTCAGAATTAGAATGTATAATCCTATATTAAAAAATAAAACCTCAAACTTAGCTTAGTGTTAAGTCTTCTGTCTCTGCACCTTTTTGAGGGTAGACACTTGCAATGGGGAGATAAGGATTCTTTGATCCCTCCCTCCTTCCCTCCCTCCCTCCCTCCCTCCCTCTCTCGCTCTGTCTCTTCCCCTTGCCTCCTTCAACTAGGCTAGTGGCTTCCATACCCATGGATTGGCATTTAGGGACAGTGAAGGACACTGGTAATGTAACTTTCATCTGGCTGATGTTTAACGATGACTCATTCTCTTGTGGGACACTTCCCTGAACTCTTCGAAAGCTCCCTGCCAGGTTGCTCTTTCTTGAATTCCTTTGACCTGGATAGACACATACCTGTTCTAGGTGGTTGCTTGGAACCCTTTTCTCAAGTCCTGGCATCCAGACATCACTTCTTCCTGCTGAGGTCTTCTTGCAAACAGCCACCCAAACACCCCTGGGGTGTTAGGCCATATTTAGGCCAGGAACAAGAACCTTCTTATCTTAAAAGCCATCTTGTCTTGCTTTGTACCTTGTACCTGCCGGCTTGTGTTTGCCTTAGGCCTGGAGAAGCTGCCTGGAATGTAGAAGCCATCTTATCCTGTCTTTGTACTTTGTTTGTCACCTAGGGGCTTGTGATGAGCGGGCCTGGGCGGGCCTGAGCAGGCCTGAGTGGTGGGAGGGAGGCCTGGGGGCCAGGGTGTGGAGCCAGAGGGCTTGTTCACGACCTGAAACCCTAGGTTGCTAGAGACAATGCAACGAAAACCCCCTGAAGGATTGAAGGGGGAACAAGCTCAGTTACCCCCTCCTATAAAACTTCTACCCCTTTTTGCTGGGGAGGTTGTGGTCTTTTCTAGCCTACCTCCCGCAGCTCAAACATGCCACATAAATTTTAATAGACCAATTTTGGTCTCCCATGACTCATTTCTCCAGCCGTGCCTAACACGGGTCATCCCATATGGCTACATATTTCTGGCTCTGCCCCTGAAGCAGTTGGTCAGTCCTTTTCTTGCCTTCTAGACATGCAGGCGGAAGTTAAGCTGATTCCACAGCCTGCTCTAACTTTCTTCAGTGTAAGTCAAGCACTCAGCCTTCATGTCTTCCAACGCTGAGGAAGTATTTAGGGCTCTGTGAGTGATCTTGAAACCTCCCTTGGTAGGCTTGGGCTTGAAAGGTGGAAACTTCTTATTTCTCTCTTTGCGTGTCTCAGCTTAGCAACACCTCTGTACAGAGAAATTGCTCAACCATTCTCCTTCCTTGTTTTTATTATATTGATATTACCTCTTTGCAATTCTTAAAGTGGATGAGGATATTCCGGGGTTGCGGAATAGTTTCTCAACCATTATCTTGAAAATCTGCATATGATGTGTTAGTGAAGGTAGCCCAACCAGTGTTATAAATAAATTTGCATACATAGTGGCTTAACATAATAGAAGTCTGCTTCTTGCTCACCTACGCAGTTGTCCTGAATTGTTGAGTTATTCCAAGTCACGGGAGGGGACTTCAGTTTTCTGAGGCGGCTACTCTCTGCTCTGATGCTATCTTCAACCTTTGTTTCCATCAGCTCAGGATGAGTCATCCTGTTCCTCTGGAAGAAAAGAAGAACAAGGAGTAGGGGGAAAGATTTTTATGGGTAAGGCCTGGAAATGTCATCCATCACTGCTTCCCTTGTGACATTTGCCGGAACTCAGTCACATGGCCACATCTAACTGCAAGAGAGGCTGGGAAATGTAGTCTGTCTGTGTGTCTGTGAGGGACGGCATGGATTTGGAGGAGCAGCAGACTCTGCCATAGATAACTGCACATTTTATACTAGAATTTCACTTTTAAAAAAATTGTGAGGTACTACAAAGCCATAATTTTGACACATTATGCTTGCATTTCTCACATTATACTTGCATTTATTTGTTTCAAAAGGAGTCATGTAAGCAATTATCATTCACCTTGAAATCCCAACTGTTCCCAAATGCCTGTTTTACATACTGTAGAGCAATTCCTTGCGTCTTTCCTCAAAACTATCCTGAATCTCAACAGCCTTAGCCTGATCTTCGATGGTCCTTCCCTCATTCCTCTCTCATGGCCAGAATAGCTCCTAGTATAGTGGAAAAACCTTCTTCAGAGGGTGGGTGTTGGGAAGAAATGGAGCAGCAAGGTTAGAATCCTCTGCACTGGTGTGAAAGAGAACAAAATGCTAACAAATGCTCATACAGTAATAATTTTATAACATCACGTATGAATAACATCTTCCAGAGATAACCAGTGAACTTTTTTGTGTGTATCCTTCTTTTCTCTATAAAATTATCTGTATATCTAGGTATCTATCCTCTATTATATTCTATCTATTCAGATGCCAATACATATTGCATTTTGTAATATACTATGTCAATAAATATTATTCTAAATATTCTAAAATAGCATTTAAAATGGTTTCATTGTCTTAAATTATGGGACTGTATTATCATTATCCCACTGTTCTTAGTTTTAGTGTTACTAACAAGTCAGGGCTAAGGATTTCTGTATATTAATTCATAAATTTGTCCATTGTTTTTCATTTAAGCAGTGTTAATTGACTCATGTTCCCAGCATTGTTCTAACTAGCATGAGTGTATGTGCCGATCTTTTGATTATTTCTTTAGGATTAAATTCTACAAGTAGAAGTGCTTGTTGTAAGATTTGAAAATTAAAAAAAAATTATTACACACTTAAGAATGTGTAACAATTTGTACTTAATTTGCTAGAAAGTAAATACAAATAAATACCTGTTATACTCATGTCAACACTGGGTATATATTCTCTTTGTTTTTAATCATTACCAATTTGATAAGCTAAAAATGATGTATCATTGTGGTTTTGATATGCATTTTTCATTACTAATGAGATTATTTTATTATTTGTTAATAGGCTAGCTGTGTAGCTACCTGTATGAGTATGAGGGATGTGTGTATGAAATGTCTCTTCTTTGCTCATCTTTCTTCCCCCCGCTTCTTCTGCCTCTCCCCACCTCTCCGCTTCAAGCCGTTGTCTCTCAGTCTAGTTGTGTAGGACACAGCTCCCTGGCCCATGCTGGTGTTATGAACCTTGCACTCCTCCTGGCTGAGGCAGTCGGTCGCTGGTCGTCAGTTGGTCGCTGGTCTCCAGTCATCAGTCGGCTGCTTATAGCAGCTCACAGCAGCTCTTGCGCGCTGCCGGCCGCTCACGCTGGCCACCAGCTGCTCATGGCAGCACACAGCAGCCCACCGCTGCACACAGCAGCCCACGGCAGCACACAGTAGCCCATGGCTCCGGATGCTCACCGCAGTCCAGCTCCAGAGAGAGCTGTTGTTCACAACCTTAGCTGTAGAGGGCGCAGCTCGCTGGCCCATGTGGGAATCGAACCGCCTTGACCCTGGCGTTAGGAGCCCCACGCTCCAACCACCCGAGCCACCAGGCCGGCCCCGCTCGTCTTTCCGCTGGAGAAATTTATCATTTACATTTATTTTTTAAAATTTCTTTATAATTTGAGAACATTAGGTTTTTGTCGAGCATGTGTATTGCAGCCCGCCCTCCCCCCAAACAATGTTTTTTGCCTTGTAATATTACTTATGGTAATTTATGACACACAGAAATTTTCTTTTTAAATTTTATGTAGTCATATAACCACTTCACTCACTTCAAAAACAGCCATCTCCAGGTCAGGAGTAGATAAGAAATTATCCATATTTTCTTCTTTTATTTCTACTTTCTCAGTTTTACTTTTAAGTATTTAAGCCTATTAGATTTTATTTTGAGTGTGGGTATAGGGTATAAATTTAACTTTATTTCTAAATTCTTAATTTTCATCACATTATTTATTAAACAATCCATCATTTACCAATGGATTTATAATAATGAATTTTCAGTCTTAAATTCCAATATATACTTGAGTTCATTTTTGGTCCTTTTTTTCTGTTGTATTGATGTTTGTCTATTTTGCTTCTAGACACTCTATTTTATATGGTATGCAACCTGCTCTTTTCTACTCTATTTAAAAATAATCTTCAGCTAGTCTCATGTATATAATCTTCCAAATATACATTAGAATCATATTTTTCAAATTTCAAAATAATCCATTGAGATTTTGAGATAATTGATTACTTAGTGAGAACCAGGATTTTAAAATAGTGAGATTTACTTTTAAGTGCACTTATAAGTAAGTTTCTATATTACCGTTTAAAAAATGTATTTTAATAAAGCCATTTCATTTTCTTAAATTTATTTTTAGGTATTCATATTTTTTAATTGTCAAAATATATTTTTAAACTATATTTTCGACTTAGTCATTGTTGATATATGGTAAAATTGTTCAATTTTGCATACTGCTTTTACCATTGCCCAATGTACTGCATTTCTAGTTTTAATAAATTTTAGTGTACTCTCAGATTTTTCTAGGTGGCTACTACCATCCACAAATAAGATTAGATTTCTTACAATATTTTTTAGTTATGTTTAATACATTGACTAATGCTTTATAATTCTGTCAAGTGATGTTACTATTACCCATATTTTACCAAAAAAGAATATTCTGATTGGTGGTTTATGATGGGTATTCCCTTAATAAGAAATTGATGTTAAATTACATATTTCTTATGTGCATTTTCCACAGTGAACATTTTGGCTTCTTAGATCTAGTAACATCATGAAATTTTATAGAGTCTCTAACAAAGTAAATTTTATTTGGTCAAAGAGCATCTTTTAAAATCTTTGGGAATGGGCTACACTTGTCTATAAAATATGAAAACACTGCAACATATCATTGTCCATTTTCCTCATAAGTATTTCTTGAGGTTCATAGGTATATGATCTATTTCCTGTCATCTCAATGTTTACAGATTGGGAGATCATAATTTAAGATTGTAACCAGATGGCTTAACCTGGGGAGAGGAGGACAAAATGCAGGGGAGAGTTTCAGTTTTGGTAAACATTCTATTCTTATGTTGGGTTGTGCGTACATTGGGTTTATTATTTTTTTAAAAAATGTTTTGTAGGGCTTTAAATTTATTATGAAATGTTAGAAGGTTGTTTTTCATATCACAGCACCTCCCCTTTTTGATAACCAGATTAGTCTCATTGCAAAGATGTAATATTCTCTCACATTTTATAGAAAATACAAAAATAATTTTATAAAAATCTTACGGTATAAATCAGTTTCAGAGCAGGAAGAGCATTTGCACTAAATCATTGGATTGTTCTCCTTGTTTTGAATTATTGAATGTGTTGTGCAACCATCACTGCCATCCATCTCCAGAACATTTTAATCAGCCCAAACTGAAACTTTGTACCCATTTAAAAATAACTTCCATGTCCCTCTACCTTGGTAATCTATTCTCCTGTCCGTCTCTATAAATTTGACTACTCTGGGTGCCTTATATAAGTGGAATCATACAGTATTTTTCCTTTTTTGACTGGCTTATTTCACTTAGCATTATGTGTTCAACGTTTATCCAGTTGTAGAACACATTGTAATTTCCTTCCTCTGAAAGGCTGAAAAACATCCCATTATATGTATATACTACATTTTGTCTATCTATTCAACTCTCAATGGACATTAGTCCATAGTCTTTTTGAAACAAAATATGCCTTCACTTTCAGTCGCTACTGCATTGAGCTTGAAGATATTTTGGGATTATTGACAAGCAGTGATTCTCAAGCTTCAGTGTGTATTTGAATCCCTTAGAGAGCTTGTTAAAGACACAGATGGCTGAGTCCCAACCCCAGTGTTTCTGATTCAGTAAGTCTGGGATGTGGCCTGGGAATTTGCATTTCTAACAAGTTCCCAGTTAGTGTGGGTGCTACTGATCTAGGGCCCACACTTTGAGAACTACTGCTCTAGGGATCCAGTTTAGTTAATTTCCAAGTGATACTTACTACATATTGTAGGGTAGCTACTCAGCCACAAACTCTCCTGGGGTGGGGGTGGGGGGTGTCTAACCATACACAGCCCTTGGTGCCCTAAATGACCAGGTGCTGACCTAAAGGGGTATTTATCTGTAAGCTGGCCGCTGACCTTTGACTTGTGTAACCTTACTCAAAAAAGCGAGCTAGACCAATCCATCAGGAATTTGAATGAGGCGACATGATAGGAAGTGGACTGTTGACCAACAGAGATGGGGCTGGTGTGTCCATCACGAGCCTTGGTTGGGTTGAAGTCCAGAAAGCTACTGGTCTAGGAAACCGTGGACACTCACCAAGAAGCAGAGATATGACTGTCACACCTTTTGTTAGGACTTTGCCCATCCTCACTGCTTCCTCCCCACCCCCTGAGACCATCCGCTGCCAGAAAGAATTGGCCCGTGGGCTTGAATTTCAGTGAAGCCATGAGGAGAAAATGCACCATGAAATTATATGGCTCCTGCAAAAGGGGTTGCCATCTGCTTTTTCTTTAGGCCTTTTTCCTCTACGTAGTATATTAAAGCATTATGGTCTGGTGCTGTCTCCCCTTCCTGGTAATACTGTGTACATTAAAGAAAGGAAAGCCTTTATTTAAACAAAACGGAATGCAGGATTGTAGTCGCTAGTAAGTGCCCCCAGGCATTTGTGGATTCTCTACCATTTTCAAAACATTCGTATTAAAAATCTGTTAACTTAATTGTTTTTAATTTCCCCTGTCCCGATTTTGGATGGAAATGTATTGCCTTTTGCTGCATATCTATCGGTTGCTCTATATGTATAAAGATTTATACACAATAATTTGCTTCCAATTCTATGTGATTTTAGCGTAGGTTTTACTCACCTTACTCTTCTTGCCCCCATTTCAGAGCTTTGGGGAAGTCCTCTTTTCTTTTAAATGAGACAAAAACATAATTAATAACAGGTGAGATAATAGGGAAAAACCAAACAAATTAAAAAATTGAAAAGCCGTTCTAAAGTCTGCTTGAAACCTTACTGATTTTGTTTTAGATTCTAAGGAAGCTTAGCAGTGATTAAGCACAGCAAAAACAAGGCGACATCTTCGTTCCATGGTTAAAGATGAACTTGTAGGACGTACTTTGGAAAGTGCTATGTTTAAACACAAGGAAGCTGATGTTACAAGGCACATTTTCATCCTGTCCCTTTTATTGTTTCCAGACACTAGAGCTGTCCCCTTGTACAGCATGTCCTGTTTTCCCCAGGGAGGCCTGTTCTATTGCTTTCACTCTCGCGTGGCTCTTGCTCTCTCTCCTTCCCTCCTCCTTCCCTCCCTCTCCTCTCACAGATAAACCAACATGTGAGACTGACTAGGAGTGGACACCTGATATTTCTCAAATTGTCAGCTCTGAGTTTTGACCTGGCAGGGGTTTCTCTGTACATTCACTGCAATCATCACTTCATCCCCCTACTCCAGAATCATGGAAATTGCTGATATTTTTCTTGTTTCTAGAAGTCAGTCTGTTTCATGGGGGAACATATGATCTCATTTCTCAGCTTGCTTCCACTTCTTTCCAAGTACTGATTTTTGTTTTCTCATTCTTCCAGTGATTTGAGGGTAGGAGTGGGGTGTGAATCTCCATTCTTAGCAGTTGAGATGGATTTTAGCAGTGTTAGGTCCCTTTTGGAAACCACCAGGCTCGGTTGCACGGAGAGGGCAGAGGTAAGCATGCTGCAGTTTTCTTTTGCAGGCTGGCTGTCTGTGGGGCATGTCTCCTGCTGAGCCAGTCATCAGAGCCCCCCCAGCCTTGTTTGAACAGCCGGGTACGCCAAGGACTGAGCTGCCACAGTGCACGCACTATGTTTGTTTCTGTCTTCTTCCATGGTGAGTGTGCCCCCTACTATCCGGCCCTGAGAAGATGCAGACACAGGACGCTTTCCTAGAAGTGTTTCCAGGCCAACGCTTTCTTCCTTTCTCTCCTCCTCAGAGGTTCTGAGTGAGGGTGTGTTTCTGAGCAGCAGCTGGCCACTCCAGAGGGGTTTTCCTTCATATAAGGCAAACTGTGGATTTGTAAACTCTCTTGCAATCTGGTCTCCACTGCCCTATTTCTTGGAGAATTTCCTCATTGATTCAAATCTATGGATGACCATTTTCTTTGGTTCTGAGCGGATTCAGCTTTCCGTTGGTCATTTCAATGATGATCTGGAAAAGCTCATGGCAGATGGGCTTTGGTGGCTCTCTTGAAGGGGATAATTTTAATGTAATCATCCATTCTTAATCAAATCAAGACTTATCTTTAGAGACGAACTTTGAAAAAATGATAGTGGCCATCTCTCCTTGACCCCACCAATTTCACATTTGTTTCTTAAAATGGAAAGCAACAGAATCTTGTTTACACCATTATTTCAAAGATGTGATTCTCTCTTGGATCTCCAACTTGATGTTTGCTTTGTCTGAGAGATGCGGCCAGCTCTTCCACCCTTTTCAGCTGTGCCAACTGACAGTGGCTCAACTCAAGGTCTGGATAAAGACTCTTAACTCTGACCACCACCTCCATCCCACCCCTTAGGTTCTCTCTTGGAGCTTTAGGATCTGGGCATCCCAGAGAACGGATCTTCCAGAATCCATTACAATCTACACATTACAGGGAAAAGTGATTGAACAGACAGTCATTTATCTGAGTATTTACTGACTGCCTCCCAGACACTCTTCTGGGTCACCAATTCTCAGACATGGAATCACTGGGTGTAATAATGAGGATTGTTCAGAAACACAGAAGCAATAGGATATATATATATACAGAGAGAGATTTATGTTAAGGGATTGGCTCACGCGATTGTGAAGGGTGGCAAGTCTGAAATTTGAAGAGAAGGCTGGAGAGCCACAGAAGAGCTGATGTTGCAGTCTTGAGTCCCAAGGCATCTGGAAGCAGAATGCCGTCTTCCTGAGTTTGGTGGAGGGAGAGGGGGATGGGAGGCACCTCAGCCTTTTCTCATAAGGCCTTCAATGGATTAAATGAGGCTTACACATTACTCTACACATTATGTAGAGTATTCTGCTTTACTCAAAGTCTACGATCTATTAATAAATGTTAACCACATCTTAAAAACACCGTCACAGCATCATCAAGACTGGTACTTGACCAAATAACTGGGCACCATAACCGAGCCCAGTTGACATATAAAATGAACCGTCACACTGGGGAAGCTTTAAATACACCATGCCCGCGTCCTGCCACTGGGGGTTCTGGCTTAATAGGCTTAGAGTGTGGCCTGGGTATGTGGCGTTTTCAAGCTTCCCGTGTGGTTCTTAAGCAGTTGAGGAACACTTTTCCAGGCACTGGGGATACAGCAGCAGGCAAAAGAGACAAATGTTTGCTTGTGGGGAGTTCCCATCTAGTGGAGAGAGATAGAGGACACACAAGTAAACAGTGAAACCTTTATCCACGTTTATCCAGCCAGGTGGTGCTCTGTGGGCTGCAGGAAAACAAAGCAGGTGAGGAGATTAATGAGGACAGGTGCTTCTCTGGATCAGGTGGTGAGGGAATGCTTCCCTGAGGCTGAGACCCACAGGCAAATGGAGGGGGCTGAGATGTGACCCAAGTATCATGGGGGAGGGAGATGTTTAATTGTGTTATACCGAAAGTATCAAGGAACCCCATACTTCACAATATGGGGTTCAAACAGGAAGCAAAACTTCCCACCCAACAAGAATCTAAAATCTTTTTTCTAATGACACACAGAGAACACATTTCCTACTAACGCAGCTGCAGGAGGACACCAGGCTATCAGGGAAAGGTAGGGAGAGGCTGGGAGACACAGGGAGAGGCTGGCTGAGTCAGGGAGAGTCTGGGAGAGGCAGGGAGACGCTGGGAGAGGGAGGGAGAGGCTGGGTGAGGCAGGGAGAGGCTGGGTGAGGCAGGGAGAGGCTGGCTGAGGCTGGGTGAGGCAGTGAGAGGCTGGGAGAGGCAGGGTGAGGCTGGGAGAGGGAGGGAGAGGCTGGGTGAGGCAGGGAGAGGCTGGGTGAGGCAGGGAGAGGCTGGGAGAGGCAGGGAGAGGCTGGGTGAGGCTGGGAAAGGCAGGGTGAGGCTGGGTGAGGCAGGGAGAGGCTGGGAGAGGCTGGGAGAGGCAGGGTGAGGCTGGGTGAGGCAGGGAGAGGCTGGGAGAGGCTGGGAGAGGCAGGGAGAGGCTGGGTGAGGCTGGGAAAGGCAGGGTGAGGCTGGGTGAGGCAGGGAGAGGCTGGGAGAGGCTGGGAGAGGCTGGGAGAGGCAGGGTGAGGCTGGGAGGGGCAGGGAGAGGCTGGGTGAGGCAGGGAGAGGCTGGGAGAAATAGGAAGAGGCAGGGAGAGGCTGGCAGAGGCTGGGAGAGGCAGGGAGAGGCAGTGAGAGGCTGGGTGAGGCAGGGAGAGGCTGAGAGAAATAGGAAGAGGCAGGAAGAGGCAGGGAGAGGCTGGGAGAGGCAGGGTGAGGCTGGGAAGGGCAGGGAGAGGCAGTGAGAGGCTGGGTGAGGCAGGGAGAGGCTGGGTGAGGCAGTGAGAGGCTGGGAGAAGCAAAGAGAAGCTGAGAGAGGCAGGAAGAGGCTGGGAGCTCTGAGTGGCATCCCACAGCCAGAATAGGGCTTATGTGTGGGAAGGGTGAAGCCTTCCCCTGATATTGGGGGAAAAACCCAGGACTTAAATAGACTGTATCATGCAAAAAGGAAAATTTGGTACTTTGCTCCACACTTGTAGAGGTTCGGAACTGCAAGAGGGCCAATCTGAAATCAGGACCCCAGGTCTGCTAAAACTTTAGGGCCATGAAGCAAGGAATAGGCATTCTTGTGCAGCTGATGCAAAAAGAGACAGAGGAATAAAATGAGAACCAGATTTTTAGTTTCTCAGACACACCGGCAAAGGGCTATCACTCGTTGGGTATCGAGAAGAAATAAGAGATGACTAAAAATTCTGGAGGTTACCTATATCTGTCTATCTATCATCTATCTATAGCTGGGGTGTCAAAACTGTGGCCCGCAGGCCAACTGCGGCCCGCAATCCATTGTTAATTGGCCTGCAGCAAATTCCAAAAATATATTTAGTTTACTAAAATAAACCAGGTGAGGCAATATGTACTTCACCCCAAGTAAGTGGCCTGGCTGTTTGTGTATTTTACTGTATATGGCCCTCGGTAAAAAAGTTGAAAAAAGTTTGGACACCCCTGCTCTATAGCTATCTAACACACACACACACACACACACACACACACACATACGTGCGCGCGAGGTCTGACAATTAAATTTGCAAACTTACTGCAACCATGTTGCTAATATTTTTGATATTAGAGGGATTATGAATTTGTACCAACTGGACAGTTAACCAAGTTTACTCTCTGGAAGTGCTGCAAAGGCTGCATGAAAAAGTTAGACAACCTGAACTTTTCTCCAACAATTCATGGCTCTTGCATCATGACAATGCACCAGCTCACATGGCACTGTCTGTGAGGGAGTTTTTAGCCAGTAAACAAATAACAGTATTGGAACACCCTCCCTACTCACCCCAATGACATCTTTCTTTACCTGAAGATAAAGGAAATATTGAAAGGAAGATATTTTGATGATATTCAGATTCAGGACATCAAGGGTAATACAATGACAGCTCTGATGGCCATTCCAGAAAAAGAGTTCCAAAATTGCTTTGGAGGGTGGACTAGGCACTGGCATTGGTGCATAGCTTCCCTAGGGGAGAACTTTGAAGGTGACCGTGGTGATATTCAGCAATGAGGTATGTAGCACTTTTTCTAGGACGAGTTCACGAACTTAATTTTCCTACCTCTTTTGTGTGTATGTGTGTGTGTGTGTGTGTGAGTGTGTATGTATGCTTTGTTTCTTACATGTACATATAAACTACATGTCATGCGGAGCGTCCAGTGGGGTCTCTGGTCCCGTTCCCCACATAAGAACTCAGGATATGGTGAGGCCAAAAAGGACACCCACGGAGCCATAGGTAGGGGAGTCACACCACTATAGTCTCACTGGAGGCTGGATTCACACAACGTGCGACCTGCTGTCCGCTTTTTTGCCAACCGACCGACGACTCTCCACCACAGCCACGGCAGGTATATCAGTGGCCAATTGGCTAACTGGCTACAGCCGACGGCCATCTACTACCCGAGCCAGCACCTTTCCACATGAGGCCGAGAGCCTGGAAACTGCTCTCTGGGGCTCTGGCCCCACACTCCACCCCTATAGGTTCTTGCCTCATAATCTATGCGACAAGCATCTTCCGCGAGGGTCCCTGTGCGCCATATTAGCCTATCGGCACCAACAGATGAAAAGAAACAGTAGTCTTTAGACCAACAATGGCAAATCCCTTCCATCTGGGAGGATACATGCTAGCTTTTTGTCCTGGGAAAGGAGGGTCGCTGCCACCGGCACCTTTCCCGGTTTGTGGTACCAGACCTTTATGGCAGTGCTTGGGGTCCCTTGCATAGTTTCAACATGTAACAGAACAGGGGACCCCATAGTGAGAGCACATAGGTTCCCCTCAAAGTCATCCTGGTATCGGGACCTCCGTATACTACAGTCACTTGCGGTGGCCACTGAGCCACCACCCCTGGGGTCACTTGCAAATCATGAGTCAAACCGGCCCCCCATGGGGCTATCAGGCCCAACCACCGACAGTGGGGGCTTTTGACCTGCCAGGGCCAAGTCCATTGCTGCCGTTCCCCTGCTTTCAAGCATGTGGGTGCTGGCAGCAAAATGTTTCCACTTCTGCCATAGCCTGGCTTTGACAGAGTCTCACTGGTGGTAACATGTAATTGAATGGGAGCGGCCGTTCGATGTAGCAGAGCTTCTACTGGTGCAGGCCCTCCCTTCCGTGGTCTCTCATTCAGGACTCTCAGGACGTCCCATAGACGCGAGGCCCAGTCACGCATCGTGGGAGGGTGTTTTGACACCCAGAGACCTTGCTTCAAAAGGCCATTATAGCGTTCAATCATGCCAGCTGCTTGTGGGTTATACGGAGCATGAAACAACCATTGCACGTCCATCCTGGCAGCCCAGCGCTGCACCTCTTGCCCCGTAAAATGGGTACCCCTGTCACTTTCAATGACTTGGGGGCACCCAGAGAGGGTGTACAGCCGTGTAAGAATGACTACTGTATGCTGCTGATTCGCAGCCGGACACGGCCAAGCAAACATCAACCCCATAGCAGTGTCCACTGCTGTAAATGTGTATATCGCATTGCGGGCCTTAGGCAGGGGTCCAATGTAATCCACTTGCCAGCAAGTGAGGGGCACCCTCCCTCGCGTAATCTGCTGTGTCTCCCAGGGGAGCCTCCGACTTTGGGGGCTGTCCTGGGCACAGACGGCACAGTCATAGCAGGCATCTGCTATCTCCTTCATTTCAAAGGCAGACCCCAGCGTCTGCTCATCTGCCACATGGTTCGGCTTCCAGTGTGCTGCAATTTCCTGTGCAGCCAATGGGCCACATCAGTGACAGGAGCCCGTTCTAACCATCGGACCCGTGCTAGGGCATCTGCTTCATCATTACCTGGGGACACTAAGAGGGAGTGACCTGTGACATGCATTAGGGTCACCTCCTTTCTCTGCCCTAGGTCCCAGAGGTCCTTCCACATGGCTTGACCCCACAGTGGACGGTGTCCTTCCAACCAGTTTTGGTGTTTCCATGTAGGGAGCCACAATGTTAGGCCTCAGAACACCGCCCAGCTGTCAGTACAAATAACTAGGGGCCCAGGCTCGTGACTGATTACCATCCACACAGCTCGTAATTCAGCCCACTGGCTACTCTGGCCCGTCCCAGTATCAAACCAAATGGTGTCTGTTTGTCTATTGGGCTGCACACCAATAGCCGTCCAAACAGCTGCAGCCCCTCGGCTAGAACCATCGGCAAACCAGGCATCCTCAGGTATTGGGGACTGTCCTTCTTTGTAGGGCGAGGGCTCCAAGTTCTCCCCTCTAGGCAGAGCGCTTGGCTCAGCCTGGGCTACAAGCTCCACAGGCCCCAGGACCTGTTGTAGCTCTGTGCTCAAAGGGCTTGAGCTAAGCGTTCTACGTTGCTCCAAGTAGGCCCCCCACTTGGCAAGGGAGGTCTGTGCCACCCCTGTTTTGGGTCCCTGGGTCCACGTATGGACCCACCCCTGGACGGGATAGGTTGTTCGAACCAACACCCGTGCTGTTCCTGTGATGGCTTCTGAGGCCACTAGGACTACATTCACAGCAGCCACCTGTTTCTCTATTAGGGAGTAGCGGACCTCTGCTCCTTTCCATAATTGGGACCAAAATTCCACTGGCAACCGGAGACGCTCCTGCCGTTGCCAGAGGCCCCATCCGTACCCCTCTTGGGTTACGTGAACATCAAGTTCAAATGGGCGGCTGGGGTCCACTACTTGCAGGGCCTGTGCCCGCTGCACTGCCCATTTCGTGGCAACGAAGTCTTGCCCTATAGCCTCTGTCCAATCCCATGAGGCCCCCTTTTTTTTTATCATATTGTACAAGGGCCTTGCCATTTGTGCTAAATGGGGTACAAATGCCCGCCAATATCCTAGCAGACCCAAATATGTCTGCAGTTGGGAGACGTTGGTCGGCTGGGAAAAGGCTTGTATCTTATCAATAATTGCCTCAGGTATGACTTTTGTCTTACCCGACCACACAACACCCAAAAACTTGACGGATAAGCCAGGGCCTTGGACCTTTTCCTCATTCACTGCCCAGCCACGTGACTTCAGGTGGCAGAGGAGAGCGAGCTACTTGCTCTAAATCAGAAAGAGAATCTGATGTTAATAAAATATCATTGATCTAATGACACAAGGCCATAGAGGACGAGTGATCCCACTGTGCCAAATCTTGGGCCATGAGCCCATGGCAGACAGTGGGGCTGTGTAGGTATCCTTGTGGAAGGACTTGAAAAGTCCACTGCCGCCCGTCCCAAGTAAAAGCAAACTGCTCTTGACACTCGGGTGCAGTGTCAATGGAGCAAAAAGCATTGGCCAAGTCCACTACATAGTGATATGTCCCCAGGCTGACAGTCAGACAATCCATTAAATCATGTACTGAAGGCACTGCAGCGTGCAAAGATGGTGTCACCTTATTTAACTACCTATAGTCCACAGTCATTCGCCAGGTCCCATCTGGCTTCTTGACAGGCCATACTGGGGAGTTAAAGGGACTGTGCGTTGGCCTCACAATGTGTGCCTTCTCCAATTCCAATATTGTATGACCAATCTCCTCCTGCCCTCCTGGCAGGCGGTACTGTCGCACTGTAACCACGCGCCAGGGCTGTGGCAACACTTGAGGAAAGTGGTGAGCATGCCCGTGTGTCACCGCTTTCACCACCCGGATCCCGAGACGGAACTCTCCTACTGACGTCTGTAAGCTGAGGCCATGTAGCACGTCCACCCCTAGAATATACTCCGGAACGGGGGAGACATAAACCTTGTAGGTACGAGGGGGAAGCCTTCCTATACCTAGTGGTAAGGAAACAGCTTTTACAGTTACAGTCTTTCCCCCATAGCCATCAATGCAGATTGCTGGTCTGGGGAACAGTTTTGGGTTCCCATAGACAAGACTGCAGTCTGCGCCAGTGTCAACTAGGGCCACAACCTTCTGCACATTAGAAGGGGACCAATGTATGGACAGTTCCACGTGGGGCCTCCAGTCCCTGCTCGTCCCCTCTGACTGGGTACCTTGGTCCCACCCCTAATCAAGCTGAAAGGAGTCAGCCTCAAGTAGCCACATGAAGTCCTAGAGGGACACGGGTCGCGCTTTCCCAGACTTCTCCTTTTGGCTTCTCCGGAATTGCTATTCCGGACGCAACTGTTTCCAAAGTTCCAGCAGGAGCTCATTGGGTTGTCGGTCTATTTTCTCCTGATCGACCCTTGTTGCCACGAGATCACGCCACATCTGTGCGCGTGTTACTCCCTGAGGCCCACGACCTCGCCCCTTTACTTTTGATTTGGGCTTCCAGGTCTCAACTGCACGGACCTCCTGTCTTAACTTCCTTCGCCTCTGGCTTTCAACATCCCCTGGGTGGCCATGGCAATTGTAACTTCATGGATCTGTCGCCCCACATAGGGTGTAAGAATGGCAACCAAGGATCCAAAAGCACTCACAGTATCCAAAACCAGATCTCTCATGCTGGCTGTAAAAAGCTCGTCATCCGGCCCCTGCATATTAGGGTTGAAAATAGCATGTCTCAGACCCATTTCACGGATGATTTGAGTAAGTTCCGTATATGACTGCCATTGACTCACAGTGTCTGGCAGCTCGCCAGCCTGTCCCCATACTGTGCGTACCGCAGCAGTGAGCCACTCCATTAGAGAATGGTTGCCCTGGTCGTGGGCCAACCTATGGCAGTTCTGTAACCTTTGTCGCAGGGACGGATGCACTATCACAAAGGCTAGCTTTTCCATCTCTCCTGGGGAGCAGAGAATGTTGTCTGCTCCCTCATCCCATAAACGTAGTAGCCAAGCCGAGACTGGCTCTCCAGGGCTCTGTCTGTACCGCCTCCCCAGCTCCTGAAACTCAGTTGGGAGTGTAAGGGGTGTAGGTCGTGAACTCAGTCACAGCTGGGTTGCCGGCAGCCACGCCCCCGGGGCCCAAAGGTTGCTCACGTTTTACCCTTTGCTTCAGGATTGGCCGGGCTTGGGGGTTGGGAGCTACATTGTCTGCACTGTGGGGCCCCTCTTCTACAGGCGGACCCGAGCTTCCAGCGCTTCTAACCGGGACACCTGGTCCGGCACCTGGGCCATTTCATTAAGCGCATTTTCCATGTTGAGACTCAAGGCCCTGAGGAACATCCAGCCCACACGGCCGGCTGTAGCCTTCTCCTCCTCCGGCAACTGCTCAGCCAGAGCCTGCAGGGCCCTCTCCATGCTGGCCGGAGAGCTGTCCATGTCCTCCCACCGCTCCTTGGGGGTCCAACTCCTGAGAACAGTGGCCACCGGACACCACACACTGTGTGGGGGCCACACGTCCTCCTGCCCAGAGTCAGACTCCATTCCTACCTGGCCGGAATCCTACTCACCGTGCCAGGTGTCTGAGTGGGTGGTGGCCTCGGTGTAAGATGTCCACAATCTTCAGAGCCAACAGCAGAAGCAGATCAACAAAAGGAGGACAACGCCTCCATGGCCAAGAGGGAGGTGTGCCATCTGGAGACTCGAGTCTCCCAGGCAGACCGCGCCTCCTGTTCCCGGCGTCGCTCCTCGCGGGCCTCTCGAAGCTGAACTTTTGTACGCATAAACTGCTCCACCATCCTTCGGTGAGTTTCGGCCGGCACCATACCCTGCTCGCTGTGCCATTTGTCATGCGGGGTGGCCTGCGGGGTCTCAGCTCCCGCTCCCCACATAAGAACACAGGACACAGTGAGGCCAAAAAGGAACACCCACGGAGCCATAGGTAGGGGAGTCACACCGCTGTAGTCTCACTGGAGACTGGATTCACACGACGTGTGACCCGCTGTCGGCTTTTCTGCCAACCGACCAACGACTCTCTCCACCACAGCTGCGGCAGTTATATCAGTGGCTAATGGCTAACCGGCTACAGCTGATGGCCAACTAGCCACAGCCAACGGCCATCTACTACCTGAGCCAGCACCTTTCCACGTGAGGCCGAGAGCCTGGAAACTGCTCCCTGGGGCTCTGTCCCCACACTACATATATACTTTATTTCTTGGAACAGTTTTAGATTTACAGAAAAATTAAAAGGATATACAGTTCCCATATACCCCATGTCCAGTTTTCCTATTTTTAGCATTTTACATTAATGTGATATATTTGTTAGAATTAATAACCAATATTGATACGTTATTATTAACTAAAGTCCATATTTATTTAGATTTTCTAGGTTTTTACCTAAGGTCCCATTTTCTGTTCCGGGTTCCTCATTACGTTACACATTACACATTACATTTCTTCATTATGTCTTCTTGGGCTCAGGTGATATTTTTATTATATAAATGTACATATTTTATACAAATTTGTTATACAATTAACACATGGCATGTAGTTCTCATAGCAGAGTTTGAGCATAAATAACCTCAAAGAAACTCTAATTGCCTCCATCAAGACTTAAGGTTAGAAAAGTCCCTTTGGGGAGTGTTGTGATTCCTGGAGGGGGTGAGCCCCAGCTGATCGTTTGGCCTCCTTGAGATCAGATTTTGGGGGAGTCATGGTTTGCAGGGCCAGCTTTCTGTCCATCCCTTCATACAGAGTGTGTGCTGTGAGCCAGAGTGATGGCTGTCCCCGCGTCTGTTCCTCAGGGCAGCAGGGAATCATCCGTCACATCTGCCTTATCGACAGTCACTCACATAACAAGTAGCCTAAGTGAGCATCTGGCAGGCGCTCTGACAAATGGCCAAGAATGTTTGTGCCGCAGATTCTTGATTCTTGTTTAAGGGGAGAAGCACATGTTTTCACTGCCACCCTGAGAGGGGCAAGGCCTCTTTCTGCTGCCATTGTTTATGGCAGGTATAACGCCAGCCTGGGGACTAAGATTTGAACCCGGGGCTGTCAGCTACATTTACCTGTGTGACCTCAAACAATTCATTAAACATCTTTGAGGGAGACCATAACAATTTTACCATTTTTAGCCTTATCACATAAGAACTTTTTTTTTTTTTTCAGTATGTTGTGAGGATTTTTAAAAACAAGATGTAAATGAGTCCTGGCCCAAGGGAAAAGCCAGGAGACATTGGCTGTTATTGGTCACAAGCCTGACATTGACCTTCCCTCTCAGAAGTAGCAGAGAGGAGAACTGAGAAATTACTCCAAGTACTGGGTCTAGTTCTTTCAACATGCATTCAACAGTTATGACTTAGGCACTTACTGTATACCAGGCACAATGCCAGGTGCTGAGAATATGGGGTGATGACTTCCAGTCCTCATGGAGCTCAGAGTGACTGGGACCCCCCAAGTTCTAATGTCAGGTGGAGGATTTCAGTCCGAACAGCTTTGATGGTTACATATTGTCACATCATTACTACGTCTATTTAAGGAGAATTTAAATTTGGTTTGCACAATATATTTAGTGTTAAGATGGGCTTTACTCTAAAAAGTAAATATCCCCTAAAAATCTGAATGGACAATAATTTGGGGATAAAGGTTTACTAGATCCCTGAGAATTTAGTTGTTTACTTCTTTCTCCTTGCATAAATAGGCTAACTATAAACCAAAATACTTCTAACAGTCACATTGTCTTCAATTAAAGTCTTTTTATCTTTAGTAAGGCCGAGATCATGTGCCTCCCTTTCTGCCAAACCAGGAAATCAAGAAGCCTGGAACAAGGGCCCCAGGAATCAGAAGGCTTCAATTGATCCTGGGCAAATAACTTAGAATCTCCTAGTTTCCATTTCTTTATTTTTAAAATGGGTATAAAAATTGCCATGGTCCCATGTGTCAGCTGTTGTATAAAAAATATACTAATGTCTGTAAATATCCTGGCCCAGGGCTTGGCACACAGTAGGTTCTCAAAAAATGGAATTCCTATTGTTAGTTTGGGCTTCCTACTTTGTTCAAATGGCAATACTGCCACCTACTTTGTAGGTGTTGTGAGCAAGTAAATGACTTGAAATACAGTTTCTGCTGGGCTGAATCCTGGGAAAGTTTTAAGCTGTAACCAAGGGGAACATTCGGAGAGGACGGTGGGTCTCAGAAGGAGACTGGATACATCATCAAATATCCATCCAGTGACCAGCTGAAGGACAGTTACCTGTACCAGAGAATCTGTAGGGTATCTGGGTTGTAACCAATGAACCCACAAAGAACAGTAGGAGACGAAGAGGCTGTTCCAAAGACCTGCCATGGCCATAAGAAAGTGATAGCAGATTAACAGGTGCCAGTCAAGAAAGAGCTTTCACTGGCCATTAGCTCTCCTTCTGCCCCTGCTTCAAGCTTGGAGGAGAAGAGATAGATAGCCGTAGTGGGAGAAAGGATTAAGAGAACAGAGAAAATGCCCACCATGCCCCACCCTTTGCCCTTAAAGCCTGTAACAGATTCAGTCAGGCTGGGGGGAGGGAGAAGACTGCTCTTTAGATGAAATTTTAATCATTATATAGAACTGGAGATATTAATTACCAACACGAGGACTATATACTGTGATCAGAGATCCCTTGAAGGTTTTGTTTTTTCCCACAGTCTGAAAGTGCCCAGACAAGTCACAGGAAGTTGGGTTTCATCCATAGAATGAAGAACTAGCCTCACAGAGGAAGTTGAGTGGGGCAGACGAGTTTTTGTTGTCTTGGGTGTCTGTTTCTGGATACTGAAAACCTGCTTGTTTATCTTACCAAATGGGAATTGAGGGGCACAGTGGTTGAGTGGGTGTAGGAGAAGACACATTTAAACTTAAATTTGTCCACAGGTGATGTTCAGGTTACAAAGTCAAGTCTGGTATGTTTTCAGGGTGTGAGCGCAGGAGGAGGTAGACAGCAGGCAGGGCCACAGAAGAGAATTCTCCACAAGGGAACAACATGCAGCACAGAGTATGAGACTCCTGATGTGCAGGCTGTCGCTAACCACGGTGGTGATCCCTGGTCCATCATGGCCATCAGAAGTGCTAGAGTGGGCCCCCATCTGCTCCCAGGAGCCTATTGTGCACAAAGGAGCCCAACTCTGTGTTCAGAGATATCAGGTAGCTTGAAGCTATGGGAACCTTTACACTGTAAAAATGGGTAAACATCACAAATCAAGTTTTGTGTTGTTGTTGCTTGTTTTCCATTTTGAGAACTGGTTTACCAGCATGCCACTGTTAAAACTATCTCAAGCTAGATACTTTGGTAGCATGTCCACCTCTCATGGAGACAAAGCGCTGTGTGTGTGAACTGAGAGACTAAACATTTTATGGTACAAGCATCGTTGCAGTGGGTCCCCTATCTAGGCATAGGGTTGAAGCACTCCCCTTGCCTTCCAGAGTCGTGTGCAGCAGTCCAAACCTGTGCGTACTGCCAGAACCATGGGCAGCTGCCCTGGGGTGGTGGTAACGGTGGGTTGGGTAGAGTGGCAGAGGCCAGTCTTACAGGGGCAGTTAGGGTAGCAGGAGCCATTACGAGGGAGGGGAAGAGACTGGAGCGGCAGATGACAATAGAAACTCAAGCAGGACTGGGCGTGGGACGAGGGAACAGGCTCTTTGAAGACTCTCAGAAATTCTTGAGTTAGAGGGCTAGGTGGAAGAGACTAGAATTCTCATGTGGAGCAGGAATACCTAAGCACCAGGGACATTCAGGCATTCATGTCAATGCCACCCACTCATCTAAAGGCTGAGGAGCCTTGGGAGGAGGGGACTGTAGTGATAAGATGTATAAAATACCCAGCCCAGGTCCTGCTCGTAGTAAGAACTGAGTAAAACACAGTGTTCTTTTTACCTTAGCCCTTCTCATTATTCATCCAAGAGGAATTCATCCCAGTTTTTAAGGTGAACATTAAAAAGAGGGAAGAGCTAATAGTGCCCCGTTGACCCAGCGTATTTCTCATGCAGGCTAATTGCAGCAGTAGCTCTCTGATGATCATCTCCTGTATACCTACTTCCTTGCCATGGTGTTTGGTCCCTACGTGGTACTCAGTAAGTATTCGTTCTATGACTGTTATAATAGTGTTACTATTGATACAGGTTCTGGAGGAGGTTCACAACCTAAAATCTACATGAAGGTTGAATCCTGACTAGGGAATCACAGAATCTCAGGGAAACTCTTGTCTAACTCCCCCTCCAGTTCAATATTGTGTAGCTGGCATCCCCTGTGTGTGCCCACAGTGTCTGCCTGGACACCTCGAACAAAGAACACACCACATTCTGCCTTCGGACAGCGCCTCCTGTGCAATTTCAATGCCATGGATGGAAAGCATCGTGTCTTTCATCCAAAGGCAGAGACACAATTGATCTGAATCTGGCTTATTTCTTATAAGATATATTTGGGAAACTCAGACAATTTATTTCAGGAAAATCTGACGTGGAGGTTTGACTAAGTGTCCAATAAGCTGTACTAATGAATGAATAAAGGATACCTTTTATAAAAAAGATGTAAGTGTACTTAGAATGGACTCACTTCTAGAATTGACTTGGGTATAATGGCAAGGAGTATCATGATTTAAGAAAATGCCACCTTTTTCTGCTTGCCTGCGGTGCCATATGCAAACTGGGAAGGGCCGAGACAGAACCACAGCCAGCCAGGGCAGTCCAAGAGCTTCCTCACCTACTACAGACCCCTAAAATAAGTCCAACCGGGCAAGGGGCAGAATAGAATCCACAGAAAGAATGAACATTTTATCAACTGGGGTGGCTTCAGCAGAAGGAAGCCTTAATGACTCCTGGGAGAGCCAGGGGACAGAGCTCTTTGCAGATCTGGGCAGACAATTAGGGGCAGGGAGTCAGCTCAGTTAAGTGGATCATGAGCCAGGCCCAGCAAGAATTAGGCGGGACTCATGTCTCTGGAGAGGTGCAAATGCAAGGACTGGCTCAGTGCACAGGGTCACGGATGGGACACAGGATGGCAGTGGGTCTACAGAATGAAACAAAAATCCAGCTATCAGTTCTGAGACACTGAGGTTTGCTTATGGGTCCAGAGAGATGCTGAGATGCAGGGCATCAGAAAAGAAGTGTTTCAAATGCTCCCCTCTGAATCCAGTACAGCCCTACAGACTAAGGGTCATTTTCCTCACATGCGCTTGTTCCTCAGTGACTGCAGCTGGGAGGAGAGGCGACCAGGATCTGGCCAGCCGGGCACAGATATGATCCCACACTCCGGACAGCCTCAGTTTGTAATCTCCAAGAGGAAAACCTCGGGACAGAACATTTTCAGGTTTGTTTTGATGGATGGAATAAATAGTTTCAAGGGAGCTTAAGTTATTGGCTCAGTATATCTTTGCTGTTTAAAGAAAACAAGGAAAGGACATCTTAAAAATTATAATTTTTTCTTTTAAGAAACATTTATTTCAGGAAATGTAGGAAAATGAGGACCTGCTTAAAGAAAAAAGTCGTTTTTCTTTGAAAAGGATAGATACACATACATTCATACACACTGGACTTCTTAATTTGTGGCACTTAGTGGTGTATATTCAGTTACTTTATTTAATTACTACTACTTAGTAAACATTTGTAAGGCCATATGAAAACAGAATGTTTACTGGATACATAATATTTTAATATATGGAAGTACCATAGATTTAATTATTCTGCTTTTTGGGGAATTTAGATTGATTTTTTTTGGGTTCATTTTTGTCATATTACTATGATTGGCATCTTTGATTATTTTTATAGAGTGGTATCTGAAATTGTAATTATTAGGCCACAAAGTATATTTTTAAAGCTCTTGGTAAATATTGCTAAATTGTCTTTCAGAGACTGTATCAGTCGATACCATATCCTTTGTGGCATTGAATTGTACCATTAAAAAAGAGGTAGTTTCTATAGGTGAAATATGGTATATGATTGTCTTATTTTGCATTAATTTCTTTGTTAGGGAGGATGGATACTTTTATCCGTGTTTCCATCAATAGTAATAATAAGTAAGCAAATGAATGTATTTGGGTCAGGCTGTATCTCAGAGCTCAGCAGGATATAAGCTTTAGGCTGTCAGTTATGAGTAACCATAGCGGATTCTTCTCGGGCGAAGCACCACCTCCTCGAGTGACAGAAGTACTCAGAACAACACTGGAAATAAGAGGCTGTTTTTCTGAGCATAGTTCACGCTTGCTTTCTGTCTTCCTTGACATTGGCAAATACTCGGTGATGAAGCTGACACCTTGCAAAACTGAGCCTCCTCCCACCTTCTTCCACCACCCCTTCCTGACCTGCCCCCAATTTTAGATCTTAATCTATTCAGTTTTACAGATGCTAAGATTGCGCTCATTCCGCCCACACATCTGGTTAGATTAGTGTTTCCCTGGCTGGCTTGCATATTCCCAGCATCTGTCAACCCTATTTAGCCTTTAATTGCTGTTGGGGCACTTGCAGAAAAGCCTGCCTTGGGATCTACACACTCAGATGAAAACTGCAGACTACTCACAGGCTGGAGAGCATTTGGGAAGAGTGGCTGCAAAAAGTTGATTTTTTTCATTATTTATTGCTGAGCTGTTGAGTCATCATAAAATAAGCATCCAGCTGAAGGCTCTCTGGTATTGCTCAGCCAGCTGTCCCCCTGGTGGAGTGCATGGTGCCTGGTGGGGCCCAGCATGTGAAGAAATCAGAAATAAAGGGGGAGGGGACGAGGCCACCAAGTCCCCCTGAGGCCACTGATTTGTTTTATGATGCAAACACCTGTCTTGTTTTATATTGGCTGCCCTGTGACTGCTGCACCTACAAACAAAAGCAGCATTTGTGACACCTCCAGGTGCAAGGTCATCAGAAGGACTGAATATAACACCAGACGGAGAACAGCTATAAGTCACCAAAGATTGGCTTTGATGCCCAGCGGGTGGAAAAAGAGAGATTCTCCCCAGAGTCGGGTGTGGACACGGGTCTTGTTTATTTCTTCCCCCCAAAATAAATGATCCAGAAAAACAGGCACTTTGAAATCTTTAAATTGGCAGATGGCATGAAGTACTCCAAAAAGCGCCATGCCATGTGGGTGGGGATAGGCTTCAGGAAGAGCTTCGGAGACTCTGTTAATGGGCAGTGTAATGCAGGGTCTCTGGTCCTGCTCCCCGCACAAGAACGCAGTATATGGTGAGGCCAAAAAGGAACACCAGTGCAGCCATGGATGGGGGGTTCATACCACTATAGTCTCACTGGCGGCTGGGTTGGAGACACAGGAAGCAGGCTCCACACGATGCACAATCTGCCGTCAGCTTCTCTGCCAATCAACCGACCCACTAGTGTACCCATGGCAGTTATATTTGTGGCTAATGGCTAATAGGTAACAGATGATCGCCAACTAGTCACAGCTGATGGCCATCTACTACCCGAGCCAGCACCTTTCCACGTGAAGCTGAGCTTGGAAACTGCTCTCTGGGACTCTGTCCCTACAGGGAGATGTGGTAGATGAGTTTCAATGAGAGGAAGTATCTGGTAAGGGACTAAGCCAGAAACAGTCTCCTGGGGCATTAGTCAGCCTGAGAAAGAGGTCTGACAGTCTGAGGCTGGGCGTGAGGGACATCCTAGTTACTGTCAGGACTATTAGGAAAGTATTGTGTAGCACCAAAATAAGTATTGCTGACAAGGTGGAGAATTTTATTCCTTCTTCGTCCTAAGATCTGCAATTTTATGGTCAATTTTATTTGCCCCATGTTCATGATGACCTACTTATCAGGGCCTTCTGGTGATCTTCATAACTCTTGCCTTGAATCAGTGAAAAGTAACTCCACATATGTGCCTCTGGTTATTTTTGGATTCCATTGTGTCCACTCCTGCCCAATCAGCAGGGGCTATAAAGGCAGGGCCTCTGCCTGGGCTCAGTGCTGGCCTTCTCCCTTATTTGCTTCCTAAGATACCTGGCTGCTCTGTGGGGCAGAGCCCTCCTGTGTTGTCCTAGCTGCAGATGGCCTTTGTGCCTCTGGGAGCAACAGCCTAGCAGGAGAAGGCAACCACAATACTCAAGTGACGTTGTCGTGGACAGTTGTCGGTTGCCTTCCCATATCTATTATATCCTTTGCCTAAACTATTGGGACCTCAAATTTGAAAGTAATATGACTTTGGGTAAGATTGATCCCCTTCCTTAGCTCTAAGGTAGACCCTAATTGGCTTGATACAGTTCCCTCATCCTATTGCCTTGGCTGCTGTATTTGGTTCAGTGACGAGCATTTTATTTTAGGCCAAGGAATTGAGAGGAGATATTTGCTAGGGATTTCTGAGAAAGAAATTTTTTTTTTCCCCCTCCCCAAAGGAGTTGCAATCCACTGCTCTCCTGAAGAGCCAGCCTTTGGGGGAAGCTGACGTGGTAAAAGGCAGAGAGGAAAGAAATAACTGGGATCTAGGTGATGTCATTGAACTGCTGGATCAAGCCACACCTGAAGCCTATTTACTTCTGGACTTTTAGTTATTATGTTGAATGATATAATACTGCTAATATCAGATGATTATTGTCCCAATGCACAAGCCAGCAAAAACACCCCAAGGAATTATTTGAGATGAGATTACCAACCTTTTGTATACATGTTTTGTACCTAGATCATTTCAACAACTATACAGCTGGGTTCCCTGACCTTGGCTTAGTTCCTCTGTAGTTCACCCTACACACTGCCTTCGTATTAATTTTGCTTTAACACTGCTTTTTCCATGCTTAATGCTTTAACACCAACAATAGTGTTCTAGGGCTTTCTGCGTCAAGGATAAATACACTTGCCTGGATGTGAAGGCCTTCCTCCAATAAGCTCTTCTAATCTTATTTTCCACTGCTCCCAAGTATAAAAATCTTCCACTCCACTAAAACTGGTATAGACTTCATTGTAACATAGGCCATGCCACATTTCACCGCAAGCCTATAAATCTATAAATAATGTTCTTCTAATGTTCTTCCTGCTTAGACACCTCTCTCTCTTTCTCTCTCTTTCCCACCTCCCCTTCTTGTATACATTCTACTTAAAACCATTTTATGGCACCTTATATTTAACCAGATCTTTAACCAGATTCTTCTCTCCCATGAATTCTTATCATCTACAGCTCGCAATTCATAATTAATTGCATGTTAATTGCTTCACACCTATAAACTCTGCCTCCTAAAGTTGCATGGATCATATATTATATCTGTTCCATAAACTTTCTAACCAGCACAGTTCAGTGCACATAGCATGAACAAAAGCATAAATGTTGAATGACTGACATTTTCAGAGTTAAACAGGCCATTTAACTTGGCATTGGATTAAAAATGAGATCAGAAATCCAACAGATGAGGGCTTATCCACGCTGATGTTCTGAACTTTTGACTTCTGCATGTTTCCTAGCAAAGCTTCATTCCTCAGGACTATTTATCTGACATCAGTTCTGATTCTAACACTCTCTCCCATGTTCAGGCAACCTACTAGCTTCAGCCTAGACAATGAGACGGAAACATTGATACCTAAACACAAATGCAATTTAAGAACCATTGGAGGATTGTCAAACTCAGACTCTGCTCCAGTTTCTTGGGTTATGAAGAGAGAGCTGAACCAAAGGTTTTTTTTGCAGTCTGCTTCTGTTTCACGCCGGCCAAATGCAACTCCTCAATAGAGAAGCAACTTCCCTTGAATCCCATAAGGCATCTTGGACAATGAACAGGCTTATAAACCCATCTAGCAAGCTAAGTGTAAATGGACCCAGAAACACTAAACCTGTATGTCTTAAAATAAACAAGCATAAAACATTTAGATGAAAAAGTTCTCAGGGGCAAACCACAGTCGGATTTTAGCAGACCTGAAAATGCTTGAAAAATAGTTGAAGATTTTTTGCTAATCCCAAGACGTTCGCAAAATGGTTCAACATTTTTGTGGCCTTCTGGCTCCATAAGACCTCCATGACCTCCATGTATGCACCTGTCTACCTGTAGACAAACCCCAGCCGCTCAGCGCAAGTAAATTAATCAGAGAAACGGAGGTGGGCCATGGGGCAGTACAGATGGGCATTGGGGGTGAGTTATTGTAATTCTCCTTACTATCCTTTTCCACCATCAGGGATAACCTCCAGCAGATACTTTTCTGTCTTACACTTAGAATTCCCGAAAGAGAGAAACATTAATACATCCATCAGTAACTTACTCTAGTATTCCATAAACCTTAATTAAGCTGCCACAAGATTTTCTTCTATCTTAACATCTCTTAAAATTCCATTTGCTCTTCTTCTTCATCATAATTCTTCAACTATTTGAAAACAGTCATGTTTAGATGACCCTTCTGTTTTAAAGATTAAATAATCATAATCATTTTTCTTCCAGGTCTAATTTTTGTAACACTGTCGTCGTTTTTCCAATTCCATTTATTTCTGCTTCCCTAGGGACTTCCGACAGGAGAGAAAGTGAGTTTAACCATTAGACACTGACACATATTTCCCTCTGAGTTCCAACTTTAGGGGAGATTTCTGAGTGATAATTACCAAGGTAACTCTTTAAGCTCAGCCTTTCTCTGTAGCTTGGGAGAAATCCTACATTTATTTAGTTTTAATTACTATATGTGATATAACTCGGTTTTATTAACTGAAACATCTGACAGTAGATTGGATTTTAGTTTAACCAGAAGACTTCATACAACCCAGGAAAATAAGACAATTGAAAAGCTTGCATTTTATTTGGTACTTTTTTATAGTTCCCAGATCTCGTAAAAAATGGGGGGGAGGGAGGTGGCAGGGTAAAGAAATGGAGCCCTTAAATAAAATGAAAGCTAAGGGGGGTTCTTGCCTATTACTGATCTCTGTGCATGAGAGAAGAAAATTTCCTTTATTGAACAGAATATTACGCTGGAAAACTCTTTTAATTGTAGGTGCTGAAAACCAGCCATTTCCTGTAGCATACACTAGCCAATATATATATATATACATATATTAGTTTCAGGTGTACAAAGCAATGTAATAGTTAGACATGTAAACCCCTCATAAAGTGATAACCCACCCCCAAGCTACTACTCCTCTGACATCTTATAGAGCTGTTACAATACCATCAACTATCTTCCCTATGCTGTACTCCACATCCCGTGACTATATATACCTATATATTTAGTTACAGTTGACATTCACTATTATCCTACTTCAGCTCTTCAGGTGAATAGTGCGTTGGTCAGGCATCTACCCAGTCTGTGACATGATCCCCATGATGAGTCCAGTGCCCATCAGGCACCTTACATGATCTTTACCACATTGTTGATTATATTCCCCATATTGTATTAACTATCAGTTTGTATTTCTTACTGCCTTCACCCTTTTCACCCTGCCCCCAACCCCATTCCCATCTATCACCCTGATAGATCTAGTACCTACCTGACATCATACGTAGTTATTAAAATATTTTTGAGTACATTCCTTATGCTGTACCCCACATCCCTGTGACTACTGTATAACAACCAATTTGGACTTCTTAATCCTTTTCTCTTTCATCCATCCTTAACCTCCCTCCCATCTTAAAGAAGTCCCTCTAAGATTCCTTGTAATAATGATTTGGTGGTGTAGCCTATATATTTTTTAAAAACTGTTATTCTTTTCATTAGAAAAGTAACATGTACATTCTGGGGAAATTTTTGAAAAAAGTAGAAGCAAAAAGAAGAAAATTTAAAATTGTCCATATGTCACCACATAGAGAAGTATAATTAATTATTTTATAGCTGTCTAGTACTTGCTTTTTATTTCTATTTTCTCTCTCATATTCATTTTTCTCTTTCAAAACCTAAAAGTTGAAACTGATATTGAATGTCAATTATAACTAAATATATATATAGCCAAAAAAAGTATACACATTTTAAGAAAGGAAAGCTGTATTAAAATTGTAATACTCAATATATACTGATAACAAAAAATGAATACAACTCACGTTTGACTTCTGCAATTATAAGAGGTGCTCAAAGTGGTTACCATCAGCGTCCAGACACTTTTGATTACGGTGAACTACCGCTTGAGCAATATTGACCAAAGTGTACACTTGTATACATATTTTGGCACTCTCCATACAAACACACACACATATATATACACACACACACACACACACACACATATATATATATATATATATATATATACACATATGTGTATGTACATATGTGTATATATATATATAAAATATACGAGGTCAGACAATTAAGTTCATGAACTCATCCTAGAAAAAATGCTGCATACCTCATTTCTGAATATCACTGTGATCACCTTTGAAGTACTTCCCCTTGGAAAGCTATGCACCAATGCTGGTGCTTTAGTCTACTCTTCAAAGCAATTTTGGAACTCTTTTTCTGGAATGGCCATCAGAGCTGTCGTCGTATTACCCTTGATGTCCTGAATGTCATCAAAATGTCTTCCTTCAATATGTCCCTTACCTTTGAGTTAAGAGAGAAGTCATTGGTGGTCAGATCAGGTGAGTAGGGAGGGTGTTTCAATACAGTTATATGTTTACTGGCAAAAAACTTCCTCACAGACAGTGCTGTGTGAGCTGGTGCATTGTCGTGATGCAAGAGCCATGAGTTGTTGGTGAAACGTTCAGGTCGTCTAACTTTTTCAGGCAACCTTTTCAGCACTTCCAAATAGTAAACTTGGTTAACTGTTTGTCCAGTTGGTACAAATTCATAATGAATAATACCTTTGATATAAAAAAAAGCTTAGCAACATCATTGCAACAAGTTTGCGAACTTAATTGTCAGACGTCATATATAAATACATATATATTATATATATGTATATATACAGTTGCAGGATGTAAAGAATAGCATAGGGAATATAGTCAATGATATAGTAACAGCTATATATGATGTCAGAGGGATGGTAGACTGGAAGGGAGGTTATCACTTTGTGAGGGGCATAAATGTCTAATCATTATGTTGTTTTCTACAACTAAAGATAATTTAAAAAATACAAAAAAAACCCACTAAAAATCAAAATCATACTGGACATGCTGCTTTGTAACTTATTTTCATGATAGAAATTATTCCTAAACAGAAGTTTTTTGTTGGCTGAGTTATAAGGTTGTATTATAATTCATATTTTATTTATATATATATGTATATATAATGTCTATCCTTATAATGCATTGCTGGAAATGTAAAATTGTAGGGCTTTTGGATATGAATTGCCTAGCTGCCTTCCAGAAAGATTAAACCATTTTTGGTCACACACCAGCAAGCTACAAATGTTTCCTCATACAGATTTTGGACATTTTAATTAAAAATTATAATTGATAATACAAAAATAAGAGCTCATTGTTCTTATCTGATTATTAGTGAGCTTGAATGTTTTCATATAAACATATTACAATTTATATCCATCTTCTTGGCCTATATATCAATAGTAAAATACATTTTAAAAATTAATTTTAGTTACTCATTTCATTTTTATGTAGTAAGTATAGCAACTCTGTGTTTCTCTCGTGTTAAAAATATTCATTTCAGTTTTGATTGGTGTTTATTTTATTTTTGTACAATATTATTATTAAACTATAGACAGTTCTATTGATTGAACTACAGTACCGTTAACTATACTACTTATATATTTTCTTGGCCTGATTTTTATTTAGAGAATTTTTTCAACAGTATTTTCAATTTCTGCTTCAGTTTTTTTACTTGGTTAATGAATTTCAATAATTTATGTTGTTATTGAAAACCATCCATTTTATTCAGACTTCAAAATAATTAGTATAGAGTTTTAACAGCTAGTTTGTAAAAATATTTTCAATCTCCTTTGTATCTGGAGTATATACCCTTTGTAAATCATGACAGTGAAATTTATTTGCTTGGTTTTGGCTTAGAGTTTGCCCATTTTATTAGTCTCTTTAAGGAATCAGCTCTTGGGTTTAACATTTATTTTTCTGATTTTAATTCATTTATTATTTGATGTTTATTGCTTCTGTGCTGCGCCTATTCTTCCTGTACCTATCCTTGAGTTATTCTTTTGTTCTCTCTATTGGCTCACAAGTTGGCCCCCGTACTCGGAAGGCAAGGAGTGACAGAAGAAAAAGGCAGACCATTGTACATTGGTAGGTGGTAGGTTCAATAAGCAAGGGAACTCACATATGAGGCTTTCCTTGGGTGGCCACAAGACAAGTAGATCTCCACACTTGTCTGCCAAAATCTTAAGTGTATGTAGAGGCCTGGGTTCAGTTGTGTATTCAGTTCAGATGGTCTCAATAGCAATGGGAATGGTGGGCAGAACAAACATTCCAAGGTTAAGGGAGGGCGTGAGTAGCCTCTGATTGCCTGGGTCCAGTTGGCAGATCAACAGGCAGTCATGACCTCTCCGTGACCTCCTCCAACATTCTCAGATCCTTTTTGGTATCAGGTGTACCTTGCCCAGCATGCCCTTTAGAGCCACTGCCCATTGCCTGGTCCTACCTCATGTCTTGAGCCTGGGACACCTGAAATCAGGAAGCTTCAAATAGTAAGCCCCAAAGAGTCAGCGCCGTTGATGACAATCTCCTTTTTGAGTTCCCCATTTCTAATTGGTTAACTATACAGTTTACATGGTTCCATAACTGTCTTAGAGTCTTGCGGTTATTTCCATGGCTGGTGGGTGATACTGTGGTAGGAGAGGACCTGGGATCTTGAAACCTGAATCTTCCCTCCCTAGCCACCCTTCCACAAAGGTCCCAGGACATAGATGTATAGGAGACAAGGCCATAGTCTTGATTCAAATGTGATTGTGTTTTAGGCCACAGTGAGGTTCTCTGGTGAGTTCTCCTGGACCCTAAGGAAACTCCTTTGCCCTGAGAAAGGAGGCTGCCTTTTGCTTCCTTCCACCAGATACTGGAATCGTAGCCTTCTGCATTCCCCCCTCTAATTATAAAGAAACAATCCCTTTCTTGAAGATACACCATCCAGCAAGAAGAACCTTGGCCTGAAATGTGTAGCACTGAGCTGGTCTTTTCTGATAGGTCTAATGTGAAGGCTTCTGTTCCAGGCCCTTGTGACTCCTCCGGCCATATGAATAAGACATCCAAGACACCATGCCAAGTAAGCTCAGGATTTCAGCCACTCGTCTCTGTACCTCAACTCTCTTTTCCCGCCACTAGCTTTCTGTGCCCACAAACAAAGATAAGCAGGTACAACTGGAGCCTTGAGCACCGCCACCCGCTCCACACCCCCAACCAAAGGGTCACAGAGTCCTGTAAACAGGGAATGTGGGGATTTGGGATCTGGGAGGAAATTGCACTCCTCCTGAGAAGCAGCCTATTGCACTATCAGACAGCTGTCCTCCTTTGTAGACAGATGATGTGAGTGTCTATGCAACTTCTACATTTCCTGTCTGATAGGACCCCCTTGAAAAAACCTGAACAAATATACTGATGCAAGGGAGGTTTTTACTCGTATTATTTCATTAAAAAGATAACACCCAGGAGAGACCGAGTACTCCACATACATCCTTAATAGAGCAGAATTACTAGTCTTTTTTCATAAGAACATTATATATCAGGATCTGTGACAGTTTTTCTAGAAGGAAGAGGCTAGTGGGGTGAAAGAAAGTCTAGAATTCATGTCCTCACAGAAAATCGGGGAGCATTTGCCCTCAAAAGGGTTATATGTGGTGACTCTGAATATTTGCAAACCTTTACATGGACTTGTCCAATAACTTTTCAGAAGGGGGAAGGGAGGGGCCCGTGGAGGCGGGGTACAGGGAGGTGGCTTTTAGCTTTACACGAAGAAATAGTTCCCAAGAAGTTGGGCTGTTAAACAATGGCCGGGGTTACTATGTAAGAACAGAGCTTCTGCCACTTGTTTTCTTCAACCAGAGACTGTTTGACCTTCTGTTCAGTTTCCTGGAGAGAGATTGATGCACTAGATGAGTTTAGACTGGGTGGCTTCTGAATTGTTTTTAAAATTTTTCTGTCTCGCATTCTTCCTCCTTTTCTGTACTTAGAAATAAAACAACCCCAGTTTGTTAGGGGAAAACACCGAGAAGCGGAGAAGCTTGGCGGTCAGGGTGGTTCCATAGCCATTTCCTCAGCCTCCGGAGCCTGGGTGGAGTACGACAAAATGGCTCCACATCCGATCAGTCCTACTATGTCCCCCTACTAAGAGTGGGGCCCCACTCTGCATGGCGGCACCTGAGAAGTAGGGCGAGACCGTAATCCTGCCTTCCTCCAGTGCTTGGGCAATTCCCCTGAAAGGCTTTCCTGGTATGTTGGAACCTACAGCCCGAAACTGGGTTCTCGTACCCAAGTATGTTAGTTTCCTAGGGCTGCTGAAACAAGGGCCGCAAACGGGGTGGCTTAAAACAACATAAATTTACTCCCTCATAGATCTGGAGACCAGAAGCCCCAAATCAAGGAGTCGGCAGGGCCATGCCCACTCTGAGTCTCTGAGTCTCCTTCCTCGCCTCTCCCCAGCTTCTCGTGGTGGCTCAGTCCTCGTGTTCCTGGGCTTGCGGCTGCATTTCTTCTGTCCCTGGCCCTGTCATCACATGGTGTTCTCTCCCCCTGTCTTCACATCCTCTGTTAGAGCTCTCATGTCGCATAATTGCAATCATCTTCTCATATACAAGTCTCTTTTATTAGACCATGAGCACCTAAATATCGGCCCATTTCCTACCCCTTTCTCTGCCCCCAGAAGCACATAGTACCTGAAAGACAGAGGGAGCTCTTTGAATCTATATCAAATGAAAATGAATTAATTCTCTGGCTTCTCTTTATAAGCCACCTCTTGAACACTGCTGGATATTTTACTGTCAATTCTTCCTCTGAATAAGCTACCTTCATCCCAATATGTTCTCTCCCTGAGTGATACTACCACTTCCCACCACTGCTGTGTGAATTGACTCAGAAATCTATGTTTCTTGATTCAGCCCTTCCCTCAAGCTCCAGAACTCTATTTCTAATCGCCTGCTAGCGTAAAGAGATGGTTTGCTCAGACTCTAAAAATCAACATATCTAAAGTGAAACATCCGCCTTTTCGGGAACCCTGGGTCTTTCTGATTTTCCAGGCACTAATTAGAATCAACACCCATCGGTCAGTAATTCTAAAGACCTAGGCTTTGGTGTCAGAGCAATCACCAAATATTGTGGGTTCTATGCTGGAGTGGCGTTTTTTGCCTCTGCTTCATTCAAGCTTTCACTGTCTTTCACTGCTCATGCCCCACCCTTGTAATGCATCCTGATAGGTATTCCTTACTTCCTGTTGCTCACTCTTCCAGTCCACCTTCATTTCAGGAAAATGATCTTGAGAGAAAGATCTGATAGAGTGGTTCTCTTGCCCGAAACCTCCCACGCTTGTGCTCAGGTTCTCCTGCTTTTAGGATGGTAATAGATATTGGCTATGAGCCTGAAAATGGAAATGAGCCTGGAATGACACTTCAGTTTGTTCAGCTTGGTTTGCTGTGTTTGCTGGACCCCGTGTGGCTTTGCTGGAGCTGCTCTGCTTCCTCCTACTCCTCAGACTCTGGGCCCCTAAGTGTTTCAGGAGGTGCCAGAGCATTGCCAGCAACACCTAAGAAAGGTCATCTTTTTTTGACCTCATGATTATTATGTGAGCTCATGAAGGGCAAAGATCAAAACTTTTGTTTAGCTATACTTCTCAGCTGCACTTAGTACAAAACTGGGCAACAGAAGCCTCTGAGGAAATCCTTCTGAAAGACCGGGTGTGAGAAAGATAAATAAATCACAGAGGCCCCTTGGCTCAGGCGGCAGAGCCAGGCAGCGCTCCGGGTCTGCTGGAGCCAGGGTGGGCTTGGCTGCAGAAGTGCTGGGCTCGTGATTGATGGGCGCAGTTTGCATCTGGGCTTCTAACCAGAAGGGCCTCCTCTCTGCACCTTGAGGAATGTGGGATTGAAGGCTCACATTGCTCCGTGAAGCCAGAGGGTTTCCCAGTACAACGCAACATCGTGTTCTACTTAATGGATGGTGGGGCTGCCCTTCCGTGGGGATCAGCTCAGAACCTGGATGGGCCGTGCCTAAGGGAGACGCCTTGATGTTACTCCTCTGTATTTTCATTCACCACAACCTCCGGTTACCAGTGCGGACCAGGCTATGCTCGGCTCTCCTCACTCTTTATTGCTCATGATTTTCATATGTTTTGGGTCTGTTTTCAAGTTGCCCCACCCCCAATCTCTGCTCCGTGGAGCTGTAAAAATGGAGCTCCTTTCATCTCCTCGCCAGCAACAATCCTCCCTGCTCCCTTGATCATTTGGCTAACTTGTCTCTGAACTCAGTCCAAACTGTCTGTATACTGGGGATTCCACGTCTCCTCAACCGAGATCAGTCTCCCAGGTGTGGCGGATGATTAGTACAGAGGAAGGAGTTATGTACACTGTGATTAGCACAGTAATAACAGTGATGATAATAAGAAGAAGAACCTGGTGCTGACAATGCACCTGGGCTATGGCAAACGAGAGGGAGATGCTGCTTCAGTCCAGAGAGCAAATCTTTCATTTTTTCCCATTGCAGCATGTATGGCTCTTCTTCTCATTATAACAGTAATATGTGTTCATTGTGGAAAGTTTGAAAAATTCAGAAAAATACAAATAAATCAGTATAAATTACCCACACCCTTGCCACGCAGAGGTAACCACTGTTACTATTTTGGTGTATTTTTTTGTCCAGGTATATTTTATACACACTCTCAGATTCACACATACATAAATACATCGGTTATAAACGAGTTTCATGCGTATGTATAACTTTGTATCTCCTTTAATATGATACCACAGAGACATTTCTACATTGTGACATCTTCTACAACATATTTTTAATGGTTACATAGAAATATATATTTGATGATGTGTTTGGCCCTTTCCTGGTGGTTGAGCCTGTGTCATGATGAAGATACTTTAAGGGAGGAGCATGGCACAGAGCAAATGAAAGTGACCCACTAAAATAGCCTGTCATCCAGAGAAGCAGTGACAGGAAACTCACTTCTCACTTGCTCCATTTCCACTCACAAGGAGAAAGGCCAATGGTTAAGCACGGAGCCAGTTAGATGAAGAACGGGGAAGAACTCTTTGAATGGGAAGGGGGTTGGGAACAATCTCCTGTGTCTCTGGGTCTTCATCCTTTAGCCATGTAAACAGAGACGACCTAGAGATAGAGGTGAGGGAAGGGAAGCCCCCAGAAGAATTAGCAGTCTTGCCGACCCGGTTCTGGGAAAGGAGTGTAGACTCACTCACATCTCAAAGCTTAAATGACAGTTACTATCCCAGGGAATATATCCCACTCTCTGGGAGATAAACCAGCACAAGGAGAAAATTGTCTTGGTGAGAACAAAATGTTCTTTGGAGGGAGAGAATGTAGCCATATAAAAAATCAACTGCTTCTGTATTTCTTTTCTTGGCTGGATTATTATAGAAAGATCCAGTCCTTTCTAAGGAGTTGGAATGGACATTAACTGTAAAGGGACATGAAGGATCTTCTTGGGGGTATGAAATCTTCTGACACTGATTTATGGTGATGGTTGCACCTCTCAGTAAAATTACTAAAAATCATTGAATGGAATACTGGAAGTGGTTGAATTTTATAATATATAAAGGACACTTCCAATACAGCTATCTACATAATAAAATTTAAAAACCCCACCTCCTTAAAAAAGTAAAGTCTAGTGTGAAACAAAGAAAACAGACCTTTTAAGGGGTTGAGTAGGTGTAGGTTGAGACAATAGGGATGACATATGGAAAGCTAGATGGCAGGACACACAGTGGATAAGGTCCCGTGTGGCATCAGACGCAGAAGGTTGCACTGCAGCTAAGTGGACGTAGCAGAAATTCCCTTAGCTGTATTTTCATCCTGGTCTGCTCTTCCTGGCAAACGGCTTGCCATTTTTCAGCTTTGTTCACGAATCCTTTTATCTTTAAGTACAGACAATGGCTGTCTGGAATCAGAATAGGCTTTGACCTCTCCTGGCTATGTGACCATGGGTAAGTCATTTCACTTCCCTGGGGCTTAGATGCCATGTGCAGAGAATGGGGGATAATGACTAGCTCTCAAAGGCCTGTTTCGTTTTAACATTTCTCTAATGCCATGATTCATGCTTTATAAATGGTTATAAACAAATTTTATAGTCAATTTTCTGGTTTCTTTTGTACCCAAGGACAAACATAAATCATACTTTGCTGATGAGAACACTAACTAACTCATGGGTATATCGTGAGATTAAATGAAATAGTAGACCTGAAAAGAATTTGATGAAGGAAAAAACACACTAAAACTCTATAGGGAGGTAAAATATTAGCACAGAGCATCACCCTGCCTTCCTCCTCAGCATGACCTTTGGTGCTATTCCAACAACATGCCTCCTAATCTTAGAGAAATGGTTGTCATTTGCTGGACTCGGTCAGGCTGAGTTGCTACTCTGTTGGTTTGACCTGATGTTTAAAAAGGAAAATCCTGTCCCAGTACAATGGCATTCATGATATCATCATTGCAAAATAGGAGGAAACTACAAAAACTCATTGAGGGCTCTTAGCTGAATACCTGAAAAAGGCAAGAAGTCCTAGAAAGCAAATAAATGGGTGGTGGAGACAAGAGTTCTCGCTACGCTCCATGTTTACTCTTCTGTGAGCCTGCAAAACAAGATCAAAATGCTTGATGTTCTGGCTATGGCAACAGAACCTGGGGCAACAGAACCCCAGACATCTCATGTGTTGCTCTTTACAACGTCCTTGTAGAGTGGACACGGGCCAAGCAGGAATGTGGTTCTCGTACCGTGTTTCCACAAAAATAAGACCTACCCTGAAAATAAGCCCCAGTTAAGATCATCAGCCAGATGGACACCCTGACGATATTCCAGAAGAAAATGACATGACTGCATTTGAATAAATGTACATTGTTGTACATGAAAAAATAAGACATCCCCTGAAAATACGCCCTAATGCATCTTTTGGAGCAAAAATTAATATAAGACCCAGTCTTATTTTCGGGGAAACGCGGTTGCTGGTGCTCACACTGACGGTGCTGCACTGCAGCCCCTGTGAGCTTGTGGAAGGAGCTCTGATGAGCATCAGTAAAGTCTGGGCCTGGGTCTCACAGCACAAAATGAAGTGCAGTGGGGCATCCATTGGTGCTCTGCAGATACAGGCATGCCTCGTTTCATTGCACTTTACTTTATTACTCTTTGCAGATGTTGCATTTTTTTTTTTTTTTTTGCAAATTGAAGGCAAGACCCTTTACCAGCAAAAAGATCACAACTTGCTTTATTTTGATACTGCTTTATAACGGTGGCCAGGAGGTGAACCTGCAATATCTCCGAGGTATGCCTGTATATATAAATAAATCAGATTTTAATGCCACTCTGAGATATCAAATTTGACCCTCAAACTTATACTCTTGTCAAGTGGCCAGTTGCCAAATTGGCACTTTGCTTTCTGCTGCCTGGACAGAGCCTGAGAAGACTTTTTTTTTTTTCTTTTTTTTTCTCACTTGGTGAGTGCTGGCTCATATTTGCACAATAAACCTCAACATCTTGCTCTAACAGCCTTTCTGGCTGCTTTCCCACAGTCCTTCCTTGGCTGAGAGTTGTTGTGGCTGGGCAGCCCAGAACACATGTGAAAGGTTAGGCTCACAATACAGAACTTTAGTTCCAGGTGGGCTGGGTTACTCTGGAGGACAGGTGAGTCTGCAAAGTGAAAATGAAATAAATACGTCCTCTCTCCTCACACCTCTCCCATTTTCCTTAGGGGCTTGAATGGAGATGTTTTCCAGATTCAAAATGATTATTACGTGCCAGAGTTAGCTGCTTCAGCACATTGCTTCACTCAGTTACTCCTTCCTTTATTTACATGCTCATCTATACATTCATTCATTTCCCTTAATATTTTCTGACACTCACTTTTACAAATACTTGTTGACTGCCCTCTATATGCCCAGATCTGGATTTGGTTCTGAAGATGCAAAGATGAATGAGACATGGTCTCTTCTCCCAAGATACTCTCTAAGGGGAGACAGAAATAAAAACCCATAATGCAACCTAGTGGGAGAAGGGATATCCCTGAGGCTTGTAATGAGTGCAGGGGAGTGTGGAGTGATTAATCCGGCTCAGAGAACATCATAGATGTCCCTCTCAGACAAAAACTTTAATTTTTTTGACTATTAAATCAAGTGATTATTATGAAATGTTTATACACATAGCTTATCTTTCTCATGGATCAAATATTTGACTTCAAAAGGAAAATGCACTTCCGAAGAGTTCTAAGCGCGAGCGCGCACACACACACACACACACACACACACACGGATTCCAAAGGGAGTTGATCTTCCAGGGTCTCTCTCATGGTCTTCTCTCTCTCCCTCAGAAGTTTAGAAGTTTGTCCAGGTGTTTTTGGTCACCTGGTGTGGGCAATGGAGGACTGATGGGCTCTGTAGGTTGTCTCTGTGCTCTTAGGAGCCTCGGGCTGAAAGTATATCTTGCCAGCAACGTTGGGGTACCCTCCCACACTCAACCTGGCTTGTTACTCTGAAGGCAAGGATCTCACCATACTGGTGGAAAAGAAAAGATTCAAGTTATATTTCTTTGTGACTTCCACATTTGTGGATCATTTAGGAAAAATCTTCCTCAAAGCTCACCAAAGGGATTCAGCTCTGAGTATTTTCTTCTCTTCAAGAGATCATTGGTGTTTTCCTTAACAAATGAAGATGGATTCTTTCCTGGGCTTAATTCCATTTCCCCCGCTCAGTCACTTAATGCACATTTTTTGGGTGCCTGACATGTGCTGGTGTTGTGCTAAGTCCTAAGACACACACAGCACCACCTCCTGATGGTGCAGAAAGAGGGGCACTTCTCTTGTGCCTTCTTCTAGGATCTTGTGCCCTCTATCCTTTCTCCTTTACCCCGACTTTTCTACGCCCATCATTTTCATCAGCACTCTGTGCACACTAGGGGCTCACCAAACACTTCTTCATCGATTGAGTCTCTGCTCTAATTGGATCAATCACTAATCACGCTGCCTTCCCTAGCTTCCCTGCAGGGCCCTACATAATGTAGAAACTTAGGTTGCTCTAATAGCAGCTTAGGAAACTGAAATTGGGCACCCAGCTGTGCAGCTGCAGCATGTCCTGAAATGATACAAAATATTTCTGCTTTCACCTCTGATGCTTCCCTCTCCCCAAGCGAGGGTAAGAGTGCTGTCACTCAGGGAGTCACTCGGGGTCTCTGGTCCCACTCCCCACACAAGAACACAGGATATGGCGAGGCCAAAAAGGAACACCCACGGAGCCATAGATAGGGGAGTCACACCACTATAGTTTCGCTGGCGGCTGGGTTGGAGACACAGGAAGCAGGAGCCACATGATCCACAACCTGCCATCCACTTGTCTCTGCCAAACAATCTCACTTGCTAGCAATCCGCTTCTCTGCAATCTGCAATCCACACTCCACCGCATGCTAGCTCAGCCACCATCCTCTTGCTAGCCCCCATTTTCTGCTGGCGTAGCCACAGCAGTTATATTCGTGGCCAGTGGCTCACTGGTTACAGCGGACGGCCAACTAGCCACAGCTGATGGCCATCCAATCACAGATGATGGCCATTTACTAGTTGAGCCAGCACCTTTCTATATGAGAGCCTGGAAGCTGCTTTCTGGGGCTCTGTCCCCACAAGTGCAGTCCAAGGTCACAGCGGAGTGGACGGATGGGGGTATTTTCCCTCTTTGACACTCACTTGGGATAAGCTGACAGGACCCCCCACAGAACACAGTGAGTGATTCACTCCATCACTCTTTTCCTGAATCGCTGAATGTTAGAACTAGAAGCCACTATACGGTTCTCCTAGATTAGGCCCCTGAAGAGAGCAGGTAGGGGGGGAGGAGATGAAATAGGCCCAGGTAAGTGTCAGATGTGTGGTCAGTAGTACAAGGAGTACTGAGCTACAAGTGCGGTCATCCAGGTTCCCGTCCCAGCTCTGCGGGAGTATAGGCACCTCAGCCTCACCACGCTTCTCTGCATCGGCAAGCTGCTGAGCTCAGCTCGCTGGGGGCCTCACCGAAAGGTTCCTGGGACTGAACTAAGCTTCGTGGTAGGCCAGAGTCCCAAAATTATCATGGAGCCAGGCCTTCCCTACTCTTCTGCACCCCCAGCCACGCAAAATGTGTGGGGGTGTAAAATAGACTGTAAAATAATTGCAAGGAATTCCAACAACATTGTAATTTGTTTTTTTTTTTTTGATGAGGACTATTTGGAGTATATTTTGAAATATTAAATTACTTCTATTATTAATATTTTTATTATTATGTGTTTGAACCCTCTCTCTGCTGGTGCTTTGAGCACACACTTGGGCTGCTTTATGGATACACTAGACCTGAGTTGTTGTCGCTGTCCCAGGGAGGCCAAACCATCCCCAAACTGAGTAACCAAGGCCCAGGACCCGGCCTTCTGCTCCAGGGCCAAAGGCCTGTTCCTCTGAGTGCTCAGTGATGAGGTGGACTCAGAGAGACTGACTCACTGAAACCAAAAAGCACACAAGACTGAGAAAGACACAAGAACATACATCTAGTAATTTACCATGACAGACTATTGTCACAATGACTGGAAAACTGAGTGTGTATGATCAGCACATTTTCTCCCTGTAGGCAGAACCAAATACAATCCATCCAAGTTATAATCAGAATGCTGCTTGCCCAGTGTGGAGCCCAAACTGGGGAAAGTGATGAGTCAGATGGTTAAAGGCATCTATCTGATTTCCCTGTGCTGGCACAGGCTGTGCCACTATATGCCTCCAGCTCTCTCCTTAACACTGATCAACTATACTGCTGGTTGGAAATGGTTTAGATATGTAAATATAGTCAAACAAATTTTGAATAGCCAGAAGCTATTCTGTCTCAGTTGATTTTTTATCTGTGATTCAATCCATCATGTGATTCAATCCAAAATGATCTCATAGGCAACGTATTTCCTGAATTTTTTTTTCTTTTGCAAGGGTGGGGAGGGCAGGGGGAAGGTGCTAGGTGGTGAAGAAGATAAAATGATAACTTATTGTAGGTTCTAAGAAAGGGTAGATTTGCCCTCATTTCCAGATAAAAAATACAGATATAATTATAGTCATAGTTTGAGGCAAGTTTTAGTCATTCAATCAACACATGTTAATTGAGCACCTATTGTGTGATAGGTACTGTACTAGAGGGGTGGGGGTGCAGGATAGCAAGGTTTCTGACTTCATGGAATCTGCATTCTAGTGCAGGAGACAAACAATAAAGAAATAAGTTGTCGTGCGGGGTGACCTGCGGGGTCTCTGCTCCTGCTCCCCACATAAGAACACAGGATATGGTGAGGCCAAAAAGGAACACCCACGGAGCCATAAGTAGGGGAGTCATATCACTATATTCTCACCTGCGGCATCCGCTTCTGCAATCCGCTCTTGCTAGCCCCCATTTTTCTGCTAGCGTAGCCACAGCAGTTACATTAGTGGTCAATGGCTCACGGGTTACAGCTGATGGCCATCCAATTACAGTTGATGGCCATTTACTACCTGAGCCAGCACCTTTCTATGTGAGGCCAAGAGCCTGGAAACTGCTTTCTGGGGCTTTGTCCCCACACTCCACCCCTACAGCACCTCGCCTCATAGTCTACGCGACAAGCGTCTTCCGCGAGGGGCCCTGTGCGAGGAGCCTGGAGGTGAATGCAATATCCTGGACAGAGCCAGGCTCTCTGAGCACAGCCAGGGTTTCTCAGGGCACCACCAGTACTTCTGGGCACAGCCAGACTTCCTGGGCTTCTTAGGGTACCACCAGTCTTCCCGGACACGGCCAGGGTTTCTCACATATTCTCCACGGCGGCTGGTCAAGGCACAAAAGCAAACATCCGCCAGTTCCAATACATGGTGATATGTTCCCAAGCAAAGAGTCAAGCGGTCCATTAAATTAGGGATGGAAGGCAATTCCCCATAGTCCATAGTCATTCACCAGGGCTGTCCTGGGGGTGAGGGACGACCTTGACCTCACCCTCATCTCCCACGGAGGACTCAGCAAGCGTTTCCTCCTGGGATAAGTCCCTCATCTAGGCTGCGTCAGCAAGCAGTTCCCAGCCCACAGGGCCGCAATGACCTTTGCTTTCTCAGGCCTATGCTGGTTGGGGAACCATCCACGTCTTCCCACCCCTCCACGGGGGTCCAGTTCTCCGGCAGCTGCTCCTCCTGGTCTTCCTGAGACTAAGCTTTCATACGCACAAACTGCTCTACCATCCTTCGGAGAGCTTTGGCCAGCACTGTACCCTGCTCGCTGCGCCATGTGTCAGGGAGGGTGTCAGGCGGGGTCTCTGCTCCCGCTCCCCATATAAGAACACAGGATATGGTGAGGCCAAAAAGGAACACCCACGGAGCCATAAGTAGGGGAGTCATATCATTATATTCTCACCGGCGGCATCCACCTCTCTGTAATCCGCTCTTGCTAGGCCCCATTTTCTGCTAGCATAGCCACAGCAGTTATATTAGTGGCCAATGGCTCACTGGTTAAGCTGACGGCCAACTAGCCACAGCTGATGGCCATCCAATCACAGTTGATGGCCATTTACTACCTGAGCCAGCACCTTTCTATGTGAGGCCGAGAGCCTGGAAACTGCTTTCTGGGGCTCTGTCCCCACATAAGTAAATGATAATTTCAGATAGAGACAAAATTAAATCAAGATGCTATGATGATATTTTGACAGTATGTCAAAATATGTTACTTTAAGTACTTTCTCTTTGAGAAGGTGAAACTTGAGTCACATGAAGGAACTAGTCATTCTAATGGCCCAAGAAGAGTGTTCCAATGAAAATGAAACCAGCTGCTGCAAAGACTTGGAGTGTTCAAATAACAAAAAGAGAGACTAAAAGGAAGAATTTAGATTATGAGACCAATGGGAAGTCCCTCAAGTGTTCTAAAACACCTAGGTGATAACCTCTGATTCATGATTTTTTTTGACTATTATTTATTTTAAGTGTGTTTTTCCAGGACCCATCAGCTCCAAGTCAAGTCGTTGTTTCAGTCTAGTTGTGGAGGGCGCAGCTCACAGTGTCCCATGTGGGGATCCAGTCAGCAACCTTGTTGTTAAGAGCACCCCACTCTAACCAACTGTGCAAACTGGCTGTCCCTGATTCGTGATTTAAAGAGAGCATTCTCACTGCTATGTGGAGTGTGGATTGAAGCGAACTAGAAGTTCAAAGGTTCAAATCCTGATTTCCAAACTTGTGCTCTTTTCCCTATATCATCTCATGCATCTGCCTTATCAGATTCTGCCTTATCAGCCCTAGTCTAGCATGAGTTACAACTTACTCTGAATTACTTATATTTATTGGATAATATGGACTGAGTTAAGATGACTTACTTAGGCCTGTTTGAGACTGAGCGTTGAATTTTAGGCACCAAGGACCACTGGACAAAGATTCCAATTCACTCCTTGAAGATTTCTATATATATTGTAACTTGTCCTGCTACTTCTAGTTGATCTATCTTCAAAACTCAGGACAAGTAACATTCTTCCTTGATGTTCACTGTAGGATTTCTGGGCCAAAAGATTTTAGGCCAAGCTTGAAGCAGAATTGTTGTCCTGAGCAGCCATCAGCCAAGAGATTTCTGCCTATTTTAGGAAGCTTAAGAATATGAAATCAAAAATTGAACTTGATTATCTAGGTAGATTCTTAACAGATGTCAACAGACCTTCGACGGAGATTATGAATATCAATTGACATCAGCTACTACTGCTCAAAAGAGTCTTTTTCTTCATGTGACCTTCAATACAACCATAAACCTGTATGTAGAAGGTTCATAATTTATCCCCTATTTTGCAATATCAAAGATTTAGAGTGATTTTTATTAATAATTTTTCCCTCAAGGCTTTATTTCCAATGATTTTGGTTCTTGCATTTCCTGGCCACTTGAGCTGAGACTGATAATGAAGTTCCTCCTAAGTTCAGACATTGATGTTTGTTCATTGTAATTACCTCTTTTGCTTGGTATTGTCTTATTACTTTTTCTACCTTAGGCCCTTGAAAGACCAATTCCTTGTACAAAGCTGAAGGACAGCATTTGAACTAGGTTGTAGTTCGTGGGAACGTCATTTTAAACACACTCCTTTGAGGGTTGGCAGGAAGATCTGGGGGACGAGAGCTATAGTAATCTAATCTGGCCATTGGGGAAGAATAAATCACTGCTCTCCATAGTGTACATGACCTTCACCCCAGTTATATTTTTGAAATAATTACATGAGAATCTGTCAGTAGCGTCTATGGGAGAGTTAAAACAGAATTTACAATTGAGTGGTCTGGATGTCGCTCAGTGTCTTGAGATAAATTTGCAGTGCAAATAATAGTCTGAAATTCCTCCAAAGCAGCCAGTTCATTCACAAACGTCATTAGAAGATGTCTAAAATGGGATAGAACGACAATCTAGCTCGCCTGCTAACTGGATTTTTATATGAAGGCTAAATATTGTGATATGATACATCTAGCCTGAATTGCATACTTGCATACTGTAATTGATATATTATTTCAGTTGAAGAGTAGATCCTATAGTTCATGTCAATTCATGCTGGACATAGACGAGTACAATTGATTGTTGTTTTGGTCGATTGGGGACCCAATCTTATATTACCTATTTGTGCTAATGCAGTTTGTTGGCATCTCTTGACTGAGAGATGTTAATGTAGGGCAAAAAGGCCAGCTTTCTTTGTTGACTATTTAAAATTAAAATATCTTTGTCAATGTTCTTAGAACCTGTGAGATAAAGTTGACTCAAAAATGTGTTACTACAGTCCCAATTATTTACGGCTTACAAGAGACACGCCTTAAATGTAACCCATACAACCAGTAATCGTAAGAAAGCATGAGTGACTATATTAATATCAGAGAAAGTAGGCTTCAAGACAAAGAGTATTATCAGAGATAATTTCATAATTATATAAACAAAATCTGAGAGAATTAAAGTCCTAATAGACAAATGTATAATTATAGTTGGCAGTTTTAACAATTCTCATTCAATAGTTGATATAACAAGTATATAAGTAAGAATATAGATATGAACAATATTATCATGCAACTGAACTGAACTGACATTTATAGAACTACACCCAACCATAGTAGAATACATATTCTTTTCTGGTAGACATAGAACATTCACCAAGATAGACTATACGCTGGGCCATATAACAAGTTATAATAAATATCAAAGTATTAGATCATACAGAGTTTGTCCTCTGGCTACAATGGAATTAAATGAGAAATTAAAAACAAAAAGATAGTTGGAAAATCCCAGGCTATTTAGAAATTAAGCCATATAGTTCTAAATAACTCCTGCGTAAAAAGAGAAATCATAAGGAAAGTATTTCCAACAGAATGATAAAGGAAAGCACAACATATTGAAGTTTGAGGGATGAAGCAAAGAGTTTACAGGGAAATTTGTAGCGCTGAATGCTTATATTAAGAAAGAAGAATTATTTAAAAATCAATCACCTAAGTTTCCAACTTAAAGCACTAGGGGGAAAATAAAAGCAAATTAAACCCAAAGTAAGAAGAATAAAGGAAATAATAAAGATAAGATCAGAAACCAGTGAAATACAAAATGAACAAACAATAGAGAAAAATCAGTAACACCACAGGGTGGTTCCTTGAAAGATAAAAGAAAGTGAAAAACCTCTAAACAACTGATAAATTGATACTCCTCTAGCTAGTCTGATAAAAAATGAGAGAAAATATAAACGAATAATAGCAGGAAACAGAGGGACATCAATATAGAGTCTACAGATATTAAAAAGCTAATAAGGGAATATGATGAGCAAAATTATGTCATTAAATTTAACAACTTAGATGACATGAAAAAATTTCTTAAAAGACTGCCAAAACAGACAACAAAATACAAAAAATGTGAATAGCCTAAAATACATGAAATTAAACTTAATTTATAATAAAATCTTTCCTCAAAGGAAACTCCATGCAAGATGGCTTCTCTATTAAAGTCTATGAAACAGCTAAGGAAAAAAATAAAACCAATTTTATATAAACTCTGTCTGAAAATATGAGGGCAGCACAACCCAGATTCCAAAAAGAGGTAAGAACATTACAAAACAATCAGACCCATATCTTTCATGAACATAGATTTCATGGTCCTTAACAAAATATTACCAAATTGAATTTAGAAATACAGAAAAATGATAATACGTCATGAGACAGTGAGGTTTTTTTCCCCTCAAGAATGCACACTGGTTTAACATTTAAAAATGAGTGTATTTCGTTAGAATAACAAAATAAAGGAAAACATTTTGTTATTGATTCAATCTATCCAGAAAAATTGTTGGATAAAATTTAAAAGCTATTCATGCTAAAAACTCTCAAGAAACTAAGAACAGAAAGAAACTTAACCTGATAATGGGTAATTATGAAAAATCTACATCTAACATCAGAGTAAATGGTGAACAAAACTGAACATTTTACTCTTAAGATTTGAGATAAAACAAGAAGTAACCCTTCTGGATTTTGAGTGTATTATTCCCGTACTTCTTCTTTAGGTGTATGTTTGTGTTTTTATTTAGTTATTTTAACCACCTATGTTTGATTTTGTTTATTTTATTTATTTTATTTTTTATTATTTAAAGATTTTATTGGGGAAGGGGAACAGGACTTTATTGGGGAACAGTGGGTACTTGCAGGACTTTTTTCCAAGTCAAGTTGTTGTCCTTTCAATCTTAGTTGTGGAGGGTGCCGTTCAGCTTCAAGTTGTTGTCCTTTCACTCTTAGTTGTGGAGGGCGCAGCTCAGCTCCAGGTCCAGTTGCCGCTACCAGTTGCAGGGGGCGCAGCCCACCATCCCTTGCGGGAGTCTAACTGGCAACCTTGTGGTTGAGAGGATGTGTTCCAACCAACTGAGCCATCTGGGAGGCAGCTCAGCTCAAGGTGCCATGTTCATTCTTAGTTGCAGGGGGCGCAGCCCACCATCCCTTGCGGGACTCGAGGAATTGAACTGTCACCCTTGTGGTTGAGAGCCCACTGGCCCATGTGGGAATCGAACCGGCAGCCTTCGGAGTTAGGAGCACAGAGCTCTAACCACGTGAGCCACTGGGCCGGCCCGATTTTGTTTATTTTTGAGCTTTGTACACCATATGTAGTTCTGGGATTTGTTTCTTTTCACTTCCCATTATACTTCTAAGACTCACGTATGTTGTTGCTGTAGCTTTGTTCATTCATTGCCTATGTATGCTTTATTCCATTGTGGGAGTATATCACAACATATCCAGTAGACTCTAATTGTTTAATTTGTTTGTTTGTTTCTCTTTTGTCTTAATCTCATTGCTCTTTATGGACTATCTTGGTATAAATATAAACTGGTAATTTAAACAATACTTATAGACACAATCCCAGGTTATCAACACTGAACTTTTTTTTTGGGGGGGGGTCACTATTGTTTCAAATGATTTTTCCCTGTTTCCTCTACTTCTAGGACTACAATCTTATGTATATTAGACTACTTGCTATTATCCCATAGGTCATTGATACTCTACTTCTTTTCTCAGTGTTTTCCCCCTTTATTTTATTTTTTGTATTAGTTTTAAATGTATCTTTAAAAAAAAATTTATTGGGGAATATTGGGGAACAGTATGTTTCTTGAGGGCCCATCAGCTCCAAGTCAATGTCCTTCAATATGGTTGTGGAGGTCGCAGCTCAGCTCCAAGTCCAGTCCCCATTTTCAATCCTTAGTTGCAGGGGCACAGTCCACCATCCCATGCGGGAATTGAACCGCCAACTTTGTTGTTGAGAGCTCGTGCTCCAACCAACTGAGCCATTTGGCCGCCCCTCCAAAAGCCCAGCCACAGCTCGTTGTCTTCAATCTTGTTGTGGAGGGCGCGGTTCACTGGCCCATGTGGGAATCGAACCGGCAACCCTGTTGTTCAGAGCTCGCACTCTAACCAACTGAGCCATCCAGCCGCCCCAGCACTGAACTTTTAAGTGTTGCATGCCTTTCTCCTTGACAACCTCCTTTGTCCTCAGGGGTTATAAAACCAAAATGAGTATCTTTTATTCTCTCCCAAACCTCTTGCCAGTCTAAATAGTTTCTGCTAATAATTCACGTCATGTTTAAACTCTCCATGTCGTCAGTCCCGACCTTTGAGACCTCAGTGTGGCTGCGCAGGTAGCCTAGAGTGACAGAAGCATTTCTGTAACACCTCTCATCCCTTACAGGAAGGGGATGGTGGTGCCAGAAATGGCCTATCCTGCTCACAGTGGAGAATAGAATTATCCAATTTTAGACGTGAATGGAATCTTTGGCATAATGTAGTTTCTTTTTAACAAATGAAGAAATTGAGTCCTGGAGAGAGAAAATAATAAAGTCATGATGGTTATTAGAAGCGTACCAAAGACCCCCAGCGTCTTTGGGGTGAGTGATTTTCTCTAGACACCCAATTAGCATGCAAATAAGTTACATTAGAGAGAAAATGCATGAACCTGCCAGGATCATTAATGCATTAACAGAATTACCTTTATTAGATTGGCTCCCCATTACCTAGCAGAGAGCAGGCCTGAGGGAAAAGGGTCCTGGAAGGGTCAGTTTTGCCTATTTCTGTAGCATGTCCTATTGTCTGGAGTGGCAGGCCAGGAGGAGAGGTCCAGGAGGGTGCCTGAGGGTGGGTCCCAAGGAGGCAAACAGAATTGCCAGCTCCATTGGGGTTGGGGTTAGAGTAGGCGCTTAGGGCCGGGATCTGCACCAACAGAGGGGAGAAGATGATATTTAGAGGTGTGATAAATGTGTGTGTGCATGTTTTTATATGTATGAACGTTTCTGTGTGAAGAGAAACAACTACGTTATACTTCTGTTTCGGGCAGGCTATGATGATCACAAAACCAAATACCTAAAAAAGTCTCTGAGTTCTCTATTTCTTCTTTCCCTGTTTCTTTTTTATTATCACTTGTTCTCACATCTGTTCGTCCTTCATTCCAATGCCTCTGACCTCTTCAAAGCCTCCATCATATCCAAGTTTTCTTAATTGTCTACCGCCCTGTTCTTCCCCTCACCCATGCTGCAGATTCATTCCACCAGCTGTTCCAGATACTTCCATGGCTCCTTGTTACTATAGAACAAATTAAAACGCCTCTGCTTCTCAGGCAAAAAATACCGAGGGTGCCAAAAAACATGTATATAAGTGGACACTTTGGTCAACGTTGCTCAAGCAGTAGTTCGCCATCATCAGAAGTGTCTGGATGCTGATGGTAACCACTTTGAGCACCTCTTGTAATTGCAGAAGTCAAACGTGACTTGTGTTCATCTTTTGTTATCAGTATATATTATTACAATTTTAATACAGTTTTGCTTTCTTAAAACGTGTATACATTTTTTTTGGCACGCTCTGTATGTAGCATATATCTCCACTGACTGCAGACATCTCACCCACTCATGGCCTTGTATAGTTTTCAACGTGAGTTCCCGTCAGCCTGTGTCTCACCTACTAACCCTCTCCTCCTAATCAGCTCAAAGTCATTGCTGTGGCCAGCTGGTCTCCCTGTAGCCTTATCTCATGAACCAGCCCTGCCCCACTGCCATCACATCTCCCGGACAAGACACTTATGTTCCTAGCGCCCCAGAGAGCAAAGCAGACCCTCTCCGCCCCTCACTGGCCCAGCTCAAGGCCTGTTTTGTCAGCTGGATCTTTGTTGACCTTTCCGATGATATACTTTCAGTTTTGCCTTTTAAAGGCCAACAATAACTAATTAAACAAAACAATACTAACTAGTATTTATTGAGTGCTATGGAATGCAGGCACTATTCTCAGGGCTTTCCATGCCTCCTTATCTCATTCAAGCTCCCTAAAACCTGCTGAGTTAGGACCTATTACAATTCCGATTTTATAGAGAATAAATGGCAGAGCTGTCATGAGAGCCAGTGTCTAACTCCAAACAACTCCAGCGACTTTAATGTGCTGCCTCCCTTTTTATGACCTGTATTCATTACAGCTCACACTGTTCATTTTCTGCATAGGTGTCTAGTTCCCCTACTGTGATACAAAATCTCCCTCAGCAGCTGGATTCTTCCCCATAGCCCAGAAAGTGCCCTCCCAGTGCCATGAATGCCACTTCTCCAGTCTGTTCTTTGCTTTTCTTCAAGTCAACCATATCTATAAGAAATGCTGCCTCAATTCCTTTTAGAAATGAGACGGAGTCCCAATAAATAAATACAATTTATTCCTAGAAAAGGAATTAGCACTTTCTCCTGCAGGTTATGGATGATTTTAGTGGGAATGTAACAAGGTCCAGTTCATTTTTGCTTTTGTTTTCTTTGAGAAATTTCCCTCTGGTAGTGCTGTGGAGGGTGGATTAGACGGGGAGACAATGGTGCCTGGAAGAACAACCGCCATTCCAGCCCTGCCAGTTCTCAGGGTATTTTTACACTTTATAAATTTAATTTTTCTTACAGACGTATTTTCAGTTCCACAAAAATGTTTCTGCTAGTCAGTTTTTATCACTTTGTGGTACATAGTGGGTGCTTTTATTAGGAGGGATGGGTACAAATAATACTGTAGTAACAAATAAAAATCTGAAATCTCAGTGGACCAATAGACAGTTGTTTATTTTCGACACACACAACGTCCAGTGTGGTTCTGGAAGCTTTCAAGAAATCCAGGTGCTTCCAACTCAAAGTGCTGCCCTCACGCCATGTGGTCTCCATGGTCACCACCAAAGAGAGCATTTGGGGGGAGGCTCACCAGCTTTTTAATGTCTTAGCTCAGAAGTGACATAAGTCGCCTGTGCTCATGCTTTATCTTCTGACGTTATCCCAGTGAGGGGGCTGGAAGGGTGCCTGGTAGGGAGGGAGGGTCATTGTGGGCAAGACCCGTCCACCTTTACTCAGTAAATGTGTAGCGAATGAACAAAATTTGACAAATAAGAAATGCGGGAGGACTTTGGGACACACAAAGGATATCTACTGAAAATCTCATATTCATGAATATCACTGTGAAATATAATTTCCCTCAGTAAAGTTTTCCAAAAGGCTCTGGGTCACCTTTTTCTTCTTATTTTCTTCACATTGATCACCAGCAGCAGTGGCTGCATTCTTTGAGATTCAAGTTGCAGCTTATGGTTGAAGAAGAGATTTTTCTTTTAACTTTTATTTATTTTAAGTATGTTTTTCCAGGACCCATCAGCTCCAAGTCAAGTAGTCGTTTCAATCTAGTTGTCTCCACAACTCACAGCTCAGAGTGGCGCATGCGGGGATTGAACTGGCGACCTTATTGTTAAGAGCACCACACTCTAACCAGCTGAGCTAACCAGCTGCCCGCACCCCTTTTTTAAATTTCTCAGTAGTTACTGAGTCATTGCTGACCAGTAGAGCCCAGCAGGGACTCAGCGAGAGGTAGGTCTTGGGCCCTGAGCTGGCTGTCACTAGGTCATATCTCCAGCTCATCCCCTCTTAGCCTGTGCGATTCAAATTCTTGGCTCAGAAAAATTAAATTGCTACATGGTATAAACCTTCAAGGTTACTCTTAAATAATCAAAACCACACAGATTAAATCCCTGAATGCTCTACTGTAGAGCTATAATTTGGGGGAGGGACTTCTTTCAGTTATGTATATTTTTTGAATTCAGTATATACGGCTTTGGGGCCCTTCCTGGATTATATCAAAGAAATGTGGAAAGGAAAGCTATATAACTAGCTTCATACTTCAGCGCTTTATGTGCTCCTTTCCTGCTCCTGGAATAACCAAAGACTTAATCACCAAAAGGTGCTTCATGAGGACTGGGGATACTCGGGCATTCTTGTCCTGCTTACCCATGATGGTTTCCAGGACTCCATCTGTAGTAGGAAACATGTTCAGGGGGTGGGTTGGCAACTCCATAGCCATATAGTGCCCAGAATTCCTATTGTTCACCTTTACTCACTGGGTCAGGGCAGGAAGAAGATCCATTTGCCTGTGTGGAAGGGATAAGTGTAGGGACCTTGAAAGGACGGGAAAATAATAATGCACATCAAATTAGGAGGATAAAATTCATGGTATCTTCATTTTGTATCCAATTTCCCTTCCAAAAGCCATTAGCGTTAACGTTTCATACTTGATTGGCTTTAAAAATACAAAACAAAGCCATAGTGTTCTTTCTTTTTTTTTCTTCCTGTTATTTATTGTGACACTTTTTATTTGGATTAGAAAATGCCTTCAACAAAAACAACAGCAGCAGCCTCAGAAGTTGATGATCACACACCACGGAAAACATTCAAAGTGAGTCTGTCTAGGGCACTTTAGAAATACAGAAAGGTATGAGATAAGCAGAAATAATTTTTTCCCTATTACCAAGGTCATTTGCATAGAAACTAAGGTACTAATTGGTTTAACTTGGCACTTCTCGTATGTGCGTTATGTCTTGTGTTCATTTTCAAAGTTCCATGAACAATGGGGTTGATTCTTCAACAAAGTTCCAGCTAAGTTTTTCGGACTCTGAGCTTCAAAGTCCTGAGGCTGTGTTCCCTGCATGGGGCGCACTTGGTGGCTCTGGGAGGGGCAGCTGTACTGACAGCCCAGCTCCTCTGATCTTAGTCCAGTGCCCAGGAGGCAGCTGCCCAGGCTGGGGGGTGGGGTGCGGCATGTCACCCTGTGCTGTAGTTTGGAGAACGAGGTTCACCCAGCGAGTTACAATCCCCTCAGAAGAGCAAGGAAATAGAAAAAATCTCTGAACATGAGTGCTAAAGAGCTGAGATTGGGAGAGCATTTATGGGTAAGCTTTAAGCAGAGGAAACAAGGTCAGCCTGGCAGCTGTTTAGAATTCTCAGGGGATGCCAAGCATCAGACCCCTTCTTGCTTCTCCTGCAAGACTTTGGGAAAATGTGCCAACCCCCGAGCTTCTCTGTGGTACCTGAAATTCTGCCAAGTGTGATGAGTCAAGGTCTTGCTATAAAATGCAGATACAAGAATGCTCTCTTACTGTATATGTACAAGGGAATATTATTCAGCCTTAAACAGAAAGGAAACCTGACACATGCTCCAACGTGGATGAACCTGGAGGACATTCTGCTCAGCGAAACAAGCCAGTCACAAAAGGAGAAATCCTGTACGATTCGACGTACACAATGTCCCTAGAATTGTCAGACTCATAGAGACAGAAAGTAGAATGGTTATTGCCAGGGTTGAGGGGTGGGGGAATAGGAAGTTAGTGTTTAACAGGGACAGAGTTTCAGTTTTGCAGGATGAAAAGAGTTCTGTGTATGGAGACTAGTGATGGCTGCACAACAGTACAGTCAGTGCCACTGAACTATACACGTGGAGAAGGTTAAGATGGTAAATTTTATGTTGTACTTTACTACAATTGAAAAAAAGACCTCACTCTTAGCACCTAGCTAGGGTTGACCACCCTGGAACAGGGAGGAGGAAAAAGAGGAAGAAGAGGTGCTTGTAGAGAGAATAGGATGGGAGAGGCTTCATATCCACAGCAGTGGTCCATAGGAGGGCACTGGGGAGAGTGATTACCCGCTCCTCTTCATAGTCTGGCTCTGGTTCCTCTATTTAGAAAGGAGGGGTTGCCTTATTGTTAGCTCCACTCCCTCTACTCTCCCCCCTCCAATACATGCATTTAGGGCTCTATATTTCTCTACAACTTTGGCCACACCTGACATTTTGGCCAGGAGAATGCTCAACATACCAATTAACAAGTAGTTTGCAGATTCCAATTTGTTGTTACATCTGTATTTGAAATTCCCCATCAGATAGAAGCTCTGTGATCTGCATATCATAAGTGACTCAGGGACCGCTGGGTGGGGTGGTTGGCTGTGATGGGGGAGGGATGGTAGTTGATGCTGCAGCAGAGAGTTCCCAGAGCTGGTTAGTCTTCTGGCTACCGGTTAGTCTCGACCTCCCAGGGCACTGTGCACACACCCTCAGTTCATTCTCCTGCCTGCGACTGATGAGACTCTACCTAATGCAGAGGGGAGAGTGGTGCCACCCAGCTCCAGGGCCCTGCACCACCCAAGGGTCCTTCTAGGCTCACCTTAGCCCCCACCTCTGCATGGAGCCATTCCATCCTTTACTTTCCCTGGGAAAGCATCTTTGTTGTATGATTTTTCACTGTTGTTTTTTCTTTTATTCCCATCTAATCTGCTTTCCTTTTCCTAGGATTCTCCCTAATTCTTGATGTATCATTAGCACCACTTTTTATTTTTCAGTGCTGCCTGTCATTACTAGGAATGGTGAGGGGGAAGGGTGAGGCTGGCTCCTGTGCTGTGTCCACACTCACACAGACCCTCCTAAATTTTTTCCATAGAGCTCAAATTTATTTGCATCCAGGCAAATGTTTTATTACGTAATATTTTTGTTATTGTTGCAAAGAAAAAACTGCCTGTGGAGTGATTATTTCAGAGGTCTCAGCAATTAGTCCTGGATGAATGATGCATCTCTTTTCCAGATACTCTCTTGTCAGTCTCTCCAGCAGGGGCTCCCTGCCAATCTCCTACATGGGGGGATTTGCCAAGACTTGACCCCAAACCTCTCCTCTTCTTGCTCTGCACTTCCTGCTATGGTGAATCTCAGTTGTGAAGGTGTCTCAAATTTATATAACAACTACCTAGACACCTCTTCAGAGCCCCAAGCTCTAGAATGCACTATTTAACATTAGACTTGCTAACTCTTCTCCACAAGCTTGTTTCTGTTTCAGTGAAAAGCATCACTGCATATCCACAACCGACAATGACTCTCCAAGGTCTCAGGGTTCTCAACACCTCCTGAATATAACGTGACTTTTCTCCCTTCTGTCCTTTCCCAGGTTGAGCAGTGTCATTTTTGGCCTCGGTCACTGCTACACCTCCCCACCTGGCTGGCCCACTTCCCATTCATTCTCCACATGGTGGCCAGATTTGTGGTTTTCAAATGATTTCTTACAATATTGAAAAAAACTTACATAAGAAATATGTGCTTTTCAACATAATAAGGTACATAAGGAAAATAATAAGTCCCTCCCTCTCTTTCCACACCTGAGGTCACTGATGTTATCAGTTTGTTGTGTATCTTTCCACACCTTTTTTTACACCAATTTAAACATTTTCACAATTACATATACACTTTTTTTTAACTTTTAACAAACCTGAGGTCATGCTGTAAACAATATGTTGCAAGTTGCCTTCTGCAGATCTAATAGATGATTCTACGACACAGATCACATCTCTGTCCTGTTTACAACCATTTATTGCTTCCCCTCCAACTTCATATATCTCAAAGACCCAACTCTTCTGTGTCTCCTGGTTCTTGCCTATTTCTCCAGCTTAATCTTCTGTCACTCCCTGCTGCATATCCGCTCTAGCAATACTGACCAATTTTCTGTTCTTTGAATGCCCATCCCTCCCGGTTCTGCTCCTGTGGTTTTCCCCAAATAGAATGTTTTTCCATTTGTTTGGTTCCCTCCCACTTACCTCTTACCTCTGGGGACTCAGCAGAGATGAACCGTTCTCCCTCTTCAGAGCCGGTTGGGCTGTCTTTCCACCTCATAAGATGCTCACTGCATCACAGAGCTCACCACACTGGATTACAGTTGTTCAATGTCCATGTTTCCCTCTAGTCTACAAGCTCTGTAAGAGCATGGATCATGTCATTTTGAGGAGTTCAGTATTGCACAGCCCTCAGTAGAGGTACACAGTAAGCGCTCAATAACTACTTGTTGAATAAATCGATGGGTTAATAAATAATGAAGAAACAGAATATCAGTTATCGAGGCAAAAAATTCTGGCAGTTATCCTTGATTCTTCCCCTCTTCCTCCCATTACTTTCTAACCTATCAGTGCGTCTAGTCAGCCTTCTTTCCAAAATGCATCCCAAATCAATGCACTTCTCCCGATCCCCATGGCTTCCGCCCTGGTCCAAGCACCTCATCCTTTTCTTTGACCTCTCAGGTGTCCCCCAAACTGACCTGTTTCCACTCTTGTCTTAACAGAACCCATTTTATTCTTCACATAGCAGCCAGAGGGATCTTTAAAAACCACTAATCAGATATTAGTTCCTCAAATCCTTTGGTGGCTCCCCTCTGAATAAAGTCCAGACCTCGTACCATAGCCTGTCGGCCTTGCATGAGGAGGCCCCTGCCTATATGTCCGGCTTCCTTTGAAAAATGATCAGCATTCTTTATTTTCTTATGCTGCAGTTACACTAGTCATTTTATTGTCCCAGGAACATGCTAAGCTTGCTCCTGCCGCAGGATCTTTTCATTTGCTGTTCTCCTCCCAGGAATATTCCTCCCCAGGATCTTCACATAGCTGGCTGGCTTCTTGTCATTTGGAACTGAGCTCAAATGTCAGCTCCTCAAAGAATGCTGAATTCCTTTCCTTTCTTTCTTTCTTTCTTTCTTTCTTTCTTTCTTTCTTTCTTTCTTTCTTTCTTTCTTTCTTTCTTTCTTTCTTTCTTCCTTCCTTCCTTCCTTCCTTCCTTCCTTCCTTCCTTCCTTCCTTCCTTCCTTCCTTCCTTCCTTCCTTTCCTTCCTTCCTTCCTTCCTTCCTTCCTTCCTTCCTTCCTTCCTTCCTTCCTTCCTTTCCTTCCTTCCTTCCTTCCTTCCTTCCTTCCTTCCTTCCTTCCTTCCTTCCTTCCTTCCTTCCTTTTTTTTATCTTTACAGTTTTTTTAGAAGATGAGGTTAATGAATTTCTGATAACACTCAGTAAAATAACCTTACTTTCCTAATGCTGTCCCATATAACATTCTCTGTCATTTTATTTATCTTTTTGCTTGTTTGTTTTCTGTTCTCAGCTCACCACCCCCACACACTGGAATGGGAGCTCCTCAAGGCCAAAGACCTTATCTATGTTATTCACTGCTGGATTCCCCAGTGCCTGGAACAGACCTGATTTCGAATAAGTAGGTGCTCAATAAAAGTTGCCAAATGAATGACTAAATCGAATTTGAGCAGCATAAGGGAATGGAAAAGCCACCTAATTTAAGGGCAGACATTTTGAATTCTAGTACTGTCTGGCATTTACTAAGCTGTGTGCCCTTGAGAAACTTTCTGAAATTCTAGAAAGTTATGCAAAATGGCAAGACCTTCCTTACCTAATGGATTTCTGTCAGGTTTTGGTTGGCTAATGGGTGTCAAATGTCCTACGTGCATTATCAGTCCTAGAATAGGTGAATAACTTCAATGACCTGAACCACAGTTTCTTTGATATTAGATAAAGCAGATCACTCTGGCCTGTAACTGCAGCTCCACCCATGGAGCTGTTCACGAATCCCCAGGAGCTGTCAGAGCTTCATTTAAGGTTGCAATTACGAGAGGGGACCAGCTTTCCAATGGAAACAGTGTGCAAGACAGGATGGAATTCAAAAGCAAGACTGTGCTAATTCATCAATATTAAGTACATGAGAACCATTTCCGTTGAGGAAGGATAACATTTTTGGGGAGTTCCTTCTCAGGAAGTCACCATTTTGAAACACTGAATTCCCCCAAAACCTCAAATAGAGGCAGCATGAATTTCCTGTGTCTGACTTTGAATGGAAATGTCTGTAATGGAGGCAAAATTGTGTGAGCACCACTCCTTGAGGGCTCCGGATCTGAACTAATGAAAGATGCAGAATACTCTCATTATTTATTCATCAGTTTTTTTCAGTGGCGTCAGACTGGCTGAAACTGGTTATAATTTCTTCTATTTATATTTTGCAAACCACCAACCATTCTTAACCAGCGAGCCTAGCAAACATGTGTGGCTGTTTGGGTCTTGGGTTCCTTCTAGAAAATAAGTACATTGAGATGTTGCAGAAAATGGAAAAGAAAAACAAAAATCAACTGTTGGATGGAGAAGGTTGTTCACATAAAATAATAAACAGATCCCTGACTTCATAACTTCCAAGCAATCTGTTCAAGTCTTAACTTAGAGACTCCGTTTTTGCCTTCCTTGTGTCCTCTGCGGTGTTGTGAACATACTAAATGTTTAACTGTATTTTAATGAATTAATCCAAAACACACATTCTGCATTTTTTTGTACTTCCCTTGCGAGCTGTAGGAGTCTTTGGCTATAGGTAGACAGTCTTTGCTTGGAGGTAACTTCCTGACTATTCAATTATTTTTTATTCAACTTATGTTTCCTTGAACATGGAATTTTCAATGAAGGAAGAGCATATTTGTGAATATTCTCTTAGGTATTTTAAATTTAAAACTTTCATAGCTTGATAAATACTATTTTAATATGCATTGGGAAAATCTGAAAAAGATGTTTCGGAACTTACTTTTACACTTTAATATTTATTTATTCCTCAACCTAGATATCTATCTAGATTTTAAAAAGCATTTGCAACTTTTTAATTATGAAATTAATAGGTACTCAGTGTATATAATTTGGAAAGTATTTAATGTATTTTCTTTAAATTTTTAAAATTTAAAACAGAATTGTACTTAATATTTTGTTTGACACACTTTTCACTTGACACTTCCTTGTAAACATTTCCTTTTTATTTCATATTCCTCAAGATGCAACCTTGAATGGCTTTGTACTATTGCTTTGGGTGTATATGTATCATAATTGCTTAACCATGTCTCAAATTTTATAGATTTAGATCATTTGTAATGAATGCTGTTATTAAAGCCACCACATTAAACATCTTTGTACATATATTTTAGTACCAATTTCTCACAATTTCCATAAGATAAACTTCTAGAACAGAAAATAATACAGCGAGGATATCGAAAAATAATTTTAACTCCTTTTACACATTTCCAAATCTTCTTTTGTGTGTATAATTCCTTCCCTTGGAATTAGTCTTAGAAAGGCATAGCATAATTAATAATTATAAAAATTTCACCAATTTTTTTTCTAGTTATTTTATAATGTACTTTAACATTTATCTTTTTATGTATGGTATGATATAGAGATGGATTCCCCCCCCCCCAATTATTCAATTTTCCTAGAAAGGAGTATTGAATAATTTGTCCCATGTAAATTATCTTCATCAAATAATAAATAATTTCATGTATCTGTATCTATTTCTTGGCTTTATTTTCTGCTCAACGTACAGTCTCTTATTGTTCCAGACCCATACTGCTGTAATTATGACAGTGTCAGTGCTTCAATGAATCAAAGTGTTTATTGAACACCTGGCCTGTGTCGTGCACTGAGCCAAAGCTTGGTGCATAATGATAAACCAAACAGACATCGTCTCTGACCTCATGGAACTTAGGGCTGAGTGGATGAGCATTAATCAAGGAAACAAAGCAATAACTTTATTATTACAAGTCGTGATAACCACAATGAATCAAAAGCATAGGATTCTATGGTTAAGAATACCATTGAAGAACTTTAACTGGAGGAGCTCCATGATCAGATTTCCTTTTTTTCTTAAAAAAATTTTTTTTAATTGGAATATATCTGACTTCTAACACTGTAAATTTAAGGTGTACCACGTGTTGATTTTATACATTTATATACTGTAATATGCCATCAGAATGGTACTACCTCTATCATGCTCCTTCTTTTCTTTTTTGTTTTTGTTTGTTTGTGAACAGTAGCCATGACTGCTGAGTGGAGATGAGACTGGAGGTGGTCAAGAGTGATAGAGGGAAGACCAATCTGCAGAACAATGATGATAGTGTAAGGTGGGTGTTAATAGGAAGGAAAATAGGTTGCTAAATTCATGAACTCTTTTTTAGATGCTAGAACCAGGAATGACAGATTAAATGTGAAAATGAAGGGAAGAGAGGTGTCAAGAAGGACTCCAAGTTTTCTAGTTTGAGGAAAATGATATTGTGGTGCTACATACGGAGAAAAAGTAGCCAAGGGATGGAATGGAGTTGGGAGAATGTGGAAACAAGAGTTGTGTTTTAGACAGGAGTAAACTGAGACGTCTGTGAAACATTCTCGAGCTATTGTGGTTGATGATGCACTAAGTTCAGAAGAGAATTGTGACTTGGGAGACATTGGTATATGGTCAAATCTGAGCAGAGCAAGGTGTTAAGATCACTTACAAAGAAAAGTCTAGTGAGAAGAGAAGCCATTGCAGGTCCAAGCCCTGAATAAATAACTCCAACTTTTAGATATTTAAACAGGAGACTCTGAGGAGAATGGGAAAATAGGACCAAGAATTGGGAAGAAACCAGCAGAGCACAGTGTCACCAGACTGAAGGGTGAGAGGTTTCATGAGGAGAGTGTTGGGTAGAATGTTGCTGAGACCTTTGCTAAAATGAAGATGAAAGTGATCCCATTGGACTTGGCATAAGTATGACCCTGGTAATGTAGGCAAGAGCAACGTTGGTGATATGTTGGAGGTAGAAATCAGATTGGGGTAAAAGTCAAATCTGATTTCAAGAGCAAACAAAACTACCTTTTTTTTTTTGAGAATGTTGGCTGTGGAGAGAAGGAAAAAGGTGATATCTTAGGAATGCACCTGAGGTATTTTGTTGTTGTTATCGTTATTGTGATTAGAGACATTATAGAATGTTTCCAAGCTGATGGCAATAATCCAGGAGAGAGAGAGAGAGATTCTGAATAAAGAATCATGAGTTTTATATTTTCATAAATTGTCCCACTCAATGCTTTTTGCCTTTAATTCTACTTTGTGTGTTATTAGCTTTGGGCCACCTGGATTATTTGTTTGCATTTACTCAATATATCTGTACTCATTCTTTGTCTTTTATACTTTCTGTGTTACTTTGTTTACTTCTGAATCCTCCATTCTTTACATAATTGGATTGTATTACTTTTGACAAATGAAAGGTTAGCCCATGTCTATTTATTATACCACCACGTTTGATTGTTTTTCTCCTTATTTCTTTCCTTACTCTCTCCTGTTTTTTTTCAATATTTTTGCTAAATTGCTTATGTAACATTCTGTTTCTGTTTCTACTAGAGGATATTTTATATTTTAAAAATTCTTCTGGGTGGCCGGTTCGCTCAATGGTTAGAGCGCAAGGCTCATAACACCAAGGTCACCACTTCGACTCCCACATGGGCCAGTGAGCTGCGTCCTCCACAACTAGATTGAAAACAACGACTTGACATGGAGCTGAGCTGTGCCCCCACTACAACTAGATTGAAAAAAAAAATCCTTAAATTTATATTTCTCTAGTGATCTGTATCAAGAATAGCAATATATATTGTTTGCCCTATGTAAGATAGATCTTTTGAATGCTTTCACTTCTCCTTATCCTGCCTGCAATTCTTTCCTGACTTTTGTAATTATATTCTGTGACTTTCAACATAGTAAGTTATTATTAAATCATCGTGTATTCTAATGTTAAGACTTACGAGGCTTGACAATTAAGTTAACGAACTTGTTGCAACAATGTTGCTAACCTTTTTGATATCAGAGGCATTATTCATTATGAATTTGTACCAACTGGACAAACAGTTAACCAAGTTTACTACTTGGAAGTGCTAAAAAGTCTTCTTGAAAAAGTTAGACGACCTGAACTTTTCGCCAACAATTCATGGCTTTTGCATCACAACAATGCACCAGCTCACACAGCACTGTCTGTGAGGGAGTTTTTAGCCAGTAAACAAATAACTGTATTGGAACACCCTCCCTACTCACCTGATCTGGCCCCCAATGACTTCTTTCTTTACCCAAAGATAAAGGAAATATTGAAAGGAAGACATTTTGATGACATTCAGGACATCAAGGGTAATATGACGATAGCTCTGATGGCCATTCCAGAAAAAGAGTTCCAAAATTACTTTGAAGGGTGAACTAAGTGCTGGCATTTGTGCATAGCTTCCTAAGGGGAGTACTTTGAAGGTGACCATAGTGAATATTAAGCTATGAGGTATTTTGCACTTTTACTAGGATGAGTTTGAGAATTTAATTGTCTGACCTCGTATGCTTTCATTTGTAAAATTGTTTTATATTTGTAGTCTAAATCTTAATTCTATATTTTACTGGTTTTCATATTTCCCCACAGGGCTATAATACCAATGTTCCCATTCTTGAATTCTGTATTTTTATATATCATTAAAGTATTGATTTATGTCTTGGCCGGTTTTTAAAACAATGGTACATGGATGATATTTTCTTCTGTATCCTTCAATATCTTATATTAACTTTGAATTAATTGCATTTTCCATGTGTAAATGATTAACCTGTGAGTCACAGGCTTTCCACTATGTAAATCTGAGAATTTTATTCTAGTGTTTACCATTATAGAGGAGCAATGTTAGGTCATACATTTAAAAAAAATGTATTTTATCGGTAATGTCTTTTTCCTTTGTTTAGGAAAATTTATAGCTTTTTCCTTTATTTTTAAAATACAATAATTTATAAGAGAGTACTTTTTTTAAAATCATTTTTTCCTGGCGCTTGATAAAAATTTTGAGTCTGAAGATTTTGATCTATCTTTGGCTCTGGAAGGTTACCTTTCATTTCATTTGCTCCAATATCTTGCTCAGAAAAAAAAAAAAATTATATACTGAATATTCTTTCTATTTTTGTCACCAATTTATTTATTTTGTCTCATTTTTCATTACATTTTGAGAAAGTTCCTGAAGTTTTTTCTCCAAATCACTATTGTGCCAGGGTCAATTCTACACTTTATTACTTCTAATACACACTTTGATCTTGCTACCACATTTTAATTTTTCTTATTGTCTTTCCTTATTTTGTCCAGTTCTCCTTTATATTTTCTTCAAAGTTTGTTATTATCTCATTTTTTTGTGTGTGCTAGTGTACATGTATGGGTTTTCCAAAAATTTATTTGGAACACAAATCAGGTGATTTCTCAAATGTACTCATTTCCTGCAGTATGTTATTTTTATAGGTCACCATTCCTTGTACTGTTGCTAGGTATGAACTTTTTCTCCTATATAGCCAAATTTTCCTATAGGCACCATATTTAATTGACTCATTAAATATGAGATTCTTGAATGAAGAGATATTTATCTGCAGACAGTCCAATTCCAGTGGTTTTTTTGGACCCAGTCTGTCAAAAGAAATGCTCAAATAAAGTCTAAAAGTTCATAATGCAAAAGCTGCAGAGACAGGATCCAAGAGGAACTTACCACTTCCAGCGGCACTGAGAAAACAGAGAGCTCAAGGGACAAAACAGAGTATAAAATGAAATGCCCAGAAGATAAGAAAGTGTCACTAGGAGAAAGTGGACATGGACTCTGGGACTACTAATGATGATAGTGATACTTTGGAGTCAGCAGGGGAAAGGACAAGGCTAAGATATTAAAAATTTGCCCTTGGGAAATCATCCTAGCTTGTAGATTTCTTCTACAAGCCTTTGAGGCTTATGCCAGCACTCAAAAAATTAAAGAGAGATTTCCAGTCAAGAGGACCTCCTCTGACAACCACATCAAAATTACAATTAAACTACAGAACAGCTATCATTAAAAATCACATGAATTCTAGCTTAACTGAAGTCCTACAACTAAGTATATACAGAAGAAGCCACCTCGAGACTGGTAGGAGGGCAGAGATGCAGAACGGGCTGGGACCACACCCACATGTGACCATTAACAATTGGGAGGTCTATCTCGGCTGCAGAGGTCCACCCTGAGGAGCAAGGGGTCCCAGGCCCTCATCAGGCTCCCCAGCCCAGGGTTCCACTTCTGGGGAGAGAAGTCCCTGTAATTTCTGGCTGGAAAACCAGTGGAGATTGTGGCTGGATGAGACCAGGGTGGCTACAGTCCCAGTCATTCCTCTTACAGGGCTCATGTAGACTTACTCACTGATAGACTCACTCACTCCGCTCCAGCGCTTAGGCAGCAACTCAAAAGGTGCCAGGGACATACGGGGAAGACTTGAATTGTTTGGCTCCAGGGCAAGGGCTGGAGGGGCCGCTTTCCACTAACGTGTTGGCAGAATCCATCGTTTCTTTGTTGAGCCCTCCCAGCATGCAGACACAGGTGGCCACCATATCTGAGTCTCCATCAACCTGGCTAACATATTTTTCTAATTGTGGAAAATTCTTCCAAGATTCTCACAAAATTTGAGTTTCAGTTAAGTTTCATATGTGTAAGTTTCTTCATACTTTAAAAAAAAGTCAGTTTTCATGTTTGTTTGGGTTTTTTTGGTCAGAAAAATAGGAGACTCCCAGTTGTGAACTTCTATGCCAAAATTTTAACTTAAATTCGAAGTCCCAATTCCACTTTTCAAATTAGTATTATTAATAGCTGAGACTTAGAATTTTTAGTACATCATTTAATCATCTTCAGGAACAGGCCATTCCAACTCAACAGCCATTCCCAGTCTTCTCCACAACCCTCAATTCTTTTCAGGTATTTATTTTCCAGATTCTCTTGCAGCTAAATTTGATCCAAATCTGGACAATGGGATATTAGAGAACATGTGATCATGTGTTAGGGAGTTCTAGCCAAGATTTTTCTCTGTAATAAATGGAGAGCAAATGCTGCCCTCCTTTCATCCATTTCTGTATTGGATATTCTTTTTAAAAAATAAGTAAATAGACTTTATTTTTTGAGTACAGTTTTAGAATGCAGAACAATTGAGCACATAGAACAGAGTGCCATGTACCCACTTCAACTTCCAACCCTGGCATACAGTTTTTCTTATTATTAATATCTTGTATTAGGGAGGTACATTTGTTACAATTGGTTAGCCAATATTTATAAATTATTAACTAAAGTCCACAGTTTACATTAGGATACTTTCTTGGTGTGGTACATTCAATGGGTTTGATAAATGCATAATGTATCCACCATTACAGTGTCATACAGAACAGTCCCATGTGTTCCACCTATTTATAACTCTTGACCAGCACTGGTCTTTTTACTATCTCTATAGTTTTGCCTTTTTCAAAATGTGATGTAGTTGAAATATAGTATGTGGTCTTTACAGACTGGCTTTTTTCACTTATCAATATGCATTTAAGGTCTGCCATGTCTTTTCTTGGCTAGACAGCTTAATGAAAAAAACCCCAAAACATTGAATAATATTTCATTGTATGGATGTACCATAGTTTGTTTATCTATTTGCCTATTGAAGAACATCTTGATTGCTTCCAGCTTTAGGAATAATGAACAAAGCTGCTCTAAACATTCATGTTTGGTATTTGATATTCCTTTGTGCGAAGGTGATGATTGATGCAATGGCAGCCGTCTTACTACCATGAGGTTACAAATGTGAGGATGAAAGCAAAGATGCTGAAGATGCAGAGTGGAAGAAAAGGAAGAACCGGGACTTTGATGGTATGTTTGAGCCAGTGGGCCAACATTGGACACCTTGCTAAGTGAGCACTAAGTGTCCCCATGAAATCAGCCATGATTAGTTGAATGTTCTATGAGTTGCCACTGACATTACACACAATTTATGCCATGATTTATCCAGTTAGGGTATTTTAATTTCTGTAGCACATTTTAGCTTACCTTTTTTAGGTAGAAAGATTTTAATATTATTTAATTTTTAAGTAAAATTTTCCTGAAATTTCTATACAATGTTTGTCATATTTAATATTTTATTCTAAATTTGTATAGGTAGTAACTGATAAGCAGTAAATATTCAATTGTAATGACTAACAAGAGATTCACATTCCAATGCTCATAGGAGTTCTCAACAATGCTGTTTTTTTTTAATGTGTCTGGGTGCCTTTTGTCTTTTCTTCCCTTTAAGCTCAGCCCGTTTATTCTGCCTCTTAAAAGGAGGTGATTATGTTGCTCATCTTCATAAGTGGGAGGCTGCCAAGCAGTCGGTAAGTCCCGTTGGAAATGTTGGAACACAGTGAATTCACTGAAATAGGCATCCAGATGGCTAGAGAACCCTCAGAGATTCAGGAAGAAAATTAGACTTGTGACTGATGCCTGATTAGCAATCTGATCTTAAAAGCATCAACATTTTTAAAACTTTTATCTCAACATTAATCTCCATTCTGAATAGTCTAAATCTATTAAAGCCTTGGCTTTGTTAGCCATTCTTTGCTGTTTCCAAGCCACATCCATTTCCTAGGACTGAAGCACCCAGTTTGCCTCGACATAGATCCTTCCAAATCCCCACTGTCAATGGTCATTCTCTAGATGAGCACACACCCAGCCATCCCTCCACCGATCAGGATTTCAGACACTTAAAGATCTTTGCATTCTTTAAACCTCCTCTTTCTAAGGTTAAATATCCCTCATCTCTTTAATTGCTCTTAAGACATCATTTCCAGACCCTTTACTCTCTGGGTCTCTTCACCCTGAGTGCAACATCTCCTGTCAAATTCGTCCTTCAATGTGGTACCTGCAACTCCACATGGTGGAGTCATAGGCTGGGCTCTCCCAGAAGCCTACCCTCACATGAGGATGGAAATTCAGATGGATATTTGGAGATGGCGCTAGCAAGCACAAGTAGGGAGTGGAGATGTTAGACAGGAAAGAGAAGGAAACTAATACAGGCTATGTGCATGAGCATGTCACTGCCATGGACAACTGGGGGGGCGGTAATCCTGCTCTGTGCCTTCAGAGCTGCCCAACTATGGGTAAAGAAGATGGGTTATCTACTTCGACTCTCCTCCATGATTAGTGTTTGAGATTTGATCTGATAAGCACAACTTATTATAAACACTTCCTGCCTTTGTTAATAGCCTAGGATTCTTCAGTTTGTTTTTTAAGCAGCTGAATCATATCTTTGAATCCTTTTGCTGAATTCAGTCGTAACCCATGGATTTATTTGCTGATAGCCAAATCTCTGCCCGCTTGTATGTGGGCAGTTTATTTATTTGTTACTTGATGAGTTGGGGACGTCTACACGCGGTACCTGTGTACAAAAGTGTGACAATTAAGTTTGCGAACTAATCTTAGAAAAAATGCTACATACCTCATTGCTGAATATCACTACAGTCACCTTTGAAGTACTCCCCTTGGGAAGCTATGCACCGATGCCAGTGCCCAGTCCACCCTTTAAAGCAATTTTGGAACTCTTTCTGAAATGGCCATCAGAGCTGTCGTTGTATTACCCTGGATGTCCTGAATGTCATCAAAATGTCTACCCTTTATCTTTGGGTAAAGAAAGAAGTCAGGGGCAAGGTCAGGTGAGTAGGGAGGGTGTTCCAATACAGTTATTTGTTTACTGGCTGAAAACTCCTTCACAGACAGTGCCATGTGAGCTGGGGCATTGTCGTGATGCAAGAGCCATGAATTGTTGGCGAAAAGTTCAGGTTGTCTAACTTTTCCACGCAGCCTTTTCAAGACTTCCAGATAGTAAACTGGTTAACTGTTTGTTCAGTTGGTACAATTTCATAATGAATAATCCTTCTGATATAAAAGATTAGCAATATTGTTGCAACAAGTTTTGTGAACTTAATTATGAGACCTTGTATATTACGTCTCTTATTCAATTGGTTTGGATGCAGACTCCAACCGGAGAAGATCAGTCTTCTGATTGGAGTTGTCATGCTGCAGACTGTTTCTTCACTTTCCTTTGGCGAGAGGCAGGCCTTTCCGGTCCTAACATCTTTTCCTGCCCAGTGACCCTTTTGCCAGCGCCCAGGTCCCAGTCCTGCCATGGACCACATAGCTCATAGCACATATTATTTTCCAATGAAGATTTGTACATTAAAAAGTGAAGTTCCAAAGCTTTCTCAGATGAAACAAAGGGAAGCTATGTAGCTATTTTGCCTTCTAGTTAAAGAACTCAAGGGAAGTGGGTTTTCTCTATGAATGCATATGACTAATTCTAGATTTTCCATGGCAAGTAATTAAATTAGTATCTGTTATAAGTTCACAAATTTACTTACACTGTATTTGGATGTGTACAGAAATTTTAATTTCTTTGTTTTATATAAAGTGTCTGATTTTTCTCAGAATCCACTCCCTGTGCCAGGAAGAACAGGAAAAATTAACTTTAAATTTGCCAGTGTTTGCTATCATAATGGCTTCCAATTTAAGTAGCTTTTCAGATGACTCAGGCTCTTCTGAGAAAATACTTGGCCTTTCCTATGTTTTTCTCCTTCTCCCTGATTCTCTTTTCTCTGATTGACCTCTCTAGGTATGAAAGACCTATGTGAAGCTGAGGCCTGGGATGTGGGCAGTGCAGCCCTTTCTTGGGATGAGAGTCACCATTGATATTGTTCCTGCAGTTACCTCTAGAAGTGATGGTCTGGGCCCCTGGCTTCTGTACACTGCAGCCTCTTTGTCTTGATTCCAGGCCTCTGCTGGTCCACCAGCCTTTTCACCATCTCCATATCCCCTCAGTGGGGCCCATGGAACCTCAGAATCCTGATTTCTCTAAGCAGCATGGCGCAACAAGAGGATGGCAGGAGGCTTATCTGTCTGCCACCTTCCTCCGGCAAGGTTGCCCTCACACTGCATGCATGCTGAACATACAGACAGCGGTGATTTTCCTAGCAACATCTCCAGGCTATGGCCGTCGTCTGACATTCTTGCATTTGCCCACACCTGTCTAGATGTTTTCTATTGTTTTCTTTTTTTGAGGTCCTATTGTAAGAAGGGGAAAGCATGATTACACACATCTGTCTCTCTTCCCCTTTGTAGATGAGACAATTAGTGCTCATTAAATATTCCATCCTACTGTCTCTCATTTAGACCATGTGACTTTCTGAGGCCAGTTACCACCTCCAGGTTGATATGGCTAAGAGCAGGTGTGTCTCCACCATGACTCTCTTCTCATGCCGTGCCAACTTACAGAAGCCTCAGAATTAAGGATGGCATAGCTCCAAGTTGGAGGCAGAATGCCTGTCCCGTATCCGACTTTAAAAGAACAAGAAATAAACCTTTGTTGTGATAAGCCCCTGGGATATCAGTTTGTTACTTCTTTACAGGGGTAATCACCTTGCATCACATGTCCTTTTCCAGGGTGCTGAGCGAGGAAGAGATAGACCCCTCACATCCTCTTCCTGTCAGGAAAGGACATTTCCTACTTTGTGTTCTTCCTGGGGGGTGAGGTGTGAAGCTCCATGGCTGAGCCTTCATGGGATAGGACTGAGCCGTACTGGCCCAACTGGGATGGATTCTGAACTAGGATTTATCCCCATTACGTATGTTTTCATACATAATTATGTATGTTTCATCACATATGTTTTCCTATGGCTTGCTGAACCAACACAAGGAGTAATTCTGATTGCAGATGGTAGATGTCATAGCATCAACACAATGATTAGCGAGTCAAGAGGTGGTCACGTCAAGTGCAAAAATGTGTGAGATGTGTGATGGGTTCATTGTGTCCTCAAAAAGATGTTGAAGTTTTAACCCCCAGTACCTCTGAGTGTGACCTTATTTGGAAATGGGGTTTTTGTAGATGATCAGGTTAATTAAGATGCGGCCATTAGGGTGGACCCTAATCCAATATGACTGGTGTCCTTATAAAAAGAGGAAAATTTGGACACAGAGATAGATATGCATGAAGGGAAGGCAACATGAAGACAGGGAGAATGCTATGTATAAGCCAAGGAACACTTTAGGCTACAAGACCCCGGGAGAGAAATTCTCCCTCAGAGCCCTCAGAGGGACCCAACCCTGCTGACACCTTGATCGAGGACATCTGACTTCCAGAACTGGGAGACAATACATTTTTGTTGTTTAATACCCAGCTTGTAGTATTTTGCTGCAGCAGCCCTAGGAACCTAATATAGGGTCACTCATGCCAATTTCAGGATGGTGGGTACTCCAGGGAGAGGGGGTGGGAGGGGTGGGTGGGAGGGAAAGGCTGCAGGTATATCTGTAATGTTTCCTCTTTTTAGGAAACAGGTGTGCACAAATGTGGTAATACAGTAAATGTGTTAGATCTGGGTAATGGGTGGTGTGTGTGCATGGATGCCATATTGTTTGATGTAGTTTTCTGTTTGTTTGGAATACAGTAAAAGCCCATGATCTTTGGGATATCAGTTGCTGGGCTGTGATTTCCCATCTTACACAGCAGGCTCACCCTGGCCACTTCATTAACCTCGACTTGCATGACTCTTCCTTTGACATATTTGTGTTTTCTGGACCTGCCACATAGAGGGTAATTCATAATTTCAAATTCATAATACCCACTATAATTCATAATTTAACATTTGACAATGTGATTACACCTTTCAATAGAAAAATCAGCAACAGCAGCAGTAAATAGAAGCAGCTTCTAAGGCTACCTGGGAGGATGGCAGCCAACAGTCAGAGCACTTTTATCATCAACGAGCTATTCAACTTCTAGGGGAAGAAGGACTGGAGGCTCCTTAGAGCCCTGAGGAAGCGCTGGAAGGTGCACTAGATTGTCCTGCAGGACATGCCATTTTCCCACGCCTGAGGGAGCATAGGGGTTCAGACCACTCATCATCTGTAGCACTGTCTTAATTCAGAACCCAGAATTGTGTCCTAACCATTGCACTTTTAAAAATGACTTCGTGACTGCAGAAAACTACATGCGACACTTTTTATTGTTGTTAATTTAAAAAACACACAATGTCCAAGACAAGTATATGTTTCATAAGTGTTTTAACCTTGGGGAAGAAACCTCTCTGGGCCTCGGTCTCTCCACCAGCAAATTGAAATTATGATGAGAGTATCTCATAGGGTTACAGAGAAGACTAAATGAGTTAATTATTTATATAATGTGTACTGAAGAGCTATGTAAATATTTGTAATTTTCCTAGATTTAAGAAGCATTTTGCCACTTTGAAACTGCTTTTTCTTTTCGTTAAGTTGAATTGCGATGGACCTGTGTTACAGATAGGAATTATTAAAATCATCACAATATATACATACATTAAATTATTATGCTGTACATCTAAACCGAATACAATGTTATATATCAATTATATCTCAATTAAAAAAATCACCATCACTCTTTTTTAAAGAGAAAACTAAGTTCAAAGAACTTAAGTATTTCTTTTGATCACACATATGACAAGGAGAAGAGCCAGGACTAGACCTTCGGTTACCCTCACACCCCACAGTTGATCCATATATTACTGAAACAGAATTAAAAAGCCAACATATTATAAAATGTTTTTCCAGGGCCTCGTATTATGCGTTCAGAGATGACTCAGTTTATAATTTTGGAGATGGTTTACATTCATTTTTTATTGGTCTCCAGTAGGCAATGTATTCCAAAACTTTATGATGAAATGTCTGACCCTTCGACTCTTCCGTCCAATGGTTAATATCATGTAAAATATATACAGTGGTAGACTTGCAATAGTTCCTTTCATAATGCACCATCATGTAACTGCAGTAGAAAGGATCACCCTCTATGATCTATGCTTTGGGGGTTGCTTACGTAGTTCATTTGATTCCAGACTTAGGAGCTACACACATTCAGAACGCTTGCCTCGCTTTTCTGATTTTGAGTAAGTTTCCGTGATAAGTTCCATCCCTTCCTCCCAGAATGAGTGAGATTCCTGCCTGCTTGCCCAGAGCCCTGAGCTGTTACTACCATGAGGCGAACTTTCACAGATCCAATCTTGAACAAATGTCCAGATGTTCAGATAAAAAAGAAGAAAACCCCACTTCAACAAGCATAGTTGAAGGCCACATAAATAGTCGTAAAGCTGCTAAATCTCTTTGCATCTCACACCCAATAATTTCATACTCCATCTCTGAAACCTCTGCCTTAAATTAAATTAGAATGTGTGATTGTTCAGCCCAGCCATTTCCTAACCATCACAAGTGCGAACAGTGAAAAAGTTCAGATAACAGATTGTCCCTGGACGAAGATGAACACAGCCGTTTGTGTGTCTTGGTTTTCCTCTTCTCTTCTCATTAACTAAATACTCAAGGCCTCTTGGCACCATTCTGTTCTGTGCACGTTGACACTGGCCTGGTGGGTGGGATGGGGGTGGGGAGACTGAGCTTGCCAACTTCCAATGTCAGACGTCGCATTCTCAGAACATAACTTGTAAAGTTTCCCGGAGGAATGTGGTTCAGGGTGCCCTTTGGTTCTAGGCATGAGCTCACTGTCTTGCAGGAGCCGTAAATTATTTTGTGCTGTAGAGGAATTGTATGAGTTTTCAATGGTAAGCTCATAAAGTCATGATTTATAATTAAATTAGACCTCAGGAAAATGTCCCGAGTTATATCTATTTGGTTTTCTCTGGCTTTTTTGAAGGTCCCCCAAACAGACTGAATGGAAATTTCACTTAAGAAATTGTTGTCATAAAGTTTTATGGGACCATCTCAGTGGTTAGGGGACTGTTAAACATCACTGCAGGGGGAAAACAAACACAATTAGACACAGACTAGCTGCTATGTTTGGAGGGTGAAAACCAAAGTCTCAGTGGAAATGCCACGTCCATGGAAGCTTAGCATTCAGCCTCGGTGGGATTTTCTGATGTAAAATTATCGTAAAAATTCTGCCAGGTTCTACTTTCTATTTTGTTTTTCTTTTCTCCTCTTTTTTCTTACTTCCTCATTTTTAGAAAAATAGACTTTATTTTTTAGGTTCACAGCAATACATTCACGGAAGTTACAGAGATTTTCCACATGCCCGGCCCAGTGCCCCCACACCCTCCCCCACTAGCAACATTTCCCGCTAGAGTGGTTCCTTTGTTACAATGGATAAATCTACATTGACACATCAGAATCACCTAGAGTCCACATTTTGCATTAGGGTTCACTCTTGATGTACATTCTATGGATTTTGACAAATAAATAATGACACGTACTCCCCATTATAGTATCGTACATAGTAGTGTCATTGCCCTAAAAGTCTGTGCTCTTCCTACTTACCATCTTTCCCCCTTAACCCCTGGCAACCATTGATCATTTTACTGTCTCCATAGTTTTGTTTTCCCAGAATGTCATATGGATGGAAACATAACATCATGTATGTTTCCAGATTGGCTTTCCAGATTGGCTTCTTTCACTTAGTGATATGTATGTAACATTCCTCCAGGTCTTTTCATGATTTGATAGCTCATCTCTTTTTAGTGCTGAATAATATTCCATTGTCTGGATATACCAGTTTATTTATCCATTCACCTACTGCAGGATATCTTGGTTGCTTCCAAGTTTTGGCAATTTTAAATAAGGCTGCTATAAATATCCCTATGCAGGTTTTTGGTGTGGACATAAATTTTCAGCTCTTATGGATAAATACCAAGGAGCGTGATTAGTGGATCATACGATGAGAGTATGTTTAGTTTCATTAAGAACTGTCTTCCAAAGTGGCTGTACCATCTTGCATCCCCACCAGCAGTCAAAGAGAGTTCCTGTTGCTCCACATCCTCACCAGCATTTGGTGTCATCAGTTTTCTGGATTTTGGCTATTCTAAGAAGTGTGCAGTGGTATCTCATTTTTCTTTTAATTTGCATTTCCCTGCTGACATATGATGTTGAGCATCTTTCAAACGCTTATTTACCATCTGTATATCTTTTGGTGAGGTGTTTGTTAAGGTTTTTGACCCATTTTTTAATTGGGTTGCTCTTTATTGTTGATTTTTAGCAGTTCTTTGTATATTCTAGATAACAGTCCATTATCACATGTGTATTTTTCAAATATTTTCTCCCAGTCTAGCTTGGCTCTTTATTCTCTTGAATAAATAGTATCTTTTGCAGAGTAGAAATATTTCATTCTAATTAAGTCCAGCTTATCAATTCTTTCTTTCATGGATCATGTCTTTGGTGTTGAATCTAAGAAGTCATCACCAATCCCAAGGTCATTTAGATTTTCTCCTATGTTATCTTTCAGGAGTTTTATAGTTTTGCATTTTACATTTAAGTCTGTCACCCACTCTGAGCTAGTTTTTGTGAAAGGTGGAATATCTGTGTCTAGATTAATTCGTGGTGGCTGTAGAGTTGTTCCAGCACCATTTGTTGAAAAAACTATCTTTCATTGTTTTTGCTCCTTTGTCAAAGATCAGTTGACTATATTTATGTGAGTCAATTATCTGGGCTCTCTATTCTGTTCCATTTATCCACTTGTTTATTCTTTCACCAATACCACACTACCTTGGTTATTATAGTTTTATATTAAGTTTTGAAGTCAAGTAATGGTAGTCCTCCCAACTTTGTTCTACTTCAATATTATATTGGCTATTCCAGGTCATTTGCCTCTCCATAGAAACTTTAGAGTAAATTTGTCAATGTACACAAAATAACTTGCTGGGAGCTTGATTGGGATTACATTGAATCTATAAGCAACATGGGAAGAATCGATATCTTGACAATATTGAGTATTCCTGTCCGTGACATAGAATATCTCTCCATTCACTTATTTTCCAAATCCACACTTAGGACTTTCTGTGATTTTTTCAGAGTTCAGCCCTTGATAGTCCAACACTCAGGCTCTTTTAAATCAAAAGGCTTGGCTCTTAAGTTTCCACTTCTGACCAAAATGGAGTAAGAGAAACAGATCTACCTTAGTCCCTAAAATAACTGAAAACCTGGACTGAATTTATAAAACAATGATTTCTAAGACATTGGACATCAGGGAAAATAAAGGGAATTAATTCTTGAGATATGGAAAACAAATGAGATGATCCCTATAATTGCACTAGCTTACTACCTGGAAAGTTTCCATGCTGAAACACATGCGTACATGGGGATCCAAGTGGAAATCAGCAGTTTCAGTAACATGAATAGATGTAGCTGGATGTTCAGGAATGTCAAATTTTAAAATTCACAGGGTAAAGTACAATAGAGGAAAGTTCTACACAGAGGAAACCTCAAGAGATATGAAGATGTCCCCAACAAGACTTTAGCTGAGTATTGATGAATATACATGTGTGGAAATTACTTGAGGCCAGGGAAAGAACCACCCAAAAGAAGCAAAGGAAACAATTCCACAACTCACATATAATTGGGAATAGTTTTGTTTTCCCATCAGCTATGGGGGAACACCTCATAAGTCATGAGGCATGGGTTCAGTACTAAGAAAAATTTAGCCTCAATAATGGGAGAAAATTACCCACATTAGTTAGGAAGCTCTGATGCCACCTAAATCAGCTCTATAGCAAGACTCAAAAGCATCAAACTATTTCCAAGTGACTCATCAACATCTTAGAACAAAGTTCAATACTTATGGAAACAAAAATATATTCACGAGATAAGAAAGTAAAATTCACAATGTCTGGTATCCAATCAAAAATTGCCAAGCATACAAACAAGCAGGAAAATATAACCCATAACAAGAGATTTAAAAAATAAAAGCAATCTAAACTGACTCAGTAATAAAACAGATGATAGAATTAGTACCTAAGAATTTTAAACATTATTATAATTGATTTCCTTATGTTCAAGAAACTAGAAGAAAGAATAAACATGTTAAGTAGAGACATGGAAGATACATTATTTAAAAAGACAAATAAAACTTCTAGGGGTGAAAATTATAATGTCTGAGGTGAAAAATACATTAGATGAGATTAATGGCAGATTAGTTATTATAGTGAAAAAGCTTAAATTTAAAGATATAGTAATAGAACCTATCCAAATATGAAACAGAAAAAAAGACTGAAGGAAGTGGAGCAAGCATCAGGGACTTATGGACAACTTCAAACATCCCTGTATACATGAAGCTGGAGTCCCCAAAGCAGAGGAGAGAATGAGAGGGAAAAAACAAAGCAAAATGTTTAATTAAACAAAAGGTACAAACTTCCAGTTACAAAGCAAGTCATAGGAATGAAATGCACAGCATAGTGACCATAGCCAATGATACTGTATTGCCTATTAGAAAGTTGCTAAGAGAGTCGATCTTAAAATCCTCATCACAAGAAAAGTATTTTTTTGTTACTATGTATATTGATGAATGTTAACTAGACTTATTGTGGTGATTATTTTGCAATATATACAAATACTGAACCGTTATGTTGCACAACTAAAACTAACACAATATTATGTCAATTATACCTCAATTTAAAAAATGGTGAAAATTGTCCAAAATATTTTTAAAAATTGTTATTAAAATACAGCTGACATACAATAAAGCAGTTTCAAGTGTACACAAATCAAATTTTATTGACTCTATTCTCCATGCTGCACATTACCTCCCTATAATACATCTGTTTTATACCTGGAAATTTGAACTTCTTATTCCCTTTCACCTTCCCTCCCTCTTTTTAATTGTTCAACAGAAGTCTCAGAATCACCAGGGCCAGGCAAAAGAATGACGTTAGCCAGGCTGATGGAGAATCAGATACGGTGGCTGCCTCCATTTCCACACTGGGTGGAGGGAGGTCTCAACAAAGAAACAGTGGTTTCCACCAGCTTCTCTGTCCAGGAAAAAGATGCCCTTTCAGCTCTCATCCTGAAGCCAGACAATACTGTTCCTGTCTGTATGTCCTTAGCACCTTTCAAGTTGCCACCCCAGTGCTGTAACTCAGACTGATTGAGTCTGTCAGCGAGTAAATCTGTGCCTAGGCCCTTTAAGAGGAGTGCCTGAGACTGCTGCCGTCCTCTGGCTCACTCAACCACAACCTCTGCTGGTTTCCACAACCAGAAGTTAGGGGGATTTCTCTCCCTGGCAGTGGAACCCTGAGCTGGAGAGCCTGCTGTGGCGTTGGGACCCTTCGCTCCTCCGGGTGGGGTGGGACCTCTGCAGCTGAGATATTCCTTGCAATTTCAATAGTCATACACGGGTTGTGTCCAGCTGGTTCTGTGTCTCTGCCCCTCCTACCAGTCTCCAGGTAGCTTCTTCTGCATGTCCTTAGTTGTAGGGCTTTGGTTCAGCTAGACTTCAGGCCATTCTCAATGATGGCTGTTCTGTAGTTTAGTTGTAGTTTTGATGTGGTCATGATGGGAGGTAAGCCAGTGTTTACCTACTCGGCTATCTTGACTGGAAATGAATCTCTCCATTCATTTCATTGTATGATTTTTTTTCCCCATCAGAGTTTTGTATTTCAAATTCCACTTGTTCATTGCTGATATATAGGAAAGTAATTGACTTTTGTATAGTAATCCTGTGGCCTGCAGCCTTGCTATAATTACTATTAATTTCAGGAGTTTATGTGTCTATTCTTTTGAATTTTCTCAATAGACAATCATGTCATCTGCAAATAAAGATGGATTTATTTGTTCCTTCACAATCTGTATACTCTTTATTTCCTTTTTGGTCTGATTACATTAGCTAAAAGTACCAATATAACGCTGAAAAGGAGTGGTGAGTGGGTACATCCTCACCTTTTTCCTGATCTTAGTGGCAAAGTTTCAAATTTCTTAAAATTAAATCATTACATATGGTGTTAGCTGCAGGGTATTTGTACATATCAAGTTGAGAAAATCCCTTCTACACCTAGTTTACTGAGAGTTTTTATCATGAATGAGTGTTGAATTTTGTCCATTTTTTTTCTGTATTTATTGATTTGATCATGAAATTTTTCTTCTTTGGCCTTTTGATGTGATGGATTACATTAATTGATTTCTGAATGTCGAACCAGTCTTGAATATCTCAGATAAATCCCACTTGGTTTTATACATTATTGGATGTGATTTGTTAATATTTTATTGAGAATTTTGGCATCTATGTTTATGAGAGATATTGGTAGTTTTTCTTTTCTTGTAATGTCTTTGTGTGTTTTGAGGTATTAGGTTAATGCTGGCCTCATAAAATAAGTTAGAAAGTAAATGTTTCTCGTCAGGACCCTGAATGATTCCCTCACTAACTCACAAACTGTGACATTTTGTTACAAGATCGGTAACTGAATATGAAGCCCATGTTCCTAAATCAATAAATCAGTTCTCAGTGACACATGTATGGAGACCTAAAATCCCTGGATGATAACCGAGATCTTTCCCTTCTGCCATCATCGTGTTGTCTCAGGACCTTCTTCTCTTGAGTCAGAGGCCTCATTCCTTCAGAGCAAAGGCAGACACGTCCCAGAATAAAGAAGTCAGTTCAGTTTCTGAATGTTTATAAAAATTAGTAATAGAGACATGGTCTTGGAAGCTGGAATTTTCTGTGGCAAGAACTGGGCTTTTTAAGAGAGTGTTTCTTGAGCCCAAAAAGACTCGGGATCTGGTAGACTTGGAGGATAGAATTTCTTCCATAAACCGCAGAACACCATGATGTAAGAGAACTTTTCAAAACTCAAAGCAGATACAGGGTAGCAGTAGGCAGTAGCAGAGAGATAGGAGACAGGATTAGCAGTTAGGTGGTAGTTGATACTTGAGAAGGGACCACATACAAAGCTCTCTGCTGAATCGAACCCCAGGGGAGAACAGGGAATCTTGACAGAAGTTTAGGGGGCCACAGAGAAAAGTAACCTATTCCTTCAATTTCAGGTTGAGTCCTTCTAATGTGTTCTCTTTCTCTGAGCTTATGAGGTGGAGCCTTATAAAATAGAAATGATGATGGGGCATGGCTTCTTTTGGAAGAGTGCATCCCGTGTAATTTCTGTCCTCTGGCACTCCCATGACCTCACAGTGGTGAGAGGGGGGATGTGAGAGTATCCCGCACCTCCAGGAGGCGTATGTGGGGGAGGGCATGTTTGTAGACCTGAAGAGACCTCACTGTTGGGATGAGGAAATACAGAGTAGACTTGCTACCAGAGAGGGGTATAAATACTCAACAGTGGGTGGTGGGGTTAGGGCCACACACAAAGCACGGATGAGAGGACCTCATCAGCATGGGATTCCTGAAGACACTGAGAAAGATGGTGGCAGCGTGAAGCACCTCTTCCTGCAACACTGACACCAGATCACTGGCAGTAAGAAGGGAGAAGCCAGGGGTCATGGAGGAAAACCCTGGCTGGACTGGGTATTTATCTAAAAGAGATTATACACAGTCTAGAAGCAACCAAATTTATCTTGAAGTGGGAAGTTTCCATTTTCTACCATCATCAGAAGAGGGTTGACAGCTTTGTTAAATTCAATTATAGAAAAATTAAGATTTATTTTATTTATCTTTTTTGCCCCAGCTTATGACTGACATTTATTTATACACTCTACAAAGGGTCATCGACCTTAATGTGTGGAATCAGCAGAGTGAATGAGTCTTCTTACATTTCTTCTGGGCTGACTGGATCCTGGGTCTCTAAACAGGTGACTAAAGGAGGGGTAGCACATAAACGTGTGGTGTGCGCTCCTGTGTGTACAAACATGGGTTCACTATGGTGTCTTCAGTTTCATGTCAAATTACTGTTTTATGTATGGCCAAGGTTTATTCCACTTTTTTCTCACCTTCATTTGATGCAAATCATTAAAATTCGATCAACGATTTAAAGACATGAATTTAAAAGTGATGACAAAATAAGGTTGCTCTTCTAATTAATATGTTTTGGTTACTTTAAACAAAATAACGTGTTTTGCAAAAGTTGATAATAGTAGCCTTTTACTCCATGTTGTTCGATTATACTTGAACAATTTCTTTTTTATTATTATTTATTTTATTTTATTTTATTTTTCATTTATTGGGGTGACATTTGTTAGTAAAATTACATAGATTTCAGGTGTACAATTCTGTATTACATCATCTATAAATCCCATTGTGTGTTCACCACCCAGAGTCAGTTCTCCTTCCATCACCATATATTTGATCCCCCTTACCCTCATCTCCTACCCCCCAACCCCCCTTACCCTCCGGTAACCACTAAACTATTGTCTGTGTCTATGAGTTTTTGTTTCTCATTTGTTTGTCTTGTTCTTTTGTTGTTTTTGGTTTATATACCACATATCAGTGAAATCATAGGGTTCTCTGCTTTTCCTGTCTGACTTATTTCACTTAGCATTATGCTCTCAAGATCCATCCATGTTGTCACAAACGTTCTTATATCATCTTTTCTTACAGCCAAATAGTATTCCATTGTGTATATATACCACAACTTTTTATCCATTCATCTATCGAAGGACATTTTGGTTATTTCCATGTTTTGGCCACAGTAAACAAAGCTGCAATGAACATTGGAGCACACGTGTCTTTATGGATAAATGTTTTCAGATTTTTTGGGTAGATACCCAGGAGAGTGATTGCTGGGTCATATGGTAATTTTATTCGTAATTTTTTGAGGAACCTCCACACTGCCATCCATAACGGCTGCACCAGTCTGCATTCCCACCAACAGTGTATGAGTGTTCCTTTTTCTCCACAGCCCCTCCAACACTTGTTACTATTTGTCTTGTTGATGATAGCCATTCTGACTGGGGTGAGGTGATATCTCATTGTGGTTTTCATTTGCATTTCTCTGATGATTAGTGATGTTGAGCATTTTTTCATATGTTTATTTGCCATTTGTATGTCCTGTTTGGAGAAATGTCTATTCAGGTCCTCTGCCCATTTTTCAATTGGGTTGTTTGTTTTTTTGTTGTTGAGTTTCATGAGTTCCTTGTATATTTCAGATATTAGCCCCTTATCAGAGGCACTGTTTGCAAAAATCTTCTCCCATTCAGTTGGTTGCCTTTTTATTTTATCGATGGTTTCTTTTGCTGTGCAGAAGCTTTTAAGTTTCATATAGTCCCATTTGTTTATTTTAGCTTTTACTTCCATTGCCTTTGGAGTCAAATTCATAAAATGCTCTTTGAACCCAAGGTCCATAAGTTTAGTACCTATGTTTTCTTCTATGCAGTTTATTGTGTCAGGTCTTATGCTTAAGTCTTTGATCTATTTTGAATTAATTTTGGTACATGGTGACAGATAACAGTCCAGTTTCATTTTTTTGCACGTGGCTATCCAATTCTGCCAGCATCATTTATTGAAGAGGCTGTCTTTCCTCCATTGTATGTTTTTAGCTTCTTTGTCAAAAATTATCTGTCCATAAATGTGGTTTATTTCTGAGTTCTCAATTCTATTCCATTGGTCTATGTGTCTGTTTTGCTGCCAATGCCATGCTGTTTGATTATTGTAGCCCTGTAGTACAAGCTAAAGTCAGGGAGTGTGATACCTCCAGTATTGTTCTTTTTTCTTAAGATTGCTTTGGCTATTCAGGGTCTTTTGTGGTTCCAAACAAATCTGATGATTTTTTTGTTCTATTTCTTTAAAAAAATGCCATTGGGATTTTGATGGGGATTGTATTAAATCTGTATATTGCTTTGGGTAATATGGCCATTTTAACTATGTTGATCCTTCCAATCCATGAGCACTGAATGTCCTTCCATTTCTTTGTGTCTTCTTCAATTTCTTTCAAAAATGTCTTATAGTTTTCAGCATATAGGTCGTTCACATACTTGGTTAAGTTTATTCCTAGGTATTTTATTCTTTTTGCTGCAATTGCAAATGGAATTGTTTTTTGTGTTTCTTTTTCTGAGATTTCATTGTTAGTATATAGGAATGCAATGGACTTTTGTACGTTGATTTTGTAGCCAGCAACTTTACTGTATTCGTTGATTGTTTCTAATAGCTTTTTGGTGGAATCTTTAGGGTTTTCTATATATAGCATCATGTCATCTGCAAAGAGTGACAATTTAACTTCTTCATTCCCAATTTGGATGCCTTTTATTTCTTTATCTTGCCTGATTGCTCTGGCAAGGACTTCCAACACTATGTTGAAAAGCAGAGGTGATAGGGGACAGCCCTGTCGTGTTCCTGAACGTAAAGCAAAGGGCTTCAGTTTTTCACCATTAATTATGAGATTAGCTGAGGGTTTGTCATATATGGCCTTTATTCTGTTAAGGTATTTTCCTCCTATACCTATTTTATTAAGTGTTTTAATCATAAATGGATGTTGTATCTTGTCAAATGCTTTTTCTGCATCAATTGATATAATCATATGATTTTTTCCTTTATTTTGTTTATGTGATGTATCACATTGATGGATTTGCAGATGTTGAACCATCCTTGTGCCCCAGGGATGAACCCCACTTGGTCGTGGTGAATAATCTTTTTAATGCATTGTTGTATTCGATTTGCTTGAATTTTGTTTAGTATTTTTGCATCTGTATTCATCAGAGATATTGGTCTGTAGTTTTCTTTTTTTGTGTTGTGTTTACCAGGTTTTGGTATCAGGGTAATGTTGGCCTCATTTTTTTTTTTTTTTTATTGCCAACATTACCCTGATTGAACTATTTCATGAACTTCTCAGGCCACAATGCCTTCAGGGAGAGGCAAGACCAAAGATGGGGAAGAGTAAGTGGGGCTTGAGCCTGCAATATAGGGAAATGTTGAGAAAACCATACTATATGATGAATAGCCTAAATAAAGGAAGATTCAGAAGAATCACAAAGGCAGTTTTCAAGCATCTGAAAAAGAGTGGGAGAGGAGATTAAACTTTGATATTCTCAAATCATAAGAGTAAAACCAAAATTCAGACATGAATCAGACAGTTTCTGGTGAATTGCATGTTTCAGGAGACAGCAAGTGAGTGGAACTTTGTTCTGGAAGGTTGTTGAGAGGCATCTAGCTTTGATTGCGGTCCTGTGGTTCCTTTCACCATTGCCATTCTGTGATTTGATGAAATTTCCATGCTGTGTGAATTTAAACAGGCCCATAACCACGTTTTTCCTCCTTTTACATTTTTTCCTGCCCTGTTAGCAAAGATTTAATGACCTACTGATGTTTGAGGCACTTGAAAAACCACTGTCGGATTAGCGCTTGGTTTTTAAAAAATTAATCTCTTTCTTTGGTTTGTTGCCTTTTTCTCCAAGGAAGATGTATGGCTGTGTGTCTTTTCCACCTCTGTTTCAGGAACTGGGCCTGGGTGAGATAAGATATCCCCTGTCCCCATACCCCACCCACACCCCCATGTGGGGTCCCAACCGAAACATTAACTCAGGTGAGCGTTGTGTATTTTGCACTTAGAATCCAGTTTACTTCTCCTCTAGGAACCCAGCACCCTCCCTCCTACTCTCACAGAGGCTGTCTTCCTCCTGGTGAGGCGTGGCCAGGCTGCAGCAAGAAGAGTGGTTTTCAAGGTTTCCCTTCCTGTCTGCTTGGTTGTCCAGAGAAGCCTCAATCTTAACAACCAGGAGGGAAAATTTAGAGGGAGTCTGTGGTTCTAATTTGCTACAACAAATTATTCTAAATCCAGTCATCAACATGGGCTTATTTTCAGTCATTTCCAAATGGAAAAAGAGAAAAGTAAAATTTTTATCTGGGTTTATGCAGTGGTATTTGCCACATGCTTTCCAGTTTTGCTAACTTCTGCAAAGACAGAAGCTCTAACCTGGAACGTCCTCCCCATGTTTTCCAAACATCTAAATTCTGTTCATCCCAAAGAGTACTGAGAACTTTCTTCAACCCTCCAATCAAAGGAAATCTCATCTTTCTCAGAATTTCCACAGCATGTTGCTTATATGCCTGCTCAGCATAAATTTCATCATGCATTGCTGTTTCCATCATTGTCTTCTCCACAAGGTTGACAATTTCTCAATGGCATTTTCATCTTTATATTCCTCCCAGGGTACTGGGTGTGATGCCTGTTAATTGGCAGGTGGTGGGTTATTTGTGAAGAGAACAGATTAACAGATCTATCATAACTCATTCACTCACCATATTCTTCTCCTTGTTGAAGCAAACTACAAAGAGCCCCCAGAACAGGAGAAAACTCTAAAAGAGTAAATGAATTAGATACCTGACTCTTCAGAATAATTTCACTTAAGTAAATTTGAGCACAACGAACTTACTTCATTGTAGATGGCTTTTGTTCTAGAAAGTTTCTTTTCCCCAGTAAAAATGCTGATATCTGCTTTAATAAAATTAAAAGTTTAGAAATGTTCAAAATTGAATCTCTAGATTTATACTACAAGTTCCTGAAGAACCAAAACTGTCTCATTTACTTTTATCCCTGATACACTGGTCTCATCCCAGGCATTTATGGGTCTTCTGTAAATATTTGACGAATTTCTGAAAAAAAGAAGGTAAGAATTCATTTTAATGTATATTTTACTCCATATGATGCCAATGTCACTGACTAAAATTTTATTTCTTAAACCTTTCATGTTGATTCAACTTAGAGAATAAAAGATCTGGAACTGAAAAATGGTCAAACATTTTGGTTACTTTAAACTAGTAGGTTAGAACTGTGACAGTGGCAGCAGCAACAGCAACATACTAACTAAATTGTGGTTGATTTTGTGGCCTTATATGGACACAACTAAGTAGGACTGTTCTAGTGAATAATGCATATGGAGTGATGGCCATCTACTGTTTAATGGTTTCCAAGCTAATGTTTAAGGGAAATGAGTGGTTTCTACCAGAATCCAAATCATATAGTCCTCGGCCAATAGTATATATGAGTGTTGATCTTGGATTAGTGATGGTAGTGTATTAACAAGAAGGCTGAAAGATTATATTATCTCTGTGGGTTACACAAATAGATTTACACAGCAAATCTTTTTTTGTGGAATAGTAAGAGTAATATTATATATGAATAGTGAGGAAAGCATTGTATTTGGAGTCTAGAGACCCGGATCATTTTCTTGGCGCTGTAACCAACTAGCTCCCTCCTCTGGGAATCTGCAGTTTTGTCCATCTTTCTATTGCTGTGCTTGCAACTATATTATAGTTAACTGTATAAATATTTTTATTCCATTACCTCTTCTATCCGAGGTTGTCTTGTTTATCTTTGAATTCCCAGGGCTTAGCAGAGTGTCTGGCAGCGTGGAAGCCCAATACATATTCAGGGAATGCATTGACATGCAGGGATCGGATAAGATCATTAATTTCTGCTTCTAAGGTTCTGAGATTCTCAAGATCAGAGAAATTCAATGCACATACAGTTTAAATTATGGGTTCAAAGATATTTCAGCAGGAAACCACAGGGAATATTTAGTCCAATTTCTCCCCCTGGGTGATGATATAGCAATTCAGTCTATAAGCTTTACAGATACAATAGAAGCCACCAGAAAGGACTCTTGTAGGTTTTCAGTACAGGCTCAACTCATCAGTACCTCTTTTCCCTCAGTATAATAGGTTGTGGGACCTCTTCCTGTGGGTTCCATATCTTCTCTCCCTGGTGATCCTGTTTTCTTTTGTATATTAAGATTCGCCTTCTCAACTTGGACTATCCCAGTGTTTTTGTTTTTGTTTTAAGCATTCTTAACCTTTTCACTGCATTAATTGATTTCAACTTTGTTCTCCAAAATGTGTCCAAAATCCACAGAAAATAATTACAGTATTTATATTTTAAAATAAATACAGTTAAGGTGCTACATTTTATTAAAACAAATTATTAAAGTATAAAAATTTCCTATTGTTATTCATTCTTGGAAAACACAAAATTCTAGAAACACGTATATCTGCTTTCCGAAACTTCCTTTCGGGAACATTGAGTTGATGGGGTAAAGTCAAACACCACAGTCAGCGGCATGGAAATATCATTCGACTATAGATGAACGTTGCAGCAAAAATGTTAATATCTCTTCCACTTAAAATAGATGTTTGGATCTCTTATTTTTATCCACTTCACCCAAACTTTTTTGAAAGTGTTGTCCATACTCACTGTCTCCATTTCCTGTCCTTCCACTCTCTTTCCTCTCTTCAATCTATCATTTGCCTCCAACACACCAGTATAAGTAGCACATGCTAAACCTCTGCGTAAATCGTTGCTGAAACTCACAGAATTCTGCTTGCTTTTTTTTCAGTGTCCTTTTCAGACTCCTCCTCCTCAACAACAATGCCTTTAAAGTTGAGAATTCCTTAAAACTCCAATTTTAAGTCCAGTCCTCTTCTTAATTTATACCCTTACTATTATAATTCCATGCCTCCATTTACACGTGTTTTTTAAATATAACTCTTAAATTTGCACGTCCAGTTCAGAGTCCTCATCTCATATGTCCCTTTGGCTGTCTCAAAGCTATCAAGCCAAACATGTCCCCAAACAACTCATTATATTTCTCCTTGCCATGAAAAATATTGATACTGTTTCAACATTTTCTACGTTGTAAAGGGCTCTGACCATACATCCAGTTTTAAAATTTATGTCAACTCAGTGCCATGTGAAGTCCTTTACCAAATCCTATTGATTTTTATCTACCCAACATCTTTAATCTTTATGTCTCTTCACTTCCACTGTGTACACTCTAGTCCATGCTACTAGTATCCTTTTCCTGGATGACTGACTGCGTTCTAATTGGTCATGCACATCTTCTCTTGCCTTCTTGCAATAAAGTCTCCAAAGTGCAGCCAGATGGGTCTTATCAAAATCACTATCTGCTTAAATTATTCATCCTGTTTATAAATACTTCAATGGCTTCCCATTGCTCTTAAAAATGAAGACTAAAATGCTTAACAAGGCTTCATAACTGCATCATCCGGCCCCTCCTTAACTGCTTCATTTGCTACTCTGCTCCTCCTCATTCTTTAGACTCTTAACACTTGATTTGCTTTTTATCCAGTAAATCGGTTCTCCTCTCTCCAACCACAATACTTCAAAAACTGGCTCCCTTGTTAAATAAAAACAAAAAATTACCCATTCCCCCCTCAAAAAAAAACCCTTATCTTTTAGCGTTTGCCAAAGTTTATGGTGTAAATATTCCCAACATAACATCAACTGACTTGCAAAATTTCTGAAAATTCAACAATCTGCTCTTGTTAAACCAGTATAGACTGGGTCCTGCAAATGGCTGCAGCTGTTTCCTCTGCCTGGATTCTCTATTCTTGTTGCTTTAAAAATGTCTCCTTAATTTTGAGAGTTCAGCTAAATCATTACTTCCTCAGGGAAGTCTTCCTTGATCTCTTTGGCTAGGTTCAATCCTCCTACCGGATGTCCTTAGAGCCCATGTAATGCCCCTTTCTGGCAGTTATCACATTGCACTTTTACATTTATTTGATAGATTTGATTAATGCCTGTCTTCATGAGTAAACTTTTAAACTTCATGAGTAAGGAGAACATGGCAACTTTAAGTCAACATTGAATCCCTAGGGCTCAACACAGTTTCTGGCATATAGTAAACATGAAATAAATATTTGTTGAATGAATGGTCAAAAGGAACTTTTGGAATAGAGAGCATGTCAGTTTACCGATGTCTATTTCTGTTTGGAGCAAGGTCACAATTTACTCATAGTGCACTCAGATATGGATCTTACAAGTTTATATCTAAAATTGGTTCTTCCTCGGGGCTGCTGGTCAGCTCAGTTGGTTAGAGCGTGGTGCTCTTAACAACAAGGTTGCCGGTTCGATCCCCCACATGGGCCGCTGTGAGCTGCGCCCTCCACAACTACATTGAAACAAGTACTTGACTTGGAGCTGATGGGTCCTGGAAAAACACACTTAAATAAAAATAAAAGTTAAAATCGGTTCTTCCCTCAAAAACTCAACTAAGTTTGGTGCAGGGGGGAAAAGCTTAACTGAATTGAATTTGGTTCCTTGAGTTTGATTGATAAATTATCCATAGTTTACTGCTTATTCTTTAGATAAATTATAGTTTCTTTGATTTCTGTCCCCTCTCTTTTCTCTTCCCTTAGATATAAAAACTGAGTGCAAGGGGGAAGCGGCATGACTGATGGGACCTTTTGGTAGTAGAGATGAATACTGCATCAACCTGACCTTTGGAAAGTCCATTTTTATCTTTCATTATGCTATTCAGCTGTCTGGACCTTCCATGGTCCCCATGGACAGTGGCGTAGAATACTAAACTTTTTGTGGTTCCCAGGGCTCTCATTAAGCCATTTCAAGACTTCTCACTTCAAACTGGAATGATATTAGTGTCCATTGAACACATTTTGAGCTTTACCTCTTTATGCTTTCCCCATGATATTCCTTCACTTGCAGTATTTCTAGCCAAACAGTGCTCCAAGCTTACCTCCATCTGAAGCTTTCCTTGTGTAGTCCAGTCCGAGGGGACTGAACTCATAGAGGCATGGCCAGTTTTACCATTTATTCAACACTGAGGTATGTGTATATTGAGTTCCCAGCTGTGCCTCTAACTAATTGGGTGATTTGGGGCAAGTGCCTTCAGCTCTCTGGGCCAGATTCTCTCATCAAGATTGAGGGTGAGTAGGCGAGTAAGGTGGGGAGCAGATGTTTAGGTGACCTGACCTCTAAGAGAGTTCTTAAGACTGTGCATTTAGGCCATATTTTGTAGCTCCTAACTCAAAGATCATACAATTTTTGAACTACTGAATTGGTAGCCAACATGTAAAAATCAAAAGATTTCATGTAAACATGTAAATTTCCGAATTCTTTTCAAACAGATTTGGCAATATCAGGTTGGCATCTACACATGGCAACAATGGGATACTGTGTGGCTATCCCACTGGATGGGAGCTGTGTCCTCCAGTGCCCCACACCCCTACTGCACTTTTGTTAAGCTGCTTGGCACCTGTAGACACTGAATTTCTGGCCTTGGCTTGAGGTAGTTCCTTCTGCCATTTCTTATACTATGCTCCTTCTATTGTTGTTTAATGATTTATGAATCAATGGCTTGTTTCCCTAGGTACCCTGTTATTGCCTTGAGGCCTGGGCTCCTATTTTACAACAATGTTAGTTAACACTTTGGAACTCTTAACTGTATACTAGACAGTGTAATAAGCACTTCACATGTATTAACTCATTTAATTGAACTTCTCTTTTCCCCACAGCAGCTAGAAAAATGTATTGTATGTAGCTGCTGTCAAATGTACTTGTGGATTATTTCGTGGATCATTTGGCAAGGAGTCCCACTGGAGTTTGGCTCTTTGTGTTCAAATTTCACTTCCACTATAATTGTATAACCTTATGAAAATGGCTAAATTTTTTTACACACCCCCATACTAAACTCTATCTATCATCTATCTATCTATCTATCTATCTATCTATCTATCTATCTATCTATCTATCTATCTATCTAATCTATCTAATCTATCTACCTACCTATCTACCTATCACCTATCAGTACCCTTTTTTGAGATGTGACTTTCATAAAATAAAATGCATAGCTAAGTGAGTTTTGACAAACATTTTATAAATACATACACCTATGTAACCACCACCTTGATCAAGATGATGGTGTCCATCTTGACCAGCATTTCCATCACTCCTAAAATTTCCCTCATGTCCCTTTCTAGTCAATATCTATCCCCATTTGATTTTTAGTACTATTGGTTAGTCTTACTTGTTCTAGAACTTCATATAAATAGAATCGTACATTATGATATTTATATTTTATATTTACATATATTTTTGGCTGGGTTCTTTACTTAACAAAATGTGTTGACTCATCCATGTCGTAACACATATAAGTCACTCATTCTTTAAGTTATATATATATATATATATATATATATATATATATATATATATATATATATATATATATATTTTATTGCCGAGTAGTATCGTTTTGTATGACTATATCAGAATTTGACCATCTGTTGGTGGACATTTGGGTTATTTCTAGTTTGAGGCTGTTATAAATCAAGTTTCTGTGAATTTTCTTGTGTAAGTCTTTTTTGTAGAGGTGTAATTTTTCCCTCAGTTTTCTCATTTGCCAAATGGGGCCAAAAATAATATTGACCTCTTATCATCTTCTGAGGATTCAATGAAAACATGCTTGTAAAGTCATAACACAAGTCCCAGCACATAATAAATGTTTACAATTAATTTTATCTCTTATTGTTTTACAAGGGTAACTAAACATGACTTTGTTATGTACATAGAAAGAGTTATGGTATTAACTCTTCGATTTGTCTACAAACAAAAAGTAAAGTGCATCATTTCATGCCATTCTTTACCTGAGATCATTTGAACTACACAGATACTTACGTTTGAATAATCTGGATAATGTCTGAAGCTCAAATTCAAAGGTATTCAATTTTGACTTAAACTCGAGTCATGCAAACACATGCAAAGTTGAAGGGCATGTAAAACCAGTAACTGAAAGAACTTGTTTATAAGAAGAAATAATACCAGCTTCACACAAGAAGCTCAGATAATTTTCTGGACTTAAAATGAATCTTATGGGATAATGTTTTGATTGTTGAGTAGACGTGAATTAGGATCATGTGGAAGTATATTTTTTCATAAAAGGGACTTGAATATTTACATATAATGTAAAAAAGATGCTTGGGGAAAATGCATTTAAAGCTTTGACAAACTTACAACTTGTAACAGTTGCATAAACATAAAGGTCATTACTGCTCAATTTCCTTCAATGACTAGAATGCCCTCTCCCACCTGCCACTTGGCTCATGGAGACATAATAAAAACACACTTGTCGTATTGGCAAAGGAACTAAGTGGGACATATTTCATCCCTTAGGTGACTAAACAACCATTTTGCCTTCATCATTGGATCCATTTACATTCTTGCCGAATGTATAATGTTTCCCACATGCCTTTTCCTCCAGGCTCTCTGAGACAGGCAGGTGAGTGGGTGATGCAGGCCACCAGTCCTTTAACTACTTTTGGAATGACCCTGTTGAAAAGAATTACAGAAACTTAGATTGTGCAGTTTGCTGTACATCCATTACCTTATTCTCAAATATTTTATTACTGGAAATACCTATTCTAAGTATACATGGCTGAATGGGTTAATGGGGCCTAAAAAAAGTGAAAATGATTTTTTGGTTAATATTTATTTTTAAATATGAATATTAATTTTTAAAAAAGCATTTGTTGTATGCATAACAGAGAAATGATATTGTTTAAGATTGTTCTTTGCCTTCTCAGAGCTTACCATTTAAAAGGATCGCTATATCACATGCACATAAAAACTATTTAACTTAAGACGTAATAGGTGCAGTAATGTCTAAGATTTTTCCTCTTTTCTTCATTCCCATCACAATAAAAATCATCCATAATCTCATCTTTCAGAAAAATTCGTATTAACATTTTTGTACATTTCCTCAAATTAATATTTTTCTATGAAATTTTCACATATTTAAGATCAACTGTACTATGCCTGTTTTCACTGAATATGAATAATACTTTCTGATACAATTAAAATTCTTTCAAAATGTAAGTTTTAATGACTGTACCATTTAATTATGTGTTCACTATATCTTCCTTAAACATTTCATTGTTGTTGAGTATTTAGGTTTGTTTCCTATATTTCATCATTATAAATAAATATCTTCACAAATAAAGCATTTTCTGTGTTTCGTATTAGATCCTTAGTTTCACCTCTCAGAGAGAGAATTAGGAGATTCAGATTGTATGAATGTGCCAAGGTTCTTGGTACCAATTACCAAGTTGCTTTAAAACACTTGCACCAGTTTGCACTTCAATAACCAGTGCATGATGTATACCACACCTTCACAGGCAACAGCTATTAGAGTAGGAATAACTAGTAGTCTTTGCTAACCTAGTAACTGAAAAGTGGTCTTGCATTGCTTTTTGCTTCTAGTTTTCTTTAATGAGGCAGAATAGTTTATATATGTTTATTGGCCATCTCATATATGATATTAACAGTTACAAAGTCACTGATTTATTCAACAAGTGTGTATTAAAATCTTATTATGATAGCCCTAAAGTGGAAACAACCCAAATGTCTATCAATGGATGAATGGATAAGCAAAATGTGGTATATCCATTCAATAAAATATTATTCATCTATAAAAAGGAATGAGGTAATGATGTACACTACAACGTGTGTGGATATTGTAAATATTATGCCAAGTGAAAGAAGCCCATCAGTTACAGAAGGTCATATATTATGTGACTCCATTTACACGAAATATGCAGAATAAGAAAATCCATAACAACGGATAGTAAACTAGTGGTTTCCGTGGTCTGGAGGAGGGAGGGAATGGAAAGTTACCAGTAATGGGAATGGTGTTTCTTTATAGGGTGATGAAAATGTGCTGGAATTGGATAGTGGTGATGGTTGCACAGCCTTGTGAATATATTAAAAACCTCTAAATTGTACACTTTAAAAACATGATGTTATGGTGTGTGAATCATCTGTCAATTTTTAAAAATTTTCTGTGCCAGGCATTAGGCTAACTTTTGGGGACATCCAATAGATAATATGGAGGCTATAGGTCAGAGGGAGAAGATACCTGATTATCCAAGGGCACAGAGAAAGTGCGTATAACTATGTCTTACACTATTTTAACAGCCAAACCACCTCTCCAGACTAGTGTGTGGAAAAACAGTTGAGGTAGGCATTTCCATGAGTGGAAATTGTGGAAAATCCATTGTAGATTTTCCATGAATTCTGTGATCTGGGTTATAACTTTGTCTCTTCTGGGAAATTAGACATTTTAGTTAGTCTCCCTTGATTCAGTTTACTGGAAGATGACAAAATATTTACTTCATTGTGGGCTATGCAATACATATAGGAAATCTTCATATCTATGTCCCATTTTCTTAATAGCGTGATATTAAACTAGGGGGAATCTCCTTGAGAGCATCTTTGTACCCCAATACCTGACTAGGTGACTGATAGTAGTTGTTCCATAAAGACTGTTTAAACTTCATTCAAGAAATAAATAGTTCCATCCATTGCTTAACTTCTTTTCCCAATTAGTATAAAATAATTTTGGCTAAGTTATTTATTTTATTTTGCTTCATTTTGTACAGGTCTATTGTTTGTAAATCTTGTCTTAGTGCTAATTATGTTGAATTTGTTCCATTATCTGTAAAATGAAAAAGATTTAAGTCCAGTTGTACTTCTCAAGTATCCTAGAAACATGGCTGAACTAGGATACTTCAAGATGGATTATCAGACCTGGCTTAGTCCCCCATCCTTTTCCAGTCCCTCAACTCTTCCAAAAGGTTGCACAATGCTAAGTAAGTCATATCCTTTGGGATTCAGTTATTCATCTAAAAAAATGTATAATTTATCTTCATTATATATTTCACTACATTTTTTGTAAAGATTAAATGAAAACTTATTGTGATGTTTTGCAGAGCAGAATGCATTCTACAACCTGGAACATCATCATCACCATCATCAATTATCATTCTCATAAGTATTTTTTGTTTGTTTGCAGATGCAAGCCTCTTTAGTTGTTTAAGCAGGATGGCAAAGAATGAGATTCGGGTAGAAAATTAGTTTCTCTTATATCTCAAACCAATCCCAGTGAAAATAATATTGGTCACCATCTTGATTATGAATAAAGAATATAAAATTATAAAAAAAAAGAATTAGAGAAGCAAGGATATTTTTATGGAAAATGATTTGTACAATTGTGACCATGTAGTATTTAACGTGTTTGCTGTAAAAACAAAGCATTAAAAAAAAACACATAATAGTTAGACATCTATACCCCTCACAAAGCGATAACCCTATTCCCCCTCTGACATTGCATACAGCCGTTACATTTCCACTGTCTCTATTCTAATGCTGTACTCCGCTTCTTGTAACTATATACATATATATACATATATCCATATATATAACATATATGTATATGTTATATTATATACACATATATGATTATATTTGACATTCATTATTATTCAGCTTCAGGTGTACAGTGCAGTGATCCGTCATCTACACCGTCCCTGAAGTGGTCTCCCTAATAAGACAAGTCAATCAGATACCCCACAAAATATTTACATTATTGATTATATTCCCCGAAATGACTTTTGTATCCCTGTGGCAATCTTGTGGTTACCGATTGTGCTTTCTAATCCCCTCACTTTGTCCATTTTAAGAAAGGAAAAAACTATTAAAATTGTAACACTCAATATATACCGATAACAAAAGATGAATACAAGTCACGTTTGACTTCTGCAATTAAAAGAAGCACTCCAAGTGGTTACCATCAGCATCCAGACACTTCTGATTATGGCAAACTATTGCTTGAGCAATGTGGACCAAAGTGTCCCCTTGTATATATATTTTGGCACCCCCTGGTATAAAATAAATAAATAAATAAATAAGAATATCGTATTGAACTAATTTGATTAAATTATACAGTAAAATATGTAGGAAAACATAGTGGTTTTTATTTCTGGATGGATTGTTTGTTTATTGGGCAGATTTGTCTGAACATACCAGAGCTAGGCTATGCTGTAACCTCTAGGCAATGCACATCTCATTATTTTGTAGTGTCCCATGAAGGTTTTCTGGAAAATGAGGCTGAGTTATGGCTGGTCCTGGCAGGCAGTGTCATTTTCATTTGCTGTCAGTGAGTGCTGGAGAGTGAAGAGTCACAAAGGCACCATATTTTGTGTCATATGAGATTGCCCTGTGATAAATGGTCACTATACAGCAATGGGAGACTGAACTAATCAGTCACTGGTGGGTGGTATTGACAAGCACCCATCCCCCTGGCAGCAGTGAAGCAGGGAGAGGGCTAAAATAACCTATACTTTACAACTCCCTTTAAGAGCAAACCATTACCTTGTGATGGAGGAAGAGAAGGCAACAGTGATCTGCCACCACCTCTGAAATTTTGCCGGGTGACCTGACGTCAAGGAATGTTGCGCAGACTGTTTGTGGAAAGCAGTTTCCATGATGCTGGAACCACGATATGGAGATGATTAAATGAATTAGGAATAGAAGTAAGAACATCTGGCTAGTTTGCCTGACTGTGCGAGATGGGTTTACTGGAGAGTGCGGGGGTTCTGGGCTGTATTTTTAGAGTCCAGTTAGAAAACACATCCTTCACTTAGTTTCTCAAAATCATTAGAAGATGCTCCCTGGAGATTAGAGTTTTCTTAAAGGGTGATGTTCCAGCAGCTGCTGGCTCTATGGGTGTTGTATTTTCCGTTTCCCACTGCTGAAACGGCAGGTCCAGAATCACAAATGTTTTAGGCTTTTTTGATCTACAATATCCTATACCTTCCTATAAGTCGGTGCTGGAAGTTTTTCTATTAGAAAGTCATTTTTTGGTGAACATTATTTCTCTGTTCTTCCCCCAAAATGCAAATAGTGATGATTGAAACAGAATGAGGTTTTTAGGTCACTTTTCTTATGCATAGGCGAGAGAATCTGAGGTCCTGAACCTAATGCACAGAAAGGGAGAGGGGGACGATGTGGAGGGGGGGAGGGAGAAATGGAGTGCCCCAGAGGAACTTAACTTTTTCCCGTTTCTTCTAGCTGAGCCTGCCCAGATTCCTTCCATTTGGAAGATGGATCAACAGATGTGACCTTCTTGGGGTGGAAGGATAACTGGGGGTAGATCTGGGCAACTCCTACTTTCCCAGCCACACCTTGGAAAGGACAGCGGGCAGGTACCAGCTGGCCTCACCCTCTCCAGATCCACCCAGAGAAAACTGAAAGAAATGGGCACCATGGATCAAAGGGAACCTCCCTGTTTGTTTTTCACCTAAGGTAATGGAGCAGTTTCCACACCCTTTTACAGAGCTGTTCTAAGTTCTTCTTAATTCCTTAACCAGCATGAATAATAATCCATTTGACCCTCTTTCAAGAATTAGAGTTGCTTAGATGAAAGGCTGTCCCCATTTCAGAGTGGGTACTATAATCAGGGAGAGGTTTTTTTTTTCTAGCTTATGTTTTATTACATTTAAAAAGTGTACTCATTTTTACACAAATTGGAAACAGAAAGAATGTTTAAATGGACTAAAATACCACCGTCTTGAGATAAATATGACTGACATTTTGAAGTATAATTTTAAGACCTTTTCTCTGTGTGGATTTACATATATTTTCCCAAAAGCAATATTTTATAGACTGCTTTGTAACATAATTATTTCTTACCTTGTTACTTACATATTTGATGTGAAATATGTATCATCTTATTAAGAGATACCTATTGTACCTTAATTTTAATATTTTTTGTAAATTCCATATTGTTGAATAATTAAGTTTTCTTCCTCCCTCTCTCTCTCCTGACCTTCCTCCCTCCTTTCTTTTTTACCTTCCTTTTTATTATCTGTCTATATCTATCTATCTATCTATCTATCTATCTATCTATCTATCTATCTATCATCTATCTATCTATCATAAATTGAGCTGCCAAAAACACTCTTGATACAAATTATATGGCCACATCATTATTTCCCTAGAAATGAGATTTCTAGATAAAATAATGCATTTAAGGCCTTAATGTATATTATACATGTTTTATATTCTCTTCATCAGAGCAGGAATATCCACTTCCTCATAGTTTAAAACACTGGTTTTTAATCCTCACCATTCATTGAAACCAACGGGGGAGATTTTGGAAAAATGTCTGGGCTCTACCACAGATGAATTACAGCAAAGTCTGTAGGTGAGGGACCTAGGCATCAGTATTTTTAAAAAGCCTCCCAAGTGATTCTAATGCACAGCTACGGATAAAGAGGTTGCTGGTCCAAAAGCAGCCTCCTTTCTCCTATTCAGTGTCCATGGCAGACATCATCAATGCAATCCTCTTCTTGAGCCTGAGCTCACGGTTTTCATCCCTCTCAGCATGGTACCACACACAGCAACTAACAAATGACGGACCTCGACCTGAGAAGGAGTTGTTCCTATTTTCTATGACTTGACTGATTTTTGTCTAGTTATGCTATCAATTGCTGAGAGAGGGTGTTAAATTTTCTTAGGTATGATTATGGAATTATCTATTTCTCCTTTAATTTAATTCTGTCATTGTTTGCTTTATGCAGTTTCAGTCTCAGTCATTAGGTGCATACCCATTAATGAATATTATGTCTTCCTGATGAATTTATTATTTCATCATTCTGGAATATTTATCTCAATCTCTGGTAATATGCTTTAATTTGAAGTCATTTTCTGATTTAGTATAGCCAACCCAGTCTTCTTTTGCTTACTGTTCACACTGAATATCAATTTTAATCCATTTATTTTTAACCTAACCCTGTCTTAACATGTCTCTTGTAAATGCTATTTAGTTGGGTGTTTCTGTTTTAGTCAGTCTGACAAACTCTGACTTTTAATTGGAGTTGATGTATGTCTACCATCTTATTATTTGTTTTCTGTTTATCCTCTCTGCTTTACTGTTCCTCTGTTTCACATTCATGGCTAGTTTTGGATTATCTGAATACATTTTTAATATTCCATTTTAATTTGTGTATTGGCTTTTATATTTTTAGTGGTTGTTTCTGGAATAACAATACACATCCTTAACTTTTCACAGTTTTTTTAGAATGAATATTGAATCATTTCATGTAAAATGTAGGAATTGCTCCAATATCATTAAAATAGTGTTCTTTTTTCTTAAACTCAGTCTTACAGTATTTACTGTTCCTTACTAGAGGAACTTAGGCCCTCTTCTTCCCTTTCTTTTTTCCTCTGCTTCTCCTCCTCCTTTTCCTTTTTGGTAATTATTAATATATTTTGTACATTTGAAAACACCTCTTTGCAGTCTCCTTTCCTTTCTTTTTCCCCCTTTTGCTTTCCTCTCCTCATCTTTGCTGTCCCAGTTTTCTACTATGCTATTAAGCACCTGTAATGTATTGATTAAGGACATGTGCTTTGAAGCCAGACTGCTTGGTTTGAATTTCAACTTCCCCACTCACTAGTTGTAGGATCTTGGGAAGTCAACCCTTCTCAGTGTACTTATCAGGAATATAGGGGTGATAATAATAGCTCCGACTTCACAGAATTGTGATGAGGAATGAGTTAACACACACAGAACACTTAGAATAGTGATTGGCACATAAAATATTAACACACGCATTTATCCCCAGTGATCTGAAAGTTACATATTCAATTTCATTTACAATGGTGGCTACCTTTATTTAGAAAAACAAAAGAAACTCTACTTCTCTAACAATATCAACATTAAAATCATGCCTGTTAAATCAATTAGCACAAGAAAAGAGATTTGGCACACTCTTTTCTCATTTTCACAAATTGTCCATTGTTTGAATAATTTTAAATCCAGATGATGGTGATTGATATTATACATATTCTCATTCAATAATTTTTTGACATTTGTATTGTTTTCTCATGTTAGCAATAATTATTACAACACTTGCTGTTTTCTTGATTTGATTTCTTTCCATGGTTTATTTTATACCATGTCTTCCCCAAATTGATTGCTTTATTTTTTTTTTCATTATTAAGTGAATTGGATAATTTTTCTCCAAATAATTTGGAGGATGGGTGGGTAGGGTAGAGTAGAGAGTAGAGCACCTTTGAATGCTTGCATTGCTGGGGGTTTTTCTTTATTTCCTTCCATATGAATGATAGCTAGGTGAAACACATTGTCTACTATCCTCACCCCTTGTTCTCATTACTTTCTGGAATTCAGAATAGTGGAGGAGAAATCTGATGACAATCTTTTTCTATCCTTTCTAGATTCTGGAGACATTATTCTATCATTTTGAAATAAGAAATTTTACTAGAGGGTCTCTGTGTGGGTATCTTCTTATAAATGTCATTTGCAATATTCCGAGATCTTGTTATTTGAAACTGCAAGTCTACTTCAGCAGGGAATATGTACTTCTATAATTTCTTTACTGACTTTTAGAAGGGAGTTTTAATTGAGTGGAAATATATACGTACATACATATACATATATACATATAGTTCAGACAAATAAGTTCACGCACTTTCTACTGTACACTTACACAGTAGAAAGTTCGCGAACTTAATTGTCCAACATCAATTACTCTTCCCATCTATATCTTGAAAATCCCACTTCACACTAGATTAAGTTTTTATGGTATTTTCTGGAAAACCAATGATGATGATGACAATGAGACTCCATTTAGACTATGTCTCCGAGTAGGTCTTCTTTCACTGTTGTATATTGTGTTCTGGGGCAGTCAGGGTTTGCTGATTTCAACAGCGCCTAGGTTAAAGAGACTGACATTAAATCAGGTGAGCTCAAGCTCTTCATTTGAAGACCTGCAGCCAATAGGTGCCAAGACATTGGTGTAAATTGGACACCTAAGATGTTCTGGCTTCTCCTCTGAGTCATCGCTAATGACTTTGTGTAAGTCCCTTTACATTTCTGTGTCTTAGTTTCATGTCAGGTGGAGAGGTGAGACCATACCACAACTCTCTATTGAGTTTTGGTAAATGTTTACACTTAGGTAACCACCACCTCAACCAAGATTATCTCCGTTATTCTAGAAATTTTCCTCCATGCCCATTTCGAGTCAATATCCTGCTTTCCCATACCCCCATCCAGACAGCTACTGATCTGCTTTCTGTCATCGTAGTTGAGTTTTGACTCTTCTAGAACTTTATACAAATATAACCACACAGCATGTTTTCCCTTCAGCAAATGTATGATGTGTAGTTTTTTGTTTTTGATAATGATTCATGCTATTTTATTTATTGTTCCCCCTTTTATTTTTGCTAAGTAATATTTCATTGTGCAAATATACCACTTCATTTGTTTAAAAAAAAATGTATACTTTTCCCCCATGAGCCCACATGTGCAAAAGCTATATAAGGACATCGCAGAAGGTGGCTGTCTGCAAGCTGTGAAGAGACTCAGCAGATCTTGGACTTGCAGTCTCTAGAAGTAGGGAAAATAAATTTCTGTTGTTTAAACCCCCCAGCCTATGGTATTTCGTTATGGCAGCCTGAGCCGACTAAGACAAGAATATTAACCCGGCTACACAAGGGAAAGAGGTTTCTCTTTATACCACTTGCTAGGCATAGGTTTTTCCCTAGAATGGCTAGCTCAATAAGAACTGAAATAAAAACAAAATGCAGTGCATAACTAACTTTTAGCAATCCCTGTTGTGTTTGTGTGGTATTTATATACTGCTGTGCTCAAGACTGAGCTACATGGAGGTGGCTGTTGGAATATAAACTCTGTAGATGTGAACAGCCATACAAAAACTACAATGTATGTGCCCCCTGAATATTAGCTCACCTGTGAACTTAAACACTGCAGAGCAGTATTGTACACTCACCAGCACATTTGGGGAATACAAAAAAAATTAAAATTAAAATTAAAAAAAGTTAAAAAATATATTGTTTACTGATCTGAATCTGCTCTAAGTCTGTGATCTCCTCCAAAGCAGCCATTGCACCGCACACAGTTCTTGGCACAAAGCAGTTCTTGGCACAAAGCAGTTGTTCAGAGAGAAGGCTGTGTCTTGAATAAATGAATGAATGGAATGAACACAGCTTCAGGGACATCACCTGGGTCTCTGTGGATCAGACTTATGGAGATGCAAATGGGAAACGGGCTAGAAAATGGCAGTATATGAAGAGAGTGCCAGACGCACGTAATTGTTGTTGATGATATTTTTCCTCCTCGTGAGCCAGGTCCTCAGTCTGCCCATGATATTGAGTGTGGGGTACAGAGAAAAAATGTGGAAGAGATGAGATGAATTGGTAGAAATAAAGGAAAGAAAATGGGCCATTCGGTGAGTGAGACAAAAACCAGAGGGAGCATCTGATGAAGGAAAGCATCCTATAAATAGGCCCAAGCCTGAGATCTATTTCATAGTTTTTATGTCATCTTCGGTGAGCAATTTATTCACCATGGAACTCCATTTTTTCATACATAAAGGACAAAAACGGACTAGATGAGTTCTAAGAGTCTTCCAGCTATAAGATACTATAAAACCTATTTTATATAAATGAACAAGGGAAAGAAACTGAACGTGCACTCTCAAAGCTCTACCAATAAGGCCTTAAGATGGCTGGTTATAATGAAAGTTTGGTTTTCCAGGAAAATCCCCAGAAAGTATCCCTACCCCCTTTTTTTCCCCTTAGATTCTCTGTCTAAGTTTTTAATCCTGAGCTCTTCATCAGGCAGCTGAGTGGGTGGAGGAGCCGTTAATTCTGAGCAATGCTGGGTCTCTGGAAGCAGGACTCCATAGCTCAGGACATAGGAGGGTTGGCTGGATAGGGAGGCCCCTATCTTGGATCCAGGGAAAGTTTGTATATTACTGGTGCTTCCACAGAGAGTGCAGAGAGAAGGCTGTTGCATGACAAGGGACAGAAGCCTAAGAGCAAATACCTGGCTAGCTCAGTTCCTTTTTAGTTCTTAAGGGGCTGAGTATTCTATTTAATGGGAATGTATGTTTTCTCTTTAATGAATGTCAGTGTCTGATCCCCAGCTCTCATTTCGGATTTCATAGATAGAACATTCATTGTTGGAGGTGGAAGCTAATACAATCCTCCAGGCAAGTTTGGGTGTTTATTATGGGAATCATATTTAAATTCCCCTTCTTGGGACACATTTTCCTCCGTAGCTTGTTTTCTTTTGGGTGGGGGGATACGGTTCAGGCATAAGGACTATAGCAGGATCTTAGTAACAAGGGGTCAATCCTGCGATTTCAATTGGCACTTAGCTAATTCTAACCCTGGTTTCCTTCTCAGAAAACAAAGTAACTTGCTCTCAAAGAGTCTGTGGGCTCTTAAGTCTTAGAGTTGGTTGCATCCCTGTGAATAACAGAGTCTATATTTCATGGGGCTTTGCTCCTTACGTGGGTCAGAAACACTGTGGCTGCTGGAATTTCACCCAGTTTGTGGGCTATTCTTCAGTCTGTTAGTACCACTCCAGAAGTTTCGTAGAAATCTCTCTCTGTGGTGTATGCAGTTTTCACAGTACTTTTTTCTTGGACAGTGGTCAATACCCTTGAAAGCCATGAAATATTAAAAAAGAAACATGCACCTTCACAATGGACTAAGTGAATTACAGTGAGACTTGTTAATATTTTTGCAGTATTGAACCTGCTAAAATAATTTATTGAACATTAAATGAATTCTAAGCATCACTGTTAATGCAGGTGACTTTGGTTTGCAGTGGACTGTTGGGGCAAGAGGTAGTACTAACATCTACACTACAGGCTGAGTGCCAGCCACGTAGCTTCTCTGGGCTTTAGTGTCCTCTGTAAAATGAAGGGATTGGAGGTAATCATTTTGAGCTTGCAGTTCTGTGTCCAGCCAAGATGCTGGACTCAAACAACTGCAGGATTCCTGTGCCAAGAATAATCTTGTAGAGACCAAAGAAGGGCAATATAAAGAATACGAGAAAGCTGTAATAAACTCTGGGGTGATGAAGTGTGTGTGAGTGTGTGTGTGTGTGTGTGTGTGTGTGTGTTTGTGTGTGTGTGTGTGTGTGTGTGTGAAGTTGACCAGGAAAGAATAAAACAGGAAGTAATTATTAGAGTTCTTCTGTTTCTTCATTGCCTTGGGACAAAGAAGTACTTTCCTCACACCTGCTATATCGTGATCTCTGCTCCAGAAGTCCTCAGGACTCAAATTCGGGCAACATTGAAGTCCAGTCCTTGTGAAAGCCCGAGAGGAAAAGACATGTGCTAGTTAACTTCTAAAGGGATTCAGCCCAACACAAACAAAGTATCAGGCAACCCTTCCTATCTACATACATGTTTCCTCTATGTCAAGTCAATTCCCAAACATCAGTAACAAATAACTGGAAACATTATTAAAAAGCAGTCATAATTTACAATATCAGAGGATATTAAGCATCTAGGAATAAAGCTAACAAAATATTGGTAAGATATCTACAAGGAAATTATTACCAATGCGTTGAGAGATATCCAAAGACCTAAATAAAGAAGTACAGCATGCTTATTGATAAAGACTTGATATTATGGATGTGCAAATATTCCCCAAAATAATGTATGGATTCATTACATTTTCAAGCAAAATACCAATAGACTTCCTCAGGGGATGAACTATCTTAGAAAGATAATTCTAAAATTTATATTCAAGTGAAAAGGGCCAAGAATTATCAAGATGTTTTTGAAAAAGACAAGCAGTGATAAGGGCTTGTCCTATGGCGTCGGACTCCTTATAGAGTTCTCGTTTTGGGGGCAATGTAGTATTGGCACTAGGATAGACAAATTGATCAGTGGAATAAAAGAGAGAACCCAGATATAGGCCTAGATATGCATGATGTTTTGATATTTAGAGAGGTGACATGCCAGATCGGTAGCTAAAGAAGAGATTTTAACAAGTGGAGCAGGAGAAAACTGGTTATCCATAGGGAAAACAATTACATCCTTACCTCACACCATATACCGAAGTCAACCTGAAATGGACTAAGTGTTCAAATGTGAAAATAAAAATAAAATAAAAATATCAAGTAGAACTTATAAATATCATTTAGACCCGGGGCTAAGAATAATTTTCTTAAGCAAGTCACCAAAAAACAAACAAACAAACAAAAAAACCATCCACTATAGCAAAAAATATTGGTAAATTTGACTAATTTCTATTTTAAAATAGTCATTAAAAGACACTGTGAAGGGGAAAATAATTTACAAACAAGGAGAAGATGTTTGCAAAGCACAGAAATAAAGCATTAGTATCAAGAAGGAGTCACTTCTATAAATAGGTAATAAAAGAACACAGAAAAATGGGCAAAAGTCATACACAAGCAGTTCACGCATTGTTGGAGATGTTTGATATCATTAGTGATGATGGCAATTCAATTCAAGATGACAAGAAGATATTTTGATTGACAAAATCTGATTTTGACAATCATCTGATTGACAAAAATTTATAAGGCTCACAGTACCTAGTGCTGAAGAAGATACGGATATGTAGGTTCTCTGAGGTACAATAACTTTGAGACCTTTGTTCCCACAGTTGAACATTCATATACCCAGTAACTCAGCAATTCGACTCCCAGGCGTATACCCAAGAGAAACAAGCATACAGGAGAAATGTACAAGACTGTTCATAGCAGCACTGCTTATCATAGCGAAAACCAGGAAATAGTTCAAATTCCCATTAAGGGAGAGTAGCTGAATAATTTGCTATATTGATACAATGGAGTATTATATAGCTATCAAAATCAGTACGTATGGTGACACGGAACAATCTGGATACACCTTAGCAATATACCATTAGTTGAAAACAGTGAGTCTGAAGATTACATATAGCTCTATGTCCTTTTAATAAAGCTAAAACCAAATATATTTATAATATGCTTAGAAATACATATAGGCACAGTAAATGCACATAAAAAGGAAAGTAAGGGCATAATGAATACAGGACTCAGGATGATGTTACCTGAGGTGGGGAAAGGAAGGCGTGGGACAGGAAAAACACATAGCTATATTCAGGCTACTGCCCAAATCCCACTTCTTGTTTGGGATGGCAGGATCTCGGATGCTAATTACATTATTCTAAGGTAAGAAAGAAACGAAGGAAGATGGAAGGAAGGAAGGAAAAGTAAGAAAGAAAAAAGAGACAGAGAAGAAGAGAGGGAGAAAAGTAGGAAAGGAGGAAGAAAAAGAATAGGAAACAAAGAGGAAAAAAGGAAGCAAGCTCATTAAATGTGCTGTATGTCTTGGTATCTCAACAAAATGAAGTTCTCAAAGTGGACCCTCAAAAAGTCTCCTGCAGTCACTTGTTAACTTGTTTCCCAAACTATAGGCTCTGGATAAGTCTGTCCTCATTAGGGATGTTAAAGAAAACATTAGTGTATCTGGCGACATGCACGTATGTGAACAATTGCCAACAACAGTGGTACTTCACTAGATTTAGGACACACACACACACACACACACACACACACACACACACACACTGGAACAGATATATCTTGTGTGCAGAAAAGACAAACGCTGCACCATTTGTAGCCTTCCTTTCCTTGATTTTTTCCTTCTTTCTTTTTCTTCCTTCCTTTCCCTCCTAAACCTCCATTTATTGTTCACACTCTGAATGTGCAATCCTGTAGAATTCCCCTAGGGATAAGGATGTATTAAGACTTTGTCCTAGTGGCATCAGAATACATTTGTTTGGGCAATTTCTATTTTATGGCATACATGTAAACTGCTACATGGAGATGAATAACCCAATTGAAAACCTTCAGTTGGAGCCAAATTGGCACTGATATCCTGATTTCTGAAGGGGGTTTCTGGGCTTACGGATGGGGGGAACTTCTCACAGATGGCAGCATTTTGATTTATAAGATTTTTCTGCAGGCAGATCAGTTCCAGACTTGCCCGACTCATAGAGCTTGGGGGAAGAGAGGAGCGGAAGGTGGTAATTTGCTAAGAAAGGAAGGAAAAACAATAATATTTATTTGATTACATTTTCTCATGTTCTAGTGGGGGGTAAATTACAGGCCTAATGACTTTAGTGTTGAGGGTTTGTCTTGAACAAAGCTTCCTAAGATGTCTAGGGCTTTAGAGTTAAAGGGAACTCCACAGAGAGGAAATTCTCCCTGTGTCTCCACTAGGGTTTGAGGTACAAGATCAGCATTTCCAGCAATACTGTTTGGGTCCAAATAGCCTTTTCCTGCTGTCCTTACACTGACTACAAATGAGCAATAAAAGACAAGTGGAAAAATTTGTGGATTAGTAATGATGAAAATATTAACACAATGCATTAGTGTTTCAAAGGCCTTTCATTGTCAGTAATTTTTAATCCTTAACAATAGCTTTGTGCAGTGATACACTTACTCCCATTTCATAAGTGAAGAAACTGAGACTTTATGTTCATTGCACATGATTTACTGGCTCTTTAGACTTGAACTTTGTACAAGGGTCTCCTATTATTTTCCAAAGACTGAATTGCCTAGCCTTGCCACAATAGTTCCAGACTCTACTTTAAAAAGGCTCCCCAGGTCTAGAAATGACAAAGCAGGATGGGCTCCGGCGTCAAGCTTCACTGGGAAGGCCACTAGCCAGGAGAGGTGACCTGGTCCCAAGTGTTTGCTCCACCCAGCATTCCTCCCTCTACCCCTCCCCTCCCCCGCCCCCCACACACACATGTCTGCCTGCCGGGAATCAGCGCACTGGAAGAGCAGAGACTTTGAGAATTGGCCAACTTGGACTTGAATCCATATCATCTACCAGCGGAGTGATCTCGGAGGGATTATTTACCACTTCAAGTTTTACATTCCTCACCCTCAAGTGCAGCATCAGGGGAAAGGTTAGCGAGCAGAGCTCCCAGAACATGGCAAGAGTCCTCCGTGACTGGCTGTGCTTGCCATGTTGCTGCAGGCTCCAGTCCTCCGGGACACGTGACTTTATCCTAACACACGACTAGGTTTCTCACTTTTTTTTTTTTTTTTTAGAGAATAAAGGTGAGAGACAAACTCATCCACATCCTCTTCCTTAGGATAGAATTGCTTGGAATTTCCTCTAAGGAAGAAGGGAGGCCTGTCGTCTTTCTGCAGAGCCAAATCTTGCCCTCTGTTAATGATCCTGGGAGGTAACTGCAACGGCAGAAAGAACACTGGATTTAAAACAAAAAAATCCTTGTGCTTCAAAACCCCAGCTCTGCCACTTAATATCTGGGTGACCTTGAACCATTCACTCGGCCTGCCTGAGTCATATAAATAATACCTTCTCTGTCTACTTCACGGTGTTGAAGGAATTTAAAAGAGACTAAACATGTAGAAAATATTTTTTAATTATAAAGTAACCTGCAACATAAAGCTGTATTATCTTTACTATTGTAATTATTAATATTCTGTCCTGCAACATATATTTCTCTATAAAATTCTTCAAGGAGACTAATACTTAAAAGTCTAAAATAGACTAGAACCTTCTTTGTTAATAGAAGGTCCCACCTCCACAGCCCCTGACAGCTTGGGCTCTATGCTCAGGAATATTAGAGGAATCTTTGCAACTGGGAGATTGGGGGGGATTTCTAATTTGTGGGGCTAGCAGAGAATAAGATCATATACTTCCTCCATCTCAACAGGAGAGAAATGCTTTCCAAACACAGCTAGCTACCTTCAAATAAATTGGTCCCTGTGACCAGGTATTTGTAAAAGGTTAATTGAAGGTACAGTCCACATTTTCATGGAATCTCAACCCAGGGACATGATTGCACTTGGCTCAATTCACCAAGTTTTCATCTCCCTCTGCTTGCACTCATCTGATGATAAAATGCCATCTCTCTATTATTGGCATTCGACCTTTAAATGGCAGAGAGCTGCTTTGTCATCAGATAGAGTCATGAAGAGCCATCAAAGAGGAGACAGAGTCAGAATGCTAACTCGTCTCAAGCCAGCGCATGACAAAGCCCTTTCCACTCAGGCATGAGTCAGAGGGAAAGCAGGGCTCCAAACTTCCCCTCTAGGTCCGTTGCTGCAACACGGTGTCATTTATTGAGAGCCAGCTGTGTACTGATCCAATCATAGCCTTTCCTCCTTCAAAGTCAGACTTAAAACACCCTTTCACCATGATTCTACCCTTTGCATCCACTTCTGTTCAGGATTAATGATAATAATTTACACCTGATTGCCAGTCGCATGCTAATACCCAGTTCTGTCTCCTTAGGTTATTCTAAGTGTCCTCAGTCATGGACACTGAAAATTCCCTGGTGCTTGAACACTCTCTGTAAGATCCTGTCAGGTAGGACACTCAGGAGTTAACGTGCATCTCTGCCGTCAAATTGCTGGGCTACTCTACCAAGCCACTTAACCTTGCTGTGCCTCTGCTTCCAGGGCTATAAAGTAGGAGTCCAATAGCATCACCTTGCCTTCCTAATGGGAATGTTTTCAAGAATCACTAATGCTAAACATTGTAAAAACACAGGGGAAACTATGAAACATGACATGAAACCTTGATCTTGACTTGACTTTTCTTCCAGGGCTGTGAGCAGAAGAATGCAGTGGGTTGTCAGTCATACGGGAGGGAACAGTCTTTCTGTGTCATACTCCCAACAATAAAATCCAGTTATATTTTTGCACACCAGAAATCAATATGTAATATCTCTGGCATGAAAGGCAACTATGTAGTACATAAAAAGGGAATGAATCCATCAATCTGACAACTCTAGCCTTCCTAGCTCAAGCTGGGTTTCCTGATATCTCAGGATTGATTCGAAGATGACAACTGTTCCTCGTCATTTGTCAGTCCACTACTTGCTCTTGGCCATCACCGCCACTCTTCTGCCATCCTTCCCACTGATCTTTGCAGGACAGGGAGTTGTCACCTCAGGGGGCATCTGTAAGACAAAGTGAGTTCATTGTTGTCACATTAGTACCTTGAGAAACATTGCTTGAGGCTCTGCTGTTTACACTTAAACCTGTGCCTTCTACCATCTTCAAATCAATGCCCCCCAAAATGCATCTGCAAAGTGTACAAAAGTTAGACAGGAATTTAAGAGATGTAGAATTATAAGAAATGGGACCTACAGACAAGAACCTAAAGTACACCTACGAGGCATAGAACAATGCAGACCTCAGATAAAACACTATACAAGTCAAGGTTAACTTTCATGGAATGGACTGCCAATCTGTAGGGTTTGGGAGAAGAAACATCCCAGAAGGAGAAGACTTGTCAGGACAATCTTTGCAAGTAAATTGGACACGAGCCAAGTCTTATAATGGATAAAATTGGAATTGAGGCAAGTGGGGGAAGGGATAAAGAGACCATTACAGGGAGGGCAGGATGAACGCAGGTACAGAGAAGAGAAAGGGTTGAAAGGAGGGCACTGAGGTGGCTGAAGATGGACTGGAGAAGGTGAGTGCTGGAGTAGGGGTACTCGGTTGGCTGGAACCAAGATTATCAGGGATTTTGAAAGCAATGCTAACAGCCTTATTTTACATAAAACGTTTAGTTCGAGAGATCTAAAAGGACATGCTACCTCTTTTTCTATGGACTAAAATTTATGAATGGTGTGACATTTTTTTACAACTCAAAATCCTTATTTTTCCCCCTAACTTTCCAATTTACTTTGGTGTTTTGAAAGCCTGAAATTAGCAGAAGTAGAACTTTTAGATAACTGGGTTTTTATTCCTCTCCCTGCAGGGTATACTTCATGGCATTTTCATTACAAGCAAACCATTGCATCTGAAAATATTGTTAAAATGTTACAAAAGTATAAAATAGTGAGAGTAGAGAACAGGAGAACTCCCGATTCTGTAGTAATACCCGGTCAGTTGACAGGCAGAGCAGGCAAATGCTCAGTCATGGTGTGATTTCAGGGATTTTGGAAAGTGCCCAAACTACCAAAGAAAAAATGCTCCCCCACCTTCTCGCTGACTGAAATTCCACCAACAGCTCTTAATCCCCTTAGTTTAAGGTGTTGATCCCTGTTAAAATGTCTACATCCATGGGAACGGTAATCATTTAAGCTGCCCCTCAAGCTACTGTCCCGTTTTTTTTTGCTTCCTTTCACTGTAAACTTCTTAGTTAAGTGGTCTGCATCCCACAGCCCCATCTCCTTACCACCCACTTTCTCTTTAATCTCAAAAAATCTAGCTTCTGTCCCATCTCTCAACGGAAACCATTCTCTTCAAGGTCAGGAAAGATCTACTACTCACCAACTTTTTCTCATAACTTTGAACCCTCTTCCTTGAAACTGTTCTCCCTCAGCATCCAAGACACGATGTGCTATGAGTCTCCTCTAGTGGTCCTAATGGGTTTTCTTTAACTCTCAAAAAAAAAAAAAAAAAGAAAGAAATATATATATATATATACTGTGTTTCCCCGAAATTTTGCTCCAAAAGACACATTAGGGCTTATGTTCAGGGGATGTCATCCTGAAAAATCATGCTAGGGCTTGTTTTCGGGTTAGGTCTTATTTTTGGGGAAACATGGTGTGTATATATATATATGTATATATATATATTATTGGGGCGACATGGCTAGTAAAATTACATAGGGTTAAAGTGTACTTTTTTTTTTTCCAAGGAAAAAATCTTTCATTTTAATTTTGTAATTCAAATTTCTGTTTGTTTACATTTAGGTACTTGTTTTTAAAGTGTACATTTCTATCATGCATCATCTTTATATCACATTGTGTGTTCACCACCCAGAGTCAGTTCTCCTTCTGTCACCATATATTTGACCCTCTTTACCCTCTCCTACCATGCCCCCTCCCCCATTACCCTCTGGTAATCACTAACTGATGTCTGTGTTTGAGATTTTGTTTCTTTGTCTTGTTCCTTTGTTGCTTTCAGTTTTATATTCCACATATGAATGAAATCATATGGTTCTCGATTTTTTTCTGTCTGATTTATTTCACTTAGCATAATAATCTCAAAATCCATCCATGTTGTCACAAATGGCACTATTTCATCTTTTCTCATGGCTGAGTAGTATTCCATTGTGTATACAAGGATTACCACATCTCCTTTATCCAATCACCTATCGAAGGACATTCTGGTTGTTTCCATGTCTTGGTCACTGTAAATAACGCTGCAATGAACATTGGAGTATATATATCTTTATGGATACATGTTTTCAGATTTTGGGGGTAGATAACCAGGAGAAGGATTGCTGGGTCATATGGTAATTCTATCCTTAATTTTTTGAGGAAACTCCATATTGTTTTCCATAGTGGCTGTATCAATTTATATTCCCACCAACAGTGTTGAGGGTTCCTTTTTCTCCACAGCTTCTCCAACACTTGTTATTACTTGTCTTGTTGATGATAGCCATCCTAAAAGGTGTGAGGTGATATCTCATTGTGGTTTTGATTTGCATTTCCCTAATAGCTAGTGAAGTTGAGCATTTTTTCATATACCTGTTGGTCATTTGTATGTCTTGGGAGAAGTGTCTGCTCAGGTACTCAGCCCTTTTTAAAATTCGATTGTTTGTTTGTTTTTTGTTGAGTTGTACAAGTTCTTTGTCTATTTAGTATATTAACCCCTTATCAGTGGCATTGTTTGCAAATATCTTCTTGTATTCAGTTGGTTGCCTCTTTTGTCGATGGTTTCTTTTGCTGTGCAGAAGCTTTATTGTTTGATATTGTCCCATTCATTTATTTTAGCTTTTACTTTCCTTGCCTTTGAGATAAAATTCATAAAATCCTCTTTAAACCCAAGCTCCATAAGTTTAGTACCTATGCTTTCTTCTATGCAGTTTATTGTTTTATGTCTTACATGTAAGTTTTTTTATCCATTCTGAGTTAATTTTGGTACATAGTGGCAGATAGTAGTCTGGTTTCATTCTTTTGCACGTGGCTTTCCAGTTTTCCCAGCCCCATTTATTGAAGAGGATTTCTTTGCTCCATTGTATGTTTTTGGCTCCTTTGTCAAAAATTATCTGCTCATATTTTATATGGGTTTATTTCTGGGTTTTCAATTCTATTCCATTGGTCTGTCTGTCTGTTTTTTTGCCAATACCATGCTGTTTTGATTACTGTCACTTTGTAGTACAAGCTGAAGTCAGGGAGTGTGATACCTCCAGCCTTGTTCTTTTTTCTTAGAATTGCTTTGGCTATTTGGGTCTTTTGTGGTTCCATATAAATATTTTTTCTATGTAGCCTTTATGGGTTCCTTCCTCTTCCTTCTCTCAGATTCTCCATAACAGCTAATACTTGTAAATTCCTTTCGAGGTTACTAAACATATTCATTACTATTATCTCTGATTTTCAAAGCTTTTTAAGGTAGGTATATTATCACCATATTAAGTATGAGAAAAATTAAAGCTCAGAGAGTTGCTACTAAGAATTGGAAGTGAGAAGTTCAAGCCTGTTCTGTAAATATGGACACATCCTGCTAGCCAGTTTCAACCCTTTTTCTGTCCTTTGTACTTCCCCTGAAACAAATCCAGTTACCTCCATAGCTTCAATTTGCTCATTCATTCAATATGAATTAAACTGTGTTCCAGGACCTTAAGCATCTGGACATAAAATGGACAAACACATCTCTAACGGAAACCGAGCTGTATAGGAAGGCAGAATGAGGAAGAGTTGAGTTCTGGGTTAGAATCCTGGCTTTTCCACTTAGTGGTGTTGTAATGTTGGGTAAGTTATTTAACTCTTGTTATTTTTATTTTCCTTTATTTGCAAAATGGGGACAATGAGAATAATTCTTATTTACTAGTTTTGCGAGGGTGAAAGGAGAGAATTTGGGCAAAACACTTAATATGGGCTCTGAAACATAGAGAGAGCTCAAATATAAACGTGAGATACTGTTATTGGCTTTAATAAAGAGACCTGAACAGATATTGTTGGAGGACTCTTGTTCACATCCCTTCTTTTCCTATTCAAATGAAAGCCCTCCATGGACTTCCGCCTTTCTGTCTGTGACACCAACATCGTTCATTCCCCTCTTCAGCTGGATTTGAAATCTTCCTCCCACCTTTCCCTTTCCAATCAGCCCCCAGCCTCGGTTCAGGCTTCTTTCACTGGCTTTTCCTGTCTGGGTTATCCATGAGCCAACACCATGGTCTCTCAGCGCTTCATCTCTCCCTCCCCCCATTCAACCTTCCTATTACAGTGAGATTGATTTTTCAAAACGACAGCTTTTATTTTATTTTATTTCTTCTGAAATGAAAAAATGTGCAGTGGCTGCCCGTTGCCAATAGCAGAAAACACAAACTGTTCCATATGGAATTCAGAGTCATCCTGGACCTGACCCCCACATGCACTTTCCCATCCATTCTGCTCCCTCACACTTAACCCTTATTTTCTGTTCAAAGTTTGCATTCCAACCAGAATCTCTACTCATAGCCCTAGACATTTGATTTGTATTCCCACCTTCCCCACTATTGTGTCTTTACCCTCTTTCAGGATTCACCTGGGATGTTCTCTGTGTGCTTCTCTAACTGGACTTGGCCCTCCCTCAGCTGCCACACCCTTTTTCTCCAAGCCCTCCTGTGTCACAGTCTTCTCAACTAGATTTCAAATCCTACAGTAACAACAGCTATTGTTTATTGACCACTTGCTCTGTGCTTTACCCACCTTGTATGTTATCAAATACTTACCACTATCCTGCAAAGTAGGTATTGTTACCATCCACATTTTACAGATGAAGAAACAAAACTTCAAGTGTTAATAAATTTGACTATGTATTTCATTCATAACCCCATTGCTGCCTAGCACTTACTCTCATTTTAAAATCAGCATCTGCTATGTTGTAGAAATATTTTAAAATATTTATATGAGAATCTTTGTGGGAACAGAGCCAGGAGAGCAGTTTCCAGGCTCTCGGCCTCACATAGAAAGGTGCTGGCTCAGGTAGTAGATGGTCATCAGCTGTGACTAGTTGGCCATTGGCTGTTACCGGTTAGCCATTAACCACTGATATAACTGGCGTGGCTAAGCTAGCAAGGTGGTGGTGTAGGGTGTGGCTTGGTGGTGTAATGTCCTGGCGTGGCGTGGCGTGGTGGAGTGTGGGTTATGGACTGCAGAGAGGCGGATTGCAGCTAGCAAGTAAGGCTTGTTGACAGAAACAAGTGAACGGTGGGTTACGGATCATGTGGCTCCTGCTTCCTGTGTCTCGCCCAGCTGCTAGTGAGACTATAGTGGTATGACTCCCCTACCTATGGCTCCGTGGGTGTTCCTTTTTGACCTGACCATATCCTGCGTTCCTATGTGGGGAGCGCGACCAGAGAGCCCACATGTCACCCTGCATGACAATCTTTCTTCCTTTAAATTATACTGGAAGCTTCTAGAGGCTATCTTCCATGACTTGTCCCAATATGCATCTGTTTAGAGAGGTTCCACAGAAAATCAAAAAGATTGATATGCCTGATTGTAAATGTACATTCTTAATAAATTCTCTATCTCCTGAGATACCTGAAAAAGGCAGAGGGAGCTCATACTACCCAGCTGGAAAATCACTGCTCGTCAGCCAAGTTGCTATTATATTACCATAAAAGAGAGGGAAGGTCCTGATTTTGATGTAAGAGGCCGTTATGAGTGTATGTGTACATTGGTATTTAATGATACTCTTGGAGGCATATTAGCTATTAGAGCAGCTGGTTCTCCCGTAGAGATTTGGGATCATAGCGTACCACCTTTTGTGACTTTCTGGAATGGATCCTTATGCCTCCTTTAGTATTTCTATGTCTAGAATCAATATTTCTGACCACAAGTATTTTTTCTTTCTTTTTGTCACAATCTATCTTCCCTGTTAATAGGGCATTGTACTATTTTCATAATGGGATATCCAATATGTGTTCGTACATAAGAGGCATCACTACTTCCATAACACACTTAATTCAACTTCCATTTCACACTTAACATATAATTATGGGAGAAAGGTGAATGTGAGACCTTAAAAACATTATTGCAGACAGTTCTTTTCTCATCCCTACACTCATCCAAATTCTTGAACTCACCTAGTCATTTAAACTTGTGTTCTTGGGAGGGGAGTTTTAGGAGATGTTTTCCAATAAATAAGAAAAAAGGTTAGTAATAAACGTAACAGGATATTGTCTTGAAAAGACATAGTTGTAGGCCAATCTTAAAGAAATGAGAATACCTAGGTGCAAGTAGGTAGTTTTATCCTTGATCTTAAACTGGCGTGCCTTGGTGTTGAAATTCTCTCAGGCCTCTCACAGCTTGTAGCCTCTCTGGGTCCCTTCGGCTTTTTCAAAGAGAACCACCTATTGTTATCTCTCTCCAGTTCTCTTTTCTTCTCTGATTCCTCAGAAGCTTTTATCCCCTGCTTCTTTTTAGAACTCAACTTTTCTCTTTCATGCAACTTGGCAGATGCCCCAAAAGACTGAAGATTATGGTCTTTCTCTGTATCTGTGTGTGAATCTTTGTAATTATATTCTCAATCAGAAAGGAGTAATTTTCTTTACACCTAAGCCCTGAAGCTCCCCTCTAAAATTTACAACTTGCTTCTGACTCAACCTGCTTTAAGTTACTAACTTACTAAATTCCGAGCCTACAGGAACGTAATTACTTTTAAAGCATATTTAGTCACAATATATAGATACTAAAAAAGGAATATGAAGTGTTCGCCCCACAGTTTTATTCCATTATATCAGTCAAAGTGAACTGCATAGATTCTTGGCATTCCTGAATCACAAGTCTACCAAGAGAGGTGTGGTATCTGCATTAAAATCCGTTTGGTTTGTTGAGTCAAAATTAATTTTTGAAACCAAAACAAAGCAAACACTGATGATTCAGCAGTTATTAGATACGTACTGTGTGAAGCCGTTTGCAAGGCACCATGGAAGAGCGAAATGGAAATAAGATATAGCCCTATTTTCAATAAGCTTAGCGCCTACTAGGGAATGGCAATGTACATACATACAAATCATTGAGCTACAAAGCAGAATTTCAAGGGGATAAACAATAGAGAAGATGGCTGGGGACTCAGTGACAACTTTGTGAAGGAAGGACATTTAGCTTCACATTAAAAGATAGAGATTATGTCAGCAAGCAGAAATGATAGATGGGCATTCTGGCTGCAGCAAGAGTGTGAGCAAAGATGATGAAGGCTGAAAAATCCCAGTCACAACCTGAAATAATTACAAATTACATTTGGTTAAAGCAAGATTAGAATGAAGTCAAATAGTGAATTATTAGCCTGAAACCCTAGATTGGAGGCATGTAAAGTGGGGTTTAAATGTAAAGGATTTTGAACTTTGCTCTTTGGCAAATAAGAAGCCACTGAAATTTTCAGAAATGATGTGATAACCAATTCCTTTGGTAATAGGAAATTCAAAATCACCTTTGGTGTGTAATCTTGTCAAAATATGAATATTTTCCTCCCCTTGGGGGTGTAAGAGTCTTTTTTAAGCTTACCAACACAGAAAGAAAGCTTAAAGGGAAAGAGATGAATAGAACAGTGATGGAGGAGAGAATGAAACCAGACATCCTTGCTGAATATTAATGTTCCGTTTCATGGTGAAGGATTCCAACTGCCTCTAGCATTGTAACGATGGATGCTCAGAGCCTAGTGTTGGATTGGGTGTTAGGCAACATGTTCCAGAGTCCTTTTGTTCTCTAAACAGCTTTGCCATCCATGGGGGGAATATGTGGCCTCTCCCAAAAATCTGAGCATAGTCTTTACAGGCATTTTGTCGGCATAACAGCAGACTGTTAGTGCACAAACAGTCATTAACCACAGGCTGTAGGCAAAGCTAATCCTGAGTACGTTGCAACCCATTGGAACCAGGAAATCTGAGCTGCTGCTAATAGGCTTCCAGCAGCTGAGTCCTTAGCCTGGTTTGGCCCAGCTTCCCATCCATGATAACAGGGCTCAATTCTAGCTTGTGCCCTGTTATTTTTTTTCTGGTAGGGGATTTTTCACTGGGTGAAAGAAAAATCATAGATTGACATTTTTCCCCTCTGAAAATACAATGTCAGAGCTGGACAGGGATCTAAAAGGTCTTAATGTTCAACTGAAATTCATATGTGGATACTGAAGTTCAAAAGAGGGAGGGTGACTCCTGCAAAATTGTGCAGTGGGTTTCTGGCCATCTCTCCATTTTTCAACACTACTTCTCTCCCCTTCTTATGGTCAATAGATCTGGGAAGCAACCATTCTTTATTCTCAGTTTTTAATTCATATACTCCCTTCTTTCAGCTTTACTCCTAAATATATAACGTATTTCATTTGGTTCTGATCCTTCTCCATAATGTCTCCCAAACAAAGCGCTTTATAGATTGCTTGACAATATGAGTATCACGAGAAAGAAAAGGACTGACAGATCTGAAGGATTGGAATAGTTGAAAGTGTATGGGAATGTGTGCATATGGTGGCATAGCCCACTTAGACTAACAGATGTCCAGGACCAACTGTGGGATGTCTGTCCTTTCAAGGTCATAAGGAAAACAACTCTGGACATCTCATTTCAACACTCACTGGTGCATTTACTAAATAAAATATGAAGGCTGCTAACATGTGTGAGGCTCCAGAGCGATATCATCCTTTACTTCATCTAAGAAGGTCAGAACCTAGGCCATAGATCCATATCCTAGTTGCAAGCTGCCTCCAACCAAGACTCGTACAGGGCAGCATTGAATAAATGCAGGATGTTAAGTGGCCAAAGGGAATGATAACCACCCCATGTGGATGGGAAAACTTATTATCATAAAAACGCCAATTCTGGCATGGCATTTCAACAGTGGCAGAGAGACTCCAGGACCCAAGAAACATGTGAGAAGACTGAAGGTAAGAAAAGAGTAAGATGAAACACTCTGAGGGTCACTCCTGTCTCTTCCCCAAGTTCACAGGAAAGAGAGGGCTCTGGCCCATCCATCCAGATTACACGTTATGATCAGCTGAAATGATCATAACAGGATAATCCCTTCATATTAGAAAATGTGCACCATAGAAGATATGTTACAAACAGTGGCACAGATCCAATGAAGCACATTTATATGGAATTTGACTTCACGTAATGGATCTTGGGATGAAGATAATGCAACTGATTATCATTGCTTTGTGTGCTGGTGTGTCTGTTTTGGTGATGGGGCAGGAGTGAATGTAGGGCTTTGAAAATTGGGGATGATTCTCCTCTCTGGGATACATTTTTTTATTATTATTCTTTTCTTTATAACAAGATGAGGGAATTCAGAATTCTAAGAAAAAAACCCTCAGACTAGTATATCTCTAGTCAAAATGTCCCCTTTATTACTTATTAAAATTCCCTTTATCAAATCAAGTGAAATGCTACCCAACATTCAGATATTAACTTTATACTTTTAGCATTCCACCAAAAGGGAGATCATTTAATAGCCAGAATAGACTGGACTTTGGCAATAATTTGGCCATCTCAATGATGGGGCTGGGGACATAAGTAGATTTCTCCTGCAACCACATAGCTGATCTTTTGCAGGGACAGTTGGGTAATTGTTTAAGTACTGGGAGATGTTCTGACCCATTTTATTTTTTTCCTTGGTATAGAAATTGTGGTTATAAACAATTATATCTACTAACTTATTTAGGGGCACTGAAGGGAAGTTCTCTCTGTCTCTCTTTCTTTATATAAATAATGATATCATGGAAACATGATTTCTAAACAAAGAGAGACTTTAAACAGAAGAATTATAAATACAATGTATTTTCCTCCTTATTGTAATATGAAACCCATTCTCTGTAAATGAACTTACAATTTGTCTATCTTGCTTAATAACAATATAAAATATTCATTAACATTAATCCATTTATTTTCTATAAGAAGGAAAATAATTACATGGTGTTGTTAAATATTTCTGATCCCCCAAAAAGCATTTCTTCTGTGTTTGGACATAAGAGTATTGGGAAATCAGAGATATATAGCTATCAAATCTGTGATTGCTAGTCCTCAGGAAATTCTTTCATTTTTGGAGATATGGTAGACGGACTAGCACTCCTGAAACTCTCATTACCAAACACAAATTCTAGAAAAAAATATTTTAAACTTTTAAATCCACAGATGAAATTGGAATAAAAAAAGATATTATTATGAAGGCAGGAGAAATGTGGGCACATGAATTCAGGATGCTAAGAGAGCCCAGAAGCCCCCACTCTCTGTGGGGCAACCACTGCTCTGAGAAGCCTAGAGCTTTGGCTTTAATAACTGTATGTAACTCAAGGACAGGAGACAAAGTGTTTGGCTTTTGCAGGATGAGGAGGCATATCAGAGAACCCAGCATATATCAGCGGCACACAATGGTGTATACCATCAAGAAAAAGGTGAACTAGGACAACTCCAGAAATGTCTTCAACTTGGCTCTGAAAGGGTGAGGGGATAGGGTAAAGTTCTCTAAGAATGCATGACTATGACTGGCCTTATATGGATTTGTACACTGAATTCACAATATTTACATGGCTCCATAACCCATAAATTGAGAATTTTACCTAAAATTCACTTGAAAGCGAACCAGATTTGGTAGTTGCCCAAGGATCCGTCAGAAGAAAATGCTGTTTCTTTCATGACAATCGCAATTCAGACCTTAAAGAATTTCCACTGGTAGAGTTTGAGCAAACATGTGCTCATAATCAAAACCAATAGCATACACAAAGCCAATTAAATATCGTGACTAAGAGTCAACAGAACCAACAGCAGAGCCAAACCTTAAGAACTTCAGGTTGAAGTTATAGGATACAGAATATAAAATATGTATGTTTAATATGCTTAAAGAAATATGAGAAGGAATAGAAATTATGAGTAAGAAGCAAGAGACTATCAACAATAACAAAGCTGATTTTAAAAATAAATAAATATACTGAAAATGTTTATACCTCAAAATACATAAAATGACACAGATATATATTTAAATTGAAACTTGATAAAAGGAGCAAACAGAAGATTGAATTGAGTTGGACAGTGAGTTAATAAAATGGAAGGAAGACATAAAGGTAGTAAACAGAATGCCTCACAGAGAGAAAAAAAATGAAAGAGACATCGAGAGATGTTGAAGAAAGAGCAAGACTAGTAAAACATACATTTAATCAAAGTTCAAAAAGTTTAATAGAAAGGATAAGGGAAATGTAATATTTGCAGTTTCATGATTGAGAAGTTTCTAAAAATAATAAAAGGTAACATTTATCAGTTTCAAAAAGCCCAATAAAAACTTTATGTAGGAAAAATAAAACAAATCCACACTTAGACATGTCAGAGTGAAATAGTTGAACACTAAGTGCAACAAAATGGCTTTAATGTAGTCAGAGAAAAACAAACAGATTATTTACAAAAAAAGGAAATAAATTGACATCTGGCTTCACAATAGCAAAAAAGACACACAGAAGACAGTGGTATAATATCTTTAAAGTGATGAAAGGAAATAATTGTCAACCTATAATTGCATTTCCACCTGAGTTACCTTTCAAAAACAAGGATTAAACAAATACATTTTCTGATAAGCAAAATCTGAGAGAGTTGATCAGCACAGACTTGCATTACGTGGATTTCTAATGTTTGTACTTCAGAGAGGAGGAAGGTTAAGAATAGAAGGAAAACCAAGCAAAGGAAATGGTACTCGGGAAAAAAACACGTAAATAGCTATTGATGGCCTGGACAACAATGACAATAACAACAATAATAACATCGAATGTATTGAGTTAAAAAAAGTACAGAGTTCAAATACTGGACAATCATATCGCATAAGCCAGACTGGTCATTCAGAACTAAAATCGTCTAAGTCCCTTGTGTTTTTCAGACAGAAGGTAAAGATTAACTTAAAACTATGCTAAGAATGCATGTTAATATTTCAAAGATAATCACTAAAGAATATCAGTGTGGTATATAAAATTCAAGCCATTAAAAGGAAAAGATGGAATAAGGTGGAAAATACCTCAATCATTCCAAAAGAATAAGAGAAAAGAAGAACAAGGAAATAAATAAAAAGAAGATATCCTAATATGGGTTGTCCCCAAAAGCAGATCCTGAAAGTAGGGCTTGTGTACAGATAGTTCATTTTGGGAATTGACCTAGGGAACAGCAGTGGGAAACTGGGAAGAGTGAAACAGAGAATGATGGAAAACCAGTCTAAGGATGTATTATTTAGATAATCATCATTGAAATCTCATCAGGCACCCTTTGAGGAGCCATGAAGCCGATACCCCACAACTGTCTACCCGAGGAATAGGAGATGAGAGTGTTTTTCTGCTATATTCTATCCATCACCCATTGACCAGAGGGTGTTAGCTGCTTCACAATCACTGTTTTGTGCATGCATTGGAATAGTGAGCGTATTCTTGGAGCTATCCCACATGCTGACAGCAGAGCTGCTCCCAGGGGAAGAGATGAAAGACACGTGGAATAGCTGAGATGAGCTGCTGTCAAGTTACACCTGTGTGGAGACGGTTGCCACAACAGTAACTGGAATCAATGGTGGATTAATATGATGTAGTAGTACTGGGCACAGGAGATGTCTGATCAAAGCACAGATAGGAAGCAAAAATAAAATGGTAGAAATCATACAAATTTATCAGAAGCCACAAGTGAGGTACACAAGCTCAACTTTTTAGTTAAAACTTATAGATCATCAGTCTAGATTTAAATATTAGTTATACCAAGAGATATGCGGAACATAAGGACTATTAGGTGGCAGGTAAAAGGATGGAAAAATATCCCCCTCCACATATCATTTGCTTACATCCTTTCCATCTCATGGATGGGTTGTTTCTTCCCTCTGCAGAGCCTGCAGTGCTGGCAACCTTAGGCCACTTTTTCCACTGGGCTTCAGAGCTAGAGTTGTCAAAGAAATTAGAAATCTTTACAAATGAAGAAATCAAGACATAGAGAGGAGAAGGGACTTGTTCAAAGACACAAAAACTCATAGGGGTATATCTGGAACTAGCAGCTGGATATATTAACTCCAAGTACATTTTCTCTTCCTTTATACCAAGGGGGTTGGCAAACATTTTTCTGTAAAAGATCAGATATTTCAGTGTTTGCATGCCATTAGGTCTCTGTTGCAACGACACAGATCTGCCATTGTAACACAAAAGCAGCCATAGACAATATGTAAATGAATGGCCATGGCTGTATTTCCATACAGTTTTATTTACAAAAACAACCAGATTTGGCCCATGAGCCGTAGCTTGCTGACCATTGCACTATGCCGTGGTTATTTTCTCAGCTGTACCAAAAATAATGTTCAGCAACATCGTTGCCCATACCATGCATCAGAGAGAAACTCAGCCTCACTTCTTCAGTGATGCTCAGGTTTCATCTCAGCGACTGAGAAGTAGTTGTCCCCACCCCAACCCACCGGTTGAAGAAAGAAAAAGGAAGAAAACAGAAAAGGTTGCTGACAGCTCTTTTCAAGATGGCCATTTGAGCACACACTTTTATTCCCACTTTCTCCCATATTCCCTTGTAGGGCATGGTCCCAGTAGTCTTCTGATGTGAGGTGTCATGCAGGGTAAAGAAGGGGTATCACTTCAGTTAATACCACTCAGTTTGATAAATTCCTGGACCCCTCTCCCCCATTTTCTCACACATTTAGATAACTTTCTCCTCCCTGTTAAGGTCATTCCTGCAGCCCCCTCCCCATTCTTGATGAATACAAAAGAGACCACCCAAATCTAAAACAATATACATTTTTCTTCATTCTCATTTGTCCAAGATTATGGAAAAATTTCCTTTTTTTCCTATATACATTTTCTAACATTTCCACAAAGATCCTAGATTTTTTTTTTTTTTAAGAGAGGAAGAAGGTTCAGTACTACCACAGAATTACTTTGTTATCCTTCTTCCTTCCACGAGCTTCTCTCCCTCTGGACATGACAAAGAATGGTTTATGCTTGTTAAAATACAAAACTTGGCACCGTTGAAGCTACAAAGGGACAGAATTTAATTTGTCCTTTGTAGTTCCTCTTTTCTATCCCTTTTGGTAACATTGCATTAACTTTGTGCTTTTCTCAAAAGTCACAGTGTATTAGTCTTTGTTTTTGAAAAAACAAAACAAAACAAACCCCAAAGGTAACAGCCCTTCTACAAAGAACAATAGGAAATGAATAGCCAAGGCTTCCAGTGATTATTATTATGAGTCTTTGTGAGAAAATGTCATTGGGACTCAGCCATGGAATTGAATTCTTCTTTCCAATTTTATTGGCACTTATTGGGTCTGACAGTTTGATGAGAGAATTGAGGATTATTTAGAAGCTTTTCCATCACTGATCAAATCCAGTTTGATAAAAAGCATTTATTGAGTGTTAGTTACAACCTCAGTTACTGAGAGAAGGAGGGAGAAAGATTTAATCTGCTGCCTTCCCTCCAGGAGGGGACCAAAAGGAGAAACTCATGAAAGACATTCATCTTTTTATTCGTTTAACCAAGATTTAGTCCTCACTTACGTTTTCACAGAGAAGGAAAGAAAGGTACAGATTGTTGCAATACAGAATTATTAAGCAATGTTTCTCAGGGGCGATGTGGGTAACTGGGTGGAGATAACTGGGAAATTCTTCCTGAGGGATTAAACTGTGCTCGATAGGGAAGAAGAAAGAAAGGGAGACTGTAATGAATAAAGTCACCTCTATAGCTATGATATAAAAAACAAAAGTCAGAAGATGTACATTTATTTCCTTCTTTGAATTCTCCCTTCCCCCCCAAAAAAAATTAAATCCCCAGGTTAAAGGGGGATAAAAGTACCTCCCACTGCCTTTGAATGTGGGCTGGACCTTGACTAGACCTCAAATCCAAATAATAGTGTGTGGAAAGGGGCAAAATCCTAACTGTAAAGTCGGGAGACCTGACAAACACCGCCGGTACCAAATAACCAGAGTTACCATCACTGGTGACGAGCCTAGTGATGTGGGTCTTAGTTACGCCCTGAGATGGTGTAATGACAAAGGCCCCTCACCTCTGCTGTATTCTTTCTCTAAATCCTCAACCCCCATCTAATCAGGAGAAAAACCTCAGACAAACCCAAATTGAGGAACATTCTGCAAAATGCCTGATCAGTACTCTTCAAAAACTGTCAAGGTCGTGGAAAACCAAGAAAGATTGGGAAACTATCGCAGAGCAGAGGAGAGTAAGGAGACACGACGCTGCAATGCAAGGAGGATCGATTGGATCCTGGGACGGAGAAAAGACATAGGTGGGAAAATTAGTGAAATCAAAATAAAGCCTGTAGTTAACAGCAACATACAAATAATGATGTACCAATATAATGTAACGACTTTCAGTTTTGGCAAATGCACCTTGGAGATGGATGCTGTCAACAGTGGGGGAAACTGGGTGGGGAGTATATGGAAACTCTCTGTACTATGCTTACAACTTTTCTAAAGTACAAAAATAATTCCAAAAAAAAAAAAAGAAAAAAGCTAAGGCAGTATGGTTTCTGAACCACTTAGCAAAATATAAAAATAGGTTTGTTATCCAAACCCTGTCTTCGGAAAGGCATCGCTATGATAAATTAGTACCTGTATTAAGTCAAACATTTGAACAGCAACCCCATGCATAGCGAGTGCCGAAGATGCATACTATGGCTTTCAGAGAGTCTGATGATGGGCTTTTGAATTTTAGTTGGATCTGAATGATTTACCATAGGAAAGTTCACTGTAAATGTTCTATTTCACAAGAAAACAGTGATAACATATGACAAATCTTAAAAAAAATAACCAAGAAGAATCTGTAGCAGCCACTGTTTCATCATTTTCTAACTTCCCATTGAAAGGCACATGAAGACAGCACAGCACACACACACATGAAAAGTCCCACATGAAAAATTCGTACTTGAGGACAGGCTGTGTTCGTACTCCTGGACCCTGCAAGCCAGTTGGAGCTGACCTGAGCAAGCACCGGGCAGAGTTTGCCTCATAGTATGCTTGTTTTCCTATTGGAACAAAAGCCACTGGCAAACAGTAAGAATACACTGTCTTCTTTCTTATTCCCTGTCTCTAGACTCAGAGATCCAGGGAATACATCATCTGGAAATGGGGAAACTTTCCTTTACCCCATAAATACTGGCTCCTGAGACAACGCCCCAACCCTCTGCTCTAATCTGAACAATAACTACCAGAAAATAAGAGAAAGAGGAGGGCGGGTGCAGGAAACAAAGCATGGAGAACTGCCATCTTGGAAGAATGTTTTCTTCTTTTTGTACACCCTACACCCAAAATACCAAGAAATATTGTTGGCTCTTCCTCCAGGATACATCCAGAACCTGATTGCTTTTCTCCACCTTAATCACCAACACTATGGTCCAGCCAACCTCATCTCTCGCCAGGATTACTATGTGAACCTTTTAAATACGCTCTCTGTTTTTGCCCTTGGACCCTCTGTAGACTATTTGTAACCTCAGAAACTAGAATGATTCTGTTAAACTGTAAGTCAGATGGTATCACTTCTCTGCTCTAAAACCTGCAGTGGTTCCCCATCTACTTAGGCACTAAGTACACCCATTACAATGACCTATAAGGCCCTAAGTATCTGACCATGTGTTACCTTTCTGATCTCAGCCCCTACTACTCTCCCTCTTGTTCACTCTCCTCTAGCATACTGACCTCCTTGCTAGTCCTCGAACATACCAGGTATATTCACACCTTGGGGACATGGCATTGGCTTCTTCTTCTACCTGGAACATCCTTCCCTTAGATACTTATATGGTGAATTCTTTCTTCTCCTTCAAATCTTTTGCTATTAAAATATTCAAGCTCATTACTACTTCAACTCATACCTACATATCTTATTCCCTAACCTCCTTACTCTGCTTTAATTTTTCCCACCTTTTAACATTCTATAAGATTGATTATGTTTATTTATGATCAGTAAAAATAATAAAAACCCACAAGAATATAATTCTGAGGAAAATAATTTTTGGCTGTTTTCTTTTTTTTTTTTTTTTTGAACAATGTCTAGTACATAGTAGGTACTCAAACATCTTTGAATGTAAACAGATAATGATAACGAAAAAGAGAGTTTAGTAGGGCCAGAGATGAGAAGAACCTCACAGAAGGGCATATTGGGTAATATAACTTGCTTAATAGATGGGTTTGATATTAGAGAACCAGGCAATGTGGTAAACAATATTTCTTTGGTAAACAGGAGTTGCTTCAGTAAAAGTCTGCTAAATGCAGGGAATGGAATGTGGAGCTACATGTATCAATATGTTATCCACTGCAGAAGTATGAAATACATAAATGCATTTAGCCCTTGCATAAGAGTCAAGGTCAGTAGAACATTCAATCTGTTAATTGTCAATCTGGACACTTCTTGTTTCAGTCAAGGATGAGATTTAAAACAACAACACCTGAACAAAATTAAAAGAAAAGCCACAAGCTGTCATAAATATATTTGTTACATTTATTACAGACAGAGGGTATATATCCTTAATATATAAAGAGTTTTCCAGTCTAGGGGCAAAAGACAACACTAATACCTGAAAACGAAATGGGCAAAAGATGTAAACAGGAAAATCACAGAGATGAAAAAGTTCAATTTACTTAGTAAGTATCCAAAGAAATGCAACTCAAAATTATGATATTCTATTTTTTATAGTGAGGTTAAAAAAGATTTTTTAAAAATTTTATTACAAAATTGCCCACAAAAAAGAATATAATATATATATACATGTATATATATATATAATAGATATATAATAGATATATATCTATTATATATATATACATGTATATATATATAATAGATATATATCTATTATATATCTATTATATATATACATGTATATATATCTATATATAAAGTTCATGTATATATATCCAATATATCTAATATATATCTAATACATATATATTATATATATAATATATTATATATATATATATATATATATATATATACACACACACACACACATATACATGAACTTTAGATTTGGCAATCACATGCATAGACATTCATTCCAAGGAAATAATTATGGAGGCATTAAATAATTGAGTAACCACTGATGCTTGTTGTAGCTTTGTTCATAACATTAAAAAAATTGGAAACAGTCTACACATCCATATTTAATCAGTTAATTTAATTGACAGTCCAATGGAAAAGTACATGTGATCTACTGCCATCGCTTGTATTTGAATCCCAACTCTATCCCTTCCAAGCTGTGTGACTTGTTAATCTTTTTAAGCATGTTACAGAAAGGAGCCATGGAAAAAAATGTTATATTTTAGGAGACACAGAAATTCAATGTGACTACATTTTAGATTTCCTTGGTAGGGGTGTGGGTGGAAATGTGTCTGAGAAAACAGGTGGGGTTTAGGCCTTAACTGGTGCTTATGGACCATGGGAAGCAGCAGAGGGATTCTAAGTAAGGGAATCACTTGGGGGATAAAGAAAATATCTATCTATCTGTCTATCTATCTATCTATCTATCTATCTATCTATCTATCTATCTATCTATCATCTATCTGTCTATCTAATTTTGTACAGATCACTTCAGCAGAACTGAGGAGAACTGACCAAGAGAGATGATGGTAGAGAATACTGTAGTTGGAAATATAACAATTCAGCCATTGGAAGTGAGGATAATGGGAAATTTTTTACTTTTTCAACTAAATTCTATCCTCACTACCTTTCCCATTCAAGTCAGTAAACAATGGGGGTGGAGAATGAAGGCTTGTGTGGGGATGAGAGAAACATTCTGAGAGATTGTTGAAATGGTCCAGTGGTAATGGATTAGTGGTGGAAAAATTTATCCCCTGCTCTGATTGAGCTCATCAAGGCAGCTTGGGTTTAATTTCATATTAAATTGGATAACCATTGAGATACTTTAGAGACCAGTCCTAGGCAAACACATGCTAGCTTTTGTTTTGCTTCTACTTAAGTACTTAGCCAACAAGCATTCATTTTTTGTACTTTTCCATCTCTGGCCAGTGGTCAGGGGAGCCAGCACTGGCCCAAGCAGTGGTCAGTGAGAAGTTCTGAATCTTCTACTGCCAAAGAAATGTCAATGCATAGTTGGCCAACCAGAGCCAGAGCTTCAAGTTTGGGAGAGAACTATGTGTGTGTGTTTTGAGGGAACAGAGGAATGGGATAAAGGAGGAGGAAGGAAGGAAGGGGGTAGTAATTAAAGAAAAGAGAGAGAGAAAGAGCCCCAGAAGGAAAACTGTAGGACCAGCTTCAGATGTCAACTGAGTCACTTCCTGCAGCTCTACATCCCATGCAGTTATCACACACAGAGAACAATATTCAGTAGTCCTTTTGATCAGTTGCTGAGGCTTCAAAATGTGCCTTTGAAACACAAGGCACCATCTGGAGAAAATGACTTCCAGCCCACCCAGAGGCCCCACAGGCTGAAGGAGCATGGATCTGGGGTTGGATGTCCTAACTCGCCATGTCACTACATTACTTGCTTCTTCAGGGTGAGTCTCCATGAAGCAGTTAGCCTTGGATGCCCCAGAGCATGGAGTCTAGTTCAGCAGGCTTTATTGCACAGAGAAGAATATGGCTTGTGTGTTTCTGCTTTTGGGGTTCTTGGTTTAATTAGGGGAATATGGAGAGTCAGGTACAAATTAAATTACTCCTTAGCACAACTCCAGTTTCCCTGTCTCCTCTCTCTAGTCTTTTTTCCGCCCCACCACTTACTTCCTGCATACTGTAGGGCTACCTGGGACATGTGTAAAGTAGGATTAGGTTGGTTGCAAGTGACAAAGATGACTAAACATTATAGTGGCTTGAACAATACAGAGATCTGTTTATCTCTTGTGTAAATGAGGGAGGCAGCCTCAGGGTATTGAGGGTGTTCCACAGAGTCAATGTTTACCCGAGTTCTTTTCAACTCACTGGTGAACTCATTATGATTCTTATGATGAGACCTTATTTTCATAATCATAGATAAAGGCCCAAACTCCAACCATTATAGCTGAGTTCTAGGTACCAAGATGGAAGAAGAGATAAAAAAGAAATGGAGTAAAAGCCACACATCAGTAATCTCTTAAAGGCATTCCTTAGGCATTTCTCACCTATCACTGACCAGAATTTAAGTATATTTTCATATTTAAATGTAAGGAAAACTGGGAAATGAAGGCTGAGCCAAAAAGGCTGAGATATTCTTACTAAGGAAGAAAGGGAGAATAGAAACTGAGTTTTTTGCCACGGTTGAAATTTGGGCTACTGAAAGAATCATGGGAGCATTACACACAGAACACATTCATGCCCCTCTCTAAGGGAGGAAATGCAAAGTTTCAACTATTTGCTAACTCATAGCTCACAGACCAGGATCCATAGTATTCTACATCCATCTCCAGGTGCCACTACTTATAGTCTAGTAACTTGTATATTTAAAGATAAGTTCGCTCTCAACACACCATGGTAGAGAAGGAACAGGGCAATGACAATAAAATGTCCCATTCCAAAACTGGGAGAACGGCAAAGATAGCATTCCAGGTTCATAGCAAGCTCAACCCTGCTGGGCATAAACCATGTGTTGTTCCTGATCCAGAAGCTTTCCTTGGTTGGAGAACTTTCCTGGTACTGGTCTCTGGAAAGAACATCCTTTTCTGGTATCAATCACAGCCCCTGTCCCCAGGTTGGTTCTTGCACCTGGTCATCCAAGTGTTATCTGGAGGACACCATTGTACTGGAGAGTATGACCATCTTGAGGGCCATCTAGCTTTCCAGACCACTTTTTGTTCATGCAAGTTCAGGGACCTAGGGATTGTTAGAGTCTTACCAGTCAAGGGCAGGCCTGATTCAAAATCCTTTGGCAATACCATTATCTTTAAAATGTAATAGGGTCTTGGAATACTTGTTTCTAGTCAATTTTGGTTGTGGATAACCACAACCAAAGATCTTGTCCTGAGCTAATGTTTGAGCCTGACATTTTTTATTTACTGGCTTTTCTGTTCTGCCCATCAGGATGTAGTTCTGGATACTGCTTTGAAGCATCTGAAATGATGGTCTTAGGAGAGATGGGCCACCTTACTTCTGACTTTGACATCAGGCCCATGGTTTTTGAATAACAGAGCTTCAGCCTTGCCTTCTGCTAAAATTGTAGTTTCACCCATCTTATGTCATTGCTTCTGTTTGGGCTACAGAAGCAGTAGGCTTTTCTACCTTGCAAGTCTCCAAAGTATAGAACACAGCAGGCTACAGAACAAGGGCTCCACACTTACAGAGCTGTATTCCCTTGTCTCTGCGTTGACAGACTGGGTAGATCCACCCTAGCTCATCTTTCTTCAGTAGAACATTGCAGAAAGCAGCAAGAAGTAGCCAAATAAGGACACTATTCCAAAATTTTCAAACACCTTGCCCTAACAATACAATCTTAGTCAGCTTGTGGTCTGCCTTCCAATCTAGAGCAGGCAACCGTTTGACCAAATATATCACTACTGCTTTACACAGATTACAAACTTTCCAGCTCTAATAAGTGAGTCCTTATCTGTTTCATCACTTCCTCTACTAAGGAATATTTAGTAGATACACAATTTTAGGTATTGTTCTTACAACTTAGCACTTCCAGATGCTGAGTTCTGCATCAATTAGGATTACCTTAGGCTTGGCTTAAACAAGGTGAAAATTTATTTCTCAGGTAAGCAAAGTCATGATGATAGACAATTGAAGGCAAGTTACATGGCTTCACAAAATTATTAGGAAACTAGTCTTCTTCCTGCTTAGGGATCCACCATGCCTCATCTTCAAAGTTTAAGATTAAGACTAGAACCCCAGTCATTGTGTCCCAATTCCAGGTAAGAAGGAGGAAGAGAGAAGAAAAGAATGCCAAGGCCACAAGCCAGCTGGCCTTGAAGGGGGACATACAAACTTCAGCTTACATCTGATTGCCAGAACTTCATCATAGGACAACTCTGCAAAGGATGCTGGAAATTTGTTTTTATTCTAGCTGGATATAGGCCCAGCTAGAATCAAAGTTCCTACTACAAAGCTACTATTACTAAAGTAAAAGGAGAAAATGAATATCGCCACAATAGTTTTACCTGCATTTAAAATGAGCTGTTTGGGACAATTTCATACAGAAATGGTGGGCACATAAACTGGTATAACATCTGAAAAGGAAAATTTAGCAATATTTATTTAAAGTGGAAAAATTCTTTGACCAAGCAATTCCACTTTCAGCAATTTGTCCCATAGAAATATTTACACAAAGAAAAGAAGAGCTAAATATAGTCAGCCCTTCATATTCATGGGTTCTGCATTCTCAGATTCAACCAACCACAGATTGAAAACAGTTATGTCCATCCACAGCTCAGAGTCTGCGGAGGCAGGGGACCATCTGTAGGCTTTGTATTATGCCATTTTATATAAGGGACTTGAGTATCCCTGGATTTTGTGAAAGTATAATGGGCCAAGAAGAGACAATACAATTTGGGGAAAAAAGAAAAGGCATGGAAAACTTGACTTACCAGATATTAAGACTTATTATAATGCCAGTGCAGGGATAGGTGAACAGATCAATGGAGCCAAGGGGAGTATATAAAGTAGACCTAAACCTTTATGTGACTTTATTATATGATGGAGATGTTAACTGTTCAATAAATGTTTTGTAGATATGTATATCCTGCCTCACAGTATGCACAAAAATAAACTCAAGTTGTATCCAAATCCTGTGAAAATGTGAAACAATTTGACAACATAAGAGAATATCTTTATGACATTAGGGTAAGAAAGGGTTTTTTTTATTATTAAAATGTATTGTTCAATTATTGTGACAAGTGTAGTTTAGCTTGTGACAAGTTTAAATATTTAACAAGCATATTAATTATGGCCATTTGCAAGCATAACAAAATTAGAGAGAATTGTATAATGAACTCCACTTAGCTAGAACTCCACCAGAACTTTGTTTTAGTTTGTGTCATCTATTTCTCCATCCCTTCTTATTTTTCACTTTTTGCTAGAGAATTTAAAACTATTATAATTCTCAGTACTGTATCATTTTATCTGTAATGTATTTCTAAGGACTTTTTAAAATTAACTACAGTACCAATTAGCACGCCCAGCAAAATGAATAACAATTCCTTACTACCATTTAATGCTTTGTACATGTTTATTTCCCCCAAATTGCCTCAAAAAAGTCTTTTAACAATTTGTACACATCAGAATACAAAAAAGCTCCAAATAATTTATTGATGTGTTTCTTCAGCCCCATTTAACCTGTAGCACTTGCCTCTTCACGTCCCCTCCTCCCCTTTTATTTTTCTCATGCCATTTGTCTTGATGACAAAAATAGGTCATTTATATTGTAGCATTTTGCACCTTCTTCATTTGGCTAGCTGCGACTATAGCTCCTTATTTCTTGTAAATAGGTGGTTTGAGCTGGAATTTGATTAGAATCAATTTTTGTTTGTTTGCAGAGGGCAAGAAAAGTTCATAGGTGGTGCAATGCACCTGAGAGTCTCCTAGTGCGTCTCAGCTGGTGCACATTAGGTCTGGTTGTCTCATTTTTGTGATGTTAAAACTGGTTGCCCACCTGATCCATCCAGTAAGTTGTCATCAACTTTTCACCTAATGTTTGTAACAACCATTGGGTCTGCTACCTTGAGCCCAGTTTTTATTAGGTGCTGCAAATGGCTACTTTCTAATTCTATTGTCCCTTCTGTATTCATTTGCTTAATTCTTCTATGATAAGAATTCCTTCGTAGACTATGTATTTCAGTAAGAACTGAAAAGTGGTTCTTACTGGGGAGGTAGAAAACAATGCAGTGGGGCCTTAGCAACTTCCAGAAGTGATCATTGAAGTTGGCTTGTTTGTTTTACGTTGCTATCCACTCTTGGATTTTTCTACATTTAACTGGTTTTGATTTTCCATAGTCATTATTCATTGTGATGTTCAAATTTTTCCTAATCTGACCAGGCGCCCCTTCAAGTTGGTGTCCTTTTGACACAGTTCCATTATACTTTGATAACTTGCTTGCTTTCAGGTACAAGATGTTCCAAGAATTATCTTTTCCATTTTCAGTCCCAGATACAAAATTAGCAATTTCCCAAGGGGGACACTTCTTCTTGTTATTGAAAAATTATACTTGGAGACAATAATATGTATGCTAGAGGTGGAAAGGATTTCTTAAACAGGACATAAAATCTAAATCCTACAGGAAAATATTGATATATTTGATTTTGCCAAAAGGTCATTATTAAAAACTTTTTAATGTTTATTTTTATATAAAGTTAATTAATTAATTTTACATTAAAAATTTCCTGTGCTTGAAAAGATGCCAAAAATAAAAATTAAAATTAAGTCACAGATTGGGAAAAGGAAGTTTGGCAAAGAAACAGTTTCGAAGACAGATAAAGAACTCACTCCTACAAATAAAAAAGAAAAAGGTAAACATCCCATAGGAAAAAAAGGCAAATTACATGAACAATTAACAGAAGAAAGTAATGGATTAATAAACATGTGGGGAAAAACATTACCTCACTAGTGATCAGAAAGATAAATATTAAAACAGCAATGATTTTATACTCATCATATTAGCAAAAATATGTATTAAGACTGACAATACCAAGTGTTAGCAAACATGTGAAAGGAAAATAATTACAATTTTCCTACAATATCAAGATAATTTGATAAATTTTAGTTAGATTGAAAATGTGTCTAACTATTGATTCAGTAATTCCACTTCCTGATATTCTCACATACATGTGTAAGAAAATATGCACAAGAATGTTCATTGCAGTGTTGTCTGTGGAAGTGAGAAACTGGAAACAACCTTCATGTCTACCAGCAGGGTATGGTAAATAAATTGTATTGAAATCATAGAATGGAATCCTATACAATATTGAAATGAATGAATTAGATCTTTTTGATATAGAGAAATCTAAAAAAAATATTGAGTGCAAAAAGGAAAGTAGAAAATCACAGATGATATAACTCTATGTTCATTTAAATAAAATCTAAAAGTAACCTCATATTTTAAATCTACAAATAAAAATAGACATAGAAAATATGGACAAGTTACGTACTAAATTCATGAATAGAGTGTCATCTTGCAAGTGAGAGGAAAGAACAGAGGGGACTTTATCAGTGATGTCTTATTTCTTAAAAACTGTCTTTTGTTAAAGATATTATTTAAAAATTATTAAGTAATATCTAAAATAATGTGATAACATATTAACATTTATTCATCTTTGTTATTACACTTGTATGCTCATATTAATATTTCTCTATATATTTTGTTTTTAAATCTTTTAAAAAATGTCATTTTCAAATAATATTTAACTGAGTGCTTCCTCAACTGAAGACCAATGAACATTTAAAAAGTCATGTTGCAAAATACTCTGAGACAAGCTGGCAGAGAATATTATAGTAATATTCTCTAAATAGTAAATACAATGATTTAGAAAATTTTCCCTGGACCAAATTTTCCTAAACCTTATACCCAAAACTTTCAGAAAAAGACATCCTTCAGTAATATAATTTTTGCATTGTGGAATATTTATAAACAACTCCATCAGCTTCCTAATTCTGTTTCAGATACTTTACCTTCAATACTCTACCTTATCCAGAAGTAGGTGCTTAGGCAAGAAGTTTGAAAATACAATCACATTCAGAATCCAGTTTAATCAGAATCCTAAGAAAGGTGGTTGGTTCACTGTGCTTCCCAGCGCATCTCAGCAGATGTGCATTAGTCCCAATGCCCCAGGCACAAAAGTTTCATGGAAATAGAACCTAAGTGAAACCAGGAGTTAGATAGTCAAAGCATTTTCTAAGGTCCATATTACTTTTGTCACACTGATTTATTTTAAGTCTTGTCTACATTAATGCTAATTACCTTAGCATTAAGGCAACCAAGGTGTAAGTGAGCTTTTAAATCATGAAAGACACTGCTTTTAATTTATTGTGAATATAGTGATTTCCTGCTAATAAAAATAGTAGAAAGGTTTGTGAGCTTTGTCTCATTAGTCATCAAATTGGGCATCTTAATATTTAAAGGCACCAAAATCCAAATGGTGTCAATGATGATAGGTAGTACCATAGTAAGCATTATTCTTAGGATTTATCTTTTAAGAAGTTGAACTATACATATGTGTGAAGCACACATTTTTTTTTTCACTTTCTTAGTAATTCACTGAAGAGCATGGATTGAATTTATGAAAGCACTAATAACAGGGACAAGTTTGGGAGAATGGAACACAGCAGTGGGCTCAAGATTTTCAAAAGTTTCAGGAAAGATGTAAGTTTATTAGGTTAGCAGAAGTAGTCCAAACTTAGAGGATACCACAAGATGGTCCCTGCCCAATGGGACCATTTTTTCATAACAAAGTTATGAAATTAACATGTTGATAAAGCTGAAGGAGAGACAGAAATTGAGGATGTTGACCTAAGATCCTCTAAGAAAAATTGTTCAGATGCCCTCTGTCTAGGTCCCTTGTCCAACCCAACTTGTACAGCAGACTAGAGCTGAAGATATCCCATTTTAAGAAATTATGCATTTTTGAAGGAGAATTTGAGTCTCCCCCAAAGGAAAGTTGTCTCCCCAGAGTTAGTTTCCTTGTCTTAGCCTTTGATGGAAGTGAAGGTAGTGGTATGAAAGTTCCACCTGCCCACCTGCTCTTCACCTGCACATCATAAAGTGAAGCCTGTTCATCAGTAACTCTTGCTTTTGTCACCAGGGAAGGACCTGGTCACTGCAGGGGAAATTTAACTACCAAAAAAATCATTTTTCCTTCAGCAATCTCAATAAGCAATCAAGAATTACCAGACATTTTAGAAAAACATTAGTAGACAACACACAAATGCATGTACACCCAACACTCACAAAAGACCAAGGTGAGCAAACAGAAGAGACCACAGGGAAATGTAGGATTCAAGAAAGAAAAGAAGATCTAAAAATTATTCTTAATAGTGTCCTTAGTGAGACTTGAGAATATAGTTTAAATACAAAACAATAATAGGTTGCTATGAAAAAAGAGAAAGAAGATAAGAAAAAAGAGTTTATTGAAATTTAAAAATGCAATTGCTGAAATAAAATACACAGGGGAAAGAAAAATGTAGAACATTTGAAGAAATTTCAAATAGAGAGTAGAAATTGTATTAGAGATATCAGAGATAATGGAAGGCCAAGAAATTACATTAAGAAAAATCATGACAGAGGAAAGGAGATACACGTTTTCAGACAAAACATATACACCATATATAGAAAAAAATACAACTATACCTAAACAAGTCATCATGAAATTTTGGAATGTGATGTGTTTGTACATGTCCTGCTCACTCAAAGGAAATAAAATGAACTGACTTCAAACTTGCATCAGCAACTCTGGATTCTAGATAAAAATGGATAAAATAAAACAAAAATGCATTCAAAAATTTAAGAACAAATAAGTTTGAACGAAAACATCTTTACCCCACCAAACTATCGACCAAGTATAAGGAGAAATACAAATATTCTCAGACAGGAAGGACTCAAAAGTTTATCATTTACACACCAAGCTGCACATCAGCAAAATGATAAAGGAATCCAAGAAAGAGAGAGTCATTAGCTCCAACAGCAGATCAGACTCAGGAATTTAACTTTAAAAAACTCCAGAACAGGCTCTTTGTAATAGATTTAAATAGCAAGCAATCCAAATTTGGCTGAAAGTTCAAGGGCTCTGAGAATAATGTCAAAAAGAAAATTAATTTCACGTGAAAATTAGAATGAAGAACCTGGATGCTTTCACTTAAATGATGAGATGATTATAACATTAACTTTAAAAACATGCAATCCACAGATCAGTTTCCTCTCCCCTCTCAACTTCTCCTTTTTGAAATTTATGTTTTTTAGGTGACGCATGTTTAATGACACAGTGTTACGGTTTACTTCTCCATAAATCAAACCCAATACTTGGATATGCAGTAGATGATATTTAGATAATCATAATATATTAAATGTCAATTACTAGTATTCAATTTTTAAAACCCATTTACAGATAAAATACCAATGACTTTTCAGTTACAGTATGACGAATATAGAATTTGTAGACTATGACAATATAAAAGTAACGATTAGGTGGTTGGAGGATGGGAGTAAAGATAGGAGGGGAAAAAGGGAGGAATGTAAAATAACCAGAGGTTTTATATTTCATAATGGTAAGTCAAAAGAAGCTCCCTAAAAGCAGTGGGTGAAGACATAGTTGTTATTGTAAAGCTCTGATGATAACCAATAGATGTACCAAAATCTTAAAAATAGCGACTGGTAAAGAATCAGAAAGATAGGCAATTATTGCAAGGGCAATAAATTTCATTTTCATAATAGGGAACCCAAAGGCACTTTCTAAAGACAAGCAATCAAGAAACAGAGATCTAAGAAATTATTTAGAGTTCAACAAAAATGGTAAAGTTAGGTAATCCCTGGGCTGTGAAACTAGAGGTGGGGGTAAAGGAGATTTATTAATTTTATTCTCTCCAGTCCTAACTGAATTTTTATAACCATGACTGATAATTGGGGGTAAGAAAATCTAGGTATACTTACTAATAGAACCCAAAAGAAAAAGCACCAGAAACTTTGGTTCCTCAAAGGGACCGAGAAAGATGAGAAATTTGAAAATATCAATGGAATTGGGACCTAAAATTATGGATACAGAAAAGAGAGGATTTATCTTGTGATCTCACATAAGTCATTTAACATCCATGTTACATTTTTTTGTCTGTCAAATAAAGATAATATAGTAATTTTACAGGGTTATTGTAAAGATGAATAAATATATGAATCTCATCATGCATAGCACATAGTAGGTTATCAATAAATATCGTTTTTTCCCTTCATTGAAGAATTAAGTCTCATAATTCCCATAGCTCTATCCTTTCCATTTGATTCTGTTCTCCACCAGTTTGATTCTGTTCTCCCAGCCTTGACCACTCGTTAAGCAGGGAGCTTTAATGGAGGGTAGAGGGTTAATGACTCATATTTCATGCTAAATTGTGAATACTTTCCCCCTAATTTTAACTCCTTGTGGTGTGTCCACTTCTACATAGTCTACTGGAGTCCAGGTTCTAGAAGTTTCTAGCTTGTTCTGCTAGCAAAATAAAACTGTTTCTGTTTGCCTAAAATTTCAATTGTGAAGCAAAAAACAAAGACACATCATTTTTATGTCTTCCCACTGACATTTGAACGTGAAAACATTTCTTAACACACTTTATACTTTATGATACTCTTTCTTGATCAGTTTATTTCTATGTTGTTCACCAGTGAGGTATCATTGTTGTTGTTATCTCTTTTATCAGTTCCATGTTGGTCCTTATTATCCGTTTTGTCCCCCTCTGTGTCTACCTGAGAAGCCCACACCTACTCCACACCTGGCAAATACCAAAAGAACTGAGATCTTAGAACAAGGTGGCTGAACTGAAGACACCTACGAAGGGAAAGAGGGACCCACAGCCTTTGCATTCTCATCCCCCATAGCAGAGTGGATCCAGACAGATCTGGGTGATTTCACTCCCTGTCTTTCTTGCTCTTTCTTATCCTCAAGGGCAACTGAAGACGGGCTTCACCAGCCTGTAAATCAGCAGCAGCTATAAAGCCTGTCTGTCCTCAGCAACGACTTTCCCCTTGTAGAATACTTTACAACCATGGAACATGCCCAACATATTAATGACACAAATGCCTTACTCTAAATGCACATTGTGACAGACACATTGCAGAGTTGTTGGAAGAGATGCGTGTGGACCAGAGTCTAGTGTGGCAGACACTGGCTATTTCCAAATAACTTTGAGGACTAGGTTATTTGCCCCTACCTAGTCAGATGAGCGGATCCGCACCCCACCCTCAGGTCTTCAATGAATGAGTTTCAGTGAAACAACCTCCCATAGTCCCAACATCCCAAGGGAGTTTGGGGAGCAGGGAGAATTGAAATGACAGAGACAGACTGGGCATCCTAAGTCAAGCCACTTGAATCATTTCACAAAAGGAACACTGGCCGATTCACCCAAACCCTGTGCTGCTTCCATGTTTTATGAATTTTCTGCTTTCTATTGTTAAACCCTTCCAGCAATAAGAGGATTTTAAAAATTAAGGAATGGGCCATTCACAATCTCATTTTTTTCTGTGTGTTTCTCTTCCCAGTTCTAGTTGATTTATGGAAATAAATTTACATCATTACAATCATGTCGTAGGCTACATTTTGTTCTTCATATATTTACAATGGCCTAAAATTTTTAGGGCTCCTATTTGAACCTGTAAATGCTCAGAGGAGAGCAACCATGTGTTTCTGAGAGCATGAGCCAGCGTAGCATAGGAAAGATTGTCCACTCCAAAATGCAATCAGCCACCCCGTTATTGACATACTTTCTAATGGTTGACTTAATATAAAACACTTTAGTCTATAAATATCCTTTTCCAACTCCTCAGGGCCCGATGTGTTGACCTTGCTGTCTGAATGATAAGGAAACTCTCCCTGAGCTTCTCACCTGTGGTGTCCGCAGAACCAGTGTGTATGTCCTGCTTGCATGGGCACATGGGTGTGAAAATTCACTGGAGGACAAGCAAGTGTGCATGACTGGCTGCAAAACGAGGCTGCAAGATTGCACTGTCAGATGCATGTGAGCCAAAAATGAACAGTATCATTTGTTTATTATTAAAAGAAACAAACTCCTGAAACCAGGCTGTCCGTGTGGATCTTTGGCACATATGAGCAACAAAGTCATCTGCCCTGAGCACTGTCAGTTGATCTAGCCGTTAACTAAAATGGTTATTCTCTAGAACCCTCCTACTCACATAAATGATTTATGTGTGAATCCCCCAAAGCTGGGGCTGAATGGTACCTTTCAGGGCAGCACACCTGGACAGATTGATGCCTAACAGTGGAGCCGAATCCCGTGACTGTCTTAGACAGGACAGATGGTTGTGCCACAGAAGTAGATACCCCCAAATCTCAGGCTTATCCCCCTGCCAAGAAAAGGTTACTCTCTCTCAGACTACACGTCCATTACAAGTTGGTGAGGGACTCTACTCCATGTCGTCACACACACTTGACCCCAGGCAGATGGAGTAACCAGCACGGAGCCTTGGGAGTGGCCACAGAGGCAGAGAGAAAGGGTGCTGTTGTGAAGTGCACGCTGAGGTGGGGGCCCCATCACGTCCACTTGTACCTCACTGGTCAAACCAAGTGATACGGCCGTACCTGAGGCGGTCCTACCGATTGTCTGGAGGAAAAGAGAATCTATGAGTTTTAATAGTTCTTCCAACAGGGACTTTCCAACTTCAAGACCAACTAAGAACGAAGTCTTGTGAAAGTAGAAAAAGTGTGGTTTATGTACCCGAGAGAAAGCAGAGGGAGTGATAAAAACGATTGCTAAGATCAATTTATGCTATCAACTCCACGTTGTCGCTGCCATTATTATCCAGCTCCTCAGAACAGTTACCTGATGTGATGGACCTCATGGTGGGCAGGATTCTTGGCAGCAGATTTGCCACTCACCAGCATGCCAGCACCCACAGACTTGCCCCACAGCCCACTCTGGGCAGAGCCGTGAGCCAAAATCCAAGACTAAAGTGAAAGGCAGCAAAGGGTAACCTTGAAGTCACCAGCCACAAAGCTTATAAAGGGATTCCTTTATCCTTTTCAATTAGCTAGAAATTAGAAAACTGTATACTCCTAATCAGTTAATTAACTAGTTGCTTCTTGTGGCTAGAGATAGAAGTGTAGGCTTTAATCTCTGCCTGAAGGAGGCTCTAAATAATTGTGGAATTCCGTTATGTGTACATGCAGGTATGAATGAGGATGATGCATTTGCTTGATACATTCATGAGAAAATGGACCTTAACAGTTCAATTCTCAACCCAACCGGTTTGGCTGACTTCCACTCTACTATTCTTGCCCACCCCTCACCAACACAGACTTCCCTCATTTGCTTTTCAAGTGGTATTTTCACATGGACACTGAATGGTATTCTCACATGGACCTACTTGAATTAATTGTCTGTCAGTCTGTGGAGGTCAACCTTGGCACACAGGGCACTCTTGGTCTGTGATTGACAGTAGTCAGCAATGGCATAGGCCAGGACACTCACTCACGATCTGTGATTGGCACATTGGCAGGAATACAGATGCCAAGTGATTTTTTTTTTTTTTTTTTTTTTTTTTTACTGAAGTGTCTGAATCATCCAGTTGTTTTAACCTCATCTATGATAGTTTCTTATGGAAAAGGGGACTTGTGTAAATATCACAACACTTGCACGGTCTATGAACTCAGTCATATTGACTGATAGAAGAACAATTGATTAATACAGTTTGACAGAGTTAAATTGATCAACTGACTCTTCTGAATGGCAACTCCACACTCAAGCTCCAATTGATTGTATGTGTCACGTGGGGAGTCACGCAGGGTCTCTGGTCCCGCTCCCCACATAAGAACACAGGATATGGTGAGGCCAAAAAGGAACATCCAGGGAGCCATAGATAGGGTAGTCATACCACTATATTGCCGTTGGCGGCTGGGTTGGAGACACAGGAAGCAGGAGCCACACTGTCTGTAACCCGCTGTCCTACCTGCAATCCGCTCTTGCCAGCCACCATCTTCTTGCTAGCCCCCATTTTCTGCTAGCGTAGCCACGGCAGTTATATTAGTGGCCAATGGCTCACTGGTTACAGCTGACGGCCAACTACCCACAGCTGATGGCCATCCAATCACAGTTGATGGTCATTTACTACCTGAGCCAGCACCTCCCCACGTGAGGCCGAGAGCCTGGAAACTGCTCTCTGGGGCTCTGTCCCCACAGTATGTATAGACATAGTTTTGTTCTTCCCACCCAAAGTTAAATGGAAGGTGAAGAAGATGGTGTGACTAATTTGCTCTGAATTATTCCGAAAACGTACTGCACTCTCTGCTTGGCCTTAGCTGAGGAGATCGTATCAAACGTCTTCCAGTAAGACCTAAAGAATTTCACCAATGTCACTGGCTTGTGACCCAAAGAGACATTATACAATTCTGAACAAAGTCATGTACAACCTGGGCAGGTGAACAGAGTGTGTGGGATTAGTTTAAGAGAATGATTTCCTGCATAGAATATTATTATCCTCAATTTTCAGGCATTTGCAAATAGCATGTACGGTCATTTTGAGCCCATTAAAATGCTTTTTAGGCATGATACTGAACTAAAAAGTAGTCATTGCTGTAAATCCCAGTGAAGAGCTGATTGCATTACCACGCAAATTACAGGCTTTGAGAAACTATTTGCTGAGACTCCTTCTAACATTGGTTGTTGAATAGAACTGCAGGAGCTTTAATTTAATTATGATTAAAGTAAATTCCTAAGTGAAATGAGGGTGTGAGAGTGGAGAATTTGTTACTTTTGTTTGAAAGAGGAAAAAGAGCTCTGGAAACTTTATTGATTTAGTAAATAAAAGAGAGTAAATAAAGAAGTCAGTGATAAGACACTTCTACCTAGGGAAATAAAGGGGTCATTTAACTTAGACATTTTCAGGGTAGCTCAAAATGGACGGGAATGACCAAAAGTTACTGTTATTTAATTAATTGAATATAAATTGAACTTCTATTAAGAGCATTGATTTATTTCGCTAAAAAAGTCAGTTGAGTCCAAATGTATGAAATCATTTATAAGTGTATTCTTGAACAATTGGACAAAATGTTACATTTGGCAACACTTTAGGTTTGGATACATTGAATTGTGCTATTTATCACCACTCCTCTGCAACTCAAGTGACCACTCAAGAGCATTGACTTTGAAAAGGAAAAAGGTAAAACCAAAGCACCTGGCTCTGTGGCCCACAGGGTTTGGGATTCCAGAATCATTAGTATTTTGCCTAACTCGTTCTCATTAACCTGTCCACGAAGATGTCAGTCACTTCCCACATTTGAATGGCTCTTTTTAAGTGTTAAGATCATGTCAACCTCTGCTCACTCTTTCCTTGCAGAAAGCACAGTAAATGTTTTCAGTTCACTGAGAGGAAAAGTGAGAATGAGACACCCATTCTTCTTATCTTTCCCAGGGTCACACAACTGAAGTAGCATCTGGGCCTGAAAGAAGCACAAACGTTGTCCATCATTTGGTTTAAACTCCATCTTTCCCTTCAGCACTGTTTTGGAGGCACTCAGTCTAATTTCGATGGTCTGTGATGGCTCTTGGTGGAGAAACAAGTTGGGCACGGCGAGTGAGGAGGGGGACGCACCAGACAGTCTCGAGGAGCTTTACTGCACCATGAAGACCAGGGTTATTTCCCCAGGCTTCAGACTCTGGGTCTTCCCTGGGATCCCAGGTCCCATTCAGTTTATAGGGATTCCTGGCCCTGTCACCTCAGATCCATCATGGAGGCTCAGGACAGTTTGGGAGCAAATCTCTCTTAGTGCCTGTCCATTTTCCATTTGCTCATCATGGCTCATGTCATGATGAAAGAAAGTGGTTCTTGCCTTGGTTGAGTCTTCATTGGAGTTTTAAGACCACTTTACACCTTGGCTGATGATCTCTGTGGCTCCAGACTCCCCATATTCTAGATCTAAACTTCTTTACTTCTTATTTATTAGGATGATCATGCATTCTCTCCAACTGGGCATGTGGGTAGCTCCCTCCTCCCATAATGTTTATCCATTGTTTTAAGTGAACGCCCCTCACTAGCGGCCCTGTGATCTTGTGGAAGAGAAATGCCAGCTCTTCTTGGACTCTCTATTTGTCAGATTCACTACTTTCAAAGGCCGATGGCTCTCCCAACTCACTTGAAAATCAATGCTCCTTTTAGCCTTACTACCAAGACCTGTTATCTATTGGAGAAATGTTTGGGGCTGAGTGTATTTTCAGAAAAAAAGGAAGAAAGAAGAAAAAGGTAACCACACAACAGCAGAAAAAGACAAACTCCTCAGGCACTAAATTTCCACATGCATGTGAGTCTATTTCTGGATTTTCTGTTCTACTTGTCTGTCTATTCATGTACCATTAATTAGAGGATTTACAGTATATTTCATTGTCTTGTAGGGCTAATTCTCCCTTCACATCTTTGTATCATTCATTGTTTTCCTGGCTATTGTTGCATGATTGCTTTGTCATAGGAAACTTTGTATCAACTTGTCTAGCTCCATAGAAGAGCTTGTTGGCATTCTTACTGAAAGGATCTGATTCTTAACTCAAATCTATCCCCACATTTTCAGCCTGACTTCTCTTGCCTGTCAAACATAAGCCTTGCATTAGTTTCCTAGGGCTTCTGTAACAAATTACCACAAACTGGGGGCCTTAAAACAACAGAAATTGACTCACTCGTAGTTCTAGAAGTTAGCTGTCTGCAAACAGGGCCAGACTCCCTCTTAAGACTCTAGAAAAGAATCATTGGTTCCTTCCTTCTTGAGTCTGGTGGTTGCTGGCAATCCTTGGCATTCTTTCTGTCACTTTAGTTTCTGTTTCCCTGGTCACGTGGTATTCTCCCTGTGAGTATGGCTGTCTGTGTCTTTACACGGCCTTCCAATAAGGACAATAGCCACTGGGTTTAGGGTTTAAGGACCCCTCTAATCCAATATGACCTCATGTTAAATAATTACATCTGCAAAGGCCATATTTCCAAGTAAGGTCACAATCTGAGATTCTGGGTGAACATGCATTTTTGGAGCACACTATGCAACCCAGTACAGGGCTGTTTCTATAAATTAAAAGATGTGTGGGGAGACATAGTTATAGTCCAGTAAATACGTCCTACAAAAGATAGCTATTCTATTGGGAAAGTCTTCCCTGTGGTTTTTCTCCTACCTGTAGCCATCATTCTACTGAGCAGATTCTTTTCATAGTCAACTTCTACAGCAAACAACATGCTCTCTCAGCTCCTCTTTCCCTCAGTCATACTCTCTTAATTCTTTTTCTTCTAGTTAATTGCTGTCTCCCCCTAAAGCCTCCTTTACTCACTTGAAATTTTCTCTAGGGCAGTGCTTGCTCTGTGTCATTTGAACATTTTAAAACATCAGCACTGGGAGACCTTTGGTATCTTTAATTTCCCCTTTATGCCTCGCCAAAGAATTGTCCGAGCCTTTGCCTGAAGGATATTTTCCAGAGCTTCTTGGACCACTTTACTTTTTAGTTTTGACATATAAATCACAAATTGGTGGTTTATAGGCCGAATTACAGCAGTACAACTTTAAACAGTAGCAAGCATTCAGCTGATAAGTCTTTGATAAGACGTCATCACTTCCCATTGCTTTGTTCCCATTATTATATATCTTGATTGACACAGGTATGTGCCCATGTTGGAGACATTTGAACTTGCAGTGCCATTTAGCGGCTCAGGCCATGAATTATGTCCATCTTTGCCCAGGAGCTGTCCGTGGTGCACCAGGAAACTTCTCCTTTATAATTCTTAGATGTGTCCGTTAAAAGCATTTGCTTTTTTGGCAGTAGATATTATTTTCGCTCATTGATTTACAAGAATTCATTTTATAGACTAAGACTATTAAGTTGTTATTTGTGTGCTAAAATTTTGCCCCTCATTCAACATTTGCCATTCAATTACCCCTAAACTACAAAAGTTATGTAGTTTCATTTAATGGTCAATTTTCTTTTATAGCTGTTGCTTTTAGTGCCAGGATAATAAAGATTAAAAAATTGCCTAACTGAAATGGAGAGTGAAAATGCATAACATTTATAAAATAATTTTAAGAAAATTGTAATAACGCAATATATTTAAATTAGTCTATGTAATTTTTTTGGTACTCTTGTAGAGTACTTTGCATATACTGTATTTTTAAATCACCTTTCATTATGATAAAAGCTGATATACACGTTAGAAAATTGTAAATTTTGGAGAGCAGAAGTAAGAATATAAAAGCATTTCATCTCACTACTCACAAAATACCCCTTTTACATTATACTAGGTATCTTTTCAGATCCTTTTATAAGTTTTATGCCAAAATAAATTCATATTGTACATACTGCATTGTAACTTTTTTGTTAATATTATTCATCTTTTCATGTCAATAATTTTCATCCAATCTTACGGCTAAGCCATATTCAAATTCCCCAAATTGTCCTCAAAAGTCTTTTTAGCTTTTTTCCCCCCAAAATCATACTCAGTCCAGAACTACACATTGCATTGCTTGTTAGGTTCCTTAAGTCTCTTTCAGATAGTTCCGGCTTGGTTTAAGAGATCAGGCCAAATGTCCTCCAGAATGTTTCTCCTTTTGTAATTGGTTTTGGTTACTCATTGTATTATTTAGCTTGTTCTTCCCATGTACAGTCAGCCCTTAGGTATCTCCAGATTCAGCATCATGGACTCAACCAACCACAGATCACAACATTTTTTAAATGTTACATTGTTGCTGATATGTATGTACTCTGTAGTTAGGCGCACAATTGTTGCTGGCTGCCTCTGTGTTGAACATGCACAGACTTTTTTTCTTGTCATGATTCCCTGAATAATACAGTGTAACAACTATTTACATAGCATTTACATTGTATTAGGTACTATAAGTAATCGAAAGATGATTTAAAGTTTTGGTGAGGTTGTAAGTATGATCTACTTATGCAAATACTATTCCATTTTATAAAAGAGACTTGACCATCTGTAGCTTTTAGTATGCACAGGTGGTCTTGGAACCAATCCCCCACAGATACTGAGAGATAATTGTATATCCAGTAAACTAGAGTTAAATTTAGAGCTTGATGCATTAAAGTCAAACATTTTGACATATAATGTGATGATTCACACAGGTGATGTGGACTTCATGTTGAATCACATCAGAAGATACATATTATCTGATTGCCCACCATTTCTGATACTAAGATGGGACAAGACGCTAAGATCAACCACTAGTTTGGAATGATAAGAGTCTGATCCATTTATTGTAAATTATATTTCCCCTCCCATGACTATGATGTATTGTGCACTATACAAAAATCCAATTCACCTTAGAGTCTTAACACTGATTCATAATCATTTCCTAAATCAATAATTTCATTAAGGTTTACAACATCATATGTTTTGATGCTATCAGTATTCCCGTATTTATTAGCAGACATTCTTCTGTATTCACTCATTAACAAGGCTATTTGGTTATCCTGAAATATATTTCTATTGTAAAGGCAGGATTCATGCTTTCTTCCTTCTCATTTGTTCACAGTCATCAAATCAAGAAGTTGCTATAATAGCTCTCTCAGGGAGTTACCAATCAAGGTTTTTGTCTTTCTATTTTTTGAGTAATTTTATGAGTCATGAATTTTTCCTTGAAATTGCAGGATTTGAATTTGCTACAATATCATTTTTTACCTATTATTTTTAAGACTTTATTTTTTCAGAGCAGTCTTAGGTTTACAACAAAATTGAGAGGAAGGTACAGAGATTTCTCAGACACCCCCTGCCCCCACCACATGCACAGTCTTCCCCATTTATCAACATTACTCACCAGAATGGTACATTTTAAACCAAGGATGGACTTACATTGACACACTATAATCACCCAAAGTTCATAGTTTACCTTGAGGTTCACTCTTGGTGTTGTACATTATATAAGTTTGTATAAATGTATAATGACACATATCCATTATTATAATACCATACAGAGTATTTTCACTGCTATAAAAATCCTCTACGCTCTGCCTATTTACCCCCTACTCCAACTATGCCCCTCCCTGTGCAATTGCTGATCTTTTTACTGTCTCCATAGTTTTGCCTTTTGCAGAATGTCATAAAGTTGGAATCATACAGTATGTAGCCTTTTGGGATCAACTTCTTTTATTTAGTAACCATGCATTTAAGTTTCTTCCATGTCTTTCCATGGCTCATTCCTTTTTAGCATGGAATAATATTCCATTGTCTGCATGCAACATAGTTTGTTTACCCATTCACTTATTGAAGAACACCTTGGTTACTTTCAAGCTTTAGCAAGTATGAATAAAGCTGGTATAAACATATGTGTGGAGGCTTTTGTGTGTACCTCAGTTTTGAACTCCTTGGTAAATACCCAGGAGCATGATTGCTGCATCATATGACGAGTACATTTAATTTTGTAAGAAACCTCCACACTGTCTTCCAAAGTGGCTGTATCACTTTCTGTTTCCACCAGCAACAAATAAGAGTTCCTGTTGCTCCACACCTTCATCAGCATTTGGTGTTGTCAGTGTTCTGGAGTTTGGCCATCCTAAAAGTGTGTAGTGATATCTCATTGTTTAAAAAAATAATAATTTTTTATTAAATTTGTTACAATGACATTGGTTAACAAAATTATATAGGTTTCAAGTGTACAATTCTATAATCCATCCTGTGTGTTCCCACCCAAAGTCAAATCTCCTTCTGTCACCATATATTTGGCTCCCTTTACACTTTTCCTTCACCTCCCGTTCCCTCCGGTAAACACAATATTGTTGTCTGTGTCTAGGAGTTTTTATCTTGTTTGTTTGTCACTTTAGTTGCATCCCACATATGAGGAAAATCATGGCTCTGACTTTCTCTGTCAGACTTACTTTGCTTAACATGATATTTTCAAGATCCATCCATGTTGTTGCAAATGGCAGTATTTCATCTTTTTTATGGCTGTGTAATATTCCATTGTATATATGTACCACATCTTCTTTATCCATTCATTTGTTGATGGACACTTCAGTACTTCAGTTGTTCCATGTCTTGGCCACCATGAATAAAGCTGCAAAAAACATAGGGGTACATATATCTTTATGAATATATGTTTTCAAAATTTTCAGGTAGGTACTCAGAAAAAGGATTGCTGAGTCATATGGTAATTCTATTCTTATTTTGGGGGGAACCTCCATACTGTTTTCCATAGTGGCTGCACATTTTACATTCCCACTAGCAGTGTATGAGGGTTCCTTTTTCTCTACAATCTCTCCAACACTTGTTGTTCCTTGTCTTGTTGATAATGGCCATTCTGACAGGTGTGAGGTGGTATCTCATTGTGGATTTGATTTGCATTTCCCTAATAGCCAGTGAAGTTGAGCATCATATCTCCATATGTCTATATCTATATCTATCTACACACACACACACACACACACACACACACACACACACACACACACAAAGTCTGATAACTAAGTTCGTGAACTTGCCACCGTGCACTTACATTGGCAGCACTGTACAAACAGCTCAGTAAGGTTTCATAACTTTGGTATATCAGTGTCTCACAGCAGTGTTCATGTTGATGCGTGGCAGTGTCTTGCTGAGTGGCGTTCATTATTGTTGTTGCGTGTTTTTGTGTGCCATCGTGAGAATGTCTGAGCTTGAATTAGAGCAATGAACAAACATTACATTTTTTGTTAAACTTGGCAAGAGTGGAAGTGAAAGCAGGGACATGCTAGTCCAAGTTTATGGGGATAATGCCATGAAGAAAACAGCAGTGTACAAATGGATTAAACATTTTTCTGAGGGGAGAGAACACGTCACTGATGACGAGAGGTCAGGGCGTCCAGTAATGAGCAGAACTGATGAAAACATTGCAAAAATTCATTGAATTGTGCGTTCAAAATCATTAAAATCATTGGCTGACTGTGAGAAGCATAGCAGACCAAGTAACCATCAACAGAGAAGCAGTTAGGAAAATCTTAACTGAATATCTTGGCATGAGAAAGGTGTGTGCAAAAATGGTCCCGAAGGAGCTCACCGATGAACAAAGGCAAAGGAGAGGTGAAGTTTGCCAAGACCTTTTGGAGAGGCAAGACGATGTTTTGGTCCATGTTATCACTGGTGATGAAACATGGGTGTACCAATATGACCCTGAAACAAAGCATCAAAGTGCACAATGGAAGTCAGCCAACTCTCCATGACTGAAAATTTCCATCAGTCCAAGTCAAGAGTCAAAACAATGTTGCTAACCTTTTTTGATATAAGAGGGATTATTCATTATGAATTTATACCAACTGGACAAACAGTTAACCAAGTTTGCTATTTGGAAGTGCTGAAAAGGCTGCATGAAAAAATTAGACAAAAACAACCTGAACTTTTCACCAACAATTCATGGCTCTTGCATCACGACAATGCACCAGCTCACACGGCACTGTCTGTGAGGGAGTTTTTAGCTACTAAACATATAATTGTATTGAAACACCCTCCCTACTCACCTGACCCGGACCCCAATGACTTCTTTCTTAATTCAAAGATAAAGGAAATATTGCAAGGAAGACATTTTGATGATATTCAGGACATAAAGGGTAATAAGACAACAGCTCTGATGGCCATTACAGAAAAAGAGTACAAAATTGCTTTGAAGGGTGGACTAGGTGCTGGCATCGGTGCATAGCTTCCCAAGGGGAGTACTTCAAAGGTGACCATAGTGATGAGTTCACGAACTTAATTTTCAGACCTCATGTGCGCGCACGTGTGTGTATGTGTGTGTGTGTGTGTGTGTGTGCGTGTGTGCGTGTGTGTGTGTATGTTTGCCATTTGTCTGTCTTTTTGGGAGAAGAGTCTATTCAGGTCCTCTACCCAGTTTTTAATTGGATTGTTTTGTTTGTTTGTTTGTTTTTGTTGTTGAGTTGTATGAGTCCTTTATAAATTTTGCATTTTAACCCCTTAGTTGGAGGTGTTGTTTGCAAATATCTTCTATTTGGTAGGTTGCCTTTTTGTTTTGTTGATGGTTTATTTTGCTGTGCTAACGCTTTTTAATTTGATATAGTCCCATTCATTTGGTTTTGCTTTTACTTAAGTGGGCTTTGAGGTCAAATTAATACAATTCTCCCTGAGACCAAGGTCCATAAGTTTATTACCTGTGTTTTCTTCTATGTATTTTATTGTTTCAAGTCTTATTCTTAGGTATTTGATTTATTTTGAGTTAATTTTTGTGTATGGTAACAAATAGAAGTCTAGTTTTATTCTTTTGCATGTGGCTTTCCAATTTTCCCAGCATTGTATATTGAAGGGGCTTTCTTTTCTCCATTGTATGTTTGTGGCTCCTTTGTCAAAAATTATATGCCCATATACTATATGTAGGTTTATTTCCAGGTTCTCAATTCTCTTCCATTGGTCTGTTTGTCTGTTTTTCTGGTAATACCATGCTATTTTGATTATTGTTTTGTAGTATAATTTGATGTCAGGGAGTGTGAAAATTTCCAGTCTTATTCTTTTTTCTCAGGATACTTTGGCTGTTGGGAGTCTTTTGTGATTACATACAAATCGAATGCTTTTCTGTTCTATTTCTTTTTAAAAATACCATTGGGATTTTGATGGCAATTGCATTAAACCTGTATATTGGATAATATGGCCATTTTATCTATGTTGATTCTTCCAATCCATAAACACAGAATATCTTTCCATTTCTGTGTGTCTTCAATTTCTTTTAATAATGTCTTGTAGTTTTCAGTGTATAGGTCCTCATTGTTGTTTTAATTTGCGTTTCTCTGGTGACATATAATGTGAAGCAACTCTTTATATGCTTATTTGCCATCTATATGTCTTTTTTGGTGAGGTGTTTGTCCAAGTCTTGGGCTCATTTTAAAATCAGATTACACACTTACTTTTTATTGAGTTATTATAATTATTTATTCATGTATGCTTTTCAGTATATACAGACAAAGTACTAGGTACTGGGAATAAAAAGGATTCTCTATTTATGAACAAGATAGGCTCTAAAAGATCATTCTTAAGGTCATTTGCTTGGAAGTTCAAAGTTTAATTATAAATATAAACAC